>NC_060144.1:9560073-10185073 GCF_021461385.2 Schistocerca piceifrons
GAGCCCGGCTAGCTCAGTCGGTAGAGCATGAGACTCTTAATCTCAGGGTCGTGGGTTCGAGCCCCACGCTGGGCGGCGCAAAATTTTGTGTCTACGCGGATGCAACCTGCGCCCCTCTCGTGAGCCTTGCGTAATGAACGTAACGGGTTACGACGATGCCTAGCTTCGTATGAATATCAGAGGAATGGTTTTTGAAGCTGAAAGTAGCTCTGAAATGAAATAAAAGTGTTGTTTTGGAATTTTAGGCGTACATCGATATCGTGTGAGATGTGTAGGAAAGCAGCAGCTGTGCTAACTAAATACAAATAATGGTCGCTAATGCGGTGCGTTTCCAGCTGAAGGGCTCCGATTGACTGGTCCATAAGATTGAAGTACCCGAAATGTGCACTAGGCGGCGCCTCCTTAGCTCAGTGGCAGAGCGCTGGTCTAGTAAACCAGCGGTCGTGAGTTCGATCCTCACAGGAGGCAAAAGAATTTTGTAACAGCCCCTTCTAACGTAGATCTTCCGAAAAAAGCTTTCAAGGATATAAAAAATTATGAATGGGTTCGGTATTTAAGAAATGCTCTCGCAAATGAATAGTGCGAATGGTGCTATTAAAGTAGGCACCAGAAACTGCTGCTTTTGGCAGTCTCCGGAGAATGCCGACGTGGAATACTTAATTCTTGTGATGTATTTTCTACCCCTGGTAGAGACCCTCGCGGTTGTCGTCGTCGTCGTCGGCGCCGCCGCCGCTTTGGTAATAGAGGCAACTCGCCATTGTATGACATAGGGTGAGGCACCTTCTGCAAGCGACTGAGATGGCAGTAAGCAATTGAAGCTGATTTGCAACCTCTTGTTTGATCAGCGTCACAAGGGCTTGAATGTAACTTGCGATGGGACACAGCAAGAAGTAGCGTCGCCTTTTTAGTACTGAAATTGGAGATGGAGAATTGCGTCAAAGATGGGAAATTCATTCCGGCAAGCGTACAAATGGCGACAATGAGGTGTGTGTGGGGAAGCATATTGCGCCAGTGACCGTGTGGCCTAATGGATTATTCCTCATTATTTGTTTTTTGCGGGAAGAGACATTTTTTTTTCCCTTGGTTTTGAGAGAGATTTCTATTTTTCGTTGCACTTATATTACAAAGAAGACGAGGCAATGAACTCCTTGTAATCCGGAAGAACCAGTATTCTTTTTGTGTACTGTGAATCTGGAGACTTTGATTTCTTTTGACTATAGCTGATGAAGCTCGCCAAGGACGGCATTCATGGAGAGCGCAAGGAGGGCTGTAAGGGGAGAAGGGAGGCCCTAAAAAAAGAAAAAAAAAAAAATGGATAAGGCGTCGGACTTCGGATCCGAAGATTGCGGGTTCGAATCCTGTCACGGACGAGTTTTTCCAGTTCTGCAAAAGATGCATGCTGTTTTACTGAGTTGTTTGAGTACTACAAATCTAGTTGAAAGTTGCTGCTGTCCGCTTCCTGGCTGCAAACCGGCGTCTACCTGAAGCTCAAGCAAGACAAAGGGGTTGTGTAGCGAAATTTTCGGCACAGTGCCGATCAGGAGAGATTTTTGGAACTACTGCGTCTGACTCAGGACCCAAGAGCTGCGCCACAGGCGTCTGCGCACAGTCGAGCATGTGTGTTGAATAATGGTGCTGATAGCCACGTATCATTTCAAGTAGATTTGATGCCTTTCGGAAAATTTATTTCATTGAATAGGAATTGTAGCTCATTTGTGGCAGCAGGAAATAAGCTGTAGTCAAAAGGATCTTCCATAGATGGTCGCAGGTCGCATAAATACTGTATGGCTCGTGACGCGTTGTGTGGAGCCCGGCTAGTTCAGTCGGTAGAGCATGAGACTCTTAATCTCAGGGTCGTGGGTTCGAGCCCCACGCTGGGCGGCGCAAAATTTTGTGTCTACGCGGATGCAACCTGCGCCCCTCTCGTGAGCCTTGCGTAATGAACGTAACGGGTTACGACGATGCCTAGCTTCGTATGAATATCAGAGGAATGGTTTTTGAAGCTGAAAGTAGCTCTGAAATGAAATAAAAGTGTTGTTTTGGAATTTTAGGCGTACATCGATATCGTGTGAGATGTGTAGGAAAGCAGCAGCTGTGCTAACTAAATACAAATAATGGTCGCTAATGCGGTGCGTTTCCAGCTGAAGGGCTCCGATTGACTGGTCCATAAGATTGAAGTACCCGAAATGTGCACTAGGCGGCGCCTCCTTAGCTCAGTGGCAGAGCGCTGGTCTAGTAAACCAGCGGTCGTGAGTTCGATCCTCACAGGAGGCAAAAGAATTTTGTAACAGCCCCTTCTAACGTAGATCTTCCGAAAAAAGCGGTCAAGGATATAAAAAATTATGAATGGGTTCGGTATTTAAGAAATGCTCTCGCAAATGAATAGTGCGAATGGTGCTATTAAAGTAGGCACCAGAAACTGCTGCTTTTGGCAGTCTCCGGAGAATGCCGACGTGGAATACTTAGTTCTTGTGATGTATTTTCTACCCCTGGTAGAGACACTCGCGGTTGTCGTCGTCGTCGTCGGCGCCGCCGCCGCTTTGGTAATAGAGGCAACTCGCCATTGTATGACATAGGGTGAGGCACCTTCTGCAAGCGACTGAGATGGCAGTAAGCAATTGAAGCTGATTTGCAACCTCTTGTTTGATCAGCGTCACAAGGGCTTGAATGTAACTTGCGATGGGACACAGCAAGAAGTAGCGTCGCCTTTTTAGTACTGAAATTGGAGATGGAGAATTGCGTCAAAGATGGGAAATTCATTCCGGCAAGCGTACAAATGGCGACAATGAGGTGTGTGTGGGGAAGCATATTGCGCCAGTGACCGTGTGGCCTAATGGATAAGGCGTCGGACTTCGGATCCGAAGATTGCGGGTTCGAATCCTGTCACGGACGAGTTTTTCCAGTTCTGCAAAAGATGCATGCTGTTTTACTGAGTTGTTTGAGTACTACAAATCTAGTTGAAAGTTGCTGCTGTCCGCTTCCTGGCTGCAAACCGGCGTCTACCTGAAGCTCAAGCAAGACAAAGGGGTTGTGTAGCGAAATTTTCGGCACAGTGCCGATCAGGAGAGATTTTTGGAACTACTGCGTCTGACTCAGGACCCAAGAGCTGCGCCACAGGCGTCTGCGCACAGTCGAGCATGTGTGTTGAATAATGGTGCTGATAGCCACGTATCATTTCAAGTAGATTTGATGCCTTTCGGAAAATTTATTTCATTGAATAGGAATTGTAGCTCATTTGTGGCAGCAGGAAATAAGCTGTAGTCAAAAGGATCTTCCATAGATGGTCGCAGGTCGCATAAATACTGTATGGCTCGTGACGCGTTGTGTGGAGCCCGGCTAGCTCAGTCGGTAGAGCATGAGACTCTTAATCTCAGGGTCGTGGGTTCGAGCCCCACGCTGGGCGGCGCAAAATTTTGTGTCTACGCGGATGCAACCTGCGCCCCTCTCGTGAGCCTTGCGTAATGAACGTAACGGGTTACGACGATGCCTAGCTTCGTATGAATATCAGAGGAATGGTTTTTGAAGCTGAAAGTAGCTCTGAAATGAAATAAAAGTGTTGTTTTGGAATTTTAGGCGTACATCGATATCGTGTGAGATGTGTAGGAAAGCAGCAGCTGTGCTAACTAAATACAAATAATGGTCGCTAATGCGGTGCGTTTCCAGCTGAAGGGCTCCGATTGACTGGTCCATAAGATTGAAGTACCCGAAATGTGCACTAGGCGGCGCCTCCTTAGCTCAGTGGCAGAGCGCTGGTCTAGTAAACCAGCGGTCGTGAGTTCGATCCTCACAGGAGGCAAAAGAATTTTGTAACAGCCCCTTCTAACGTAGATCTTCCGAAAAAAGCGGTCAAGGATATAAAAAATTATGAATGGGTTCGGTATTTAAGAAATGCTCTCGCAAATGAATAGTGCGAATGGTGCTATTAAAGTAGGCACCAGAAACTGCTGCTTTTGGCAGTCTCCGGAGAATGCCGACGTGGAATACTTAGTTCTTGTGATGTATTTTCTACCCCTGGTAGAGACCCTCGCGGTTGTCGTCGTCGTCGTCGGCGCCGCCGCTTTGGTAATAGAGGCAACTCGCCATTGTATGACATAGGGTGAGGCACCTTCTGCAAGCGACTGAGATGGCAGTAAGCAATTGAAGCTGATTTGCAACCTCTTGTTTGATCAGCGTCACAAGGGCTTGAATGTAACTTGCGATGGGACACAGCAAGAAGTAGCGTCGCCTTTTTAGTACTGAAATTGGAGATGGAGAATTGCGTCAAAGATGGGAAATTCATTCCGGCAAGCGTACAAATGGCGACAATGAGGTGTGTGTGGGGAAGCATATTGCGCCAGTGACCGTGTGGCCTAATGGATAAGGCGTCGGACTTCGGATCCGAAGATTGCGGGTTCGAATCCTGTCACGGACGAGTTTTTCCAGTTCTGCAAAAGATGCATGCTGTTTTACTGAGTTGTTTGAGTACTACAAATCTAGTTGAAAGTTGCTGCTGTCCGCTTCCTGGCTGCAAACCGGCGTCTACCTGAAGCTCAAGCAAGACAAAGGGGTTGTGTAGCGAAATTTTCGGCACAGTGCCGATCAGGAGAGATTTTTGGAACTACTGCGTCTGACTCAGGACCCAAGAGCTGCGCCACAGGCGTCTGCGCACAGTCGAGCATGTGTGTTGAATAATGGTGCTGATAGCCACGTATCATTTCAAGTAGATTTGATGCCTTTCGGAAAATTTATTTCATTGAATAGGAATTGTAGCTCATTTGTGGCAGCAGGAAATAAGCTGTAGTCAAAAGGATCTTCCATAGATGGTCGCAGGTCGCATAAATACTGTATGGCTCGTGACGCGTTGTGTGGAGCCCGGCTAGTTCAGTCGGTAGAGCATGAGACTCTTAATCTCAGGGTCGTGGGTTCGAGCCCCACGCTGGGCGGCGCAAAATTTTGTGTCTACGCGGATGCAACCTGCGCCCCTCTCGTGAGCCTTGCGTAATGAACGTAACGGGTTACGACGATGCCTAGCTTCGTATGAATATCAGAGGAATGGTTTTTGAAGCTGAAAGTAGCTCTGAAATGAAATAAAAGTGTTGTTTTGGAATTTTAGGCGTACATCGATATCGTGTGAGATGTGTAGGAAAGCAGCAGCTGTGCTAACTAAATACAAATAATGGTCGCTAATGCGGTGCGTTTCCAGCTGAAGGGCTCCGATTGACTGGTCCATAAGATTGAAGTACCCGAAATGTGCACTAGGCGGCGCCTCCTTAGCTCAGTGGCAGAGCGCTGGTCTAGTAAACCAGCGGTCGTGAGTTCGATCCTCACAGGAGGCAAAAGAATTTTGTAACAGCCCCTTCTAACGTAGATCTTCCGAAAAAAGCGGTCAAGGATATAAAAAATTATGAATGGGTTCGGTATTTAAGAAATGCTCTCGCAAATGAATAGTGCGAATGGTGCTATTAAAGTAGGCACCAGAAACTGCTGCTTTTGGCAGTCTCCGGAGAATGCCGACGTGGAATACTTAGTTCTTGTGATGTATTATCTACCCCTGGTAGAGACCCTCGCGGTTGTCGTCGTCGTCGTCGGCGCCGCCGCCGCTTTGGTAATAGAGGCAACTCGCCATTGTATGACATAGGGTGAGGCACCTTCTGCAAGCGACTGAGATGGCAGTAAGCAATTGAAGCTGATTTGCAACCTCTTGTTTGATCAGCGTCACAAGGGCTTGAATGTAACTTGCGATGGGACACAGCAAGAAGTAGCGTCGCCTTTTTAGTACTGAAATTGGAGATGGAGAATTGCGTCAAAGATGGGAAATTCATTCCGGCAAGCGTACAAATGGCGACAATGAGGTGTGTGTGGGGAAGCATATTGCGCCAGTGACCGTGTGGCCTAATGGATAAGGCGTCGGACTTCGGATCCGAAGATTGCGGGTTCGAATCCTGTCACGGACGAGTTTTTCCAGTTCTGCAAAAGATGCATGCTGTTTTACTGAGTTGTTTGAGTACTACAAATCTAGTTGAAAGTTGCTGCTGTCCGCTTCCTGGCTGCAAACCGGCGTCTACCTGAAGCTCAAGCAAGACAAAGGGGTTGTGTAGCGAAATTTTCGGCACAGTGCCGGTCAGGAGAGATTTTTGGAACTACTGCGTCTGACTCAGGACCCAAGAGCTGCGCCACAGGCGTCTGCGCACAGTCGAGCATGTGTGTTGAATAATGGTGCTGATAGCCACGTATCATTTCAAGTAGATTTGATGCCTTTCGGAAAATTTATTTCATTGAATAGGAATTGTAGCTCATTTGTGGCAGCAGGAAATAAGCTGTAGTCAAAAGGATCTTCCATAGATGGTCGCAGGTCGCATAAATACTGTATGGCTCGTGACGCGTTGTGTGGAGCCCGGCTAGCTCAGTCGGTAGAGCATGAGACTCTTAATCTCAGGGTCGTGGGTTCGAGCCCCACGCTGGGCGGCGCAAAATTTTGTGTCTACGCGGATGCAACCTGCGCCCCTCTCGTGAGCCTTGCGTAATGAACGTAACGGGTTACGACGATGCCTAGCTTCGTATGAATATCAGAGGAATGGTTTTTGAAGCTGAAAGTAGCTCTGAAATGAAATAAAAGTGTTGTTTTGGAATTTTAGGCGTACATCGATATCGTGTGAGATGTGTAGGAAAGCAGCAGCTGTGCTAACTAAATACAAATAATGGTCGCTAATGCGGTGCGTTTCCAGCTGAAGGGCTCCGATTGACTGGTCCATAAGATTGAAGTACCCGAAATGTGCACTAGGCGGCGCCTCCTTAGCTCAGTGGCAGAGCGCTGGTCTAGTAAACCAGCGGTCGTGAGTTCGATCCTCACAGGAGGCAAAAGAATTTTGTAACAGCCCCTTCTAACGTAGATCTTCCGAAAAAAGCGGTCAAGGATATAAAAAATTATGAATGGGTTCGGTATTTAAGAAATGCTCTCGCAAATGAATAGTGCGAATGGTGCTATTAAAGTAGGCACCAGAAACTGCTGCTTTTGGCAGTCTCCGGAGAATGCCGACGTGGAATACTTAGTTCTTGTGATGTATTTTCTACCCCTGGTAGAGACCCTCGCGGTTGTCGTCGTCGTCGTCGGCGCCGCCGCTTTGGTAATAGAGGCAACTCGCCATTGTATGACATAGGGTGAGGCACCTTCTGCAAGCGACTGAGATGGCAGTAAGCAATTGAAGCTGATTTGCAACCTCTTGTTTGATCAGCGTCACAAGGGCTTGAATGTAACTTGCGATGGGACACAGCAAGAAGTAGCGTCGCCTTTTTAGTACTGAAATTGGAGATGGAGAATTGCGTCAAAGATGGGAAATTCACTCCGGCAAGCGTACAAATGGCGACAATGAGGTGTGTGTGGGGAAGCATATTGCGCCAGTGACCGTGTGGCCTAATGGATAAGGCGTCGGACTTAGGATCCGAAGATTGCGGGTTCGAATCCTGTCACGGACGAGTTTTTCCAGTTCTGCAAAAGATGCATGCTGTTTTACTGAGTTGTTTGAGTACTACAAATCTAGTTGAAAGTTGCTGCTGTCCGCTTCCTGGCTGCAAACCGGCGTCTACCTGAAGCTCAAGCAAGACAAAGGGGTTGTGTAGCGAAATTTTCGGCACAGTGCCGATCAGGAGAGATTTTTGGAACTACTGCGTCTGACTCAGGACCCAAGAGCTGCGCCACAGGCGTCTGCGCACAGTCGAGCATGTGTGTTGAATAATGGTGCTGATAGCCACGTATCATTTCAAGTAGATTTGATGCCTTTCGGAAAATTTATTTCATTGAATAGGAATTGTAGCTCATTTGTGGCAGCAGGAAATAAGCTGTAGTCAAAAGGATCTTCCATAGATGGTCGCAGGTCGCATAAATACTGTATGGCTCGTGACGCGTTGTGTGGAGCCCGGCTAGCTCAGTCGGTAGAGCATGAGACTCTTAATCTCAGGGTCGTGGGTTCGAGCCCCACGCTGGGCGGCGCAAAATTTTGTGTCTACGCGGATGCAACCTGCGCCCCTCTCGTGAGCCTTGCGTAATGAACGTAACGGGTTACGACGATGCCTAGCTTCGTATGAATATCAGAGGAATGGTTTTTGAAGCTGAAAGTAGCTCTGAAATGAAATAAAAGTGTTGTTTTGGAATTTTAGGCGTACATCGATATCGTGTGAGATGTGTAGGAAAGCAGCAGCTGTGCTAACTAAATACAAATAATGGTCGCTAATGCGGTGCGTTTCCAGCTGAAGGGCTCCGATTGACTGGTCCATAAGATTGAAGTACCCGAAATGTGCACTAGGCGGCGCCTCCTTAGCTCAGTGGCAGAGCGCTGGTCTAGTAAACCAGCGGTCGTGAGTTCGATCCTCACAGGAGGCAAAAGAATTTTGTAACAGCCCCTTCTAACGTAGATCTTCCGAAAAAAGCGGTCAAGGATATAAAAAATTATGAATGGGTTCGGTATTTAAGAAATGCTCTCGCAAATGAATAGTGCGAATGGTGCTATTAAAGTAGGCACCAGAAACTGCTGCTTTTGGCAGTCTCCGGAGAATGCCGACGTGGAATACTTAGTTCTTGTGATGTATTTTCTACCCCTGGTAGAGACCCTCGCGGTTGTCGTCGTCGTCGTCGGCGCCGCCGCCGCTTTGGTAATAGAGGCAACTCGCCATTGTATGACATAGGGTGAGGCACCTTCTGCAAGCGACTGAGATGGCAGTAAGCAATTGAAGCTGATTTGCAACCTCTTGTTTGATCAGCGTCACAAGGGCTTGAATGTAACTTGCGATGGGACACAGCAAGAAGTAGCGTCGCCTTTTTAGTACTGAAATTGGAGATGGAGAATTGCGTCAAAGATGGGAAATTCATTCCGGCAAGCGTACAAATGGCGACAATGAGGTGTGTGTGGGGAAGCATATTGCGCCAGTGACCGTGTGGCCTAATGGATAAGGCGTCGGACTTCGGATCCGAAGATTGCGGGTTCGAATCCTGTCACGGTCGAGTTTTTCCAGTTCTGCAAAAGATGCATGCTGTTTTACTGAGTTGTTTGAGTACTACAAATCTAGTTGAAAGTTGCTGCTGTCCGCTTCCTGGCTGCAAACCGGCGTCTACCTGAAGCTCAAGCAAGACAAAGGGGTTGTGTAGCGAAATTTTCGGCACAGTGCCGGTCAGGAGAGATTTTTGGAACTACTGCGTCTGACTCAGGACCCAAGAGCTGCGCCACAGGCGTCTGCGCACAGTCGAGCATGTGTGTTGAATAATGGTGCTGATAGCCACGTATCATTTCAAGTAGATTTGATGCCTTTCGGAAAATTTATTTCATTGAATAGGAATTGTAGCTCATTTGTGGCAGCAGGAAATAAGCTGTAGTCAAAAGGATCTTCCATAGATGGTCGCAGGTCGCATAAATACTGTATGGCTCGTGATGCGTTGTGTGGAGCCCGGCTAGCTCAGTCGGTAGAGCATGAGACTCTTAATCTCAGGGTCGTGGGTTCGAGCCCCACGCTGGGCGGCGCAAAATTTTGTGTCTACGCGGATGCAACCTGCGCCCCTCTCGTGAGCCTTGCGTAATGAACGTAACGGGTTACGACGATGCCTAGCTTCGTATGAATATCAGAGGAATGGTTTTTGAAGCTGAAAGTAGCTCTGAAATGAAATAAAAGTGTTGTTTTGGAATTTTAGGCGTACATCGATATCGTGTGAGATGTGTAGGAAAGCAGCAGCTGTGCTAACTAAATACAAATAATGGTCGCTAATGCGGTGCGTTTCCAGCTGAAGGGCTCCGATTGACTGGTCCATAAGATTGAAGTACCCGAAATGTGCACTAGGCGGCGCCTCCTTAGCTCAGTGGCAGAGCGCTGGTCTAGTAAACCAGCGGTCGTGAGTTCGATCCTCACAGGAGGCAAAAGAATTTTGTAACAGCCCCTTCTAACGTAGATCTTCCGAAAAAAGCGGTCAAGGATATAAAAAATTATGAATGGGTTCGGTATTTAAGAAATGCTCTCGCAAATGAATAGTGCGAATGGTGCTATTAAAGTAGGCACCAGAAACTGCTGCTTTTGGCAGTCTCCGGAGAATGCCGACGTGGAATACTTAGTTCTTGTGATGTATTTTCTACCCCTGGTAGAGACCCTCGCGGTTGTCGTCGTCGTCGGCGCCGCCGCCGCTTTGGTAATAGAGGCAACTCGCCATTGTATGACATAGGGTGAGGCACCTTCTGCAAGCGACTGAGATGGCAGTAAGCAATTGAAGCTGATTTGCAACCTCTTGTTTGATCAGCGTCACAAGGGCTTGAATGTAACTTGCGATGGGACACAGCAAGAAGTAGCGTCGCCTTTTTAGTACTGAAATTGGAGATGGAGAATTGCGTCAAAGATGGGAAATTCATTCCGGCAAGCGTACAAATGGCGACAATGAGGTGTGTGTGGGGAAGCATATTGCGCCAGTGACCGTGTGGCCTAATGGATAAGGCGTCGGACTTCGGATCCGAAGATTGCGGGTTCGAATCCTGTCACGGACGAGTTTTTCCAGTTCTGCAAAAGATGCATGCTGTTTTACTGAGTTGTTTGAGTACTACAAATCTAGTTGAAAGTTGCTGCTGTCCGCTTCCTGGCTGCAAACCGGCGTCTACCTGAAGCTCAAGCAAGACAAAGGGGTTGTGTAGCGAAATTTTCGGCACAGTGCCGATCAGGAGAGATTTTTGGAACTACTGCGTCTGACTCAGGACCCAAGAGCTGCGCCACAGGCGTCTGCGCACAGTCGAGCATGTGTGTTGAATAATGGTGCTGATAGCCACGTATCATTTCAAGTAGATTTGATGCCTTTCGGAAAATTTATTTCATTGAATAGGAATTGTAGCTCATTTGTGGCAGCAGGAAATAAGCTGTAGTCAAAAGGATCTTCCATAGATGGTCGCAGGTCGCATAAATACTGTATGGCTCGTGACGCGTTGTGTGGAGCCCGGCTAGCTCAGTCGGTAGAGCATGAGACTCTTAATCTCAGGGTCGTGGGTTCGAGCCCCACGCTGGGCGGCGCAAAATTTTGTGTCTACGCGGATGCAACCTGCGCCCCTCTCGTGAGCCTTGCGTAATGAACGTAACGGGTTACGACGATGCCTAGCTTCGTATGAATATCAGAGGAATGGTTTTTGAAGCTGAAAGTAGCTCTGAAATGAAATAAAAGTGTTGTTTTGGAATTTTAGGCGTACATCGATATCGTGTGAGATGTGTAGGAAAGCAGCAGCTGTGCTAACTAAATACAAATAATGGTCGCTAATGCGGTGCGTTTCCAGCTGAAGGGCTCCGATTGACTGGTCCATAAGATTGAAGTACCCGAAATGTGCACTAGGCGGCGCCTCCTTAGCTCAGTGGCAGAGCGCTGGTCTAGTAAACCAGCGGTCGTGAGTTCGATCCTCACAGGAGGCAAAAGAATTTTGTAACAGCCCCTTCTAACGTAGATCTTCCGAAAAAAGCTTTCAAGGATATAAAAAATTATGAATGGGTTCGGTATTTAAGAAATGCTCTCGCAAATGAATAGTGCGAATGGTGCTATTAAAGTAGGCACCAGAAACTGCTGCTTTTGGCAGTCTCCGGAGAATGCCGACGTGGAATACTTAATTCTTGTGATGTATTTTCTACCCCTGGTAGAGACCCTCGCGGTTGTCGTCGTCGTCGTCGGCGCCGCCGCCGCTTTGGTAATAGAGGCAACTCGCCATTGTATGACATAGGGTGAGGCACCTTCTGCAAGCGACTGAGATGGCAGTAAGCAATTGAAGCTGATTTGCAACCTCTTGTTTGATCAGCGTCACAAGGGCTTGAATGTAACTTGCGATGGGACACAGCAAGAAGTAGCGTCGCCTTTTTAGTACTGAAATTGGAGATGGAGAATTGCGTCAAAGATGGGAAATTCATTCCGGCAAGCGTACAAATGGCGACAATGAGGTGTGTGTGGGGAAGCATATTGCGCCAGTGACCGTGTGGCCTAATGGATTATTCCTCATTATTTGTTTTTTGCGGGAAGAGACATTTTTTTTTCCCTTGGTTTTGAGAGAGATTTCTATTTTTCGTTGCACTTATATTACAAAGAAGACGAGGCAATGAACTCCTTGTAATCCGGAAGAACCAGTATTCTTTTTGTGTACTGTGAATCTGGAGACTTTGATTTCTTTTGACTATAGCTGATGAAGCTCGCCAAGGACGGCATTCATGGAGAGCGCAAGGAGGGCTGTAAGGGGAGAAGGGAGGCCCTAAAAAAAGAAAAAAAAAAAAATGGATAAGGCGTCGGACTTCGGATCCGAAGATTGCGGGTTCGAATCCTGTCACGGACGAGTTTTTCCAGTTCTGCAAAAGATGCATGCTGTTTTACTGAGTTGTTTGAGTACTACAAATCTAGTTGAAAGTTGCTGCTGTCCGCTTCCTGGCTGCAAACCGGCGTCTACCTGAAGCTCAAGCAAGACAAAGGGGTTGTGTAGCGAAATTTTCGGCACAGTGCCGATCAGGAGAGATTTTTGGAACTACTGCGTCTGACTCAGGACCCAAGAGCTGCGCCACAGGCGTCTGCGCACAGTCGAGCATGTGTGTTGAATAATGGTGCTGATAGCCACGTATCATTTCAAGTAGATTTGATGCCTTTCGGAAAATTTATTTCATTGAATAGGAATTGTAGCTCATTTGTGGCAGCAGGAAATAAGCTGTAGTCAAAAGGATCTTCCATAGATGGTCGCAGGTCGCATAAATACTGTATGGCTCGTGACGCATTGTGTGGAGCCCGGCTAGCTCAGTCGGTAGAGCATGAGACTCTTAATCTCAGGGTCGTGGGTTCGAGCCCCACGCTGGGCGGCGCAAAATTTTGTGTCTACGCGGATGCAACCTGCGCCCCTCTCGTGAGCCTTGCGTAATGAACGTAACGGGTTACGACGATGCCTAGCTTCGTATGAATATCAGAGGAATGGTTTTTGAAGCTGAAAGTAGCTCTGAAATGAAATAAAAGTGTTGTTTTGGAATTTTAGGCGTACATCGATATCGTGTGAGATGTGTAGGAAAGCAGCAGCTGTGCTAACTAAATACAAATAATGGTCGCTAATGCGGTGCGTTTCCAGCTGAAGGGCTCCGATTGACTGGTCCATAAGATTGAAGTACCCGAAATGTGCACTAGGCGGCGCCTCCTTAGCTCAGTGGCAGAGCGCTGGTCTAGTAAACCAGCGGTCGTGAGTTCGATCCTCACAGGAGGCAAAAGAATTTTGTAACAGCCCCTTCTAACGTAGATCTTCCGAAAAAAGCGGTCAAGGATATAAAAAATTATGAATGGGTTCGGTATTTAAGAAATGCTCTCGCAAATGAATAGTGCGAATGGTGCTATTAAAGTAGGCACCAGAAACTGCTGCTTTTGGCAGTCTCCGGAGAATGCCGACGTGGAATACTTAGTTCTTGTGATGTATTTTCTACCCCTGGTAGAGACCCTCGCGGTTGTCGTCGTCGTCGGCGCCGCCGCCGCTTTGGTAATAGAGGCAACTCGCCATTGTATGACATAGGGTGAGGCACCTTCTGCAAGCGACTGAGATGGCAGTAAGCAATTGAAGCTGATTTGCAACCTCTTGTTTGATCAGCGTCACAAGGGCTTGAATGTAACTTGCGATGGGACACAGCAAGAAGTAGCGTCGCCTTTTTAGTACTGAAATTGGAGATGGAGAATTGCGTCAAAGATGGGAAATTCATTCCGGCAAGCGTACAAATGGCGACAATGAGGTGTGTGTGGGGAAGCATATTGCGCCAGTGACCGTGTGGCCTAATGGATAAGGCGTCGGACTTCGGATCCGAAGATTGCGGGTTCGAATCCTGTCACGGACGAGTTTTTCCAGTTCTGCAAAAGATGCATGCTGTTTTACTGAGTTGTTTGAGTACTACAAATCTAGTTGAAAGTTGCTGCTGTCCGCTTCCTGGCTGCAAACCGGCGTCTACCTGAAGCTCAAGCAAGACAAAGGGGTTGTGTAGCGAAATTTTCGGCACAGTGCCGATCAGGAGAGATTTTTGGAACTACTGCGTCTGACTCAGGACCCAAGAGCTGCGCCACAGGCGTCTGCGCACAGTCGAGCATGTGTGTTGAATAATGGTGCTGATAGCCACGTATCATTTCAAGTAGATTTGATGCCTTTCGGAAAATTTATTTCATTGAATAGGAATTGTAGCTCATTTGTGGCAGCAGGAAATAAGCTGTAGTCAAAAGGATCTTCCATAGATGGTCGCAGGTCGCATAAATACTGTATGGCTCGTGACGCGTTGTGTGGAGCCCGGCTAGCTCAGTCGGTAGAGCATGAGACTCTTAATCTCAGGGTCGTGGGTTCGAGCCCCACGCTGGGCGGCGCAAAATTTTGTGTCTACGCGGATGCAACCTGCGCCCCTCTCGTGAGCCTTGCGTAATGAACGTAACGGGTTACGACGATGCCTAGCTTCGTATGAATATCAGAGGAATGGTTTTTGAAGCTGAAAGTAGCTCTGAAATGAAATAAAAGTGTTGTTTTGGAATTTTAGGCGTACATCGATATCGTGTGAGATGTGTAGGAAAGCAGCAGCTGTGCTAACTAAATACAAATAATGGTCGCTAATGCGGTGCGTTTCCAGCTGAAGGGCTCCGATTGACTGGTCCATAAGATTGAAGTACCCGAAATGTGCACTAGGCGGCGCCTCCTTAGCTCAGTGGCAGAGCGCTGGTCTAGTAAACCAGCGGTCGTGAGTTCGATCCTCACAGGAGGCAAAAGAATTTTGTAACAGCCCCTTCTAACGTAGATCTTCCGAAAAAAGCGGTCAAGGATATAAAAATTTATGAATGGGTTCGGTATTTAAGAAATGCTCTCGCAAATGAATAGTGCGAATGGTGCTATTAAAGTAGGCACCAGAAACTGCTGCTTTTGGCAGTCTCCGGAGAATACCGACGTGGAATACTTAGTTCTTGTGATGTATTTTCTACCCCTGGTAGAGACCCTCGCGGTTGTCGTCGTCGTCGGCGCCGCCGCCGCTTTGGTAATAGAGGCAACTCGCCATTGTATGACATAGGGTGAGGCACCTTCTGCAAGCGACTGAGATGGCAGTAAGCAATTGAAGCTGATTTGCAACCTCTTGTTTGATCAGCGTCACAAGGGCTTGAATGTAACTTGCGATGGGACACAGCAAGAAGTAGCGTCGCCTTTTTAGTACTGAAATTGGAGATGGAGAATTGCGTCAAAGATGGGAAATTCATTCCGGCAAGCGTACAAATGGCGACAATGAGGTGTGTGTGGGGAAGCATATTGCGCCAGTGACCGTGTGGCCTAATGGATAAGGCGTCGGACTTCGGATCCGAAGATTGCGGGTTCGAATCCTGTCACGGTCGAGTTTTTCCAGTTCTGCAAAAGATGCATGCTGTTTTACTGAGTTGTTTGAGTACTACAAATCTAGTTGAAAGTTGCTGCTGTCCGCTTCCTGGCTGCAAACCGGCGTCTACCTGAAGCTCAAGCAAGACAAAGGGGTTGTGTAGCGAAATTTTCGGCACAGTGCCGGTCAGGAGAGATTTTTGGAACTACTGCGTCTGACTCAGGACCCAAGAGCTGCGCCACAGGCGTCTGCGCACAGTCGAGCATGTGTGTTGAATAATGGTGCTGATAGCCACGTATCATTTCAAGTAGATTTGATGCCTTTCGGAAAATTTATTTCATTGAATAGGAATTGTAGCTCATTTGTGGCAGCAGGAAATAAGCTGTAGTCAAAAGGATCTTCCATAGATGGTCGCAGGTCGCATAAATACTGTATGGCTCGTGACGCGTTGTGTGGAGCCCGGCTAGCTCAGTCGGTAGAGCATGAGACTCTTAATCTCAGGGTCGTGGGTTCGAGCCCCACGCTGGGCGGCGCAAAATTTTGTGTCTACGCGGATGCAACCTGCGCCCCTCTCGTGAGCCTTGCGTAATGAACGTAACGGGTTACGACGATGCCTAGCTTCGTATGAATATCAGAGGAATGGTTTTTGAAGCTGAAAGTAGCTCTGAAATGAAATAAAAGTGTTGTTTTGGAATTTTAGGCGTACATCGATATCGTGTGAGATGTGTAGGAAAGCAGCAGCTGTGCTAACTAAATACAAATAATGGTCGCTAATGCGGTGCGTTTCCA
Organism: Schistocerca piceifrons; assembly: GCF_021461385.2. Lineage (NCBI taxonomy): Eukaryota > Metazoa > Arthropoda > Insecta > Orthoptera > Acrididae > Schistocerca > Schistocerca piceifrons. The sequence goes on from NC_060144.1 coordinate 9,576,181, forward strand.
GCTGAAGGGCTCCGATTGACTGGTCCATAAGATTGAAGTACCCGAAATGTGCACTAGGCGGCGCCTCCTTAGCTCAGTGGCAGAGCGCTGGTCTAGTAAACCAGCGGTCGTGAGTTCGATCCTCACAGGAGGCAAAAGAATTTTGTAACAGCCCCTTCTAACGTAGATCTTCCGAAAAAAGCGGTCAAGGATATAAAAAATTATGAATGGGTTCGGTATTTAAGAAATGCTCTCGCAAATGAATAGTGCGAATGGTGCTATTAAAGTAGGCACCAGAAACTGCTGCTTTTGGCAGTCTCCGGAGAATGCCGACGTGGAATACTTAGTTCTTGTGATGTATTTTCTACCCCTGGTAGAGACCCTCGCGGTTGTCGTCGTCGTCGTCGGCGCCGCCGTCGCTTTGGTAATAGAGGCAACTCGCCATTGTATGACATAGGGTGAGGCACCTTCTGCAAGCGACTGAGATGGCAGTAAGCAATTGAAGCTGATTTGCAACCTCTTGTTTGATCAGCGTCACAAGGGCTTGAATGTAACTTGCGATGGGACACAGCAAGAAGTAGCGTCGCCTTTTTAGTACTGAAATTGGAGATGGAGAATTGCGTCAAAGATGGGAAATTCATTCCGGCAAGCGTACAAATGGCGACAATGAGGTGTGTGTGGGGAAGCATATTGCGCCAGTGACCGTGTGGCCTAATGGATAAGGCGTCGGACTTCGGATCCGAAGATTGCGGGTTCGAATCCTGTCACGGACGAGTTTTTCCAGTTCTGCAAAAGATGCATGCTGTTTTACTGAGTTGTTTGAGTACTACAAATCTAGTTGAAAGTTGCTGCTGTCCGCTTCCTGGCTGCAAACCGGCGTCTACCTGAAGCTCAAGCAAGACAAAGGGGTTGTGTAGCGAAATTTTCGGCACAGTGCCGATCAGGAGAGATTTTTGGAACTACTGCGTCTGACTCAGGACCCAAGAGCTGCGCCACAGGCGTCTGCGCACAGTCGAGCATGTGTGTTGAATAATGGTGCTGATAGCCACGTATCATTTCAAGTAGATTTGATGCCTTTCGGAAAATTTATTTCATTGAATAGGAATTGTAGCTCATTTGTGGCAGCAGGAAATAAGCTGTAGTCAAAAGGATCTTCCATAGATGGTCGCAGGTCGCATAAATACTGTATGGCTCGTGACGCGTTGTGTGGAGCCCGGCTAGCTCAGTCGGTAGAGCATGAGACTCTTAATCTCAGGGTCGTGGGTTCGAGCCCCACGCTGGGCGGCGCAAAATTTTGTGTCTACGCGGATGCAACCTGCGCCCCTCTCGTGAGCCTTGCGTAATGAACGTAACGGGTTACGACGATGCCTAGCTTCGTATGAATATCAGAGGAATGGTTTTTGAAGCTGAAAGTAGCTCTGAAATGAAATAAAAGTGTTGTTTTGGAATTTTAGGCGTACATCGATATCGTGTGAGATGTGTAGGAAAGCAGCAGCTGTGCTAACTAAATACAAATAATGGTCGCTAATGCGGTGCGTTTCCAGCTGAAGGGCTCCGATTGACTGGTCCATAAGATTGAAGTACCCGAAATGTGCACTAGGCGGCGCCTCCTTAGCTCAGTGGCAGAGCGCTGGTCTAGTAAACCAGCGGTCGTGAGTTCGATCCTCACAGGAGGCAAAAGAATTTTGTAACAGCCCCTTCTAACGTAGATCTTCCGAAAAAAGCGGTCAAGGATATAAAAAATTATGAATGGGTTCGGTATTTAAGAAATGCTCTCGCAAATGAATAGTGCGAATGGTGCTATTAAAGTAGGCACCAGAAACTGCTGCTTTTGGCAGTCTCCGGAGAATACCGACGTGGAATACTTAGTTCTTGTGATGTATTTTCTACCCCTGGTAGAGACCCTCGCGGTTGTCGTCGTCGTCGGCGCCGCCGCCGCTTTGGTAATAGAGGCAACTCGCCATTGTATGACATAGGGTGAGGCACCTTCTGCAAGCGACTGAGATGGCAGTAAGCAATTGAAGCTGATTTGCAACCTCTTGTTTGATCAGCGTCACAAGGGCTTGAATGTAACTTGCGATGGGACACAGCAAGAAGTAGCGTCGCCTTTTTAGTACTGAAATTGGAGATGGAGAATTGCGTCAAAGATGGGAAATTCATTCCGGCAAGCGTACAAATGGCGACAATGAGGTGTGTGTGGGGAAGCATATTGCGCCAGTGACCGTGTGGCCTAATGGATAAGGCGTCGGACTTCGGATCCGAAGATTGCGGGTTCGAATCCTGTCACGGTCGAGTTTTTCCAGTTCTGCAAAAGATGCATGCTGTTTTACTGAGTTGTTTGAGTACTACAAATCTAGTTGAAAGTTGCTGCTGTCCGCTTCCTGGCTGCAAACCGGCGTCTACCTGAAGCTCAAGCAAGACAAAGGGGTTGTGTAGCGAAATTTTCGGCACAGTGCCGGTCAGGAGAGATTTTTGGAACTACTGCGTCTGACTCAGGACCCAAGAGCTGCGCCACAGGCGTCTGCGCACAGTCGAGCATGTGTGTTGAATAATGGTGCTGATAGCCACGTATCATTTCAAGTAGATTTGATGCCTTTCGGAAAATTTATTTCATTGAATAGGAATTGTAGCTCATTTGTGGCAGCAGGAAATAAGCTGTAGTCAAAAGGATCTTCCATAGATGGTCGCAGGTCGCATAAATACTGTATGGCTCGTGACGCGTTGTGTGGAGCCCGGCTAGCTCAGTCGGTAGAGCATGAGACTCTTAATCTCAGGGTCGTGGGTTCGAGCCCCACGCTGGGCGGCGCAAAATTTTGTGTCTACGCGGATGCAACCTGCGCCCCTCTCGTGAGCCTTGCGTAATGAACGTAACGGGTTACGACGATGCCTAGCTTCGTATGAATATCAGAGGAATGGTTTTTGAAGCTGAAAGTAGCTCTGAAATGAAATAAAAGTGTTGTTTTGGAATTTTAGGCGTACATCGATATCGTGTGAGATGTGTAGGAAAGCAGCAGCTGTGCTAACTAAATACAAATAATGGTCGCTAATGCGGTGCGTTTCCAGCTGAAGGGCTCCGATTGACTGGTCCATAAGATTGAAGTACCCGAAATGTGCACTAGGCGGCGCCTCCTTAGCTCAGTGGCAGAGCGCTGGTCTAGTAAACCAGCGGTCGTGAGTTCGATCCTCACAGGAGGCAAAAGAATTTTGTAACAGCCCCTTCTAACGTAGATCTTCCGAAAAAAGCGGTCAAGGATATAAAAAATTATGAATGGGTTCGGTATTTAAGAAATGCTCTCGCAAATGAATAGTGCGAATGGTGCTATTAAAGTAGGCACCAGAAACTGCTGCTTTTGGCAGTCTCCGGAGAATGCCGACGTGGAATACTTAGTTCTTGTGATGTATTTTCTACCCCTGGTAGAGACCCTCGCGGTTGTCGTCGTCGTCGTCGGCGCCGCCGTCGCTTTGGTAATAGAGGCAACTCGCCATTGTATGACATAGGGTGAGGCACCTTCTGCAAGCGACTGAGATGGCAGTAAGCAATTGAAGCTGATTTGCAACCTCTTGTTTGATCAGCGTCACAAGGGCTTGAATGTAACTTGCGATGGGACACAGCAAGAAGTAGCGTCGCCTTTTTAGTACTGAAATTGGAGATGGAGAATTGCGTCAAAGATGGGAAATTCATTCCGGCAAGCGTACAAATGGCGACAATGAGGTGTGTGTGGGGAAGCATATTGCGCCAGTGACCGTGTGGCCTAATGGATAAGGCGTCGGACTTCGGATCCGAAGATTGCGGGTTCGAATCCTGTCACGGACGAGTTTTTCCAGTTCTGCAAAAGATGCATGCTGTTTTACTGAGTTGTTTGAGTACTACAAATCTAGTTGAAAGTTGCTGCTGTCCGCTTCCTGGCTGCAAACCGGCGTCTACCTGAAGCTCAAGCAAGACAAAGGGGTTGTGTAGCGAAATTTTCGGCACAGTGCCGATCAGGAGAGATTTTTGGAACTACTGCGTCTGACTCAGGACCCAAGAGCTGCGCCACAGGCGTCTGCGCACAGTCGAGCATGTGTGTTGAATAATGGTGCTGATAGCCACGTATCATTTCAAGTAGATTTGATGCCTTTCGGAAAATTTATTTCATTGAATAGGAATTGTAGCTCATTTGTGGCAGCAGGAAATAAGCTGTAGTCAAAAGGATCTTCCATAGATGGTCGCAGGTCGCATAAATACTGTATGGCTCGTGACGCGTTGTGTGGAGCCCGGCTAGCTCAGTCGGTAGAGCATGAGACTCTTAATCTCAGGGTCGTGGGTTCGAGCCCCACGCTGGGCGGCGCAAAATTTTGTGTCTACGCGGATGCAACCTGCGCCCCTCTCGTGAGCCTTGCGTAATGAACGTAACGGGTTACGACGATGCCTAGCTTCGTATGAATATCAGAGGAATGGTTTTTGAAGCTGAAAGTAGCTCTGAAATGAAATAAAAGTGTTGTTTTGGAATTTTAGGCGTACATCGATATCGTGTGAGATGTGTAGGAAAGCAGCAGCTGTGCTAACTAAATACAAATAATGGTCGCTAATGCGGTGCGTTTCCAGCTGAAGGGCTCCGATTGACTGGTCCATAAGATTGAAGTACCCGAAATGTGCACTAGGCGGCGCCTCCTTAGCTCAGTGGCAGAGCGCTGGTCTAGTAAACCAGCGGTCGTGAGTTCGATCCTCACAGGAGGCAAAAGAATTTTGTAACAGCCCCTTCTAACGTAGATCTTCCGAAAAAAGCGGTCAAGGATATAAAAAATTATGAATGGGTTCGGTATTTAAGAAATGCTCTCGCAAATGAATAGTGCGAATGGTGCTATTAAAGTAGGCACCAGAAACTGCTGCTTTTGGCAGTCTCCGGAGAATGCCGACGTGGAATACTTAGTTCTTGTGATGTATTTTCTACCCCTGGTAGAGACCCTCGCGGTTGTCGTCGTCGTCGTCGGCGCCGCCGTCGCTTTGGTAATAGAGGCAACTCGCCATTGTATGACATAGGGTGAGGCACCTTCTGCAAGCGACTGAGATGGCAGTAAGCAATTGAAGCTGATTTGCAACCTCTTGTTTGATCAGCGTCACAAGGGCTTGAATGTAACTTGCGATGGGACACAGCAAGAAGTAGCGTCGCCTTTTTAGTACTGAAATTGGAGATGGAGAATTGCGTCAAAGATGGGAAATTCATTCCGGCAAGCGTACAAATGGCGACAATGAGGTGTGTGTGGGGAAGCATATTGCGCCAGTGACCGTGTGGCCTAATGGATAAGGCGTCGGACTTCGGATCCGAAGATTGCGGGTTCGAATCCTGTCACGGACGAGTTTTTCCAGTTCTGCAAAAGATGCATGCTGTTTTACTGAGTTGTTTGAGTACTACAAATCTAGTTGAAAGTTGCTGCTGTCCGCTTCCTGGCTGCAAACCGGCGTCTACCTGAAGCTCAAGCAAGACAAAGGGGTTGTGTAGCGAAATTTTCGGCACAGTGCCGATCAGGAGAGATTTTTGGAACTACTGCGTCTGACTCAGGACCCAAGAGCTGCGCCACAGGCGTCTGCGCACAGTCGAGCATGTGTGTTGAATAATGGTGCTGATAGCCACGTATCATTTCAAGTAGATTTGATGCCTTTCGGAAAATTTATTTCATTGAATAGGAATTGTAGCTCATTTGTGGCAGCAGGAAATAAGCTGTAGTCAAAAGGATCTTCCATAGATGGTCGCAGGTCGCATAAATACTGTATGGCTCGTGACGCGTTGTGTGGAGCCCGGCTAGCTCAGTCGGTAGAGCATGAGACTCTTAATCTCAGGGTCGTGGGTTCGAGCCCCACGCTGGGCGGCGCAAAATTTTGTGTCTACGCGGATGCAACCTGCGCCCCTCTCGTGAGCCTTGCGTAATGAACGTAACGGGTTACGACGATGCCTAGCTTCGTATGAATATCAGAGGAATGGTTTTTGAAGCTGAAAGTAGCTCTGAAATGAAATAAAAGTGTTGTTTTGGAATTTTAGGCGTACATCGATATCGTGTGAGATGTGTAGGAAAGCAGCAGCTGTGCTAACTAAATACAAATAATGGTCGCTAATGCGGTGCGTTTCCAGCTGAAGGGCTCCGATTGACTGGTCCATAAGATTGAAGTACCCGAAATGTGCACTAGGCGGCGCCTCCTTAGCTCAGTGGCAGAGCGCTGGTCTAGTAAACCAGCGGTCGTGAGTTCGATCCTCACAGGAGGCAAAAGAATTTTGTAACAGCCCCTTCTAACGTAGATCTTCCGAAAAAAGCGGTCAAGGATATAAAAAATTATGAATGGGTTCGGTATTTAAGAAATGCTCTCGCAAATGAATAGTGCGAATGGTGCTATTAAAGTAGGCACCAGAAACTGCTGCTTTTGGCAGTCTCCGGAGAATACCGACGTGGAATACTTAGTTCTTGTGATGTATTTTCTACCCCTGGTAGAGACCCTCGCGGTTGTCGTCGTCGTCGGCGCCGCCGCCGCTTTGGTAATAGAGGCAACTCGCCATTGTATGACATAGGGTGAGGCACCTTCTGCAAGCGACTGAGATGGCAGTAAGCAATTGAAGCTGATTTGCAACCTCTTGTTTGATCAGCGTCACAAGGGCTTGAATGTAACTTGCGATGGGACACAGCAAGAAGTAGCGTCGCCTTTTTAGTACTGAAATTGGAGATGGAGAATTGCGTCAAAGATGGGAAATTCATTCCGGCAAGCGTACAAATGGCGACAATGAGGTGTGTGTGGGGAAGCATATTGCGCCAGTGACCGTGTGGCCTAATGGATAAGGCGTCGGACTTCGGATCCGAAGATTGCGGGTTCGAATCCTGTCACGGTCGAGTTTTTCCAGTTCTGCAAAAGATGCATGCTGTTTTACTGAGTTGTTTGAGTACTACAAATCTAGTTGAAAGTTGCTGCTGTCCGCTTCCTGGCTGCAAACCGGCGTCTACCTGAAGCTCAAGCAAGACAAAGGGGTTGTGTAGCGAAATTTTCGGCACAGTGCCGGTCAGGAGAGATTTTTGGAACTACTGCGTCTGACTCAGGACCCAAGAGCTGCGCCACAGGCGTCTGCGCACAGTCGAGCATGTGTGTTGAATAATGGTGCTGATAGCCACGTATCATTTCAAGTAGATTTGATGCCTTTCGGAAAATTTATTTCATTGAATAGGATTTGTAGCTCATTTGTGGCAGCAGGAAATAAGCTGTAGTCAAAAGGATCTTCCATAGATGGTCGCAGGTCGCATAAATACTGTATGGCTCGTGACGCGTTGTGTGGAGCCCGGCTAGCTCAGTCGGTAGAGCATGAGACTCTTAATCTCAGGGTCGTGGGTTCGAGCCCCACGCTGGGCGGCGCAAAATTTTGTGTCTACGCGGATGCAACCTGCGCCCCTCTCGTGAGCCTTGCGTAATGAACGTAACGGGTTACGACGATGCCTAGCTTCGTATGAATATCAGAGGAATGGTTTTTGAAGCTGAAAGTAGCTCTGAAATGAAATAAAAGTGTTGTTTTGGAATTTTAGGCGTACATCGATATCGTGTGAGATGTGTAGGAAAGCAGCAGCTGTGCTAACTAAATACAAATAATGGTCGCTAATGCGGTGCGTTTCCAGCTGAAGGGCTCCGATTGACTGGTCCATAAGATTGAAGTACCCGAAATGTGCACTAGGCGGCGCCTCCTTAGCTCAGTGGCAGAGCGCTGGTCTAGTAAACCAGCGGTCGTGAGTTCGATCCTCACAGGAGGCAAAAGAATTTTGTAACAGCCCCTTCTAACGTAGATCTTCCGAAAAAAGCGGTCAAGGATATAAAAAATTATGAATGGGTTCGGTATTTAAGAAATGCTCTCGCAAATGAATAGTGCGAATGGTGCTATTAAAGTAGGCACCAGAAACTGCTGCTTTTGGCAGTCTCCGGAGAATGCCGACGTGGAATACTTAGTTCTTGTGATGTATTTTCTACCCCTGGTAGAGACCCTCGCGGTTGTCGTCGTCGTCGTCGGCGCCGCCGTCGCTTTGGTAATAGAGGCAACTCGCCATTGTATGACATAGGGTGAGGCACCTTCTGCAAGCGACTGAGATGGCAGTAAGCAATTGAAGCTGATTTGCAACCTCTTGTTTGATCAGCGTCACAAGGGCTTGAATGTAACTTGCGATGGGACACAGCAAGAAGTAGCGTCGCCTTTTTAGTACTGAAATTGGAGATGGAGAATTGCGTCAAAGATGGGAAATTCATTCCGGCAAGCGTACAAATGGCGACAATGAGGTGTGTGTGGGGAAGCATATTGCGCCAGTGACCGTGTGGCCTAATGGATAAGGCGTCGGACTTCGGATCCGAAGATTGCGGGTTCGAATCCTGTCACGGACGAGTTTTTCCAGTTCTGCAAAAGATGCATGCTGTTTTACTGAGTTGTTTGAGTACTACAAATCTAGTTGAAAGTTGCTGCTGTCCGCTTCCTGGCTGCAAACCGGCGTCTACCTGAAGCTCAAGCAAGACAAAGGGGTTGTGTAGCGAAATTTTCGGCACAGTGCCGATCAGGAGAGATTTTTGGAACTACTGCGTCTGACTCAGGACCCAAGAGCTGCGCCACAGGCGTCTGCGCACAGTCGAGCATGTGTGTTGAATAATGGTGCTGATAGCCACGTATCATTTCAAGTAGATTTGATGCCTTTCGGAAAATTTATTTCATTGAATAGGAATTGTAGCTCATTTGTGGCAGCAGGAAATAAGCTGTAGTCAAAAGGATCTTCCATAGATGGTCGCAGGTCGCATAAATACTGTATGGCTCGTGACGCGTTGTGTGGAGCCCGGCTAGCTCAGTCGGTAGAGCATGAGACTCTTAATCTCAGGGTCGTGGGTTCGAGCCCCACGCTGGGCGGCGCAAAATTTTGTGTCTACGCGGATGCAACCTGCGCCCCTCTCGTGAGCCTTGCGTAATGAACGTAACGGGTTACGACGATGCCTAGCTTCGTATGAATATCAGAGGAATGGTTTTTGAAGCTGAAAGTAGCTCTGAAATGAAATAAAAGTGTTGTTTTGGAATTTTAGGCGTACATCGATATCGTGTGAGATGTGTAGGAAAGCAGCAGCTGTGCTAACTAAATACAAATAATGGTCGCTAATGCGGTGCGTTTCCAGCTGAAGGGCTCCGATTGACTGGTCCATAAGATTGAAGTACCCGAAATGTGCACTAGGCGGCGCCTCCTTAGCTCAGTGGCAGAGCGCTGGTCTAGTAAACCAGCGGTCGTGAGTTCGATCCTCACAGGAGGCAAAAGAATTTTGTAACAGCCCCTTCTAACGTAGATCTTCCGAAAAAAGCGGTCAAGGATATAAAAAATTATGAATGGGTTCGGTATTTAAGAAATGTTCTCGCAAATGAATAGTGCGAATGGTGCTATTAAAGTAGGCACCAGAAACTGCTGCTTTTGGCAGTCTCCGGAGAATGCCGACGTGGAATACTTAGTTCTTGTGATGTATTTTCTACCCCTGGTAGAGACCCTCGCGGTTGTCGTCGTCGTCGTCGGCGCCGCCGTCGCTTTGGTAATAGAGGCAACTCGCCATTGTATGACATAGGGTGAGGCACCTTCTGCAAGCGACTGAGATGGCAGTAAGCAATTGAAGCTGATTTGCAACCTCTTGTTTGATCAGCGTCACAAGGGCTTGAATGTAACTTGCGATGGGACACAGCAAGAAGTAGCGTCGCCTTTTTAGTACTGAAATTGGAGATGGAGAATTGCGTCAAAGATGGGAAATTCATTCCGGCAAGCGTACAAATGGCGACAATGAGGTGTGTGTGGGGAAGCATATTGCGCCAGTGACCGTGTGGCCTAATGGATAAGGCGTCGGACTTCGGATCCGAAGATTGCGGGTTCGAATCCTGTCACGGACGAGTTTTTCCAGTTCTGCAAAAGATGCATGCTGTTTTACTGAGTTGTTTGAGTACTACAAATCTAGTTGAAAGTTGCTGCTGTCCGCTTCCTGGCTGCAAACCGGCGTCTACCTGAAGCTCAAGCAAGACAAAGGGGTTGTGTAGCGAAATTTTCGGCACAGTGCCGATCAGGAGAGATTTTTGGAACTACTGCGTCTGACTCAGGACCCAAGAGCTGCGCCACAGGCGTCTGCGCACAGTCGAGCATGTGTGTTGAATAATGGTGCTGATAGCCACGTATCATTTCAAGTAGATTTGATGCCTTTCGGAAAATTTATTTCATTGAATAGGAATTGTAGCTCATTTGTGGCAGCAGGAAATAAGCTGTAGTCAAAAGGATCTTCCATAGATGGTCGCAGGTCGCATAAATACTGTATGGCTCGTGACGCGTTGTGTGGAGCCCGGCTAGCTCAGTCGGTAGAGCATGAGACTCTTAATCTCAGGGTCGTGGGTTCGAGCCCCACGCTGGGCGGCGCAAAATTTTGTGTCTACGCGGATGCAACCTGCGCCCCTCTCGTGAGCCTTGCGTAATGAACGTAACGGGTTACGACGATGCCTAGCTTCGTATGAATATCAGAGGAATGGTTTTTGAAGCTGAAAGTAGCTCTGAAATGAAATAAAAGTGTTGTTTTGGAATTTTAGGCGTACATCGATATCGTGTGAGATGTGTAGGAAAGCAGCAGCTGTGCTAACTAAATACAAATAATGGTCGCTAATGCGGTGCGTTTCCAGCTGAAGGGCTCCGATTGACTGGTCCATAAGATTGAAGTACCCGAAATGTGCACTAGGCGGCGCCTCCTTAGCTCAGTGGCAGAGCGCTGGTCTAGTAAACCAGCGGTCGTGAGTTCGATCCTCACAGGAGGCAAAAGAATTTTGTAACAGCCCCTTCTAACGTAGATCTTCCGAAAAAAGCGGTCAAGGATATAAAAAATTATGAATGGGTTCGGTATTTAAGAAATGTTCTCGCAAATGAATAGTGCGAATGGTGCTATTAAAGTAGGCACCAGAAACTGCTGCTTTTGGCAGTCTCCGGAGAATGCCGACGTGGAATACTTAGTTCTTGTGATGTATTTTCTACCCCTGGTAGAGACCCTCGCGGTTGTCGTCGTCGTCGTCGGCGCCGCCGTCGCTTTGGTAATAGAGGCAACTCGCCATTGTATGACATAGGGTGAGGCACCTTCTGCAAGCGACTGAGATGGCAGTAAGCAATTGAAGCTGATTTGCAACCTCTTGTTTGATCAGCGTCACAAGGGCTTGAATGTAACTTGCGATGGGACACAGCAAGAAGTAGCGTCGCCTTTTTAGTACTGAAATTGGAGATGGAGAATTGCGTCAAAGATGGGAAATTCATTCCGGCAAGCGTACAAATGGCGACAATGAGGTGTGTGTGGGGAAGCATATTGCGCCAGTGACCGTGTGGCCTAATGGATAAGGCGTCGGACTTCGGATCCGAAGATTGCGGGTTCGAATCCTGTCACGGACGAGTTTTTCCAGTTCTGCAAAAGATGCATGCTGTTTTACTGAGTTGTTTGAGTACTACAAATCTAGTTGAAAGTTGCTGCTGTCCGCTTCCTGGCTGCAAACCGGCGTCTACCTGAAGCTCAAGCAAGACAAAGGGGTTGTGTAGCGAAATTTTCGGCACAGTGCCGATCAGGAGAGATTTTTGGAACTACTGCGTCTGACTCAGGACCCAAGAGCTGCGCCACAGGCGTCTGCGCACAGTCGAGCATGTGTGTTGAATAATGGTGCTGATAGCCACGTATCATTTCAAGTAGATTTGATGCCTTTCGGAAAATTTATTTCATTGAATAGGAATTGTAGCTCATTTGTGGCAGCAGGAAATAAGCTGTAGTCAAAAGGATCTTCCATAGATGGTCGCAGGTCGCATAAATACTGTATGGCTCGTGACGCGTTGTGTGGAGCCCGGCTAGCTCAGTCGGTAGAGCATGAGACTCTTAATCTCAGGGTCGTGGGTTCGAGCCCCACGCTGGGCGGCGCAAAATTTTGTGTCTACGCGGATGCAACCTGCGCCCCTCTCGTGAGCCTTGCGTAATGAACGTAACGGGTTACGACGATGCCTAGCTTCGTATGAATATCAGAGGAATGGTTTTTGAAGCTGAAAGTAGCTCTGAAATGAAATAAAAGTGTTGTTTTGGAATTTTAGGCGTACATCGATATCGTGTGAGATGTGTAGGAAAGCAGCAGCTGTGCTAACTAAATACAAATAATGGTCGCTAATGCGGTGCGTTTCCAGCTGAAGGGCTCCGATTGACTGGTCCATAAGATTGAAGTACCCGAAATGTGCACTAGGCGGCGCCTCCTTAGCTCAGTGGCAGAGCGCTGGTCTAGTAAACCAGCGGTCGTGAGTTCGATCCTCACAGGAGGCAAAAGAATTTTGTAACAGCCCCTTCTAACGTAGATCTTCCGAAAAAAGCGGTCAAGGATATAAAAAATTATGAATGGGTTCGGTATTTAAGAAATGCTCTCGCAAATGAATAGTGCGAATGGTGCTATTAAAGTAGGCACCAGAAACTGCTGCTTTTGGCAGTCTCCGGAGAATGCCGACGTGGAATACTTAGTTCTTGTGATGTATTTTCTACCCCGGGTAGAGACCCTCGCGGTTGTCGTCGTCGTCGTCGGCGCCGCCGCTTTGGTAATAGAGGCAACTCGCCATTGTATGACATAGGGTGAGGCACCTTCTGCAAGCGACTGAGATGGCAGTAAGCAATTGAAGCTGATTTGCAACCTCTTGTTTGATCAGCGTCACAAGGGCTTGAATGTAACTTGCGATGGGACACAGCAAGAAGTAGCGTCGCCTTTTTAGTACTGAAATTGGAGATGGAGAATTGCGTCAAAGATGGGAAATTCATTCCGGCAAGCGTACAAATGGCGACAATGAGGTGTGTGTGGGGAAGCATATTGCGCCAGTGACCGTGTGGCCTAATGGATTATTCCTCATTATTTGTTTTTTGCGGGAAGAGACATTTTTTTTTCCCTTGGTTTTGAGAGAGATTTCTATTTTTCGTTGCACTTATATTACAAAGAAGACGAGGCAATGAACTCCTTGTAATCCGGAAGAACCAGTATTCTTTTTGTGTACTGTGAATCTGGAGACTTTGATTTCTTTTGACTATAGCTGATGAAGCTCGCCAAGGACGGCATTCATGGAGAGCGCAAGGAGGGCTGTAAGGGGAGAAGGGAGGCCCTAAAAAAAGAAAAAAAAAATGGATAAGGCGTCGGACTTCGGATCCGAAGATTGCGGGTTCGAATCCTGTCACGGACGAGTTTTTCCAGTTCTGCAAAAGATGCATGCTGTTTTACTGAGTTGTTTGAGTACTACAAATCTAGTTGAAAGTTGCTGCTGTCCGCTTCCTGGCTGCAAACCGGCGTCTACCTGAAGCTCAAGCAAGACAAAGGGGTTGTGTAGCGAAATTTTCGGCACAGTGCCGATCAGGAGAGATTTTTGGAACTACTGCGTCTGACTCAGGACCCAAGAGCTGCGCCACAGGCGTCTGCGCACAGTCGAGCATGTGTGTTGAATAATGGTGCTGATAGCCACGTATCATTTCAAGTAGATTTGATGCCTTTCGGAAAATTTATTTCATTGAATAGGAATTGTAGCTCATTTGTGGCAGCAGGAAATAAGCTGTAGTCAAAAGGATCTTCCATAGATGGTCGCAGGTCGCATAAATACTGTATGGCTCGTGACGCATTGTGTGGAGCCCGGCTAGCTCAGTCGGTAGAGCATGAGACTCTTAATCTCAGGGTCGTGGGTTCGAGCCCCACGCTGGGCGGCGCAAAATTTTGTGTCTACGCGGATGCAACCTGCGCCCCTCTCGTGAGCCTTGCGTAATGAACGTAACGGGTTACGACGATGCCTAGCTTCGTATGAATATCAGAGGAATGGTTTTTGAAGCTGAAAGTAGCTCTGAAATGAAATAAAAGTGTTGTTTTGGAATTTTAGGCGTACATCGATATCGTGTGAGATGTGTAGGAAAGCAGCAGCTGTGCTAACTAAATACAAATAATGGTCGCTAATGCGGTGCGTTTCCAGCTGAAGGGCTCCGATTGACTGGTCCATAAGATTGAAGTACCCGAAATGTGCACTAGGCGGCGCCTCCTTAGCTCAGTGGCAGAGCGCTGGTCTAGTAAACCAGCGGTCGTGAGTTCGATCCTCACAGGAGGCAAAAGAATTTTGTAACAGCCCCTTCTAACGTAGATCTTCCGAAAAAAGCGGTCAAGGATATAAAAAATTATGAATGGGTTCGGTATTTAAGAAATGCTCTCGCAAATGAATAGTGCGAATGGTGCTATTAAAGTAGGCACCAGAAACTGCTGCTTTTGGCAGTCTCCGGAGAATGCCGACGTGGAATACTTAGTTCTTGTGATGTATTTTCTACCCCTGGTAGAGACCCTCGCGGTTGTCGTCGTCGTCGTCGGCGCCGCCGCCGCTTTGGTAATAGAGGCAACTCGCCATTGTATGACATAGGGTGAGGCACCTTCTGCAAGCGACTGAGATGGCAGTAAGCAATTGAAGCTGATTTGCAACCTCTTGTTTGATCAGCGTCACAAGGGCTTGAATGTAACTTGCGATGGGACACAGCAAGAAGTAGCGTCGCCTTTTTAGTACTGAAATTGGAGATGGAGAATTGCGTCAAAGATGGGAAATTCATTCCGGCAAGCGTACAAATGGCGACAATGAGGTGTGTGTGGGGAAGCATATTGCGCCAGTGACCGTGTGGCCTAATGGATAAGGCGTCGGACTTCGGATCCGAAGATTGCGGGTTCGAATCCTGTCACGGACGAGTTTTTCCAGTTCTGCAAAAGATGCATGCTGTTTTACTGAGTTGTTTGAGTACTACAAATCTAGTTGAAAGTTGCTGCTGTCCGCTTCCTGGCTGCAAACCGGCGTCTACCTGAAGCTCAAGCAAGACAAAGGGGTTGTGTAGCGAAATTTTCGGCACAGTGCCGATCAGGAGAGATTTTTGGAACTACTGCGTCTGACTCAGGACCCAAGAGCTGCGCCACAGGCGTCTGCGCACAGTCGAGCATGTGTGTTGAATAATGGTGCTGATAGCCACGTATCATTTCAAGTAGATTTGATGCCTTTCGGAAAATTTATTTCATTGAATAGGAATTGTAGCTCATTTGTGGCAGCAGGAAATAAGCTGTAGTCAAAAGGATCTTCCATAGATGGTCGCAGGTCGCATAAATACTGTATGGCTCGTGACGCGTTGTGTGGAGCCCGGCTAGCTCAGTCGGTAGAGCATGAGACTCTTAATCTCAGGGTCGTGGGTTCGAGCCCCACGCTGGGCGGCGCAAAATTTTGTGTCTACGCGGATGCAACCTGCGCCCCTCTCGTGAGCCTTGCGTAATGAACGTAACGGGTTACGACGATGCCTAGCTTCGTATGAATATCAGAGGAATGGTTTTTGAAGCTGAAAGTAGCTTTGAAATGAAATAAAAGTGTTGTTTTGGAATTTTAGGCGTACATCGATATCGTGTGAGATGTGTAGGAAAGCAGCAGCTGTGCTAACTAAATACAAATAATGGTCGCTAATGCGGTGCGTTTCCAGCTGAAGGGCTCCGATTGACTGGTCCATAAGATTGAAGTACCCGAAATGTGCACTAGGCGGCGCCTCCTTAGCTCAGTGGCAGAGCGCTGGTCTAGTAAACCAGCGGTCGTGAGTTCGATCCTCACAGGAGGCAAAAGAATTTTGTAACAGCCCCTTCTAACGTAGATCTTCCGAAAAAAGCGGTCAAGGATATAAAAAATTATGAATGGGTTCGGTATTTAAGAAATGCTCTCGCAAATGAATAGTGCGAATGGTGCTATTAAAGTAGGCACCAGAAACTGCTGCTTTTGGCAGTCTCCGGAGAATGCCGACGTGGAATACTTAGTTCTTGTGATGTATTTTCTACCCCGGGTAGAGACCCTCGCGGTTGTCGTCGTCGTCGTCGGCGCCGCCGCTTTGGTAATAGAGGCAACTCGCCATTGTATGACATAGGGTGAGGCACCTTCTGCAAGCGACTGAGATGGCAGTAAGCAATTGAAGCTGATTTGCAACCTCTTGTTTGATCAGCGTCACAAGGGCTTGAATGTAACTTGCGATGGGACACAGCAAGAAGTAGCGTCGCCTTTTTAGTACTGAAATTGGAGATGGAGAATTGCGTCAAAGATGGGAAATTCATTCCGGCAAGCGTACAAATGGCGACAATGAGGTGTGTGTGGGGAAGCATATTGCGCCAGTGACCGTGTGGCCTAATGGATTATTCCTCATTATTTGTTTTTTGCGGGAAGAGACATTTTTTTTTCCCTTGGTTTTGAGAGAGATTTCTATTTTTCGTTGCACTTATATTACAAAGAAGACGAGGCAATGAACTCCTTGTAATCCGGAAGAACCAGTATTCTTTTTGTGTACTGTGAATCTGGAGACTTTGATTTCTTTTGACTATAGCTGATGAAGCTCGCCAAGGACGGCATTCATGGAGAGCGCAAGGAGGGCTGTAAGGGGAGAAGGGAGGCCCTAAAAAAAGAAAAAAAAAATGGATAAGGCGTCGGACTTCGGATCCGAAGATTGCGGGTTCGAATCCTGTCACGGACGAGTTTTTCCAGTTCTGCAAAAGATGCATGCTGTTTTACTGAGTTGTTTGAGTACTACAAATCTAGTTGAAAGTTGCTGCTGTCCGCTTCCTGGCTGCAAACCGGCGTCTACCTGAAGCTCAAGCAAGACAAAGGGGTTGTGTAGCGAAATTTTCGGCACAGTGCCGATCAGGAGAGATTTTTGGAACTACTGCGTCTGACTCAGGACCCAAGAGCTGCGCCACAGGCGTCTGCGCACAGTCGAGCATGTGTGTTGAATAATGGTGCTGATAGCCACGTATCATTTCAAGTAGATTTGATGCCTTTCGGAAAATTTATTTCATTGAATAGGAATTGTAGCTCATTTGTGGCAGCAGGAAATAAGCTGTAGTCAAAAGGATCTTCCATAGATGGTCGCAGGTCGCATAAATACTGTATGGCTCGTGACGCATTGTGTGGAGCCCGGCTAGCTCAGTCGGTAGAGCATGAGACTCTTAATCTCAGGGTCGTGGGTTCGAGCCCCACGCTGGGCGGCGCAAAATTTTGTGTCTACGCGGATGCAACCTGCGCCCCTCTCGTGAGCCTTGCGTAATGAACGTAACGGGTTACGACGATGCCTAGCTTCGTATGAATATCAGAGGAATGGTTTTTGAAGCTGAAAGTAGCTCTGAAATGAAATAAAAGTGTTGTTTTGGAATTTTAGGCGTACATCGATATCGTGTGAGATGTGTAGGAAAGCAGCAGCTGTGCTAACTAAATACAAATAATGGTCGCTAATGCGGTGCGTTTCCAGCTGAAGGGCTCCGATTGACTGGTCCATAAGATTGAAGTACCCGAAATGTGCACTCGGCGGCGCCTCCTTAGCTCAGTGGCAGAGCGCTGGTCTAGTAAACCAGCGGTCGTGAGTTCGATCCTCACAGGAGGCAAAAGAATTTTGTAACAGCCCCTTCTAACGTAGATCTTCCGAAAAAAGCGGTCAAGGATATAAAAAATTATGAATGGGTTCGGTATTTAAGAAATGCTCTCGCAAATGAATAGTGCGAATGGTGCTATTAAAGTAGGCACCAGAAACTGCTGCTTTTGGCAGTCTCCGGAGAATGCCGACGTGGAATACTTAGTTCTTGTGATGTATTTTCTACCCCTGGTAGAGACCCTCGCGGTTGTCGTCGTCGTCGGCGCCGCCGCCGCTTTGGTAATAGAGGCAACTCGCCATTGTATGACATAGGGTGAGGCACCTTCTGCAAGCGACTGAGATGGCAGTAAGCAATTGAAGCTGATTTGCAACCTCTTGTTTGATCAGCGTCACAAGGGCTTGAATGTAACTTGCGATGGGACACAGCAAGAAGTAGCGTCGCCTTTTTAGTACTGAAATTGGAGATGGAGAATTGCGTCAAAGATGGGAAATTCATTCCGGCAAGCGTACAAATGGCGACAATGAGGTGTGTGTGGGGAAGCATATTGCGCCAGTGAACGTGTGGCCTAATGGATAAGGCGTCGGACTTCGGATCCGAAGATTGCGGGTTCGAATCCTGTCACGGACGAGTTTTTCCAGTTCTGCAAAAGATGCATGCTGTTTTACTGAGTTGTTTGAGTACTACAAATCTAGTTGAAAGTTGCTGCTGTCCGCTTCCTGGCTGCAAACCGGCGTCTACCTGAAGCTCAAGCAAGACAAAGGGGTTGTGTAGCGAAATTTTCGGCACAGTGCCGATCAGGAGAGATTTTTGGAACTACTGCGTCTGACTCAGGACCCAAGAGCTGCGCCACAGGCGTCTGCGCACAGTCGAGCATGTGTGTTGAATAATGGTGCTGATAGCCACGTATCATTTCAAGTAGATTTGATGCCTTTCGGAAAATTTATTTCATTGAATAGGAATTGTAGCTCATTTGTGGCAGCAGGAAATAAGCTGTAGTCAAAAGGATCTTCCATAGATGGTCGCAGGTCGCATAAATACTGTATGGCTCGTGACGCGTTGTGTGGAGCCCGGCTAGCTCAGTCGGTAGAGCATGAGACTCTTAATCTCAGGGTCGTGGGTTCGAGCCCCACGCTGGGCGGCGCAAAATTTTGTGTCTACGCGGATGCAACCTGCGCCCCTCTCGTGAGCCTTGCGTAATGAACGTAACGGGTTACGACGATGCCTAGCTTCGTATGAATATCAGAGGAATGGTTTTTGAAGCTGAAAGTAGCTCTGAAATGAAATAAAAGTGTTGTTTTGGAATTTTAGGCGTACATCGATATCGTGTGAGATGTGTAGGAAAGCAGCAGCTGTGCTAACTAAATACAAATAATGGTCGCTAATGCGGTGCGTTTCCAGCTGAAGGGCTCCGATTGACTGGTCCATAAGATTGAAGTACCCGAAATGTGCACTAGGCGGCGCCTCCTTAGCTCAGTGGCAGAGCGCTGGTCTAGTAAACCAGCGGTCGTGAGTTCGATCCTCACAGGAGGCAAAAGAATTTTGTAACAGCCCCTTCTAACGTAGATCTTCCGAAAAAAGCGGTCAAGGATATAAAAAATTATGAATGGGTTCGGTATTTAAGAAATGCTCTCGCAAATGAATAGTGCGAATGGTGCTATTAAAGTAGGCACCAGAAACTGCTGCTTTTGGCAGTCTCCGGAGAATGCCGACGTGGAATACTTAGTTCTTGTGATGTATTTTCTACCCCTGGTAGAGACCCTCGCGGTTGTCGTCGTCGTCGGCGCCGCCGCCGCTTTGGTAATAGAGGCAACTCGCCATTGTATGACATAGGGTGATGC
The DNA here is from genome assembly GCF_021461385.2 of Schistocerca piceifrons. Taxonomy (NCBI): domain Eukaryota; kingdom Metazoa; phylum Arthropoda; class Insecta; order Orthoptera; family Acrididae; genus Schistocerca; species Schistocerca piceifrons. The sequence goes on from NC_060144.1 coordinate 9,595,433, forward strand.
ACCTTCTGCAAGCGACTGAGATGGCAGTAAGCAATTGAAGCTGATTTGCAACCTCTTGTTTGATCAGCGTCACAAGGGCTTGAATGTAACTTGCGATGGGACACAGCAAGAAGTAGCGTCGCCTTTTTAGTACTGAAATTGGAGATGGAGAATTGCGTCAAAGATGGGAAATTCATTCCGGCAAGCGTACAAATGGCGACAATGAGGTGTGTGTGGGGAAGCATATTGCGCCAGTGACCGTGTGGCCTAATGGATAAGGCGTCGGACTTCGGATCCGAAGATTGCGGGTTCGAATCCTGTCACGGACGAGTTTTTCCAGTTCTGCAAAAGATGCATGCTGTTTTACTGAGTTGTTTGAGTACTACAAATCTAGTTGAAAGTTGCTGCTGTCCGCTTCCTGGCTGCAAACCGGCGTCTACCTGAAGCTCAAGCAAGACAAAGGGGTTGTGTAGCGAAATTTTCGGCACAGTGCCGATCAGGAGAGATTTTTGGAACTACTGCGTCTGACTCAGGACCCAAGAGCTGCGCCACAGGCGTCTGCGCACAGTCGAGCATGTGTGTTGAATAATGGTGCTGATAGCCACGTATCATTTCAAGTAGATTTGATGCCTTTCGGAAAATTTATTTCATTGAATAGGAATTGTAGCTCATTTGTGGCAGCAGGAAATAAGCTGTAGTCAAAAGGATCTTCCATAGATGGTCGCAGGTCGCATAAATACTGTATGGCTCGTGACGCGTTGTGTGGAGCCCGGCTAGCTCAGTCGGTAGAGCATGAGACTCTTAATCTCAGGGTCGTGGGTTCGAGCCCCACGCTGGGCGGCGCAAAATTTTGTGTCTACGCGGATGCAACCTGCGCCCCTCTCGTGAGCCTTGCGTAATGAACGTAACGGGTTACGACGATGCCTAGCTTCGTATGAATATCAGAGGAATGGTTTTTGAAGCTGAAAGTAGCTCTGAAATGAAATAAAAGTGTTGTTTTGGAATTTTAGGCGTACATCGATATCGTGTGAGATGTGTAGGAAAGCAGCAGCTGTGCTAACTAAATACAAATAATGGTCGCTAATGCGGTGCGTTTCCAGCTGAAGGGCTCCGATTGACTGGTCCATAAGATTGAAGTACCCGAAATGTGAACTAGGCGGCGTCTCCTTAGCTCAGTGGCAGTTCCGCTTTAGACGCCGTGCAGTGTGGACGTGCCTAGTCTTCCGCTCCGCCGTAGCGTTACGTATAGTGGACTATCGTTTTTGTTTACGTGTTGTGTTGCAACATCTGTGAGTGTTTCTCCGTTGGTGTTTCGTACCTTGTGTTACTTTGTGTCCTTATTTCAGTGTTTTTTGTGTAGCGGTTTCGACCGCATATTTTGAAAATGTCGTCCCAGGTTATTCCTCGTCAGGCTACAGTTAGTTTTGCTTTTGACAAGTCAACCCGCCATGTGCAACCTAGTTCTCTTGAGATTCATGATTGGTTAGTAGATACCTTTGGTGTTCATTCGGATCAGGTGCACACTGCTTATTTTGATACCGAACTGTATGTTTTCTTTGTTAAGTTTATGGACCCACTTCAGGTTGATAAAATTCTTTCTAAATACGGTCATCAAGTTCTCTTTCGGCATCGGGATGATTCTGTAAGTACCGTGCTGCTTTCCAATGCTTCCATTACGTACACCAGTGTTCGTGTTTACAACCTTCCACCGGAGGTGGATAATGTCTATCTTAAGGAGGGTCTACAGAAGTATGGTGATGTAAAGAGCATTCGCCTTGAACGCTGGTCAAGCCAACATCGCCTGCAATGTTACAGTGGCATTCGTTCAGTCGAAATGCACGTTAAGCAGAATATTCCATCTCACCTGCAGATCGGTGGATATCGTGTCCATGTAACATATAGTGGTCAGGTTGGCACCTGTTTTTTGTGCAATGAAAGTGGTCACGTGCGTACCGACTGTCCGCGGAGAGTTTTTGTTTTAAAAAATTCTCTCGAACAGCGTCGCAAGTTAACGGTCGCTGACCTCGTTGCAGGTGGTTCTGCTCTTGGTGTAGCACAGTCCAGTGGTAGTAGCGCCCCGCCACAGGTTTTGCGCACCCCTGACACAGACTTTCCTCCTTTGCGTGCTAAATCTGATGTTGTTCCGTCTGTCCCTCAGGTGAGTGTGCCACTTTTGAATAATAAGAGGCGTCGTCCACACGATGGAAATAGTACGGATGAGGATCTCCCTGAGATGCCCCAGTCCGAGCGACCGGCATCCTCCGAGCCACTGTGTACTGTAGATGCTCCCTGCCCTCCTGAGGTAGCGGTTCCGGTGGCGGCTGCTGGCGCCCCTCCGGCCTCCGACGCAGCTTCTCTCGGGTCGGGTCGTCGGTCGGGCCTGTTGGCGCCGTCTTCCGAACCGACTTCGATGTCACAACAAGTGGAGCCGCGACAACTTCCTGCTTCGCTGCCCCATACCTCTGCCAGCGGAGCTGCTCCGCTTCCTTCCAACTCTGCGGCCTCGGACCTTCCTGCTCACGTTTCGCCTCCGTGCAGTCCATGTTTGCCGGAAGCTAGTGAAGGTGTTGACCATTCCGTTTTGTCGGATGTTTCCCCCGCGACCCCGGATCCCGCATGTGGACCGGCGCGGGTGGTGTCGGATACAGAACTTGACCCTCCTACGTCACCGGCGGCTGAAGCTTCCTTGCCCGTCAGCCGACGCAAGTTACGCGTTCAGCCGAACGTTAATGCTGTTCGTAAAAAACCGAAACGTAAGGGATCCGCGGAACGGGGTAGCAGTCCCCCTCCCTCGGATGCCTCCGTCACCCCTGCAATGGACTGTGACGCTGGTGCGTCGGTGTAGGTGATTTGTTTTCTCGCTTTTCTCTCTATGGTTCAAGCATACACCTTTCTTACCTTAAATGTTAACCGTATTGAGTCCGACGTTCGCATTGCCTCTTTGCGGCAGTTTATTTACGACGCCTGTGCGGACGTAGTGTTTTTGCAGGAAGTGTTGTTTTCTGATCTCTCTCTACCTGGATTTCAAACTGTTTTTAATGTCGCGCCGGAATATTCAACAGGAACTGCTCTTTTCTTTCGAGAGGGCATTCCTATTACTGACATTGAATTCCTTGACTCTGGCCGTGGGATTGGTTGTCGTCTTTTTGATCTCCACCTCGTTGTTTTGTATGCCCCCTCTGGTTCGGGTCACACTGTGGCTCGATCGCGCTTTTATAAAGAAGAGCTTATTTATCTTTTGCGCCAGAGTCCTCGGAGTCTCCTGCTCGGAGGCGATTTTAATTGTGTTTTACGCCCTGAAGACCAGTCCCCCAATTTTAATTATTGCCGTGATTTACATGACTTAGTTCGTACGATGCATCTGCGTGATGTTTGGGAACACAAATATCCAACCCTGGTGAAATATACGTTTTTTACCGCGTCCTCATGCAGTAGACTCGACAGATTCTATTTATCTGATTTTTTATGTGATAAAATTCTTTCTGTCGATGTTATTCCTACTAGTTTTTCTGACCATTGTGCTTTTACTGCAACTGTAAATCTTAGTCGCCAACCTGCAAAACTTTATCGTTCCCAGTGGATGTTAAATGTTTCCCACCTTGCCGACAGTGCTATGGATGATGTTATAAGTGGAGTGTGGGAGCGATGTCTTCGCTCTGTCCCGCGATACCCCTCCTTGCTGGTTTGGTGGACTGCGTTTGCCAAGCCCAAGATTCGTCAGACTTTGATTTTTTACTGTGCTGCAAGGGCGCGTGATTTTAAGAACACGTATGAATTTTACTACTCTGTCCTGCGTGAACTATATGACGCGGCGGGTACCTCTCCACTGCGGATCCATGATGTTCGTCGTATTAAAGCCAAGCTCTTGAGCCTTAAACGACGACAGATGGATGGTCTGCGAGTTAAGTCGAAACCTCACTCTCTTGTTGAAGGTGAACTGACATCCTTGTACCACCTGCTACGGCATCAGACTCGTCGTCGTCGCTCCTTCATCTCTTCTCTTACGGTGGACGATGGACGACAGCTTATTGCACAGGAGGAAATGTTTCGTGCTCTTCATCAGTATTACACTAGTCTCTATTCTGACGATGATTCTGGTGCGTCTCTTTCGGATGATGTCTTTGGGGATCTAACTGCGACGATCGCGCCTGACGCGAACGGCGAATTTCTCCGGGAGTTCCAGATAGATGATGTTTTCGATTTTATTGCTCGCTCTCCGTCCAGTAAATCGCCGGGTCCAGACGGCCTGCCTAAAGAATTTTATCTCCGTTTTTGGCCTCTTTTGGGTGGCATTTTTACGCAGATTTTAAATGAGATTGTCAGGGGGATGGATGTGCCTGCCGATTTTAAAGTAGGGAAAATTGTTTTAATTCCGAAGTCCTCTGGTCGTTTATCTGCTGCCAATCTTCGTCCGCTCACATTGCTGAATTTTGACTATAAGACAGCTGCTAGAGCGCTCAATAGCCGGTTGTCTTCTCTGCTTCGGGGTGTGATTGGTGCACATCAATGTTGATTTCATGATAGATCTATTCTGACACCAGTAGCCGAATATCGGGATGTTGTCTCGGTTGCGGCGGTTACAAACGTACATTGTGCCTTTGCCTTCCTTGATTTTTATAAGGCTTTTGATCACGTCAGTCATGTGTTTTTAGATCGTGTTTTAGGTACAATAGGTTTTAACGCTTCATCACGTGGTGTTCTTGGCAATTTGTATAGGGGAATAACAGCTCGGGTGTCAGTCAATGGGCAGCTGACGCCGCCCATTCCTATCCGTCGCGGAGTGCCTCAGGGTAGTCCGCTCTCTATGTCTTTATTCGTATTGTCCCTGGAACCGCTGCTTCGGACTATTGCTCTCAAGCTTCAGGGTATGTCCCTCTCTGGTGGGAAGCTCTCTGTTAAGGCATATGCGGATGATGTCGTTGTTCTCCTCCGTCAACGTGAGGATATCCCGTTGTTGAAAGGGGCAGTTGATGCATACTGTCGTGTCTCTGGAGCGCGTCTCAATCAGGGTAAATGTAAGTTCCTTGATATTCGAGGATTTCGCGATGCTGACGTCCCTTGGGCCACTTTTGTCGAACGCTATACGTCCTTGGGGATTATCATCGATCGTATCTATAAAAAAAAAAAAAAAAAAAAAAAAAGTGGCAGAGCGCTGGTCTAGTAAACCAGAGGTCGTGAGTTCGATCCTCACAGGAGGCAAAAGAATTTTGTAACAGCCCCTTCTAACGTAGATCTTTCGAAAAAAGCGGTCAATGATATAAAAAATTATGAATGGGTTCGGTATTTAAGAAATGCTCTCGCAAATGAATAGTGCGAATGGTGCTATTAAAGTAGGCACCAGAAACTGCTGCTTTTGGCAGTCTCCGGAGAATGCCGACGTGGAATACTTAGTTCTTGTGATGTATTTTCTACCCCTGGTAGAGACCCTTGCGGTTGTCGTCGTCGTCGTCGGCGCCGCCGCCGCTTTGGTAATAGAGGCAACTCGCCATTGTATGACATAGGGTGAGGCACCTTCTGCAAGCGACTGAGATGGCAGTAAGCAATTGAAGCTGATTTGCAACCTCTTGTTTGATCAGCGTCACAAGGGCTTGAATGTAACTTGCGATGGGACACAGCAAGAAGTAGCGTCGCCTTTTTTGTACTGAAATTGGAGATGGAGAATTGCGTCAAAGATGGGAAATTCATTCCGGCACGCGTACAAATGGCGACAATGAGGTGTGTGTGGGGAAGCATATTGCGCCAGTGACCGTGTGGCCTAATGGATAAGGCGTCGGACTTCGGATCCGAAGATTGCAGGTTCGAATCCTGTCACGGTCGAGTTTTTCCAGTTCTGCAAAAGATGCATGCTGTTTTACTGAGTTGTTTGAGTACTACAAATCTAGTTGAAAGTTGCTGCTGTCCGCTTCCTGGCTGCAAACCGGCGTCTACCTGAAGCTCAAGCAAGACAAAGGGGTTGTGTAGCGAAATTTTCGGCACAGTGCCGATCAGGAGAGATTTTTGGAACTACTGCGTCTGACTCAGGACCCAAGAGCTGCGCCACAGGCGTCTGCGCACAGTCGAGTATGTGTGTTGAATAATGGTGCTGATAGCCACGTATCATTTCAAGTAGATTTGATGCCTTTCGGAAAATTTATTTCATTGAATAGGAATTGTAGCTCATTTGTGGCAGCAGGAAATAAGCTGTAGTCAAAAGGATCTTCCATAGATGGTCGCAGGTCGCATAAATACTGTATGGCTCGTGACGCTCGTGCCTAGCTTCGTATGAATATCAGAGGAATGGTTTTTGAAGCTGAAAGTAGCTCTGAAATGAAATAAAAGTGTTGTTTTGGAATTTTAGGCGTACATCGATATCGTGTGAGATGTGTAGGAAAGCAGCAGCTGTTCTAACTAAATACAAATAATGGTCGCTAATGCGGTGCGTTTCCAGCTGAAGGGCTCCGATTGACTGGTCCATAAGATTGAAGTACCCGAAATGTGAACTAGGCGGCGCCTCCTTAGCTCAGTGGTGAGTCGCGCCTGAGACACCGTGCTGATCGGACGTATTAAGTGCTCCGCTCCGACACGTGTTTACAAGTCGTGATTACAACTTAACTTTCTCTTTGACCGTGACGTGTTCTGATTTTGTGTATATTTATCTCGAGTTTGATTTTCGTTTTTGTGTTATTCTAGCGGTTCAACCGCTAGCTATTGTTTGCAATGTCCAGGTTATTTCCGCGAAAGTGTACACTCCGTTTTGATTTCGACAAGTCTACCCGTTATGTGCAGCCTAGTTCCTTGGAAATACATGATTGGATTGTGGATGTTATTGGGATTACCTCTGATCAAGTGCACACTGCGTATTATGATACCGAGCAATATTGTTTCTTTGTAAAATTGCTGAATCCTGTGTTACTGGAAAAGATTATGACGACACACGGAGGGAGAGCTGTTTTTCGGCACCGGGACGAGTCTGTAAGTACTGTGCTCATTTCCAATGCCGACGTAGAGTATACCAATGTGCGTATCTTTCACTTACCCCCTGAAGTGGAAAATTGTTATCTGAAGGAGGTTCTGTCTAAATTCGGGGATATCAAGCAGATTCGAAACGAACGGTGGTCGAACCAGCACAGGTTACAGTGTTACAGTGGCGTCCGATCTGTAGAAATGCATATAAAGCAGAATATACCGTCCCATATTACCGTTTGTGACTATAGGGCTCACGTTACTTACAGTGGCCAACCTCCCACATGCCATATCTGTAATGAAAGTGGTCACTTGCGTCAGGACTGCCCCAGGCGAATGTTTGTGCTAAAGAATTCGCTGCAGCAGCGTAAACGGCTTACGTTGGCAGATGTAGTGGCCGATAAACCTATGATAGAGCGTGAGGTCCCTAGTTCTGACGTACCTTCGGAAGAGCTAAAAGAAATTCGCCCTGAAGAGTTTCCGGCTCTGGTTAGGAGAGATAATGGTGCTAAGCCACCGGCGAGAGTCGATGCCACGACTAATAAGAGGCGTCGAACTTGTGAAAGCCGTGACTCTGATGATGACACATTCAGTACGCACGAGACCGCGGAACCGGACGCCCGGGGAACCGCTTCGGACGCCAAAGTTATAACCGGTTCAGCGATTGTGGCCGATTCTTCTCCCGCAAATTCAAGCGCCGATACTTCCGTAGATGCCGTTCAGTCACCACAGGCTCATGTCTCAGAACTTCCGCAAAAGCACACTCAGGAAGGCCAGCAAGTAGGTGTGGCGCACGTGTCTGCTGGAAGTACACACATAGAGGCTCGCTGTGATGATATACAAACAATGTCTCCAAGCGCGGAAGGTACACAACACGTGGCAGCCGCTCCGGCCCTGGCCTCAGAACAACACGAATGTCAACAACTCCGCGACGGTATACAAACACAGCAGCCCGGGACTGTCAGTGACAACAAACAGCTTCGGGCAGCGAGTATTGCCAAACAAGCTGATAGTGACAGTGGTGGCTCAGCTGATCGCTCGCCAGAGGGTTCGGCGCATCCGTTCCCGGCGCAAGATTTGTCAGGAGAGAAGCTTGACATCACCCAAGACCCTCCCACGCCTCCGACTGCAGCGGTGCTACACAGTGTCCGTCACAGGATCCGAGTGCCGCCCAATGTTAATGCTGTTCGGAAAAAGAGTAAAAACAAAGACGCAAGAGAACAACTCAGTGACGTTCCAGACACGAATTCCGCGGCCGCTACTAAGATGGAATGGCATGAAGATGTGGACAATTAAAAGCAGTTGATCCCTCTTTCTCTCAGACGTCCTCTTATTATGTCACAGGCCTATACGATCACGACCCTCAATATTAATAAAATCAGATCAGAAGTGAAACTGAATGCATTAAAACAATATCTGTATGAGTCAGGCACTGATATAGCACTTTTGCAGGAGGTGTCCATGCCACTTTTTACTCTTCCTGGGTTTGTCGGAATTACGAATTTTTCCCCAGAAACGACCGTGGGGACCGCAATCTTAATTAGAGAAGGGATTCCAGTTACTGAGATTGACAAATTGGAATCGGGTAGAGGGGTGGGGATCACCGTTTACGGCGTCACCATCATCAACTTGTACGCACCTTCTGGCAATACCTATAGAGCAGAACGAGCTACATTTTTTCGGGAACATATACTTTATTTATTTAGGAAAAATCCCCGACACCTTATCATTGGTGGTGATTTTAATTGTGTCTTATCCCGGAAAGATCAGTCCCCAAATTTTAATTATTCGTCTGAATTAAAGCGCCTCGTGACCGGCCTCAAACTTAAAGATGCGTGGGAAATTCGGTACCCGACGTTGGTACGCTTCACTCACATCGTCGCGAATTCCTGTAGCAGAATCGACAGGATTTATGTTTCCGACGTTTTCGAGAATGATTTATTAAAAGTAGAGACGATCCCCTCCAGTTTCTCCGATCACAGTGGTGTCATCGCGTGCCTGAAATTACTTCCACAACCCACACGATGGTATAAAAATCAATGGAACCTGAATGTGTCTTTGTTAACGGATGTTGAGCTGGAGGAGGGGGTGCGTCGAGCTTGGGAGCAGTGCTTGCGCGCTACTAACAAATTTCGTAGCACTATAGAGTGGTGGACTCTGCTGGCAAAGCCGAAACTGCGAAATGTCATCATGTACTTCGGGATTGAAAGGGCGGCGGAGATAAAAAAGACGATGGAATTTTATTACACAATCTTACGGGACCTGTATGATCGTGCAGACGCGACGACCACCAGAATCGACGACATTCGGAAAATAAAGGCAAAATTAATCAGTCTGAAGAGGATGCAACTGGACGGCCTTAAGATAAAATCTAAAGTGACGTCGGTCAGAGATGATGAAGCAGCCGCTCTGTACCACCTCGTCAAACATACAAAGAACAGGAGGCGGACTTTTATTGATGCCCTGAAACTCGAGGATGGAAGAACGATTGACACTCAGCGAGAGATTGTCAACGCTCTGCACGACTATTTTGTCAACACCTACGCATCAGCGGCTCTACACGACGACTGCTCTGATGGACTGTTTAGCGCCTTTTCATCTACCGTAACAAGGGAAGAAAATGACTCCATCTCGCTAGCCTTCAGTAATAAAGATGTTTTGGAGGTTGTCTGCAGTTCGCCACTTAAGAAATCCCCTGGCCCTGATGGCTTACCAGTTGAATTTTACAAGCACTATTGGCACATCATCGGGGACAAAATTACTCAAGTCGTGAACGAAGTCTTGCAAGGAACGTCTGTCCCACTCGTCTTTAAGGAATGTAAAATTGTGCTTCTCCCTAAAAACAGAGGTACTAAAACTATCACCAATTTCCGACCCATATCGTTATTAAACTCTGATTATAAGATCGTGGCTCGCGCAATTAACGTGAGACTCATGCCACTCACTGCTAAAATCATTGGCCACCAGCAGACATGTGCCTTTAGACGAACAATTCTGCAAACGGCTGCTTTTTACAGAGATGTCATTGCTTTAACGAACGCTAGTAATATGAAATGTGGGCTGATTTTTCTCGATTTTTTTAAAGCTTTTGATCTCGTAAATCACGCGTACCTCCTCGAGACTATGCAAAGATTGGGTTTCTCTCGGAACACGATTGACGTGATTAAAAACGTGGCCATGGGAATCACGGCAAAACTTTCTGTCAACTCACAACTGACGCGACCAATACAAATCAACAGAGGGGTTCCACAAGGGAGCCCCTTGTCCATGTTGCTTTTTGTACTCTCCCTTGAACCTCTGTTACAACAGTTGCAGACGAAACTCACTGGGATTACAATTTCTGGGGTAAAAAGTGTAATCGGAGCCTATGCCGACGATGTGGGTGTGGTGATTCGCAATGTCGATGATGTCACCGTATTAGCGGCTGAACTTCGGAAATACTGTCTGGCGTCAGGGGCGCAGTTAAATGAACAAAAAAGCAAATTTCTGAACCTCTGTGGCCTCCAGCATTTGCGTGTTGATTATGCTACACAAGTCAGCGTACACAAGGCTCTGGGGATCATGTTGACGGCGTCCTCTCTAAAGATGATAGCGGCTAACTGGCGGGATGTAGCACGTAAAATAAATGGTGCCCTAATTGATAATTACCATCGTAGCCTCAACCAATTTGATCGTATTCAACTTATCAACGCCTGTATTTTATCAAAGGCGTATTACATGGCGCAGCTTCTGCCGCTCCCTGCAGTAATTGCTAGAAATATTATGTCGAAGATAACAAATTTTATTTGGCGCGGGGAAATTTTTCGCGTATCTGCCAAAACTGCAACACTCCACCCCCTAAACGGAGGGATGGGCTTAGTCGACGTCAAGAAAAAGGCAGCAGCTCTCTATGTTACACGGACGGTCTCTATCATTAACAATTACCCATCGGGCATTACGGCGCAATTATTCACTGCCGTCAGGCCGCAGAGTCTTGACCCCCCGCTGAACATTCAGACCATCAGTTACAAGCTCAAACACATCCGAGATTATTACTTTGCACGCAGCTACATCGGTCAAGAACTCTTACATTCTCGACATTTAGCGGCTCCAGCAATATTGGCATACTGGCGACAACACGAAGGACCGAATCCAATTGTTACGAAGTACAGTGGCGTCAACTGGGATATAGTATGGCGTAATGTCAGCTCCAGTGTCCTTACTTCAGCCTCTCGAACTGCATGGTACAAGGCAATCAATGATGTGATTGGCACCAATGAGAGGCTACATAAAATCGGACTCAGTGATACAACTCTCTGCCATAGCTGTCAACTGGTGGATACAGTTCTGCACCGTTATACCTGCGGCGAACGTGCACGAAATTGGGGCTGGCTGAGAGAAAAAATAGCCATTGTTACCAGGACTACAACCGCCAACATCCCTTCAACTATGTTGTCTCGACCCGACGTGCGATTTTATCCACCGGCGAAAAATAACGTAGTTATGTGGTTGCTGGGCAACTATTCCAGCTATGTTTTTAATAAACTTGGTGGTGACGATCCCTTGGAATTCAAGATGTTTATGGAAATCGAATTCGCGAAAACCTGCAGCTATCCCAATCATGGCAACATTTTCGGCAATATGCTTAAAATAATATTTAATAGAATGGGTATAGGGTAAGATATATGCGTCTAAAGGGGTGGGCCCAGGCCGCGGGACTCCAGTAGTGCCGCGAAGAGGCCCCACTGCTTCTGTCTCGTGTCCTGCCTCCCACACCCCCCTAACTACCACCACTCACAGACTCCACTCCAGTACACCGGAAACTGAGAACAATTCTTGTGTTAGCCTCGGAGCAATTTTTTTCTAATTTTCACCAGAAGCTATGAGAGACCAGCAAAGAAGACTGTTTTAGTTTGTTGATTTTTCTAAAAAATAAAACAAAAAAGTGGTTAAGGCGTAGAAAAAAAAAGTGGTTAAGGCGTCTGACTAAAAAAAAAAAAAAAAAAAAAAAGCTCAGTGGCAGAGCGCTGGTTATCATTAAAAAAAAAAAAAGTGGCAGAGCGCTGGTCTAGTAAACCAGAGGTCGTGAGTTCGATCCTCACAGGAGGCAAAATAATTTTGTAACAGCCCCTTCTAACGTAGATCTTTCGAAAAAAGCGGTCAAGGATAAAAAAAATTATGAATGGGTGCGGTATTTAAGAAATGCTCTCGCAAATGAATAGTGCGAATGGTGCTATTAAAGTAGGCACCAGAAACTGCTGCTTTTGGCAAAACAAAAAACGAAAACAAAACAAAAAAAAAAAAAAGTTGGTAGAGCGGTGGACTGTAGTGGAGGATTCACAGTTATCCATAGGTCGCTGGTTCAAATCCGGCCCAGAGGACTGTTTTTCTAATCTCAGGAGCAAAGAGGCTCCAGAGCATGCCCACTCGGTCAGAACCTCCCTATGAAAAAAAAAGAAAAAAAAAAAAAAAAAAAAAGTGGCAGAGCGCTGGTCTAGTAAACCAGAGGTCGTGAGTTCGATCCTCACAGGAGGCAAAAGAATTTTGTAACAGCCCCTTCTAACGTAGATCTTTCGAAAAAAGCGGTCAAGGATATAAAAAATTATGAATGTGTTCGGTATTTAAGAAATGCTCTCGCAAATGAATAGTGCGAATGGTGCTATTAAAGTAGGCACCAGAAACTGCTGCTTTTGGCAGTCTCCGGAGAATGCCGACGTGGAATACTTAGTTCTTGTGATGTATTTTCTACCCCTGGTAGAGACCCTCGCGGTTGTCGTCGTCGTCGTCGGCGCCGCCGCCGCTTTGGTAATAGAGGCAACTCGCCATTGTATGACATAGGGTGAGGCACCTTCTGCAAGCGACTGAGATGGCAGTAAGCAATTGAAGCTGATTTGCAACCTCTTGTTTGATCAGCGTCACAAGGGCTTGAATGTAACTTGCGATGGGACACAGCAAGAAGTAGCGTCGCCTTTTTAGTACTGAAATTGGAGATGGAGAATTGCGTCAAAGATGGGAAATTCATTCCGGCAAGCGTACAAATGGCGACAATGAGGTGTGTGTGGGGAAGCATATTGCGCCAGTGACCGTGTGGCCTAATGGATAAGGCGTCGGACTTCGGATCCGAAGATTGCGGGTTCGAATCCTGTCACGGTCGAGTTTTTCCAGTTCTGCAAAAGATGCATGCTGTTTTACTGAGTTGTTTGAGTACTACAAATCTAGTTGAAAGTTGCTGCTGTCCGCTTCCTGGCTGCAAACCGGCGTCTACCTGAAGCTCAAGCAAGACAAAGGGGTTGTGTAGCGAAATTTTCGGCACAGTGCCGATCAGGAGAGATTTTTGGAACTACTGCGTCTGACTCAGGACCCAAGAGCTGCGCCACAGGCGTCTGCGCACAGTCGAGCATGTGTGTTGAATAATGGTGCTGATAGCCACGTATCATTTCAAGTAGATTTGATGCCTTTCGGAAAATTTATTTCATTGAATAGGAATTGTAGCTCATTTGTGGCAGCAGGAAATAAGCTGTAGTCAAAAGGATCTTCCATAGATGGTCGCAGGTCGCATAAATACTGTATGGCTCGTGACGCGTTGTGTGGAGCCCGGCTAGCTCAGTCGGTAGAGCATGAGACTCTTAATCTCAGGGTCGTGGGTTCGAGCCCCACGCTGGGCGGCGCAAAATTTTGTGTCTACGCGGATGCAACCTGCGCCCCTCTCGTGAGCCTTGCGTAATGAACGTAACGGGTTACGACGATGCCTAGCTTCGTATGAATATCAGAGGAATGGTTTTTGAAGCTGAAAGTAGCTCTGAAATGAAATAAAAGTGTTGTTTTGGAATTTTAGGCGTACATCGATATCGTGTGAGATGTGTAGGAAAGCAGCAGCTGTGCTAACTAAATACAAATAATGGTCGCTAATGCGGTGCGTTTCCAGCTGAAGGGCTCCGATTGACTGGTCCATAAGATTGAAGTACCCGAAATGTGCACTAGGCGGCGCCTCCTTAGCTCAGTGGCAGAGCGCTGGTCTAGTAAACCAGAGGTCGTGAGTTCGATCCTCACAGGAGGCAAAAGAATTTTGTAACAGCCCCTTCTAACGTAGATCTTTCGAAAAAAGCGGTCAAGGATATAAAAAATTATGAATCGGTTCGGTATTTGAGAAATGCTCTCGCAAATGAATAGTACGAATGGTGCTATTAAAGTAGGCACCAGAAACTGCTGCTTTTGGCAGTCTCCGGAGAATGCCGACGTGGAATACTTAGTTCTTGTGATGTATTTTCTACCCCTGGTAGAGACCCTCGCGGTTGTCGTCGTCGTCGTCGTCGTCGTCGTCGGCGCCGCCGCCGCTTTGGTAATAGCGGCAACTCGCCATTGTATGACATAGGGTGAGGCACCTTCTGCAAGCGACTGAGATGGCAGTAAGCGATTGAAGCTGATTTGCAACCTCTTGTTTGATCAGCGTCACAAGGGCTTGAATGTAACTTGCGATGGGACACAGCAAGAAGTAGCGTCGCCTTTTTAGTACTGAAATTGGAGATGGAGAATTGCGTCAAAGATGGGAAATTCATTCCGGCAAGCGTACAAATGGCGACAATGAGGTGTGTGTGGGGAAGCATATTGCGCCAGTGACCGTGTGGCCTAATGGATGTTCCGCTTGAGACGCGACGGCGATCGCACGTGCTGTGTATTCGATCCGCCGTTTCCCTCGGGTTGTGACTATTTACTTTCTGTGTGTGACGTTTCTTTGTCTTCTTTTCTTCGTTGTTTCGTCGCCTTAGTGTTTGTGTTGTGTCTTGTGTTGTATAGCGGCTCTTGCCGCATTAATTAAGTGTTATGGCTTCCCGGTTGTTTCCGCGGAAGTGTACTCTCAGTTTTCAGTTTAACAAGGCTACCAGGAATGTTCAACCAACTTCGTTGGAAATTCACGAATGGATTGTGGATACGATTGGCATTACATCGGACCAGGTACATACGGCGTATTTTGACACAGAACTTTACTGCTTTTTTGTGAAATTGTTGAACCCGGTTTTGCTAGATAAGATTTTACTTAAACATGGTGAGCAAGTGTCGTTCCGTCATAGAGATGGTTCTGTTAGTAGTGTTACTGTTTCAAATGCTGAAATTACGTATACCACAGTTCGGGTTTATAATTTACCCCCTGAAGTTGAAAACAGTTACCTCAAGGAAGCTTTGCTTGGTTATGGTACCGTTCGGTCAATTCGAAATGAACGTTGGTCTGCACAACATAAGCTGCAATGTTATAATGGTGTCAGATCGGTTGAAATGCATATTAAGTCGAACATACCGTCCCATCTGGTTGTATGTGGTTATCGTGTTCATCTTACTTATGAGGGGCAAGTTGGTACGTGTTTTCTATGTAATGAAAATGGTCATGTTCGTGCTAATTGCCCTAAGCGGGTGTTTGTGCTTAAAAATGGGCTAGCACAACGCCGCAAATTAACGGTTGCCGATCTTGTGCCAGCAGCTTCCTCCACTGTCTCGTGTCAGCCTCCTGCAGTAGATTCTTCACAACGGGTGACACCTTCCTCTGATGCAGGTTTTCCCCCGTTACCCACTCGCCCAGATGTATCGGCTGCTTCTACACCGATCCCGTCTGTTTCCAATAACAAACGCCGTCGTGCTAGTGATACCGGTAGCACTGATGACGAAGCTGCTGTTTCGCAGCCGGTTTGCGGATCTGACGAGAGACTTCCGGAATCTCCCATGCTTGTTTTGTTCCCACTGTGTCTCCTGCTTTGCCTGATGACGTCAAACTTGCTGCCACGCCGTCGGCGCAAGAGCCCCAACATTCGGTCGAGGTGGTGTTGACATCCCCCCCGACACAGGCATCACCACATGTTGACGACACTTCGGTGCAGACAGCTGTTTGTCGGAAAATCGCTTCTAGAACTGCGCGCTCCGCTTCAGCGGATTCCAACCCTATCTCTCCACCTCCTACACTTCCAATACCTACACCTTCTGATGCCGGTGCCGATGTTCCTGATGCAGTTTTCCCCTTGCTTGCTCCTTCTTCTGATTCCTCTCGCCCTGCTAATCCTTCGGATGCCTTGGTTGACGTGCCTGATCTCGAACCCCCCACTCCACCTGCTCTTGAATCTGGTGTGCATCAGATACGCCGTCGGGTGAAAGTGCCCCCCAATCTTCACGCGGTGCGGAAAAAACACAAGCATGCAAAGGATGACTCTGATTCCGTTGATTCCGGGCAATCACCCTCTGCCATGTCTGATGTTGATGATCTGGATGTCGTTGCTTCTAATGTGGTGTAATTGGGGTTCATTTTCCCTTTTGTTTTGTTGATGTTGCAGGCGTACACGTTTATTACCTTAAATATAAATAGCATTCAATCTGCTCTGAAGTTAGCGTCTCTGCAGCAGTTCATTTATGACTCTGCAGCTGATGTTGTTTTCCTGCAGGAAGTCTCCGTTGCACACCTGTTTGTTCCTGGCTTTCGCACTATTCTAAATTTTGCGCCTGAGTTTTCCACAGGTACTGCCTTACTAATTCGTGACGGTATCCCCGTTACCGAAATTGAGCTCTTAGACTCGGGAAGGGGTATTGGTTGTCGGTTATTTGACACAACCTTGGTTAATATTTACGCCCCCTCTGGTTCCAGCAAACGGCAGGAAAGGTCTCGTTTTTATAAAGAGGATCTGATTTATCTTTTACGCAAAAATCCTGCGACTTTGATATTGGGGGGTGATTTTAATTGTGTATTACAAGCTAAGGACCAATCGCCTCATTTTAATTATTGTTTCGAGCTACATTCTCTTGTACGTCAACTACGACTACGCGATGCGTGGGAGGTTAAACACCCCACTTTAGTTAAATTTACATTTTTTACTGCCACGTCAAGTAGTCGACTGGACCGACTGTATATTTCTGATCCCCTTAGTGTTTCTGTTTTAAATGTAGATGTTATTCCAGCCAGTTTTACGGATCATTGTGCCCTTGCGGTTATAATTAATTTGGAGCGTCAGCCTCTTAAACTTTATCGGCCGCTGTGGAAATTAAATGTCTCCTTGCTCGATGACCCTGACATCGAACCTCTAATACAGACGGCGTGGGACATGTGTTTACGTTCTCTGCGATACTATCCGTCTAAGCTTCACTGGTGGATCCACTGTGCGAAGCCAAAACTACGTCGCACTTTAATGTCCTACAGTTATAATAGAGCGCGAGATCTGAAACTGACTTTTGAGTATTATTATTCGGTGCTTCGCGAACTTTATGATACTTCTCGAATGACAGGTGCCCACCTTTCTGAGATTCGGAAAATTAAAGCCAAGCTCCTTAGTATTAAACGGCTTCAGATGGAAGGATTGAAGATTAAATCTAAACCGCCGTCCACCTTAGCACATGAAATGACTTCCATGTACCACCTGTTTCGTCACCACAAGAACCGTCGACGTGTATTGATTGACGGCCTTATGGCAGCTGATGGTTGCCGGCTTACCTTACAGAATCAAATAACCCATGAACTTACCTGCTACTATGAGACCTTATATGCTGTGGCTGATTCTGATCCGCTTGATGTTGATGAGATTTTAACTGCTATCCCATCAGTTTTAACAGAGGACCATAATGTGGAATTTTTAGCTCCTTTTACTGCAGACGAAATTTCAGCTTTCATTGCTTGTTCACCATCTCACAAATCTCCTGGTCCGGATGGCCTTCCTAAGGAATTTTTTGTTCGCTTTTGGACTATTATAGGGCCTGTTTTTACGGATATTGTAAATGAAATCTTGAATGGTGGCACAATTCCAGCCGATTTCAAGAGAGGTACGGTTGTCCTGATACCAAAATCTGCTGGTTTGAAGACAGCTAGTGACTTTCGTCCTTTAACCCTTTTAAATTTTGATTATAAGACGGCTGCTAGGGCTGTTAATGCACGTCTATCCCTCTTGCTTACACCTGTGATAACTCCTTGTCAAAGCTGCTTTCCAGGGCGCTCCATATTGACTCCTCTGGCGGGGTATCGTGATGTCGTGTCGATTGTCGCTGTCACCAATATTTCCTGTGCGCTTTTATTTGTTGATTTTAGTAAGGCTTTTGATCGTGTGTCCCATTCGTTTTTAGAGCTTCTGCTGCGCCGACTCGGTTTTAATGAAAAGGCGCTGCTGGTACTTAAGAATATGACGACTGGTATTTCTGCTAAGATTGACATTAATGGCCAGCTAACGAAGGTCATTGATATTAAACGTGGCGTCCCGCAAGGTAGCCCTTTATCCATGACCCTTTATGCTCTCTCCCTTCAACCACTCCTCTCTCGTCTCAACTCGACACTTCGTGGTCTTACGATTTCTGGGGTTACCCTGACAGCAACAGCTTATGCTGATGATTTGGTTGTTTTGCTTCGTTCCGCCGCCGAAGTGCCGCAGTTGAAAATGGAACTAGATAAATTTTCTGCGGCCTCCGGCTCTCGTCTCAACCCCCGTAAAAGCAAACTTCTGAATTTGCGGGGCTTTGAAAATGTGGTTGTTCCGTGGGTTACGGCTGTTGAACACCATACACATTTAGGCATCTATCTTGAACGGTGTCCTCTTCGTATGGCTGCAAAAAATTGGCAAGTGGCCATTTCCAAGCTTCAAGGTGTTTTATTCGAACACTCATGGCGTTCGATACCGCTACTGCAAAAAAAGCGTGTATTAGACACTTATGTTTTATGTAAAGTATTTTACGTTGCTCAGTTGTTTCCGCTTCCAAGAATGCAGGGTGCAAAAATGGTCCAGCTTATCAACAGATATATTTGGCGGGGGCACATTTTTAAATTACGTTGTGATGTTCTTACGAAGCCGCGTCTTGCGGGCGGCTTGTCGTTCACCGATGTCCGTGTCAAGGCTGCGGCCCTTTATGTTAAGCGCACCCTCCATCTTTTATTTTCTGAGTCCCCGACTGTTACTTCGCGATTATTCCATGTCGTTCGTCCTGCGAGCTTGTCACCGCCTATTAACGTAGGGCCTCTAAATGCGAAGCTACGGCATGTTCGGGACTTCTACATTGAGATTAGTTATCTGGATCTCCACTTCCAACGTCGTCCTGTTTTTACTATGCGAACACTGCTTGACAAATGGCACAGGTCTTCTTCTTCCATCCCGATTGTTTTGCAATATCCCCGTTTTAATTGGCGTCACATATGGACGAATATTAGCTTACCCGTTCATTCAGCACCTGTTGCCTCCCTATGGTATAAGGTAGTTCACCAGCTGATTCCTACGAATGAACGACTTCATCGCATAGGTTTAAGTGTCTCTCCGCTTTGTCAAACGTGTGGTTGTGTTGATACACTCCAACACCGATTTACCTGCGCTGACCGTCTTCGCATGTGGTACTGGCTGCGCCGACGATTGGCGTTACACACCAGGAGCTCGGAATCGGCATTTACAACTGATATTCTCTGCTGGCCGGAGACGGTTTTTTATCCCGGGACAAAGAACAATACCATTATGTGGCTTCTTGGCCGTTACATTTTTGCAGTGGTTGATGGTGATGGTATTTCCGATTTTATTTCGTTTATTGGTTACATGCTTCATGAGTACTGGACGCAACAATCTTTCCCACATCTTAAGAGGGACTTTGCGAATATGCTTAGTATTGTCTTCGAAAAGCAGGGGATTGGTTAAGTTTCCACTTCTCTTGATCGCTCCTGCGCCAGTTACATTAATGGCACCGGTATCGGGGCATACTGATCTCACTTCACGATAGGGAAGACATTCTCGCTAGCTCTTACTTATTTTGCTTTCCTGCCAAGCTTTTACCTGTTTGGATAGACACTGCATCACAAGCCCCGTGTCCACATATAAGTATCATAAGACTCTGAACCAAGGGAAAAAAAAAACAAAAACAAAAAAAAAAAAAAAATGGATAAGGCGTCGGACTTCGGATCCGAAGATTGCAGGTTCGAATCCTGTCACGGTCGAGTTTTTCCAGTTCTGCAAAAGATGCATGCTGTTTTACTGAGTTGTTTGAGTACTACAAATCTAGTTGAAAGTTGCTGCTGTCCGCTTCCTGGCTGCAAACCGGCGTCTACCTGAAGCTCAAGCAAGACAAAGGGGTTGTGTAGCGAAATTTTCGGCACAGTGCCGATCAGGAGAGATTTTTGGAACTACTGCGTCTGACTCAGGACCCAAGAGCTGCGCCACAGGCGTCTGCGCACAGTCGAGCATGTGTGTTGAATAATGGTGCTGATAGCCACGTATCATTTCAAGTAGATTTGATGCCTTTCGGAAAATTTATTTCATTGAATAGGAATTGTAGCTCATTTGTGGCAGCAGGAAATAAGCTGTAGTCAAAAGGATCTTCCATAGATGGTCGCAGGTCGCATAAATACTGTATGGCTCGTGACGCGTTGTGTGGAGCCCGGCTAGCTCAGTCGGTAGAGCATGAGACTCTTAATCTCAGGGTCGTGGGTTCGAGCCCCACGCTGGGCGGCGCAAAATTTTGTGTCTACGCGGATGCAATCTGCGCCCCTCTCGTGAGCCTTGCGTAATGAACGTAACGGGTTACGACGATGCCTAGCTTCGTATGAATATCAGAGGAATGGTTTTTGAAGCTGAAAGTAGCTCTGAAATGAAATAAAAGTGTTGTTTTGGAATTTTAGACGTACATCGATATCGTGTGAGATGTGTAGGAAAGCAGCAGCTGTGCTAACTAAATACAAATAATGGTCGCTAATGCGGTGCGTTTCCAGCTGAAGGGCTCCGATTGACTGGTCCATAAGATTGAAGTACCCGAAATGTGCACTAGGCGGCGCCTCCTTAGCTCAGTGGCAGAGCGCTGGTCTAGTAAACCAGAGGTCGTGAGTTCGATCTTCACAGGAGGCAAAAGAATTTTGTAACAGCCCCTTCTAACGTAGATCTCACAGTTCCGTTTCAGCCGCGCTCGCGAGTGGCCGCTGTTAACTGTTGCGCTGCACTTCAGTGTTTACATCGCTGTACTTGTGCTTCGCCGAGTGCCGTCCGTCCGTTAATCTCCGTGTTCGTTCCTGTTCCGTGATCGCTCTTTCTGGTCTAGCTGCTGCTACTTGGAATTTCGGTTGTTTAACCGAAATTGCTTCGCTGGATTAACCATGGCTACAAACCTCAGGAAGAATACTCTGGTATTTGCTTTTGACAAAGAATCCCGTCCTGTTCAGCCGACATCCCTGGAAATTGATGACTGGATTACACAGGTAATTGGTCTAAATTCTGAAACCGTTCATACCTGGCAACTGGATCAGGAAAAATACTGTATTTTTGTCAAGTTAATCAGTGCTTCGACTGTTGATAAAGTGTTACGAAAGTGGGGCTATGAAGTAGATTTTGTGCATAGAAATGGTTATAAAAGTAAGGTTTCCATCTATAGAGCGGACATTCATTACAAAACCGTTCGTGTCTTGAATCTCCCCATTGAAATTGAAAATGATAAGATTAAGGAAGCTCTTTTAAACTACGGAGACGTTAAATCAATTGCAAATGAAAGATGGTCGCCTCGCTTTAAACTGCAGTGTTTTAACGGGGTCCGCTGTGTAGAGATGGACGTTAAGACGAATATTCCGTCTCACATAACTGTTTGTGGGTATAAGGCACAAATTGTTTATACAGGTCAGGAAGCTACATGTCATATATGTAACGAAACCGGCCACTTCAGACAGGAATGTCCGCGGCGAACTGTTGTGCTTAAAAGTAATTTGATACAGCGTCAGAAGCTTACCTTAAATGATCTGTTACCAAAGAATAGCCCGGAACAACTGGTTGAGGATGTTTACGCAGCGGGACAAGCTGATGTCTCCCTTCACGATAACAGTCAATTTCCCCCGTTAACAACAAAAGGAAACCCCGTTGCCTCTACTCGTGAAACTGAAATGCAACCGAAAAAACGACCTCTGGAGATAACTGATAGTTGCTCAGAGGACGAGCTGTCTTGTCCCACTCCCTCATTTCGCAAGCAAAAACAGTGCGATGAGAAGGCAGAGGAACCTGAAGGCAAAATGCGAATGGAAACTAATGAACAGAAAGATAATACACATACGGTACCAGAAAATGAAAGGGGTGTAAGTAGCATTAATTTGCAAGACACAACAGGTGCAGTAGCCGATTGCAAAGATCAGAATCTATCTGTTAATAAACAAATTCAGGGAGAGGATGCAAAACTGCAGTCTCCATTTGTTTACCTCGATCAGACAGTGAGTGAAATTAATAAAGAACGAGGAAGTGGTGGCCAAACTGAAATCACGGTCAACACCTCAGGGCAGGCGCCGGCAACCGAAATTGCTAAAGCGTCTGCTGCTGCTCCAGATAAGCCGCGAAGTAAAATACCGACGCAACCAAATGAGAATGTAGCTCGTAACCAAGGGAAGGGAAAATCCAGTAGGGGCGACCCAAGCCCAAAGAATGTTCAGTCCGAAACGGTCGTACACGAATCACTGGAGGAAAAATCAGAAAGTTTACCAGGAAATCAGTCTGCTTGCGGCACAAGAGAAAACATCAGAAGTAGAAAAAAACGGGACAGTAACTAATAAACTGATTGAAGTGTTATTCCATGTTCAGCCTTCCGAGAAAACTGTTACAGCTTAACTGAACCCTGAACCACAGTAAACTAAATTAGTTCAACAAAACAACTACATAGTGACAGCACAATGACGCAATCTTATTCTGTCACCACTATAAACATAAATAAAATCACGACCGGTTTGAAATTATCAGCCCTTAAGGAATTTTTGTACGAATCCGCGACTGATATTGCCCTGTTACAAGAAGTTCTAATTTCGGATTTGGTAATTCCCGGTTTTGTCAGTTACATAAATGTGTCTCCCGAAACAAGTGTTGGAACAGCTATTTTGGTAAGGGAAGGGATTACAGTAAGCGAGGTGGAACGACTGGAATCCGGAAGGGGAATAGGACTATATATCTATGATGTGACTATCATCAACTTGTACGCCCCTTCAGGAAGTTCTCATCGAGCTGACAGGGCACGTTTCTTCAAAGATGACTTAATATACTTGTTAAGGAAATCACCAAGACAGTTATTACTTGGAGGTGATTTTAATTGTGTTTTACATCGAAAAGATCAGTTACCTAATTTTAATTTCTCAAGTGAACTAAAACAATTAGTTACTGGTTTAGAATTAAAGGATATATGGGAAATCAAATACCCCTCCACTGTTGAGTTCACTTATGTCACGGCAACATCACGTAGCAGGATTGATAGACTATATATTTCTAAAAATCTTGTAACTTCCGTGACAAAAGTAGAAACCATTCCTACGTACTTTTCAGACCATTCAAGTGTCTTAGCTTGCATAAATCTAACAAGACAGCCGGTTCGCCGATTCAAGAATCAGTGGAATTTGAACACTTCCTTGTTAGTTAATCATGATTTAGAAGATCTGATTAAAGAAACATGGGCAATATGCCTGCGAGCCCGTAGTAGATATGCCACTGCTATTGACTGGTGGGTTAAAATGGCAAAGCCAAAGTTGAGGAAAGTTCTTATTCAATACAGTGCCCAGAGCGCAAGGGAAATGAAATGCACTATAGAGTATTACTATTCCGTTTTGAGAGATCTATATGATCAAGTCTCAGCAGGTTCCTCACTTCGGATAGCAGACATAAAAAAAGTCAAAGCCAAGTTACTTAATATCAAGAGAAGTCAAATGGAAGGGCTGAAAATAAAATCGAAGGCAAATTCGGTGTCAGCAGATGAAACTACTTCCCTATATCATTTAATGAAGCATACGAAAAACGGGAGAAGGACTTTTATTGAAGAAATTCGAACAAAACACGGCACGATTCTCAGAACCCAGCAGGATATCATGGACGAGATTTATCGCTATTATTGCGAGCTATATTCTGTACATCAAAGTAGTGATGCTTCCTTGGAAGAATTCCTTGACATCCTAGCCCCACAGCTGACAGAAGATGACAACGAAAATTTTCTCGAGGTTGTCAGTGAAGAAGACGTGTATGAGACTCTGTGCGCCTCGCCACCAAAAAAATCCCCAGGACCGGATGGTCTGCCAGCAGAGTTTTACATCCGTTACTGGCGAATAGTAGGTGCGAAAATCACGGACATTGTAAATGAGGTTATTCAGGGTAAAATGATTCCGGCTGAGTTTAAGGAGAGTAAAATTGTTCTGGTGCCAAAAAATAATGGAAAGAAAGATTTAAATAATTTTCGTCCAATTTCACTGCTGAATTCTGATTATAAATTAATAGCTAGAATAATAAACAAGAAAATTTCATGCCTTACAGATAAAATTATTAGTCAACATCAGAACTGTGCGCAAAGCAGAACCATTTTTCAAAATCTAGCGGAATTCAGGGATATCATTGCAATAACTTCTGTAACAAACATAAAGTGTGCTTTATTGTTTTTAGATTTTTATAAGGCGTTCGATGTAGTTAACCATGAATATCTTCTGCAGACATTGAAGAAAATAGGTTTCAACGATAGGGTTATCCAGTTGATTAAGAACATAGCAACTGGAATAAATGCTAAAATAGCGGTGAATTGTCAACAATCCAGGCCGATGCAAATACAACGAGGTGTTCCTCAAGGAAGTCCTCTGTCCATGTCGCTCTTCGCAATTTCGCTGGAACCTTTCCTCCGACACGTCCATGCTACATTAAAAGGCTTAACACTATCAGGAAACAAAACAGTTATAAGAGCCTATGCTGACGATATAGGGGTCATTATAAGGAATAATGACGAGGTAACCACGCTAGCAACAGTGATTGATTCGTACTGTAGAGCATCTGGAGCCAATGCAAACGGAAAAAAAAGTAAGATGTTAAATCTCAGAGGTTTTGATAATATCAACGTCGAGTGGGCAAAATTAGTCCGGCAACATAAAACACTTGGGATCACCCTGACAGCATGCCCTATGAAAATGACGGCTTTAAATTGGAAAGTTGCAGCAGATAAAGTGCAAGGAGCCATTGTAGAGAATTTAACTCGATATATGAACCAAGTTCAACGAACACAGTATATCAACTCATGCATCCTTGCTAAGGCTTATTATACTGCCCAGCTGTTTCCAATACCGAGAATGATAGCGAGAAGAATAATGTCCAAAATCACAACATTTTTGTGGAGAGGTGAAGTGTTCAGAGTACCTGCTAAAGTAGCCACTTTAGATCCTAAAAATGGTGGACTAGGATTAACTGACATAACGGATAAAGCCTCTGCTCTTTTTATCAAAAGGCAAGTTAATTTAATAAGAGACTCGCGAGAAAGCATAACCAGCCAACTTTTCGAGATCATTAAACCTCCAAGCCTGCTTCCCCCGATTGACGTGCAGAATATCAACAGTCGCTTACAGCACGTGAGGATTTTCTATGTTGAGTTTAGTTATGTCAGTGTCGAACTCAGGCAGTCCCGACACTTAACATCGAGAGCCATAATGCGGGAACGAAAGAAAAGCGAAGGAAGAAACAAAATAGAACGACAGTTTCCAAACATTGAGTGGACTGAGATTTGGAAAAACATTAGTTCTAATGTGCTCACGTCTAATATAAAAACGTCACGGTACAAGACAGTTAACAACATAGTTAGCACCAATGAAAGACTGCACGCAATCGGACTCTGTGAAACAAATTTATGTCAACAATGCCATCTAGTTGACACAGTAATTCATAGATATACTTGCAGTGGTCACATGAATAGTTGGAAGTGGATCCGGGAGCAAATAGCTCTGATTACAAGAACATCCCCTGAGTCTATATCGCTGTCATTGATACACAGGCCTGAAGCACGCTATTTCCCAGAAGCAAAAAATAACGCTGTGTACTGGTTGCTGGGAAATTTTGTTAACTACGTCCTTAACAAATTAGGATCCGATAGCATCATAGAGTTCAAGGTACACATGCTGTGTGAGTTCCACAAAATTAGAAGCTATTCGAATCACAAGAAAAAGTTCGGTAATATGCTAAAAATTGTATTTGAAAGAATGGGCATTGGTTAATATAAAAAAGAAGACTGTGTTGACAGTGATGTATTATAGTTACCTTAAGGATACTATTTAAGATTTTACAGTATATTTATTATGTGTGCTTTCTCTACTTCAGAGAGTAGTTTTTTGAAATTTATAAGCTAATGTACAGAACTTATGTGACATTGAGATTGTGTGTCTAATAGTGCCAAACACAAAACATGAAAGGTGCATTATTGGCTTATACTAGAAATTTGGAAACAGACAGTTTTTATAGAAATTTCCTTATCGATTGGTTAAAACCATAAGATTCTATCCGATAAATGTAATATTCAATGGCTGGCACATTGCCCTGTTCATTTTTGCAGTGAAAGACTGATTATATTGATCTGATCACTTGAAATACTTAGGTTCAATTAATGTCCAGAAAGTGTAGTTGGAAGACTAGTCAACTTTATTATATATCTCCTTTCCGCCATTCACAAGTATTTATGTTTAATTTAATTCTTTCTGGTGATTTAGTCAGTAACACAATCTTCTGTTGTCTTTCCTTAATGTCAGCGCAACTGAAATGATCAAACCGCTTTGTTTAAATAACTTCGTGTATGTATAACTTAGTATGTATTTGCAATGTGTAACATTGTTTTTTTAATAAAGGTTTTATAAAAAAAAAAAAAAAAAAAAAAAAGCTCAGTGGCAGAGCGCTGGTCTAGTAAACCAGAGGTCGTGAGTTCGATCCTCACAGGAGGCAAAAGAATTTTGTAACAGCCCCTTCTAACGTAGATCTTTCGAAAAAAGCGGTCAAGGATATAAAAAATTATGAATGGGTTCGGTATTTAAGAAATGCTCTCGCAAATGAATAGTGCGAATGGTGCTATTAAAGTAGGCACCAGAAACTGCTGCTTTTGCATCTAGAGGGTTGGATCCCCTCCTTCGAAAGCGTCAGATTGTAAAGCCTGGGCTACTCTCAGGGTGGAATCTCCGTCTTCGAAGATTGTGTGTGTGTGTGTGTGTCTGTCTGTCTGTCTGTCTGTCTGCCCGCTGCTGTCGCTGTTCGTTCGTTCGTCCGTCCGTCCGTCCGCCTGCTGGCTGTCCATCGCAGTCGTCGTAACCGCCGCCGCCGCCGCCGCCGCCTGCTGTTCGTCCGTCTGTTCGCCGCCGACGCCGACGCCGACGCCGCCTGCTGTTCGCCGCTGCCCAACGCCGACGCCGCCTGCTGCACGTCTGCCTGTCCGTCGCCGTTCGTCTGCAATGAGTACTCCCACCTCCACCGTCATCTACACCTCCCCCTCCCCCTCTCCCACAGTCACTTCCTGGAGTGCCGCCTCTGGCCTCCCTCCTTCCACCTCCCCTTCCCTTCCTCCACTTACCCACCCCCCTCTCTCCTCCCCTGCTGTATACCCACACCTCTACACCCTTCCTCCTGCCTCCACACCCTCAACAGCTCCCACTACTACCCCCGCCTTCACGTACGCCTCTGTTGCCGCCGCTGCTGCCGCCCCTCAGGTGGTTGGCTTCCCCTCTCTCACCGACCCCGTCGCTTCGTCTTCTGCATCTCCCGCACGCATCACGTTGCGCCGAGCCACCATCGCCACCACTGAACCAGCTGCTTCTCCCGGTGCCTCCACTATGCCACAGGGATCTGCCACCCGCCACCTCCCTCTCCTCCCCGTCCCTCTCCCCTCCTCCCAGCCTCCAGTCTCCAAAAAACCCCAAAAGCGCGTCCTTACCGACTCTGCTCCCGCCACTTCCCATAAAAAATCAACGCCACCTCCCCCTCCCCCTGCCGTCACCATGGACACCACCCCTCCTCCTGCCACCCCTACCTTGGCCCCCACCCTCCACACCTTTGTCCTGTCCACTCCCGATCCTAAGTTCCTCGACGCTCGTACCCTCACCAAGGAAATACGAAAGTACTTACCTGGTGCTCCCATCTCCCAACTCATTCCCCACAGGGACTCAGTCCTTATCAAGTCCCCGTCCCCATCATTTCACACAGACCTCCTGCGAAAACTCCCACGAGTTATGTTTGGCCCCCACGCCTCTCTGACACCCTTCCTTTCCGCTTCCACTCCTCGTCAGCCCCAGCCTCCCCGTCGCCCCCCCACCTACACCGCTGTGATCACCAAGCTCAGCCCGGTGATCACAGAGGATGAAGTGTTGGTAGAACTGAACTCCCACCCGGACTTGGAAATCCGCTCTGCTCGCCGTATCCACAATGCCTCTGGTCCCACCTACCTCATGCGGGTATTCTCTGAGTCCGCCCCGTCCATAGACCATCTCCTCACCCAGGGTGCCCTGATATACCACCGTCGCCACCCTGTTGAATCCTCCAAATCCCCTCCCCAATCCTACCGTTGCCAACGGTGCCTGATGTACAATGACCACCTGACTCCCGACTGCAAAAACCCCCCCACCTGTCCCCATTGCAAGGCCTCCCACTTTCTCAAGAACTGCCCCAACCTCGCTGCTCCTCCTTCCTGTAATACCTGCAATGGCCCCCATCCCACATACTCCCACAAGTGTAAAGCTAAACCCCCTCCAGCCACCCCTGAACTTACAGTCCCAGTTCGTCCCGTCGATCCTCCTGTCCATCCTAACAATTCCCTCCGTCCACCCCCCACGGCCGAGGACATCATCCGGTTCATTACCGTTGTACTCCAAAACATTCACCCTTTCCAGCGCCCGCACACCTTCCAACAAATATCCCTTGCTGCTCGCTCTGTTTTCCACCTGAACACCTTCGCCACTTACTCCCACAACCAAGCCCACTTCACCTTCACCCGCCTCAACACCCTAGTTTAAGTCTCTTCCCTTCCCTCTCTTCCCCCCCTCCTTCCCGTCATGGCGCGGCACGAGTCTCGCATCCTCTTCCAGAACATTCGCTCCTTCCGCTCCAACAAATACCTCCTCATGCACACCCTCTCCCACCACCAGGTCGACACCTTCCTCTTGAACGAAACCTTTCTCCAGCCCCACCATTCTATCCGCTCCTCCCCCTATATCCTCCACCGCACTGATGCTCCTGGTCCTCATGCGCAGGGTGGAGTCGCGATTGGCCACCTTAAGCATATCCCCGTCCGGCCACAACCTCTCCTCAATGACCCCACTGAACACCTTATCCTTAGTGTCTTCTTCCCCTCCCTCACCATTACCTGTGCCACCATCTATGTCCGCTCCACTGCTCCTCTTCCTTATGACTTCATCTCACACATTGACCACACCTTCTCCACCTATGTGATTGCCGCCGACCTCAACGTCCATAGCCGCACTCCTGCTGCCCTTCGGCGGTGGCATCAGTTCCTCTCCACAATCCAGGGTGACCTTGTTCCCATTCCCCAGCACACCCGACCCGAAAGTAACACCACCCCCGATGTTGTCATTGCCTCCGCCAACCTCCTTGGGCGTATCACAGTCGCCGTCCTTGACCCCACAGGTAGCGATCACCTCCCTGTCCTTCTCACCATAACGTCTGCAAACCGCCCCCCTCCAGCTCCGCAACCTGCACCCCCTCCCAAGGTCGTCCATGACTATCGCCGTGCCAACTGGGATGCCTACCGGGACTCCATCTCCACCCAGGTCGAAAGCCACCCTCTTACCTATCGCCATCCTGACGACATCATCCGCGCCTCGTCCTTCCTTCAGACAGTAATTAGTGACGCCGTGGAGGCCCATGTTCCTACTAAAACCATCCACCCACACCGTCCCACTCTCCCTCCGCGGGCTGTCCTCCTCCTCCGTGAATCCCGCCGCCTCTATCGCTCCTTCCTCCGCACTCGTGACAGGGATACACTCCAACACCACCGGCAAATACAGCGACACGTACGGAACCTTATTACAGCAACGAAACGCCGGGACTGGCGCCAGACCTGCACACGACTCAATGCCACCCTCCCTATCAACTCCTCCAAGTACTGGTCTGCCTTCCATCGTCTTACTGGTTCCCTTTCCGCTCCCCACTACCCCCTTCTCCATGACGATCGCCCCCTTCCAGACAACCTCAGTAAGGCGAACCACTTCGCTTCCCACCTTTCCGAGGTCTTCTCCATCCCCGATGATCCCCACTTTGATTATTCTCTTTTCCCCACCGTCATGGAACGTGCTGATACCTCAGTCGCTCCACTTGCTCCTAGTCTCCAGTACTTGGGGCAGTTGCCCCCCTCCGACATCAACACTCCCATCACAGCACAAGACATTAAGCTTCTCCTCCAGTCCAAACGCAACACGGCCCCTGGTCACGACTGTGTCACCTACCGTCACCTTCGAGAAAGCCCCTATTCCTTCCTAACTGTCCTCGCCCATCTCTATAATGTCATCCTCTCTACTGGCTTCTACCCTGACCTGTGGAAGACCTCCCGCGTCCTCCTCTTCCTCAAACCCAACAAACCCCCTTCTGCCGCCTCTTCCTATCGTCCCATCTGCCTCACCTCCGTCTTCAGTAAGGTCCTTGAATCTATCCTCTCCCACCGTATCCATCGGCACCTTGCTCAACACCACCTCCTCCCCCTTACCCAGTGTGGCTTCCGACCCTCCTTCTCTGCTGACGACCAACTCCTCAACCTTGTTCACCTTCTGTCCCTCCAGCTCAACTCCCGTCGCTCCGCCATTTTTGTTTCCCTTGACCTCCAAAATGCCTATGACCGTGTATGGCATCCCGGTCTCCTCTTTAAACTCCAAACCTACGCCCTGCCTATCAATTTTGTCCGTCTGGTCGCTTCCTACCTCTCGCACCGTCCTTCCTATGTCACCCTCCACAACACCAACTCCCGTATCTTTTATCCCACGGCTGGCGTCCCCCAGGGTTCTGTCCTCTCCCCTCTCCTTTATCTCTTGTATACAGCTGATATGCCCAAGCCACCCCCACCAGTTCACCTTCTCCAATACGCTGATGACACCGCCTTCCTGGCTCTCTATCCTACCCTTCAACGGTCTCAACGTACCCTCCAAACCCACCTTAACCAGTTCACCACTTGGTGTAACCAGTGGCTCCTCCGTCTGAACCCCTCCAAAACCCAGGCAATCATCATAGGCCGTACCACTCGCTCCTTTCGCCTCCAAGATTTCTACCTCACCCTTTATGGTCGTCCTATCCAACTCACCCCCACCCTGAAATACCTTGGCCTCACCCTTGACCGACACCTCACCTGGACCCCTCATCTCCTGACCATCCAGCAGAAAGCCCATTCCCGCCTCCGCCTGCTGAAACTCCTGTCCGGCCGGACATGGGGATTGCATCCTTCTACCATCCTCCACACCTACAAATCCCTCATCCGTCCTATCCTCTGTTATGCCAGCGTCGCCTGGATCTCCGCCCCCACCCGCTTTTACAAGGCTCTCCAAATCCTTGAACGCCATGCGCTCCGCCTTGCCTTCCGTATCCGCCTTCCTTCCCCCACATGGCTCCTGTATGAACTGATCCCCTTCCCCCACCTCCTCTTGTTCATCCAACATCTCCGCATCCTTTACATTGTTCGCAGGGTTGATCCCCCCCACCCTCTGGTTTCCTCCTTCCTCTCCACCCCTCGCCCGTTGCCGCGCCTCTATCGCTGTATCCCTCCCTCTCTCCACCTCCACACCCTCCATCTCCTTCATCAGGGCAATTTCCAACGCCTCCCCCTCCCGGATGACGAACTTCGCCGTGACATATACCCTTCCTTCCAACTATAACCCGGCCTTGTTCCCCCCCCCCTCCCCAGGGCCCCCTTCTCCTCTTTCCTCCTTCTCCCAGAGCGGATTTTCCTCCATCCCCCCCCCCCCCTGAGACCCTGCACCCCATACTTGCCTCTCTCCTTCCCACATCCCTCCCTACCTGGCCCTCTTCCGAGCGCCCCCCATTCCCCTCCCCCATCTCTTCCCCTCCCTCCCTTCTTCAGGTCTCCCTCATCTCCTTGAACCTGGCAGATCCTCTGTACTGATCATCATCAGTGTGCCACGTCAGTGTTGTTTCGTGCTGTTTCTCGTGTGCGTCCAGAGGTGTGATTTTAATTGTGTACTGCCTTGAGGTTCGCCGTCAGTGTTACGTTGTGTGCTATGCCATCCGTCAACACCTTTATGCTCCAGTCATACTGTGCCTTGTGTTCTTTTAATCGTCGCAGAGTGTGGCTTTTTGTGTGTGCTACTTTTAAACAGTTTTTTTTTTTTATCTCCATTTTACAGTCACCCCGTTTTTTTGTATATTGCCTTCCATGATGTTCTCCCTTTTTTATATCTATGTTCGCCTTCTTCTCTCCTTTGCTGTTTTTAAATGTCTTCTCTTGTTTTGTTCTATGTCTTTCGGCTGAAGAGCAGCGCATATGCTGCTGCCAGCCCGCCCCGATGGGGAATTGAAATACAATAAAGAAAAAAAAAAAAAAAAAAAACTGCTGCTTTTGGCAGTCTCCGGAGAATGCCGACGTGGAATACTTAGTTCTTGTGATGTATTTTCTACCCCTGGTAGAGACCCTCGCGGTTGTCGTCGTCGTCGTCGGCGCCGCCGCCGCCGCCGCTTTGGTAATAGCGGCAACTCGCCATTGTATGACATAGGGTGAGGTACCTTCTGCAAGCGACTGAGATGGCAGTAAGCGATTGAAGCTGATTTGCAACCTCTTGTTTGATCAGCGTCACAAGGGCTTGAATGTAACTTGCGATGGGACACAGCAAGAAGTAGCGTCGCCTTTTTAGTACTGAAATTGGAGATGGAGAATTGCGTCAAAGATGGGAAATTCATTCCGGCAAGCGTACAAATGGCGACAATGAGGTGTGTGTGGGGAAGCATATTGCGCCAGTGACCGTGTGGCCTAATGGATAAGGCGTCGGACTTCGGATCCGAAGATTGCAGGTTCGAATCCTGTCACGGTCGAGTTTTTCCAGTTCTGCAAAAGATGCATGCTGTTTTACTGAGTTGTTTGAGTACTACAAATCTAGTTGAAAGTTGCTGCTGTCCGCTTCCTGGCTGCAAACCGGCGTCTACCTGAAGCTCAAGCAAGACAAAGGGGTTGTGTAGCGAAATTTTCGGCACAGTGTCGATCAGGAGAGATTTTTGGAACTACTGCATCTGACTCAGGACCCAAGAGCTGCGCCACAGGCGTCTGCGCACAGTCGAGCATGTGTGTTGAATAATGGTGCTGATAGCCACGTATCATTTCAAGTAGATTTGATGCCTTTCGGAAAATTTATTTCATTGAATAGGAATTGTAGCTCATTTGTGGCAGCAGGAAATAAGCTGTAGTCAAAAGGATCTTCCATAGATGGTCGCAGGTCGCATAAATACTGTATGGCTCGTGACGCGTTGTGTGGAGCCCGGCTAGCTCAGTCGGTAGAGCATGAGACTCTTAATCTCAGGGTCGTGGGTTCGAGCCCCACGCTGGGCGGCGCAAAATTTTGTGTCTACGCGGATGCAACCTGCGCCCCTCTCGTGAGCCTTGCGTAATGAACGTAACGGGTTACGACGATGCCTAGCTTCGTATGAATATCAGAGGAATGGTTTTTGAAGCTGAAAGTAGCTCTGAAATGAAATAAAAGTGTTGTTTTGGAATTTTAGGCGTACATCGATATCGTGTGAGATGTGTAGGAAAGCAGCAGCTGTGCTAACTAAATACAAATAATGGTCGCTAATGCGGTGCGTTTCCAGCTGAAGGGCTCCGATTGACTGGTCCATAAGATTGAAGTACCCGAAATGTGCACTAGGCGGCGCCTCCTTAGCTCAGTGGCAGAGCGCTGGTCTAGTAAACCAGAGGTCGTGAGTTCGATCCTCACAGGAGGCAAAAGAATTTTGTAACAGCCCCTTCTAACGTAGATCTTTCGAAAAAAGCGGTCAACGATATAAAAAATTATGAATGGGTTCGGTATTTAAGAAATGCTCTCGCAAATGAATAGTGCGAATGGTGCTATTAAAGTAGGCACCAGAAACTGCTGCTTTTGGCAGTCTCCGGAGAATGCCGACGTGGAATACTTAGTTCTTGTGATGTATTTTCTACCCCAGGTAGAGACCCTCGCGGTTGTCGTCGTCGTCGTCGTCGTCGGCGCCGCCGCCGCTTTGGTAATAGCGGCAACTCGCCATTGTATGACATAGGGTGAGGTACCTTCTGCAAGCGACTGAGATGGCAGTAAGCGATTGAAGCTGATTTGCAACCTCTTGTTTGATCAGCGTCACAAGGGCTTGAATGTAACTTGCGATGGGACACAGCAAGAAGTAGCGTCGCCTTTTTAGTACTGAAATTGGAGATGGAGAATTGCGTCAAAGATGGGAAATTCATTCCGGCAAGCGTACAAATGGCTACAATGAGGTGTGTGTGGGGAAGCATATTGCGCCAGTGACCGTGTGGCCTAATGGATAAGGCGTCGGACTTCGGATCCGAAGATTGCAGGTTCGAATCCTGGCACGGTCGAGTTTTTCCAGTTCTGCAAAAGATGCATGCTGTTTTACTGAGTTGTTTGAGTACTACAAATCTAGTTGAAAGTTGCTGCTGTCCGCTTCCTGGCTGCAAACCGGCGTCTACCTGAAGCTCAAGCAAGACAAAGGGGTTGTGTAGCGAAATTTTCGGCACAGTGCCGATCAGGAGAGATTTTTGGAACTACTGCGTCTGACTCAGGACCCAAGAGCTGCGCCACAGGCGTCTGCGCACAGTCGAGCATGTGTGTTGAATAATGGTGCTGATAGCCACGTATCATTTCAAGTAGATTTGATGCCTTTCGTAAAATTTATTTCATTGAATAGGAATTGTAGCTCATTTGTGGCAGCAGGAAATAAGCTGTAGTCAAAAGGATCTTCCATAGATGGTCGCAGGTCGCATAAATACTGTATGGCTCGTGACGCGTTGTGTGGAGCCCGGCTAGCTCAGTCGGTAGAGCATGAGACTCTTAATCTCAGGGTCGTGGGTTCGAGCCCCACGCTGGGCGGCGCAAGATTTTGTGTCTACGCGGATGCAACCTGCGCCCCTCTCGTGAGCCTTGCGTAATGAACGTAACGGGTTACGACGATGCCTAGCTTCGTATGAATATCAGAGGAATGGTTTTTGAAGCTGAAAGTAGCTCTGAAATGAAATAAAAGTGTTGTTTTGAAATTTTAGGCGTACATCGATATCGTGTGAGATGTGTAGGAAAGCAGCAGCTGTGCTAACTAAATACAAATAATGGTCGCTAATGCGGTGCGTTTCCAGCTGAAAGGCTCCGATTGACTGGTCCATAAGATTGAAGTACCCGAAATGTGCACTAGGCGGCGCCTCCTTAGCTCAGTGGCAGAGCGCTGGTCTAGTAAACCAGAGGTCGTGAGTTCGATCCTCACAGGAGGCAAAAGAATTTTGTAACAGCCCCTTCTAACGTAGATCTTTCGAAAAAAGCGGTCAAGGATATAAAAAATTATGAATGTGTTCGGTATTTAAGAAATGCTCTCGCAAATGAATAGTGCGAATGGTGCTATTAAAGTAGGCACCAGAAACTGCTGCTTTTGGCAGTCTCCGGAGAATGCCGACGTGGAATACTTAGTTCTTGTGATGTATTTTCTACCCCAGGTAGAGACCCTCGCGGTTGTCGTCGTCGTCGTCGTCGGCGCCGCCGCCGCTTTGGTAATAGCGGCAACTCGCCATTGTATGACATAGGGTGAGGTACCTTCTGCAAGCGACTGAGATGGCAGTAAGCGATTGAAGCTGATTTGCAACCTCTTGTTTGATCAGCGTCACAAGGGCTTGAATGTAACTTGCGATGGGACACAGCAAGAAGTAGCGTCGCCTTTTTAGTACTGAAATTGGAGATGGAGAATTGCGTCAAAGATGGGAAATTCATTCCGGCAAGCGTACAAATGGCGACAATGAGGTGTGTGTGGGGAAGCATATTGCGCCAGTGACCGTGTGGCCTAATGGATAAGGCGTCGGACTTCGGATCCGAAGATTGCAGGTTCGAATCCTGTCACGGTCGAGTTTTTCCAGTTCTGCAAAAGATGCATGCTGTTTTACTGAGTTGTTTGAGTACTACAAATCTAGTTGAAAGTTGCTGCTGTCCGCTTCCTGGCTGCAAACCGGCGTCTACCTGAAGCTCAAGCAAGACAAAGGGGTTGTGTAGCGAAATTTTCGGCACAGTGCCGATCAGGAGAGATTTTTGGAACTACTGCGTCTGACTCAGGACCCAAGAGCTGCGCCACAGGCGTCTGCGCACAGTCGAGCATGTGTGTTGAATAATGGTGCTGATAGCCACGTATCATTTCAAGTAGATTTGATGCCTTTCGTAAAATTTATTTCATTGAATAGGAATTGTAGCTCATTTGTGGCAGCAGGAAATAAGCTGTAGTCAAAAGGATCTTCCATAGATGGTCGCAGGTCGCATAAATACTGTATGGCTCGTGACGCGTTGTGTGGAGCCCGGCTAGCTCAGTCGGTAGAGCATGAGACTCTTAATCTCAGGGTCGTGGGTTCGAGCCCCACGCTGGGCGGCGCAAAATTTTGTGTCTACGCGGATGCAACCTGCGCCCCTCTCGTGAGCCTTGCGTAATGAACGTAACGGGTTACGACGATGCCTAGCTTCGTATGAATATCAGAGGAATGGTTTTTGAAGCTGAAAGTAGCTCTGAAATGAAATAAAAGTGTTGTTTTGGAATTTTAGGCGTACATCGATATCGTGTGAGATGTGTAGGAAAGCAGCAGCTGTGCTAACTAAATACAAATAATGGTCGCTAATGCGGTGCGTTTCCAGCTGAAGGGCTCCGATTGACTGGTCCATAAGATTGAAGTACCCGAAATGTTCACTAGGCGGCGCCTCCTTAGCTCAGTGGCAGAGCGCTGGTCTAGTAAACCAGAGGTCGTGAGTTCGATCTTCACAGGAGGCAAAAGAATTTTGTAACAGCCCCTTCTAACGTAGATCTTTCGAAAAAAGCGGTCAAGGATATAAAAAATTATGAATGGGTTCGGTATTTAAGAAATGCTCTCGCAAATGAATAGTGCGAACGGTGCTATTAAAGTAGGCACCAGAAACTGCTGCTTTTGTCCTCTCCCCTCTCCTCTACCTCCTGTACACAGCAGATATGCCCCAACCCCCCCCTCCACTGCACCTCTTGCAATATGCTGATGACACCGCATTCCTCGCCCTCGCTCCTACCCTCCAACGGTCCCAACGCCTTCTCCAAAATCACCTTGACCTTTTTGCTGCATGGTGTAACCAATGGCTCCTGAAACTCAATCCTTCCAAGACCCAGGCAATCATCGTAGGTCGTACCACTCGCTCCTTCCGGCTCCTGGATTTCTCCCTTACTGTCTGCGCACGTCCTGTCCGTCTCACCCCCACCCTCACCTACCTTGGCCTCACCATTGACCGTCACCTCACCTGGATCCCTCATCTCCGATCCATCCAATCCAAAGCCCACAACCGCCTCCGCCTCCTCAAACTCCTCTCTGGCCGGACATGGGGGTTGCACCCCTCTACCATCCTCCACACCTACAAATCCTTAATCCGTCCCATCCTCTGTTATGCCAGTCCTGCCTGGATATCTGCCCCCCCTAAATTCTATCAGTCCCTCCAGATCCTTGAGCGTCATGCACTCCGCCTCGCCTTCCGTATCCGCCTCCCGTCCCCCACGCGGCTCCTCTATGATCTCATTCCTTTCCCCCATCTGCTCCTCTTCCTCGAACATATCCGCATCCTCTACACCTCCCGCCGTCTTGAACCCCCTCACCCCCTGGTTGCTCCTCTCCTCTCCCATCCTCGCCCCCTGCCCCGTCTTCACCGTTGTGTCCCCCCTACCCTCCATCTCTACACCCTCCATCTCCTTTCCCAAGGTGGCTTCCGTCAACTCCCCCTCCCGGATGATGCCCTCTCTCCCTCCATTTATCCTTCCTATCAACTCTGATCCTCCCTCCCCCTCCTTTCCTCTGTCCTTTCCCTGGGCTCCCTCTTCCCCCCCCTTCCGTCCTGTTTCCTCCCCACTACACCTCTCCCTACCTCCCTTCTCCCCCCCAGTCCTTTTGTCTTCCCCTCCTCTGCCTACCCCCCTCCCTGTCGCGTCTGCCCCCCACCCCTCTTATGGGTCCTCATCCTCCATCAGCTCCTTTCCCAGTTCCCCCCCCCTTCGCTTTTACTCTCCTTTCCCCCCCTTTTTGTTTTCCCATCTCCTGTTCAGTTTCCCCCCACCTGCTCTCGACTGTGGTGTCACCTTTGCCGACTTTTTCGTGCTGTGTTCTAGTGCCTATTCAGTGTTGTGTTGCGAACAGAAACCATGCTGTCGCTGGGTGTGCGTTTTATATACTTTGCGAACAGAATCCAGACTGTCGCCGTGTTTTTTTTAATTGTCTATTGTTTCCCCTGTCTGCTCCGTATGTATTTTTATTCGCTTCATCATCCCTCTGTTGTTTGTTTTCATTTCCCCATTTTCTTTTCACCTTGTTACTCAATGAGTCCCCGATTTTATCGCCTGTTTTTTATTATTATTTATTCTCCTGCTCTTTGTCAGAAAACCTGTAGGCTGCAGAGCGGCGTCCTAAGCTGCTGCCAGCCCGCCCCCTTCGGGGGGAATTGAAATTCAATAAAGGAAAAAAAAAAAAAAAAAAAAAAAAAAAAAAAAAAAAAAAAAAAAAAAAACTGCTGCTTTTGGCAGTCTCCGGAGAATGCCGACGTGGAATACTTAGTTCTTGTGATGTATTTTCTACCCCTGGTAGAGACCCTCGCGGTTGTAGTCGTCGTCGTCGGCGCCGCCGCCGCTTTGGTAATAGCGGCAACTCGCCATTGTATGACATAGGGTGAGGTACCTTCTGCAAGCGACTGAGATGGCAGTAAGCGATTGAAGCTGATTTGCAACCTCTTGTTTGATCAGCGTCACAAGGGCTTGAATGTAACTTGCGATGGGACACAGCAAGAAGTAGCGTCGCCTTTTTAGTACTGAAATTGGAGATGGAGAATTGCGTCAAAGATGGGAAATTCATTCCGGCAAGCGTACAAATGGCGACAATGAGGTGTGTGTGGGGAAGCATATTGCGCCAGTGACCGTGTGGCCTAATGGATAAGGCGTCGGACTTCGGATCCGAAGATTGCAGGTTCGAATCCTGTCACGGTCGAGTTTTTCCAGTTCTGCAAAAGATGCATGCTGTTTTACTGAGTTGTTTGAGTACTACAAATCTAGTTGAAAGTTGCTGCTGTCCGCTTCCTGGCTGCAAACCGGCGTCTACCTGAAGCTCAAGCAAGACAAAGGGGTTGTGTAGCGAAATTTTCGGCACAGTGCCGATCAGGAGAGATTTTTGGAACTACTGCGTCTGACTCAGGACCCAAGAGCTGCGCCACAGGCGTCTGCGCACAGTCGAGCATGTGTGTTGAATAATGGTGCTGATAGCCACGTATCATTTCAAGTAGATTTGATGCCTTTCGTAAAATTTATTTCATTGAATAGGAATTGTAGCTCATTTGTGGCAGCAGGAAATAAGCTGTAGTCAAAAGGATCTTCCATAGATGGTCGCAGGTCGCATAAATACTGTATGGCTCGTGACGCGTTGTGTGGAGCCCGGCTAGCTCAGTCGGTAGAGCATGAGACTCTTAATCTCAGGGTCGTGGGTTCGAGCCCCACGCTGGGCGGCGCAAAATTTTGTGTCTACGCGGATGCAACCTGCGCCCCTCTCGTGAGCCTTGCGTAATGAACGTAACGGGTTACGACGATGCCTAGCTTCGTATGAATATCAGAGGAATGGTTTTTGAAGCTGAAAGTAGCTCTGAAATGAAATAAAAGTGTTGTTTTGGAATTTTAGGCGTACATCGATATCGTGTGAGATGTGTAGGAAAGCAGCAGCTGTGCTAACTAAATACAAATAATGGTCGCTAATGCGGTGCGTTTCCAGCTGAAGGGCTCCGATTGACTGGTCCATAAGATTGAAGTACCCGAAATGTGCACTAGGCGGCGCCTCCTTAGCTCAGTGGCAGAGCGCTGGTCTAGTAAACCAGAGGTCGTGAGTTCGATCTTCACAGGAGGCAAAAGAATTTTGTAACAGCCCCTTCTAACGTAGATCTTTCGAAAAAAGCGGTCAAGGATATAAAAAATTATGAATGGGTTCGGTATTTAAGAAATGCTCTCGCAAATGAATAGTGCGAACGGTGCTATTAAAGTAGGCACCAGAAACTGCTGCTTTTGGCAGTCTCCGGAGAATGCCGACGTGGAATACTTAGTTCTTGTGATGTATTTTCTACCCCAGGTAGAGACCCTCGCGGTTGTCGTCGTCGTCGTCGTCGTCGGCGCCGCCGCCGCTTTGGTAATAGCGGCAACTCGCCATTGTATGACATAGGGTGAGGTACCTTCTGCAAGCGACTGAGATGGCAGTAAGCGATTGAAGCTGATTTGCAACCTCTTGTTTGATCAGCGTCACAAGGGCTTGAATGTAACTTGCGATGGGACACAGCAAGAAGTAGCGTCGCCTTTTTAGTACTGAAATTGGAGATGGAGAATTGCGTCAAAGATGGGAAATTCATTCCGGCAAGCGTACAAATGGCTACAATGAGGTGTGTGTGGGGAAGCATATTGCGCCAGTGACCGTGTGGCCTAATGGATAAGGCGTCGGACTTCGGATCCGAAGATTGCAGGTTCGAATCCTGGCACGGTCGAGTTTTTCCAGTTCTGCAAAAGATGCATGCTGTTTTACTGAGTTGTTTGAGTACTACAAATCTAGTTGAAAGTTGCTGCTGTCCGCTTCCTGGCTGCAAACCGGCGTCTACCTGAAGCTCAAGCAAGACAAAGGGGTTGTGTAGCGAAATTTTCGGCACAGTGCCGATCAGGAGAGATTTTTGGAACTACTGCGTCTGACTCAGGACCCAAGAGCTGCGCCACAGGCGTCTGCGCACAGTCGAGCATGTGTGTTGAATAATGGTGCTGATAGCCACGTATCATTTCAAGTAGATTTGATGCCTTTCGTAAAATTTATTTCATTGAATAGGAATTGTAGCTCATTTGTGGCAGCAGGAAATAAGCTG
This sequence comes from Schistocerca piceifrons, assembly GCF_021461385.2. Lineage (NCBI taxonomy): Eukaryota > Metazoa > Arthropoda > Insecta > Orthoptera > Acrididae > Schistocerca > Schistocerca piceifrons. The sequence continues at coordinate 9,636,156 of NC_060144.1, forward strand.
TAGTCAAAAGGATCTTCCATAGATGGTCGCAGGTCGCATAAATACTGTATGGCTCGTGACGCGTTGTGTGGAGCCCGGCTAGCTCAGTCGGTAGAGCATGAGACTCTTAATCTCAGGGTCGTGGGTTCGAGCCCCACGCTGGGCGGCGCAAGATTTTGTGTCTACGCGGATGCAACCTGCGCCCCTCTCGTGAGCCTTGCGTAATGAACGTAACGGGTTACGACGATGCCTAGCTTCGTATGAATATCAGAGGAATGGTTTTTGAAGCTGAAAGTAGCTCTGAAATGAAATAAAAGTGTTGTTTTGAAATTTTAGGCGTACATCGATATCGTGTGAGATGTGTAGGAAAGCAGCAGCTGTGCTAACTAAATACAAATAATGGTCGCTAATGCGGTGCGTTTCCAGCTGAAAGGCTCCGATTGACTGGTCCATAAGATTGAAGTACCCGAAATGTGCACTAGGCGGCGCCTCCTTAGCTCAGTGGCAGAGCGCTGGTCTAGTAAACCAGAGGTCGTGAGTTCGATCCTCACAGGAGGCAAAAGAATTTTGTAACAGCCCCTTCTAACGTAGATCTTTCGAAAAAAGCGGTCAAGGATATAAAAAATTATGAATGTGTTCGGTATTTAAGAAATGCTCTCGCAAATGAATAGTGCGAATGGTGCTATTAAAGTAGGCACCAGAAACTGCTGCTTTTGGCAGTCTCCGGAGAATGCCGACGTGGAATACTTAGTTCTTGTGATGTATTTTCTACCCCAGGTAGAGACCCTCGCGGTTGTCGTCGTCGTCGTCGTCGGCGCCGCCGCCGCTTTGGTAATAGCGGCAACTCGCCATTGTATGACATAGGGTGAGGTACCTTCTGCAAGCGACTGAGATGGCAGTAAGCGATTGAAGCTGATTTGCAACCTCTTGTTTGATCAGCGTCACAAGGGCTTGAATGTAACTTGCGATGGGACACAGCAAGAAGTAGCGTCGCCTTTTTAGTACTGAAATTGGAGATGGAGAATTGCGTCAAAGATGGGAAATTCATTCCGGCAAGCGTACAAATGGCGACAATGAGGTGTGTGTGGGGAAGCATATTGCGCCAGTGACCGTGTGGCCTAATGGATAAGGCGTCGGACTTCGGATCCGAAGATTGCAGGTTCGAATCCTGTCACGGTCGAGTTTTTCCAGTTCTGCAAAAGATGCATGCTGTTTTACTGAGTTGTTTGAGTACTACAAATCTAGTTGAAAGTTGCTGCTGTCCGCTTCCTGGCTGCAAACCGGCGTCTACCTGAAGCTCAAGCAAGACAAAGGGGTTGTGTAGCGAAATTTTCGGCACAGTGCCGATCAGGAGAGATTTTTGGAACTACTGCGTCTGACTCAGGACCCAAGAGCTGCGCCACAGGCGTCTGCGCACAGTCGAGCATGTGTGTTGAATAATGGTGCTGATAGCCACGTATCATTTCAAGTAGATTTGATGCCTTTCGTAAAATTTATTTCATTGAATAGGAATTGTAGCTCATTTGTGGCAGCAGGAAATAAGCTGTAGTCAAAAGGATCTTCCATAGATGGTCGCAGGTCGCATAAATACTGTATGGCTCGTGACGCGTTGTGTGGAGCCCGGCTAGCTCAGTCGGTAGAGCATGAGACTCTTAATCTCAGGGTCGTGGGTTCGAGCCCCACGCTGGGCGGCGCAAAATTTTGTGTCTACGCGGATGCAACCTGCGCCCCTCTCGTGAGCCTTGCGTAATGAACGTAACGGGTTACGACGATGCCTAGCTTCGTATGAATATCAGAGGAATGGTTTTTGAAGCTGAAAGTAGCTCTGAAATGAAATAAAAGTGTTGTTTTGGAATTTTAGGCGTACATCGATATCGTGTGAGATGTGTAGGAAAGCAGCAGCTGTGCTAACTAAATACAAATAATGGTCGCTAATGCGGTGCGTTTCCAGCTGAAGGGCTCCGATTGACTGGTCCATAAGATTGAAGTACCCGAAATGTTCACTAGGCGGCGCCTCCTTAGCTCAGTGGCAGAGCGCTGGTCTAGTAAACCAGAGGTCGTGAGTTCGATCTTCACAGGAGGCAAAAGAATTTTGTAACAGCCCCTTCTAACGTAGATCTTTCGAAAAAAGCGGTCAAGGATATAAAAAATTATGAATGGGTTCGGTATTTAAGAAATGCTCTCGCAAATGAATAGTGCGAACGGTGCTATTAAAGTAGGCACCAGAAACTGCTGCTTTTGGCAGTCTCCGGAGAATGCCGACGTGGAATACTTAGTTCTTGTGATGTATTTTCTACCCCTGGTAGAGACCCTCGCGGTTGTAGTCGTCGTCGTCGGCGCCGCCGCCGCTTTGGTAATAGCGGCAACTCGCCATTGTATGACATAGGGTGAGGTACCTTCTGCAAGCGACTGAGATGGCAGTAAGCGATTGAAGCTGATTTGCAACCTCTTGTTTGATCAGCGTCACAAGGGCTTGAATGTAACTTGCGATGGGACACAGCAAGAAGTAGCGTCGCCTTTTTAGTACTGAAATTGGAGATGGAGAATTGCGTCAAAGATGGGAAATTCATTCCGGCAAGCGTACAAATGGCGACAATGAGGTGTGTGTGGGGAAGCATATTGCGCCAGTGACCGTGTGGCCTAATGGATAAGGCGTCGGACTTCGGATCCGAAGATTGCAGGTTCGAATCCTGTCACGGTCGAGTTTTTCCAGTTCTGCAAAAGATGCATGCTGTTTTACTGAGTTGTTTGAGTACTACAAATCTAGTTGAAAGTTGCTGCTGTCCGCTTCCTGGCTGCAAACCGGCGTCTACCTGAAGCTCAAGCAAGACAAAGGGGTTGTGTAGCGAAATTTTCGGCACAGTGCCGATCAGGAGAGATTTTTGGAACTACTGCGTCTGACTCAGGACCCAAGAGCTGCGCCACAGGCGTCTGCGCACAGTCGAGCATGTGTGTTGAATAATGGTGCTGATAGCCACGTATCATTTCAAGTAGATTTGATGCCTTTCGTAAAATTTATTTCATTGAATAGGAATTGTAGCTCATTTGTGGCAGCAGGAAATAAGCTGTAGTCAAAAGGATCTTCCATAGATGGTCGCAGGTCGCATAAATACTGTATGGCTCGTGACGCGTTGTGTGGAGCCCGGCTAGCTCAGTCGGTAGAGCATGAGACTCTTAATCTCAGGGTCGTGGGTTCGAGCCCCACGCTGGGCGGCGCAAAATTTTGTGTCTACGCGGATGCAACCTGCGCCCCTCTCGTGAGCCTTGCGTAATGAACGTAACGGGTTACGACGATGCCTAGCTTCGTATGAATATCAGAGGAATGGTTTTTGAAGCTGAAAGTAGCTCTGAAATGAAATAAAAGTGTTGTTTTGGAATTTTAGGCGTACATCGATATCGTGTGAGATGTGTAGGAAAGCAGCAGCTGTGCTAACTAAATACAAATAATGGTCGCTAATGCGGTGCGTTTCCAGCTGAAGGGCTCCGATTGACTGGTCCATAAGATTGAAGTACCCGAAATGTGCACTAGGCGGCGCCTCCTTAGCTCAGTGGCAGAGCGCTGGTCTAGTAAACCAGAGGTCGTGAGTTCGATCTTCACAGGAGGCAAAAGAATTTTGTAACAGCCCCTTCTAACGTAGATCTTTCGAAAAAAGCGGTCAAGGATATAAAAAATTATGAATGGGTTCGGTATTTAAGAAATGCTCTCGCAAATGAATAGTGCGAACGGTGCTATTAAAGTAGGCACCAGAAACTGCTGCTTTTGGCAGTCTCCGGAGAATGCCGACGTGGAATACTTAGTTCTTGTGATGTATTTTCTACCCCAGGTAGAGACCCTCGCGGTTGTCGTCGTCGTCGTCGTCGTCGTCGGCGCCGCCGCCGCTTTGGTAATAGCGGCAACTCGCCATTGTATGACATAGGGTGAGGTACCTTCTGCAAGCGACTGAGATGGCAGTAAGCGATTGAAGCTGATTTGCAACCTCTTGTTTGATCAGCGTCACAAGGGCTTGAATGTAACTTGCGATGGGACACAGCAAGAAGTAGCGTCGCCTTTTTAGTACTGAAATTGGAGATGGAGAATTGCGTCAAAGATGGGAAATTCATTCCGGCAAGCGTACAAATGGCGACAATGAGGTGTGTGTGGGGAAGCATATTGCGCCAGTGACCGTGTGGCCTAATGGATAAGGCGTCGGACTTCGGATCCGAAGATTGCAGGTTCGAATCCTGTCACGGTCGAGTTTTTCCAGTTCTGCAAAAGATGCATGCTGTTTTACTGAGTTGTTTGAGTACTACAAATCTAGTTGAAAGTTGCTGCTGTCCGCTTCCTGGCTGCAAACCGGCGTCTACCTGAAGCTCAAGCAAGACAAAGGGGTTGTGTAGCGAAATTTTCGGCACAGTGCCGATCAGGAGAGATTTTTGGAACTACTGCGTCTGACTCAGGACCCAAGAGCTGCGCCACAGGCGTCTGCGCACAGTCGAGCATGTGTGTTGAATAATGGTGCTGATAGCCACGTATCATTTCAAGTAGATTTGATGCCTTTCGTAAAATTTATTTCATTGAATAGGAATTGTAGCTCATTTGTGGCAGCAGGAAATAAGCTGTAGTCAAAAGGATCTTCCATAGATGGTCGCAGGTCGCATAAATACTGTATGGCTCGTGACGCGTTGTGTGGAGCCCGGCTAGCTCAGTCGGTAGAGCATGAGACTCTTAATCTCAGGGTCGTGGGTTCGAGCCCCACGCTGGGCGGCGCAAAATTTTGTGTCTACGCGGATGCAACCTGCGCCCCTCTCGTGAGCCTTGCGTAATGAACGTAACGGGTTACGACGATGCCTAGCTTCGTATGAATATCAGAGGAATGGTTTTTGAAGCTGAAAGTAGCTCTGAAATGAAATAAAAGTGTTGTTTTGGAATTTTAGGCGTACATCGATATCGTGTGAGATGTGTAGGAAAGCAGCAGCTGTGCTAACTAAATACAAATAATGGTCGCTAATGCGGTGCGTTTCCAGCTGAAGGGCTCCGATTGACTGGTCCATAAGATTGAAGTACCCGAAATGTGCACTAGGCGGCGCCTCCTTAGCTCAGTGGCAGAGCGCTGGTCTAGTAAACCAGAGGTCGTGAGTTCGATCTTCACAGGAGGCAAAAGAATTTTGTAACAGCCCCTTCTAACGTAGATCTTTCGAAAAAAGCGGTCAAGGATATAAAAAATTATGAATGGGTTCGGTATTTAAGAAATGCTCCCGCAAATGAATAGTGCGAACGGTGCTATTAAAGTAGGCACCAGAAACTGCTGCTTTTGGCAGTCTCCGGAGAATGCCGACGTGGAATACTTAGTTCTTGTGATGTATTTTCTACCCCTGGTAGAGACCCTCGCGGTTGTCGTCGTCGTCGGCGCCGCCGCCGCTTTGGTAATAGAGGCAACTCGCCATTGTATGACATAGGGTGAGGCACCTTCTGCAAGCGACTGAGATGGCAGTAAGCGATTGAAGCTGATTTGCAACCTCTTGTTTGATCAGCGTCACAAGGGCTTGAATGTAACTTGCGATGGGACACAGCAAGAAGTAGCGTCGCCTTTTTAGTACTGAAATTGGAGATGGAGAATTGCGTCAAAGATGGGAAATTCATTCCGGCAAGCGTACAAATGGCGACAATGAGGTGTGTGTGGGGAAGCATATTGCGCCAGTGACCGTGTGGCCTAATGGATAAGGCGTCGGACTTCGGATCCGAAGATTGCGGGTTCGAATCCTGTCACGGTCGAGTTTTTCCAGTTCTGCAAAAGATGCATGCTGTTTTACTGAGTTGTTTGAGTACTACAAATCTAGTTGAAAGTTGCTGCTGTCCGCTTCCTGGCTGCAAACCGGCGTCTACCTGAAGCTCAAGCAAGACAAAGGGGTTGTGTAGCGAAATTTTCGGCACAGTGCCGATCAGGAGAGATTTTTGGAACTACTGCGTCTGACTCAGGACCCAAGAGCTGCGCCACAGGCGTCTGCGCACAGTCGAGCATGTGTGTTGAATAATGGTGCTGATAGCCACGTATCATTTCAAGTAGATTTGATGCCTTTCGTAAAATTTATTTCATTGAATAGGAATTGTAGCTCATTTGTGGCAGCAGGAAATAAGCTGTAGTCAAAAGGATCTTCCATAGATGGTCGCAGGTCGCATAAATACTGTATGGCTCGTGACGCGTTGTGTGGAGCCCGGCTAGCTCAGTCGGTAGAGCATGAGACTCTTAATCTCAGGGTCGTGGGTTCGAGCCCCACGCTGGGCGGCGCAAAATTTTGTGTCTACGCGGATGCAACCTGCGCCCCTCTCGTGAGCCTTGCGTAATGAACGTAACGGGTTACGACGATGCCTAGCTTCGTATGAATATCAGAGGAATGGTTTTTGAAGCTGAAAGTAGCTCTGAAATGAAATAAAAGTGTTGTTTTGGAATTTTAGGCGTACATCGATATCGTGTGAGATGTGTAGGAAAGCAGCAGCTGTGCTAACTAAATACAAATAATGGTCGCTAATGCGGTGCGTTTCCAGCTGAAAGGCTCCGATTGACTGGTCCATAAGATTGAAGTACCCGAAATGTGCACTAGGCGGCGCCTCCTTAGCTCAGTGGCAGAGCGCTGGTCTAGTAAACCAGAGGTCGTGAGTTCGATCCTCACAGGAGGCAAAAGAATTTTGTAACAGCCCCTTCTAACGTAGATCTTTCGAAAAAAGCGGTCAAGGATATAAAAAATTATGAATGGGTTCGGTATTTAAGAAATGCTCTCGCAAATGAATAGTGCGAACGGTGCTATTAAAGTAGGCACCAGAAACTGCTGCTTTTGGCAGTCTCCGGAGAATGCCGACGTGGAATACTTAGTTCTTGTGATGTATTTTCTACCCCTGGTAGAGACCCTCGCGGTTGTCGTCGTCGTCGGCGCCGCCGCCGCTTTGGTAATAGAGGCAACTCGCCATTGTATGACATAGGGTGAGGCACCTTCTGCAAGCGACTGAGATGGCAGTAAGCGATTGAAGCTGATTTGCAACCTCTTGTTTGATCAGCGTCACAAGGGCTTGAATGTAACTTGCGATGGGACACAGCAAGAAGTAGCGTCGCCTTTTTAGTACTGAAATTGGAGATGGAGAATTGCGTCAAAGATGGGAAATTCATTCCGGCAAGCGTACAAATGGCGACAATGAGGTGTGTGTGGGGAAGCATATTGCGCCAGTGACCGTGTGGCCTAATGGATAAGGCGTCGGACTTCGGATCCGAAGATTGCGGGTTCGAATCCTGTCACGGTCGAGTTTTTCCAGTTCTGCAAAAGATGCATGCTGTTTTACTGAGTTGTTTGAGTACTACAAATCTAGTTGAAAGTTGCTGCTGTCCGCTTCCTGGCTGCAAACCGGCGTCTACCTGAAGCTCAAGCAAGACAAAGGGGTTGTGTAGCGAAATTTTCGGCACAGTGCCGATCAGGAGAGATTTTTGGAACTACTGCGTCTGACTCAGGACCCAAGAGCTGCGCCACAGGCGTCTGCGCACAGTCGAGCATGTGTGTTGAATAATGGTGCTGATAGCCACGTATCATTTCAAGTAGATTTGATGCCTTTCGTAAAATTTATTTCATTGAATAGGAATTGTAGCTCATTTGTGGCAGCAGGAAATAAGCTGTAGTCAAAAGGATCTTCCATAGATGGTCGCAGGTCGCATAAATACTGTATGGCTCGTGACGCGTTGTGTGGAGCCCGGCTAGCTCAGTCGGTAGAGCATGAGACTCTTAATCTCAGGGTCGTGGGTTCGAGCCCCACGCTGGGCGGCGCAAAATTTTGTGTCTACGCGGATGCAACCTGCGCCCCTCTCGTGAGCCTTGCGTAATGAACGTAACGGGTTACGACGATGCCTAGCTTCGTATGAATATCAGAGGAATGGTTTTTGAAGCTGAAAGTAGCTCTGAAATGAAATAAAAGTGTTGTTTTGGAATTTTAGGCGTACATCGATATCGTGTGAGATGTGTAGGAAAGCAGCAGCTGTGCTAACTAAATACAAATAATGGTCGCTAATGCGGTGCGTTTCCAGCTGAAGGGCTCCGATTGACTGGTCCATAAGATTGAAGTACCCGAAATGTGCACTAGGCGGCGCCTCCTTAGCTCAGTGGCAGAGCGCTGGTCTAGTAAACCAGAGGTCGTGAGTTCGATCTTCACAGGAGGCAAAAGAATTTTGTAACAGCCCCTTCTAACGTAGATCTTTCGAAAAAAGCGGTCAAGGATATAAAAAATTATGAATGGGTTCGGTATTTAAGAAATGCTCCCGCAAATGAATAGTGCGAACGGTGCTATTAAAGTAGGCACCAGAAACTGCTGCTTTTGGCAGTCTCCGGAGAATGCCGACGTGGAATACTTAGTTCTTGTGATGTATTTTCTACCCCTGGTAGAGACCCTCGCGGTTGTCGTCGTCGTCGGCGCCGCCGCCGCTTTGGTAATAGAGGCAACTCGCCATTGTATGACATAGGGTGAGGCACCTTCTGCAAGCGACTGAGATGGCAGTAAGCGATTGAAGCTGATTTGCAACCTCTTGTTTGATCAGCGTCACAAGGGCTTGAATGTAACTTGCGATGGGACACAGCAAGAAGTAGCGTCGCCTTTTTAGTACTGAAATTGGAGATGGAGAATTGCGTCAAAGATGGGAAATTCATTCCGGCAAGCGTACAAATGGCGACAATGAGGTGTGTGTGGGGAAGCATATTGCGCCAGTGACCGTGTGGCCTAATGGATAAGGCGTCGGTCTTCGGATCCGAAGATTGCGGGTTCGAATCCTGTCACGGTCGAGTTTTTCCAGTTCTGCAAAAGATGCATGCTGTTTTACTGAGTTGTTTGAGTACTACAAATCTAGTTGAAAGTTGCTGCTGTCCGCTTCCTGGCTGCAAACCGGCGTCTACCTGAAGCTCAAGCAAGACAAAGGGGTTGTGTAGCGAAATTTTCGGCACAGTGCCGATCAGGAGAGATTTTTGGAACTACTGCGTCTGACTCAGGACCCAAGAGTTGCGCCACAGGCGTCTGCGCACAGTCGAGCATGTGTGTTGAATAATGGTGCTGATAGCCACGTATCATTTCAAGTAGATTTGATGCCTTTCGTAAAATTTATTTCATTGAATAGGAATTGTAGCTCATTTGTGGCAGCAGGAAATAAGCTGTAGTCAAAAGGATCTTCCATAGATGGTCGCAGGTCGCATAAATACTGTATGGCTCGTGACGCGTTGTGTGGAGCCCGGCTAGCTCAGTCGGTAGAGCATGAGACTCTTAATCTCAGGGTCGTGGGTTCGAGCCCCACGCTGGGCGGCGCAAAATTTTGTGTCTACGCGGATGCAACCTGCGCCCCTCTCGTGAGCCTTGCGTAATGAACGTAACGGGTTACGACGATGCCTAGCTTCGTATGAATATCAGAGGAATGGTTTTTGAAGCTGAAAGTAGCTCTGAAATGAAATAAAAGTGTTGTTTTGGAATTTTAGGCGTACATCGATATCGTGTGAGATGTGTAGGAAAGCAGCAGCTGTGCTAACTAAATACAAATAATGGTCGCTAATGCGGTGCGTTTCCAGCTGAAAGGCTCCGATTGACTGGTCCATAAGATTGAAGTACCCGAAATGTGCACTAGGCGGCGCCTCCTTAGCTCAGTGGCAGAGCGCTGGTCTAGTAAACCAGAGGTCGTGAGTTCGATCCTCACAGGAGGCAAAAGAATTTTGTAACAGCCCCTTCTAACGTAGATCTTTCGAAAAAAGCGGTCAAGGATATAAAAAATTATGAATGTGTTCGGTATTTAAGAAATGCTCTCGCAAATGAATAGTGCGAATGGTGCTATTAAAGTAGGCACCAGAAACTGCTGCTTTTGGCAGTCTCCGGAGAATGCCGACGTGGAATACTTAGTTCTTGTGATGTATTTTCTACCCCAGGTAGAGACCCTCGCGGTTGTCGTCGTCGTCGTCGGCGCCGCCGCCGCTTTGGTAATAGCGGCAACTCGCCATTGTATGACATAGGGTGAGGTACCTTCTGCAAGCGACTGAGATGGCAGTAAGCGATTGAAGCTGATTTGCAACCTCTTGTTTGATCAGCGTCACAAGGGCTTGAATGTAACTTGCGATGGGACACAGCAAGAAGTAGCGTCGCCTTTTTAGTACTGAAATTGGAGATGGAGAATTGCGTCAAAGATGGGAAATTCATTCCGGCAAGCGTACAAATGGCGACAATGAGGTGTGTGTGGGGAAGCATATTGCGCCAGTGACCGTGTGGCCTAATGGATAAGGCGTCGGACTTCGGATCCGAAGATTGCGGGTTCGAATCCTGTCACGGTCGAGTTTTTCCAGTTCTGCAAAAGATGCATGCTGTTTTACTGAGTTGTTTGAGTACTACAAATCTAGTTGAAAGTTGCTGCTGTCCGCTTCCTGGCTGCAAACCGGCGTCTACCTGAAGCTCAAGCAAGACAAAGGGGTTGTGTAGCGAAATTTTCGGCACAGTGCCGATCAGGAGAGATTTTTGGAACTACTGCGTCTGACTCAGGACCCAAGAGCTGCGCCACAGGCGTCTGCGCACAGTCGAGCATGTGTGTTGAATAATGGTGCTGATAGCCACGTATCATTTCAAGTAGATTTGATGCCTTTCGTAAAATTTATTTCATTGAATAGGAATTGTAGCTCATTTGTGGCAGCAGGAAATAAGCTGTAGTCAAAAGGATCTTCCATAGATGGTCGCAGGTCGCATAAATACTGTATGGCTCGTGACGCGTTGTGTGGAGCCCGGCTAGCTCAGTCGGTAGAGCATGAGACTCTTAATCTCAGGGTCGTGGGTTCGAGCCCCACGCTGGGCGGCGCAAAATTTTGTGTCTACGCGGATGCAACCTGCGCCCCTCTCGTGAGCCTTGCGTAATGAACGTAACGGGTTACGACGATGCCTAGCTTCGTATGAATATCAGAGGAATGGTTTTTGAAGCTGAAAGTAGCTCTGAAATGAAATAAAAGTGTTGTTTTGGAATTTTAGGCGTACATCGATATCGTGTGAGATGTGTAGGAAAGCAGCAGCTGTGCTAACTAAATACAAATAATGGTCGCTAATGCGGTGCGTTTCCAGCTGAAAGGCTCCGATTGACTGGTCCATAAGATTGAAGTACCCGAAATGTGCACTAGGCGGCGCCTCCTTAGCTCAGTGGCAGAGCGCTGGTCTAGTAAACCAGAGGTCGTGAGTTCGATCCTCACAGGAGGCAAAAGAATTTTGTAACAGCCCCTTCTAACGTAGATCTTTCGAAAAAAGCGGTCAAGGATATAAAAAATTATGAATGGGTTCGGTATTTAAGAAATGCTCTCGCAAATGAATAGTGCGAACGGTGCTATTAAAGTAGGCACCAGAAACTGCTGCTTTTGGCAGTCTCCGGAGAATGCCGACGTGGAATACTTAGTTCTTGTGATGTATTTTCTACCCCTGGTAGAGACCCTCGCGGTTGTCGTCGTCGTCGGCGCCGCCGCCGCTTTGGTAATAGAGGCAACTCGCCATTGTATGACATAGGGTGAGGCACCTTCTGCAAGCGACTGAGATGGCAGTAAGCGATTGAAGCTGATTTGCAACCTCTTGTTTGATCAGCGTCACAAGGGCTTGAATGTAACTTGCGATGGGACACAGCAAGAAGTAGCGTCGCCTTTTTAGTACTGAAATTGGAGATGGAGAATTGCGTCAAAGATGGGAAATTCATTCCGGCAAGCGTACAAATGGCGACAATGAGGTGTGTGTGGGGAAGCATATTGCGCCAGTGACCGTGTGGCCTAATGGATAAGGCGTCGGACTTCGGATCCGAAGATTGCGGGTTCGAATCCTGTCACGGTCGAGTTTTTCCAGTTCTGCAAAAGATGCATGCTGTTTTACTGAGTTGTTTGAGTACTACAAATCTAGTTGAAAGTTGCTGCTGTCCGCTTCCTGGCTGCAAACCGGCGTCTACCTGAAGCTCAAGCAAGACAAAGGGGTTGTGTAGCGAAATTTTCGGCACAGTGCCGATCAGGAGAGATTTTTGGAACTACTGCGTCTGACTCAGGACCCAAGAGCTGCGCCACAGGCGTCTGCGCACAGTCGAGCATGTGTGTTGAATAATGGTGCTGATAGCCACGTATCATTTCAAGTAGATTTGATGCCTTTCGTAAAATTTATTTCATTGAATAGGAATTGTAGCTCATTTGTGGCAGCAGGAAATAAGCTGTAGTCAAAAGGATCTTCCATAGATGGTCGCAGGTCGCATAAATACTGTATGGCTCGTGACGCGTTGTGTGGAGCCCGGCTAGCTCAGTCGGTAGAGCATGAGACTCTTAATCTCAGGGTCGTGGGTTCGAGCCCCACGCTGGGCGGCGCAAAATTTTGTGTCTACGCGGATGCAACCTGCGCCCCTCTCGTGAGCCTTGCGTAATGAACGTAACGGGTTACGACGATGCCTAGCTTCGTATGAATATCAGAGGAATGGTTTTTGAAGCTGAAAGTAGCTCTGAAATGAAATAAAAGTGTTGTTTTGGAATTTTAGGCGTACATCGATATCGTGTGAGATGTGTAGGAAAGCAGCAGCTGTGCTAACTAAATACAAATAATGGTCGCTAATGCGGTGCGTTTCCAGCTGAAAGGCTCCGATTGACTGGTCCATAAGATTGAAGTACCCGAAATGTGCACTAGGCGGCGCCTCCTTAGCTCAGTGGCAGAGCGCTGGTCTAGTAAACCAGAGGTCGTGAGTTCGATCCTCACAGGAGGCAAAAGAATTTTGTAACAGCCCCTTCTAACGTAGATCTTTCGAAAAAAGCGGTCAAGGATATAAAAAATTATGAATGTGTTCGGTATTTAAGAAATGCTCTCGCAAATGAATAGTGCGAATGGTGCTATTAAAGTAGGCACCAGAAACTGCTGCTTTTGGCAGTCTCCGGAGAATGCCGACGTGGAATACTTAGTTCTTGTGATGTATTTTCTACCCCAGGTAGAGACCCTCGCGGTTGTCGTCGTCGTCGTCGGCGCCGCCGCCGCTTTGGTAATAGCGGCAACTCGCCATTGTATGACATAGGGTGAGGTACCTTCTGCAAGCGACTGAGATGGCAGTAAGCGATTGAAGCTGATTTGCAACCTCTTGTTTGATCAGCGTCACAAGGGCTTGAATGTAACTTGCGATGGGACACAGCAAGAAGTAGCGTCGCCTTTTTAGTACTGAAATTGGAGATGGAGAATTGCGTCAAAGATGGGAAATTCATTCCGGCAAGCGTACAAATGGCGACAATGAGGTGTGTGTGGGGAAGCATATTGCGCCAGTGACCGTGTGGCCTAATGGATAAGGCGTCGGACTTCGGATCCGAAGATTGCGGGTTCGAATCCTGTCACGGTCGAGTTTTTCCAGTTCTGCAAAAGATGCATGCTGTTTTACTGAGTTGTTTGAGTACTACAAATCTAGTTGAAAGTTGCTGCTGTCCGCTTCCTGGCTGCAAACCGGCGTCTACCTGAAGCTCAAGCAAGACAAAGGGGTTGTGTAGCGAAATTTTCGGCACAGTGCCGATCAGGAGAGATTTTTGGAACTACTGCGTCTGACTCAGGACCCAAGAGCTGCGCCACAGGCGTCTGCGCACAGTCGAGCATGTGTGTTGAATAATGGTGCTGATAGCCACGTATCATTTCAAGTAGATTTGATGCCTTTCGTAAAATTTATTTCATTGAATAGGAATTGTAGCTCATTTGTGGCAGCAGGAAATAAGCTGTAGTCAAAAGGATCTTCCATAGATGGTCGCAGGTCGCATAAATACTGTATGGCTCGTGACGCGTTGTGTGGAGCCCGGCTAGCTCAGTCGGTAGAGCATGAGACTCTTAATCTCAGGGTCGTGGGTTCGAGCCCCACGCTGGGCGGCGCAAAATTTTGTGTCTACGCGGATGCAACCTGCGCCCCTCTCGTGAGCCTTGCGTAATGAACGTAACGGGTTACGACGATGCCTAGCTTCGTATGAATATCAGAGGAATGGTTTTTGAAGCTGAAAGTAGCTCTGAAATGAAATAAAAGTGTTGTTTTGGAATTTTAGGCGTACATCGATATCGTGTGAGATGTGTAGGAAAGCAGCAGCTGTGCTAACTAAATACAAATAATGGTCGCTAATGCGGTGCGTTTCCAGCTGAAAGGCTCCGATTGACTGGTCCATAAGATTGAAGTACCCGAAATGTGCACTAGGCGGCGCCTCCTTAGCTCAGTGGCAGAGCGCTGGTCTAGTAAACCAGAGGTCGTGAGTTCGATCCTCACAGGAGGCAAAAGAATTTTGTAACAGCCCCTTCTAACGTAGATCTTTCGAAAAAAGCGGTCAAGGATATAAAAAATTATGAATGTGTTCGGTATTTAAGAAATGCTCTCGCAAATGAATAGTGCGAATGGTGCTATTAAAGTAGGCACCAGAAACTGCTGCTTTTGGCAGTCTCCGGAGAATGCCGACGTGGAATACTTAGTTCTTGTGATGTATTTTCTACCCCAGGTAGAGACCCTCGCGGTTGTCGTCGTCGTCGTCGTCGGCGCCGCCGCCGCTTTGGTAATAGCGGCAACTCGCCATTGTATGACATAGGGTGAGGTACCTTCTGCAAGCGACTGAGATGGCAGTAAGCGATTGAAGCTGATTTGCAACCTCTTGTTTGATCAGCGTCACAAGGGCTTGAATGTAACTTGCGATGGGACACAGCAAGAAGTAGCGTCGCCTTTTTAGTACTGAAATTGGAGATGGAGAATTGCGTCAAAGATGGGAAATTCATTCCGGCAAGCGTACAAATGGCGACAATGAGGTGTGTGTGGGGAAGCATATTGCGCCAGTGACCGTGTGGCCTAATGGATAAGGCGTCGGACTTCGGATCCGAAGATTGCGGGTTCGAATCCTGTCACGGTCGAGTTTTTCCAGTTCTGCAAAAGATGCATGCTGTTTTACTGAGTTGTTTGAGTACTACAAATCTAGTTGAAAGTTGCTGCTGTCCGCTTCCTGGCTGCAAACCGGCGTCTACCTGAAGCTCAAGCAAGACAAAGGGGTTGTGTAGCGAAATTTTCGGCACAGTGCCGATCAGGAGAGATTTTTGGAACTACTGCGTCTGACTCAGGACCCAAGAGCTGCGCCACAGGCGTCTGCGCACAGTCGAGCATGTGTGTTGAATAATGGTGCTGATAGCCACGTATCATTTCAAGTAGATTTGATGCCTTTCGTAAAATTTATTTCATTGAATAGGAATTGTAGCTCATTTGTGGCAGCAGGAAATAAGCTGTAGTCAAAAGGATCTTCCATAGATGGTCGCAGGTCGCATAAATACTGTATGGCTCGTGACGCGTTGTGTGGAGCCCGGCTAGCTCAGTCGGTAGAGCATGAGACTCTTAATCTCAGGGTCGTGGGTTCGAGCCCCACGCTGGGCGGCGCAAAATTTTGTGTCTACGCGGATGCAACCTGCGCCCCTCTCGTGAGCCTTGCGTAATGAACGTAACGGGTTACGACGATGCCTAGCTTCGTATGAATATCAGAGGAATGGTTTTTGAAGCTGAAAGTAGCTCTGAAATGAAATAAAAGTGTTGTTTTGGAATTTTAGGCGTACATCGATATCGTGTGAGATGTGTAGGAAAGCAGCAGCTGTGCTAACTAAATACAAATAATGGTCGCTAATGCGGTGCGTTTCCAGCTGAAAGGCTCCGATTGACTGGTCCATAAGATTGAAGTACCCGAAATGTGCACTAGGCGGCGCCTCCTTAGCTCAGTGGCAGAGCGCTGGTCTAGTAAACCAGAGGTCGTGAGTTCGATCCTCACAGGAGGCAAAAGAATTTTGTAACAGCCCCTTCTAACGTAGATCTTTCGAAAAAAGCGGTCAAGGATATAAAAAATTATGAATGTGTTCGGTATTTAAGAAATGCTCTCGCAAATGAATAGTGCGAATGGTGCTATTAAAGTAGGCACCAGAAACTGCTGCTTTTGGCAGTCTCCGGAGAATGCCGACGTGGAATACTTAGTTCTTGTGATGTATTTTCTACCCCAGGTAGAGACCCTCGCGGTTGTCGTCGTCGTCGTCGGCGCCGCCGCCGCTTTGGTAATAGCGGCAACTCGCCATTGTATGACATAGGGTGAGGTACCTTCTGCAAGCGACTGAGATGGCAGTAAGCGATTGAAGCTGATTTGCAACCTCTTGTTTGATCAGCGTCACAAGGGCTTGAATGTAACTTGCGATGGGACACAGCAAGAAGTAGCGTCGCCTTTTTAGTACTGAAATTGGAGATGGAGAATTGCGTCAAAGATGGGAAATTCATTCCGGCAAGCGTACAAATGGCGACAATGAGGTGTGTGTGGGGAAGCATATTGCGCCAGTGACCGTGTGGCCTAATGGATAAGGCGTCGGACTTCGGATCCGAAGATTGCGGGTTCGAATCCTGTCACGGTCGAGTTTTTCCAGTTCTGCAAAAGATGCATGCTGTTTTACTGAGTTGTTTGAGTACTACAAATCTAGTTGAAAGTTGCTGCTGTCCGCTTCCTGGCTGCAAACCGGCGTCTACCTGAAGCTCAAGCAAGACAAAGGGGTTGTGTAGCGAAATTTTCGGCACAGTGCCGATCAGGAGAGATTTTTGGAACTACTGCGTCTGACTCAGGACCCAAGAGCTGCGCCACAGGCGTCTGCGCACAGTCGAGCATGTGTGTTGAATAATGGTGCTGATAGCCACGTATCATTTCAAGTAGATTTGATGCCTTTCGTAAAATTTATTTCATTGAATAGGAATTGTAGCTCATTTGTGGCAGCAGGAAATAAGCTGTAGTCAAAAGGATCTTCCATAGATGGTCGCAGGTCGCATAAATACTGTATGGCTCGTGACGCGTTGTGTGGAGCCCGGCTAGCTCAGTCGGTAGAGCATGAGACTCTTAATCTCAGGGTCGTGGGTTCGAGCCCCACGCTGGGCGGCGCAAAATTTTGTGTCTACGCGGATGCAACCTGCGCCCCTCTCGTGAGCCTTGCGTAATGAACGTAACGGGTTACGACGATGCCTAGCTTCGTATGAATATCAGAGGAATGGTTTTTGAAGCTGAAAGTAGCTCTGAAATGAAATAAAAGTGTTGTTTTGGAATTTTAGGCGTACATCGATATCGTGTGAGATGTGTAGGAAAGCAGCAGCTGTGCTAACTAAATACAAATAATGGTCGCTAATGCGGTGCGTTTCCAGCTGAAAGGCTCCGATTGACTGGTCCATAAGATTGAAGTACCCGAAATGTGCACTAGGCGGCGCCTCCTTAGCTCAGTGGCAGAGCGCTGGTCTAGTAAACCAGAGGTCGTGAGTTCGATCCTCACAGGAGGCAAAAGAATTTTGTAACAGCCCCTTCTAACGTAGATCTTTCGAAAAAAGCGGTCAAGGATATAAAAAATTATGAATGTGTTCGGTATTTAAGAAATGCTCTCGCAAATGAATAGTGCGAATGGTGCTATTAAAGTAGGCACCAGAAACTGCTGCTTTTGGCAGTCTCCGGAGAATGCCGACGTGGAATACTTAGTTCTTGTGATGTATTTTCTACCCCAGGTAGAGACCCTCGCGGTTGTCGTCGTCGTCGTCGGCGCCGCCGCCGCTTTGGTAATAGCGGCAACTCGCCATTGTATGACATAGGGTGAGGTACCTTCTGCAAGCGACTGAGATGGCAGTAAGCGATTGAAGCTGATTTGCAACCTCTTGTTTGATCAGCGTCACAAGGGCTTGAATGTAACTTGCGATGGGACACAGCAAGAAGTAGCGTCGCCTTTTTAGTACTGAAATTGGAGATGGAGAATTGCGTCAAAGATGGGAAATTCATTCCGGCAAGCGTACAAATGGCGACAATGAGGTGTGTGTGGGGAAGCATATTGCGCCAGTGACCGTGTGGCCTAATGGATAAGGCGTCGGACTTCGGATCCGAAGATTGCAGGTTCGAATCCTGTCACGGTCGAGTTTTTCCAGTTCTGCAAAAGATGCATGCTGTTTTACTGAGTTGTTTGAGTACTACAAATCTAGTTGAAAGTTGCTGCTGTCCGCTTCCTGGCTGCAAACCGGCGTCTACCTGAAGCTCAAGCAAGACAAAGGGGTTGTGTAGCGAAATTTTCGGCACAGTGCCGATCAGGAGAGATTTTTGGAACTACTGCGTCTGACTCAGGACCCAAGAGCTGCGCCACAGGCGTCTGCGCACAGTCGAGCATGTGTGTTGAATAATGGTGCTGATAGCCACGTATCATTTCAAGTAGATTTGATGCCTTTCGTAAAATTTATTTCATTGAATAGGAATTGTAGCTCATTTGTGGCAGCAGGAAATAAGCTGTAGTCAAAAGGATCTTCCATAGATGGTCGCAGGTCGCATAAATACTGTATGGCTCGTGACGCGTTGTGTGGAGCCCGGCTAGCTCAGTCGGTAGAGCATGAGACTCTTAATCTAAGGGTCGTGGGTTCGAGCCCCACGCTGGGCGGCGCAAAATTTTGTGTCTACGCGGATGCAACCTGCGCCCCTCTCGTGAGCCTTGCGTAATGAACGTAACGGGTTACGACGATGCCTAGCTTCGTATGAATATCAGAGGAATGGTTTTTGAAGCTGAAAGTAGCTCTGAAATGAAATAAAAGTGTTGTTTTGGAATTTTAGGCGTACATCGATATCGTGTGAGATGTGTAGGAAAGCAGCAGCTGTGCTAACTAAATACAAATAATGGTCGCTAATGCGGTGCGTTTCCAGCTGAAAGGCTCCGATTGACTGGTCCATAAGATTGAAGTACCCGAAATGTGCACTAGGCGGCGCCTCCTTAGCTCAGTGGCAGAGCGCTGGTCTAGTAAACCAGAGGTCGTGAGTTCGATCCTCACAGGAGGCAAAAGAATTTTGTAACAGCCCCTTCTAACGTAGATCTTTCGAAAAAAGCGGTCAAGGATATAAAAAATTATGAATGTGTTCGGTATTTAAGAAATGCTCTCGCAAATGAATAGTGCGAATGGTGCTATTAAAGTAGGCACCAGAAACTGCTGCTTTTGGCAGTCTCCGGAGAATGCCGACGTGGAATACTTAGTTCTTGTGATGTATTTTCTACCCCAGGTAGAGACCCTCGCGGTTGTCGTCGTCGTCGTCGGCGCCGCCGCCGCTTTGGTAATAGCGGCAACTCGCCATTGTATGACATAGGGTGAGGTACCTTCTGCAAGCGACTGAGATGGCAGTAAGCGATTGAAGCTGATTTGCAACCTCTTGTTTGATCAGCGTCACAAGGGCTTGAATGTAACTTGCGATGGGACACAGCAAGAAGTAGCGTCGCCTTTTTAGTACTGAAATTGGAGATGGAGAATTGCGTCAAAGATGGGAAATTCATTCCGGCAAGCGTACAAATGGCGACAATGAGGTGTGTGTGGGGAAGCATATTGCGCCAGTGACCGTGTGGCCTAATGGATAAGGCGTCGGACTTCGGATCCGAAGATTGCGGGTTCGAATCCTGTCACGGTCGAGTTTTTCCAGTTCTGCAAAAGATGCATGCTGTTTTACTGAGTTGTTTGAGTACTACAAATCTAGTTGAAAGTTGCTGCTGTCCGCTTCCTGGCTGCAAACCGGCGTCTACCTGAAGCTCAAGCAAGACAAAGGGGTTGTGTAGCGAAATTTTCGGCACAGTGCCGATCAGGAGAGATTTTTGGAACTACTGCGTCTGACTCAGGACCCAAGAGCTGCGCCACAGGCGTCTGCGCACAGTCGAGCATGTGTGTTGAATAATGGTGCTGATAGCCACGTATCATTTCAAGTAGATTTGATGCCTTTCGTAAAATTTATTTCATTGAATAGGAATTGTAGCTCATTTGTGGCAGCAGGAAATAAGCTGTAGTCAAAAGGATCTTCCATAGATGGTCGCAGGTCGCATAAATACTGTATGGCTCGTGACGCGTTGTGTGGAGCCCGGCTAGCTCAGTCGGTAGAGCATGAGACTCTTAATCTCAGGGTCGTGGGTTCGAGCCCCACGCTGGGCGGCGCAAAATTTTGTGTCTACGCGGATGCAACCTGCGCCCCTCTCGTGAGCCTTGCGTAATGAACGTAACGGGTTACGACGATGCCTAGCTTCGTATGAATATCAGAGGAATGGTTTTTGAAGCTGAAAGTAGCTCTGAAATGAAATAAAAGTGTTGTTTTGGAATTTTAGGCGTACATCGATATCGTGTGAGATGTGTAGGAAAGCAGCAGCTGTGCTAACTAAATACAAATAATGGTCGCTAATGCGGTGCGTTTCCAGCTGAAAGGCTCCGATTGACTGGTCCATAAGATTGAAGTACCCGAAATGTGCACTAGGCGGCGCCTCCTTAGCTCAGTGGCAGAGCGCTGGTCTAGTAAACCAGAGGTCGTGAGTTCGATCCTCACAGGAGGCAAAAGAATTTTGTAACAGCCCCTTCTAACGTAGATCTTTCGAAAAAAGCGGTCAAGGATATAAAAAATTATGAATGTGTTCGGTATTTAAGAAATGCTCTCGCAAATGAATAGTGCGAATGGTGCTATTAAAGTAGGCACCAGAAACTGCTGCTTTTGGCAGTCTCCGGAGAATGCCGACGTGGAATACTTAGTTCTTGTGATGTATTTTCTACCCCAGGTAGAGACCCTCGCGGTTGTCGTCGTCGTCGTCGGCGCCGCCGCCGCTTTGGTAATAGCGGCAACTCGCCATTGTATGACATAGGGTGAGGTACCTTCTGCAAGCGACTGAGATGGCAGTAAGCGATTGAAGCTGATTTGCAACCTCTTGTTTGATCAGCGTCACAAGGGCTTGAATGTAACTTGCGATGGGACACAGCAAGAAGTAGCGTCGCCTTTTTAGTACTGAAATTGGAGATGGAGAATTGCGTCAAAGATGGGAAATTCATTCCGGCAAGCGTACAAATGGCGACAATGAGGTGTGTGTGGGGAAGCATATTGCGCCAGTGACCGTGTGGCCTAATGGATAAGGCGTCGGACTTCGGATCCGAAGATTGCGGGTTCGAATCCTGTCACGGTCGAGTTTTTCCAGTTCTGCAAAAGATGCATGCTGTTTTACTGAGTTGTTTGAGTACTACAAATCTAGTTGAAAGTTGCTGCTGTCCGCTTCCTGGCTGCAAACCGGCGTCTACCTGAAGCTCAAGCAAGACAAAGGGGTTGTGTAGCGAAATTTTCGGCACAGTGCCGATCAGGAGAGATTTTTGGAACTACTGCGTCTGACTCAGGACCCAAGAGCTGCGCCACAGGCGTCTGCGCACAGTCGAGCATGTGTGTTGAATAATGGTGCTGATAGCCACGTATCATTTCAAGTAGATTTGATGCCTTTCGTAAAATTTATTTCATTGAATAGGAATTGTAGCTCATTTGTGGCAGCAGGAAATAAGCTGTAGTCAAAAGGATCTTCCATAGATGGTCGCAGGTCGCATAAATACTGTATGGCTCGTGACGCGTTGTGTGGAGCCCGGCTAGCTCAGTCGGTAGAGCATGAGACTCTTAATCTCAGGGTCGTGGGTTCGAGCCCCACGCTGGGCGGCGCAAAATTTTGTGTCTACGCGGATGCAACCTGCGCCCCTCTCGTGAGCCTTGCGTAATGAACGTAACGGGTTACGACGATGCCTAGCTTCGTATGAATATCAGAGGAATGGTTTTTGAAGCTGAAAGTAGCTCTGAAATGAAATAAAAGTGTTGTTTTGGAATTTTAGGCGTACATCGATATCGTGTGAGATGTGTAGGAAAGCAGCAGCTGTGCTAACTAAATACAAATAATGGTCGCTAATGCGGTGCGTTTCCAGCTGAAAGGCTCCGATTGACTGGTCCATAAGATTGAAGTACCCGAAATGTGCACTAGGCGGCGCCTCCTTAGCTCAGTGGCAGAGCGCTGGTCTAGTAAACCAGAGGTCGTGAGTTCGATCCTCACAGGAGGCAAAAGAATTTTGTAACAGCCCCTTCTAACGTAGATCTTTCGAAAAAAGCGGTCAAGGATATAAAAAATTATGAATGTGTTCGGTATTTAAGAAATGCTCTCGCAAATGAATAGTGCGAATGGTGCTATTAAAGTAGGCACCAGAAACTGCTGCTTTTGGCAGTCTCCGGAGAATGCCGACGTGGAATACTTAGTTCTTGTGATGTATTTTCTACCCCAGGTAGAGACCCTCGCGGTTGTCGTCGTCGTCGTCGGCGCCGCCGCCGCTTTGGTAATAGCGGCAACTCGCCATTGTATGACATAGGGTGAGGTACCTTCTGCAAGCGACTGAGATGGCAGTAAGCGATTGAAGCTGATTTGCAACCTTTTGTTTGATCAGCGTCACAAGGGCTTGAATGTAACTTGCGATGGGACACAGCAAGAAGTAGCGTCGCCTTTTTAGTACTGAAATTGGAGATGGAGAATTGCGTCAAAGATGGGAAATTCATTCCGGCAAGCGTACAAATGGCGACAATGAGGTGTGTGTGGGGAAGCATATTGCGCCAGTGACCGTGTGGCCTAATGGATAAGGCGTCGGACTTCGGATCCGAAGATTGCAGGTTCGAATCCTGTCACGGTCGAGTTTTTCCAGTTCTGCAAAAGATGCATGCTGTTTTACTGAGTTGTTTGAGTACTACAAATCTAGTTGAAAGTTGCTGCTGTCCGCTTCCTGGCTGCAAACCGGCGTCTACCTGAAGCTCAAGCAAGACAAAGGGGTTGTGTAGCGAAATTTTCGGCACAGTGCCGATCAGGAGAGATTTTTGGAACTACTGCGTCTGACTCAGGACCCAAGAGCTGCGCCACAGGCGTCTGCGCACAGTCGAGCATGTGTGTTGAATAATGGTGCTGATAGCCACGTATCATTTCAAGTAGATTTGATGCCTTTCGTAAAATTTATTTCATTGAATAGGAATTGTAGCTCATTTGTGGCAGCAGGAAATAAGCTGTAGTCAAAAGGATCTTCCATAGATGGTCGCAGGTCGCATAAATACTGTATGGCTCGTGACGCGTTGTGTGGAGCCCGGCTAGCTCAGTCGGTAGAGCATGAGACTCTTAATCTCAGGGTCGTGGGTTCGAGCCCCACGCTGGGCGGCGCAAAATTTTGTGTCTACGCGGATGCAACCTGCGCCCCTCTCGTGAGCCTTGCGTAATGAACGTAACGGGTTACGACGATGCCTAGCTTCGTATGAATATCAGAGGAATGGTTTTTGAAGCTGAAAGTAGCTCTGAAATGAAATAAAAGTGTTGTTTTGGAATTTTAGGCGTACATCGATATCGTGTGAGATGTGTAGGAAAGCAGCAGCTGTGCTAACTAAATACAAATAATGGTCGCTAATGCGGTGCGTTTCCAGCTGAAAGGCTCCGATTGACTGGTCCATAAGATTGAAGTACCCGAAATGTGCACTAGGCGGCGCCTCCTTAGCTCAGTGGCAGAGCGCTGGTCTAGTAAACCAGAGGTCGTGAGTTCGATCCTCACAGGAGGCAAAAGAATTTTGTAACAGCCCCTTCTAACGTAGATCTTTCGAAAAAAGCGGTCAAGGATATAAAAAATTATGAATGTGTTCGGTATTTAAGAAATGCTCTCGCAAATGAATAGTGCGAATGGTGCTATTAAAGTAGGCACCAGAAACTGCTGCTTTTGGCAGTCTCCGGAGAATGCCGACGTGGAATACTTAGTTCTTGTGATGTATTTTCTACCCCAGGTAGAGACCCTCGCGGTTGTCGTCGTCGTCGTCGGCGCCGCCGCCGCTTTGGTAATAGCGGCAACTCGCCATTGTATGACATAGGGTGAGGTACCTTCTGCAAGCGACTGAGATGGCAGTAAGCGATTGAAGCTGATTTGCAACCTCTTGTTTGATCAGCGTCACAAGGGCTTGAATGTAACTTGCG
The DNA here is from genome assembly GCF_021461385.2 of Schistocerca piceifrons. NCBI lineage: Eukaryota > Metazoa > Arthropoda > Insecta > Orthoptera > Acrididae > Schistocerca > Schistocerca piceifrons. The sequence continues at coordinate 9,659,932 of NC_060144.1, forward strand.
ATGGGACACAGCAAGAAGTAGCGTCGCCTTTTTAGTACTGAAATTGGAGATGGAGAATTGCGTCAAAGATGGGAAATTCATTCCGGCAAGCGTACAAATGGCGACAATGAGGTGTGTGTGGGGAAGCATATTGCGCCAGTGACCGTGTGGCCTAATGGATAAGGCGTCGGACTTCGGATCCGAAGATTGCGGGTTCGAATCCTGTCACGGTCGAGTTTTTCCAGTTCTGCAAAAGATGCATGCTGTTTTACTGAGTTGTTTGAGTACTACAAATCTAGTTGAAAGTTGCTGCTGTCCGCTTCCTGGCTGCAAACCGGCGTCTACCTGAAGCTCAAGCAAGACAAAGGGGTTGTGTAGCGAAATTTTCGGCACAGTGCCGATCAGGAGAGATTTTTGGAACTACTGCGTCTGACTCAGGACCCAAGAGCTGCGCCACAGGCGTCTGCGCACAGTCGAGCATGTGTGTTGAATAATGGTGCTGATAGCCACGTATCATTTCAAGTAGATTTGATGCCTTTCGTAAAATTTATTTCATTGAATAGGAATTGTAGCTCATTTGTGGCAGCAGGAAATAAGCTGTAGTCAAAAGGATCTTCCATAGATGGTCGCAGGTCGCATAAATACTGTATGGCTCGTGACGCGTTGTGTGGAGCCCGGCTAGCTCAGTCGGTAGAGCATGAGACTCTTAATCTCAGGGTCGTGGGTTCGAGCCCCACGCTGGGCGGCGCAAAATTTTGTGTCTACGCGGATGCAACCTGCGCCCCTCTCGTGAGCCTTGCGTAATGAACGTAACGGGTTACGACGATGCCTAGCTTCGTATGAATATCAGAGGAATGGTTTTTGAAGCTGAAAGTAGCTCTGAAATGAAATAAAAGTGTTGTTTTGGAATTTTAGGCGTACATCGATATCGTGTGAGATGTGTAGGAAAGCAGCAGCTGTGCTAACTAAATACAAATAATGGTCGCTAATGCGGTGCGTTTCCAGCTGAAAGGCTCCGATTGACTGGTCCATAAGATTGAAGTACCCGAAATGTGCACTAGGCGGCGCCTCCTTAGCTCAGTGGCAGAGCGCTGGTCTAGTAAACCAGAGGTCGTGAGTTCGATCCTCACAGGAGGCAAAAGAATTTTGTAACAGCCCCTTCTAACGTAGATCTTTCGAAAAAAGCGGTCAAGGATATAAAAAATTATGAATGTGTTCGGTATTTAAGAAATGCTCTCGCAAATGAATAGTGCGAATGGTGCTATTAAAGTAGGCACCAGAAACTGCTGCTTTTGGCAGTCTCCGGAGAATGCCGACGTGGAATACTTAGTTCTTGTGATGTATTTTCTACCCCAGGTAGAGACCCTCGCGGTTGTCGTCGTCGTCGTCGGCGCCGCCGCCGCTTTGGTAATAGCGGCAACTCGCCATTGTATGACATAGGGTGAGGTACCTTCTGCAAGCGACTGAGATGGCAGTAAGCGATTGAAGCTGATTTGCAACCTCTTGTTTGATCAGCGTCACAAGGGCTTGAATGTAACTTGCGATGGGACACAGCAAGAAGTAGCGTCGCCTTTTTAGTACTGAAATTGGAGATGGAGAATTGCGTCAAAGATGGGAAATTCATTCCGGCAAGCGTACAAATGGCGACAATGAGGTGTGTGTGGGGAAGCATATTGCGCCAGTGACCGTGTGGCCTAATGGATAAGGCGTCGGACTTCGGATCCGAAGATTGCGGGTTCGAATCCTGTCACGGTCGAGTTTTTCCAGTTCTGCAAAAGATGCATGCTGTTTTACTGAGTTGTTTGAGTACTACAAATCTAGTTGAAAGTTGCTGCTGTCCGCTTCCTGGCTGCAAACCGGCGTCTACCTGAAGCTCAAGCAAGACAAAGGGGTTGTGTAGCGAAATTTTCGGCACAGTGCCGATCAGGAGAGATTTTTGGAACTACTGCGTCTGACTCAGGACCCAAGAGCTGCGCCACAGGCGTCTGCGCACAGTCGAGCATGTGTGTTGAATAATGGTGCTGATAGCCACGTATCATTTCAAGTAGATTTGATGCCTTTCGTAAAATTTATTTCATTGAATAGGAATTGTAGCTCATTTGTGGCAGCAGGAAATAAGCTGTAGTCAAAAGGATCTTCCATAGATGGTCGCAGGTCGCATAAATACTGTATGGCTCGTGACGCGTTGTGTGGAGCCCGGCTAGCTCAGTCGGTAGAGCATGAGACTCTTAATCTCAGGGTCGTGGGTTCGAGCCCCACGCTGGGCGGCGCAAAATTTTGTGTCTACGCGGATGCAACCTGCGCCCCTCTCGTGAGCCTTGCGTAATGAACGTAACGGGTTACGACGATGCCTAGCTTCGTATGAATATCAGAGGAATGGTTTTTGAAGCTGAAAGTAGCTCTGAAATGAAATAAAAGTGTTGTTTTGGAATTTTAGGCGTACATCGATATCGTGTGAGATGTGTAGGAAAGCAGCAGCTGTGCTAACTAAATACAAATAATGGTCGCTAATGCGGTGCGTTTCCAGCTGAAAGGCTCCGATTGACTGGTCCATAAGATTGAAGTACCCGAAATGTGCACTAGGCGGCGCCTCCTTAGCTCAGTGGCAGAGCGCTGGTCTAGTAAACCAGAGGTCGTGAGTTCGATCCTCACAGGAGGCAAAAGAATTTTGTAACAGCCCCTTCTAACGTAGATCTTTCGAAAAAAGCGGTCAAGGATATAAAAAATTATGAATGTGTTCGGTATTTAAGAAATGCTCTCGCAAATGAATAGTGCGAATGGTGCTATTAAAGTAGGCACCAGAAACTGCTGCTTTTGGCAGTCTCCGGAGAATGCCGACGTGGAATACTTAGTTCTTGTGATGTATTTTCTACCCCAGGTAGAGACCCTCGCGGTTGTCGTCGTCGTCGTCGGCGCCGCCGCCGCTTTGGTAATAGCGGCAACTCGCCATTGTATGACATAGGGTGAGGTACCTTCTGCAAGCGACTGAGATGGCAGTAAGCGATTGAAGCTGATTTGCAACCTCTTGTTTGATCAGCGTCACAAGGGCTTGAATGTAACTTGCGATGGGACACAGCAAGAAGTAGCGTCGCCTTTTTAGTACTGAAATTGGAGATGGAGAATTGCGTCAAAGATGGGAAATTCATTCCGGCAAGCGTACAAATGGCGACAATGAGGTGTGTGTGGGGAAGCATATTGCGCCAGTGACCGTGTGGCCTAATGGATAAGGCGTCGGACTTCGGATCCGAAGATTGCGGGTTCGAATCCTGTCACGGTCGAGTTTTTCCAGTTCTGCAAAAGATGCATGCTGTTTTACTGAGTTGTTTGAGTACTACAAATCTAGTTGAAAGTTGCTGCTGTCCGCTTCCTGGCTGCAAACCGGCGTCTACCTGAAGCTCAAGCAAGACAAAGGGGTTGTGTAGCGAAATTTTCGGCACAGTGCCGATCAGGAGAGATTTTTGGAACTACTGCGTCTGACTCAGGACCCAAGAGCTGCGCCACAGGCGTCTGCGCACAGTCGAGCATGTGTGTTGAATAATGGTGCTGATAGCCACGTATCATTTCAAGTAGATTTGATGCCTTTCGTAAAATTTATTTCATTGAATAGGAATTGTAGCTCATTTGTGGCAGCAGGAAATAAGCTGTAGTCAAAAGGATCTTCCATAGATGGTCGCAGGTCGCATAAATACTGTATGGCTCGTGACGCGTTGTGTGGAGCCCGGCTAGCTCAGTCGGTAGAGCATGAGACTCTTAATCTCAGGGTCGTGGGTTCGAGCCCCACGCTGGGCGGCGCAAAATTTTGTGTCTACGCGGATGCAACCTGCGCCCCTCTCGTGAGCCTTGCGTAATGAACGTAACGGGTTACGACGATGCCTAGCTTCGTATGAATATCAGAGGAATGGTTTTTGAAGCTGAAAGTAGCTCTGAAATGAAATAAAAGTGTTGTTTTGGAATTTTAGGCGTACATCGATATCGTGTGAGATGTGTAGGAAAGCAGCAGCTGTGCTAACTAAATACAAATAATGGTCGCTAATGCGGTGCGTTTCCAGCTGAAAGGCTCCGATTGACTGGTCCATAAGATTGAAGTACCCGAAATGTGCACTAGGCGGCGCCTCCTTAGCTCAGTGGCAGAGCGCTGGTCTAGTAAACCAGAGGTCGTGAGTTCGATCCTCACAGGAGGCAAAAGAATTTTGTAACAGCCCCTTCTAACGTAGATCTTTCGAAAAAAGCGGTCAAGGATATAAAAAATTATGAATGTGTTCGGTATTTAAGAAATGCTCTCGCAAATGAATAGTGCGAATGGTGCTATTAAAGTAGGCACCAGAAACTGCTGCTTTTGGCAGTCTCCGGAGAATGCCGACGTGGAATACTTAGTTCTTGTGATGTATTTTCTACCCCAGGTAGAGACCCTCGCGGTTGTCGTCGTCGTCGTCGGCGCCGCCGCCGCTTTGGTAATAGCGGCAACTCGCCATTGTATGACATAGGGTGAGGTACCTTCTGCAAGCGACTGAGATGGCAGTAAGCGATTGAAGCTGATTTGCAACCTCTTGTTTGATCAGCGTCACAAGGGCTTGAATGTAACTTGCGATGGGACACAGCAAGAAGTAGCGTCGCCTTTTTAGTACTGAAATTGGAGATGGAGAATTGCGTCAAAGATGGGAAATTCATTCCGGCAAGCGTACAAATGGCGACAATGAGGTGTGTGTGGGGAAGCATATTGCGCCAGTGACCGTGTGGCCTAATGGATAAGGCGTCGGACTTCGGATCCGAAGATTGCGGGTTCGAATCCTGTCACGGTCGAGTTTTTCCAGTTCTGCAAAAGATGCATGCTGTTTTACTGAGTTGTTTGAGTACTACAAATCTAGTTGAAAGTTGCTGCTGTCCGCTTCCTGGCTGCAAACCGGCGTCTACCTGAAGCTCAAGCAAGACAAAGGGGTTGTGTAGCGAAATTTTCGGCACAGTGCCGATCAGGAGAGATTTTTGGAACTACTGCGTCTGACTCAGGACCCAAGAGCTGCGCCACAGGCGTCTGCGCACAGTCGAGCATGTGTGTTGAATAATGGTGCTGATAGCCACGTATCATTTCAAGTAGATTTGATGCCTTTCGTAAAATTTATTTCATTGAATAGGAATTGTAGCTCATTTGTGGCAGCAGGAAATAAGCTGTAGTCAAAAGGATCTTCCATAGATGGTCGCAGGTCGCATAAATACTGTATGGCTCGTGACGCGTTGTGTGGAGCCCGGCTAGCTCAGTCGGTAGAGCATGAGACTCTTAATCTCAGGGTCGTGGGTTCGAGCCCCACGCTGGGCGGCCCAAAATTTTGTGTCTACGCGGATGCAACCTGCGCCCCTCTCGTGAGCCTTGCGTAATGAACGTAACGGGTTACGACGATGCCTAGCTTCGTATGAATATCAGAGGAATGGTTTTTGAAGCTGAAAGTAGCTCTGAAATGAAATAAAAGTGTTGTTTTGGAATTTTAGGCGTACATCGATATCGTGTGAGATGTGTAGGAAAGCAGCAGCTGTGCTAACTAAATACAAATAATGGTCGCTAATGCGGTGCGTTTCCAGCTGAAAGGCTCCGATTGACTGGTCCATAAGATTGAAGTACCCGAAATGTGCACTAGGCGGCGCCTCCTTAGCTCAGTGGCAGAGCGCTGGTCTAGTAAACCAGAGGTCGTGAGTTCGATCCTCACAGGAGGCAAAAGAATTTTGTAACAGCCCCTTCTAACGTAGATCTTTCGAAAAAAGCGGTCAAGGATATAAAAAATTATGAATGTGTTCGGTATTTAAGAAATGCTCTCGCAAATGAATAGTGCGAATGGTGCTATTAAAGTAGGCACCAGAAACTGCTGCTTTTGGCAGTCTCCGAAGAATGCCGACGTGGAATACTTAGTTCTTGTGATGTATTTTCTACCCCAGGTAGAGACCCTCGCGGTTGTCGTCGTCGTCGTCGGCGCCGCCGCCGCTTTGGTAATAGCGGCAACTCGCCATTGTATGACATAGGGTGAGGTACCTTCTGCAAGCGACTGAGATGGCAGTAAGCGATTGAAGCTGATTTGCAACCTCTTGTTTGATCAGCGTCACAAGGGCTTGAATGTAACTTGCGATGGGACACAGCAAGAAGTAGCGTCGCCTTTTTAGTACTGAAATTGGAGATGGAGAATTGCGTCAAAGATGGGAAATTCATTCCGGCAAGCGTACAAATGGCGACAATGAGGTGTGTGTGGGGAAGCATATTGCGCCAGTGACCGTGTGGCCTAATGGATAAGGCGTCGGACTTCGGATCCGAAGATTGCAGGTTCGAATCCTGTCACGGTCGAGTTTTTCCAGTTCTGCAAAAGATGCATGCTGTTTTACTGAGTTGTTTGAGTACTACAAATCTAGTTGAAAGTTGCTGCTGTCCGCTTCCTGGCTGCAAACCGGCGTCTACCTGAAGCTCAAGCAAGACAAAGGGGTTGTGTAGCGAAATTTTCGGCACAGTGCCGATCAGGAGAGATTTTTGGAACTACTGCGTCTGACTCAGGACCCAAGAGCTGCGCCACAGGCGTCTGCGCACAGTCGAGCATGTGTGTTGAATAATGGTGCTGATAGCCACGTATCATTTCAAGTAGATTTGATGCCTTTCGTAAAATTTATTTCATTGAATAGGAATTGTAGCTCATTTGTGGCAGCAGGAAATAAGCTGTAGTCAAAAGGATCTTCCATAGATGGTCGCAGGTCGCATAAATACTGTATGGCTCGTGACGCGTTGTGTGGAGCCCGGCTAGCTCAGTCGGTAGAGCATGAGACTCTTAATCTCAGGGTCGTGGGTTCGAGCCCCACGCTGGGCGGCGCAAAATTTTGTGTCTACGCGGATGCAACCTGCGCCCCTCTCGTGAGCCTTGCGTAATGAACGTAACGGGTTACGACGATGCCTAGCTTCGTATGAATATCAGAGGAATGGTTTTTGAAGCTGAAAGTAGCTCTGAAATGAAATAAAAGTGTTGTTTTGGAATTTTAGGCGTACATCGATATCGTGTGAGATGTGTAGGAAAGCAGCAGCTGTGCTAACTAAATACAAATAATGGTCGCTAATGCGGTGCGTTTCCAGCTGAAAGGCTCCGATTGACTGGTCCATAAGATTGAAGTACCCGAAATGTGCACTAGGCGGCGCCTCCTTAGCTCAGTGGCAGAGCGCTGGTCTAGTAAACCAGAGGTCGTGAGTTCGATCCTCACAGGAGGCAAAAGAATTTTGTAACAGCCCCTTCTAACGTAGATCTTTCGAAAAAAGCGGTCAAGGATATAAAAAATTATGAATGTGTTCGGTATTTAAGAAATGCTCTCGCAAATGAATAGTGCGAATGGTGCTATTAAAGTAGGCACCAGAAACTGCTGCTTTTGGCAGTCTCCGGAGAATGCCGACGTGGAATACTTAGTTCTTGTGATGTATTTTCTACCCCAGGTAGAGACCCTCGCGGTTGTCGTCGTCGTCGTCGGCGCCGCCGCCGCTTTGGTAATAGCGGCAACTCGCCATTGTATGACATAGGGTGAGGTACCTTCTGCAAGCGACTGAGATGGCAGTAAGCGATTGAAGCTGATTTGCAACCTCTTGTTTGATCAGCGTCACAAGGGCTTGAATGTAACTTGCGATGGGACACAGCAAGAAGTAGCGTCGCCTTTTTAGTACTGAAATTGGAGATGGAGAATTGCGTCAAAGATGGGAAATTCATTCCGGCAAGCGTACAAATGGCGACAATGAGGTGTGTGTGGGGAAGCATATTGCGCCAGTGACCGTGTGGCCTAATGGATAAGGCGTCGGACTTCGGATCCGAAGATTGCGGGTTCGAATCCTGTCACGGTCGAGTTTTTCCAGTTCTGCAAAAGATGCATGCTGTTTTACTGAGTTGTTTGAGTACTACAAATCTAGTTGAAAGTTGCTGCTGTCCGCTTCCTGGCTGCAAACCGGCGTCTACCTGAAGCTCAAGCAAGACAAAGGGGTTGTGTAGCGAAATTTTCGGCACAGTGCCGATCAGGAGAGATTTTTGGAACTACTGCGTCTGACTCAGGACCCAAGAGCTGCGCCACAGGCGTCTGCGCACAGTCGAGCATGTGTGTTGAATAATGGTGCTGATAGCCACGTATCATTTCAAGTAGATTTGATGCCTTTCGTAAAATTTATTTCATTGAATAGGAATTGTAGCTCATTTGTGGCAGCAGGAAATAAGCTGTAGTCAAAAGGATCTTCCATAGATGGTCGCAGGTCGCATAAATACTGTATGGCTCGTGACGCGTTGTGTGGAGCCCGGCTAGCTCAGTCGGTAGAGCATGAGACTCTTAATCTCAGGGTCGTGGGTTCGAGCCCCACGCTGGGCGGCGCAAAATTTTGTGTCTACGCGGATGCAACCTGCGCCCCTCTCGTGAGCCTTGCGTAATGAACGTAACGGGTTACGACGATGCCTAGCTTCGTATGAATATCAGAGGAATGGTTTTTGAAGCTGAAAGTAGCTCTGAAATGAAATAAAAGTGTTGTTTTGGAATTTTAGGCGTACATCGATATCGTGTGAGATGTGTAGGAAAGCAGCAGCTGTGCTAACTAAATACAAATAATGGTCGCTAATGCGGTGCGTTTCCAGCTGAAAGGCTCCGATTGACTGGTCCATAAGATTGAAGTACCCGAAATGTGCACTAGGCGGCGCCTCCTTAGCTCAGTGGCAGAGCGCTGGTCTAGTAAACCAGAGGTCGTGAGTTCGATCCTCACAGGAGGCAAAAGAATTTTGTAACAGCCCCTTCTAACGTAGATCTTTCGAAAAAAGCGGTCAAGGATATAAAAAATTATGAATGTGTTCGGTATTTAAGAAATGCTCTCGCAAATGAATAGTGCGAATGGTGCTATTAAAGTAGGCACCAGAAACTGCTGCTTTTGGCAGTCTCCGGAGAATGCCGACGTGGAATACTTAGTTCTTGTGATGTATTTTCTACCCCAGGTAGAGACCCTCGCGGTTGTCGTCGTCGTCGTCGGCGCCGCCGCCGCTTTGGTAATAGCGGCAACTCGCCATTGTATGACATAGGGTGAGGTACCTTCTGCAAGCGACTGAGATGGCAGTAAGCGATTGAAGCTGATTTGCAACCTCTTGTTTGATCAGCGTCACAAGGGCTTGAATGTAACTTGCGATGGGACACAGCAAGAAGTAGCGTCGCCTTTTTAGTACTGAAATTGGAGATGGAGAATTGCGTCAAAGATGGGAAATTCATTCCGGCAAGCGTACAAATGGCGACAATGAGGTGTGTGTGGGGAAGCATATTGCGCCAGTGACCGTGTGGCCTAATGGATAAGGCGTCGGACTTCGGATCCGAAGATTGCAGGTTCGAATCCTGTCACGGTCGAGTTTTTCCAGTTCTGCAAAAGATGCATGCTGTTTTACTGAGTTGTTTGAGTACTACAAATCTAGTTGAAAGTTGCTGCTGTCCGCTTCCTGGCTGCAAACCGGCGTCTACCTGAAGCTCAAGCAAGACAAAGGGGTTGTGTAGCGAAATTTTCGGCACAGTGCCGATCAGGAGAGATTTTTGGAACTACTGCGTCTGACTCAGGACCCAAGAGCTGCGCCACAGGCGTCTGCGCACAGTCGAGCATGTGTGTTGAATAATGGTGCTGATAGCCACGTATCATTTCAAGTAGATTTGATGCCTTTCGTAAAATTTATTTCATTGAATAGGAATTGTAGCTCATTTGTGGCAGCAGGAAATAAGCTGTAGTCAAAAGGATCTTCCATAGATGGTCGCAGGTCGCATAAATACTGTATGGCTCGTGACGCGTTGTGTGGAGCCCGGCTAGCTCAGTCGGTAGAGCATGAGACTCTTAATCTCAGGGTCGTGGGTTCGAGCCCCACGCTGGGCGGCGCAAAATTTTGTGTCTACGCGGATGCAACCTGCGCCCCTCTCGTGAGCCTTGCGTAATGAACGTAACGGGTTACGACGATGCCTAGCTTCGTATGAATATCAGAGGAATGGTTTTTGAAGCTGAAAGTAGCTCTGAAATGAAATAAAAGTGTTGTTTTGGAATTTTAGGCGTACATCGATATCGTGTGAGATGTGTAGGAAAGCAGCAGCTGTGCTAACTAAATACAAATAATGGTCGCTAATGCGGTGCGTTTCCAGCTGAAAGGCTCCGATTGACTGGTCCATAAGATTGAAGTACCCGAAATGTGCACTAGGCGGCGCCTCCTTAGCTCAGTGGCAGAGCGCTGGTCTAGTAAACCAGAGGTCGTGAGTTCGATCCTCACAGGAGGCAAAAGAATTTTGTAACAGCCCCTTCTAACGTAGATCTTTCGAAAAAAGCGGTCAAGGATATAAAAAATTATGAATGTGTTCGGTATTTAAGAAATGCTCTCGCAAATGAATAGTGCGAATGGTGCTATTAAAGTAGGCACCAGAAACTGCTGCTTTTGGCAGTCTCCGGAGAATGCCGACGTGGAATACTTAGTTCTTGTGATGTATTTTCTACCCCAGGTAGAGACCCTCGCGGTTGTCGTCGTCGTCGTCGGCGCCGCCGCCGCTTTGGTAATAGCGGCAACTCGCCATTGTATGACATAGGGTGAGGTACCTTCTGCAAGCGACTGAGATGGCAGTAAGCGATTGAAGCTGATTTGCAACCTCTTGTTTGATCAGCGTCACAAGGGCTTGAATGTAACTTGCGATGGGACACAGCAAGAAGTAGCGTCGCCTTTTTAGTACTGAAATTGGAGATGGAGAATTGCGTCAAAGATGGGAAATTCATTCCGGCAAGCGTACAAATGGCGACAATGAGGTGTGTGTGGGGAAGTATATTGCGCCAGTGACCGTGTGGCCTAATGGATAAGGCGTCGGACTTCGGATCCGAAGATTGCGGGTTCGAATCCTGTCACGGTCGAGTTTTTCCAGTTCTGCAAAAGATGCATGCTGTTTTACTGAGTTGTTTGAGTACTACAAATCTAGTTGAAAGTTGCTGCTGTCCGCTTCCTGGCTGCAAACCGGCGTCTACCTGAAGCTCAAGCAAGACAAAGGGGTTGTGTAGCGAAATTTTCGGCACAGTGCCGATCAGGAGAGATTTTTGGAACTACTGCGTCTGACTCAGGACCCAAGAGCTGCGCCACAGGCGTCTGCGCACAGTCGAGCATGTGTGTTGAATAATGGTGCTGATAGCCACGTATCATTTCAAGTAGATTTGATGCCTTTCGTAAAATTTATTTCATTGAATAGGAATTGTAGCTCATTTGTGGCAGCAGGAAATAAGCTGTAGTCAAAAGGATCTTCCATAGATGGTCGCAGGTCGCATAAATACTGTATGGCTCGTGACGCGTTGTGTGGAGCCCGGCTAGCTCAGTCGGTAGAGCATGAGACTCTTAATCTCAGGGTCGTGGGTTCGAGCCCCACGCTGGGCGGCGCAAAATTTTGTGTCTACGCGGATGCAACCTGCGCCCCTCTCGTGAGCCTTGCGTAATGAACGTAACGGGTTACGACGATGCCTAGCTTCGTATGAATATCAGAGGAATGGTTTTTGAAGCTGAAAGTAGCTCTGAAATGAAATAAAAGTGTTGTTTTGGAATTTTAGGCGTACATCGATATCGTGTGAGATGTGTAGGAAAGCAGCAGCTGTGCTAACTAAATACAAATAATGGTCGCTAATGCGGTGCGTTTCCAGCTGAAAGGCTCCGATTGACTGGTCCATAAGATTGAAGTACCCGAAATGTGCACTAGGCGGCGCCTCCTTAGCTCAGTGGCAGAGCGCTGGTCTAGTAAACCAGAGGTCGTGAGTTCGATCCTCACAGGAGGCAAAAGAATTTTGTAACAGCCCCTTCTAACGTAGATCTTTCGAAAAAAGCGGTCAAGGATATAAAAAATTATGAATGTGTTCGGTATTTAAGAAATGCTCTCGCAAATGAATAGTGCGAATGGTGCTATTAAAGTAGGCACCAGAAACTGCTGCTTTTGGCAGTCTCCGGAGAATGCCGACGTGGAATACTTAGTTCTTGTGATGTATTTTCTACCCCAGGTAGAGACCCTCGCGGTTGTCGTCGTCGTCGTCGGCGCCGCCGCCGCTTTGGTAATAGCGGCAACTCGCCATTGTATGACATAGGGTGAGGTACCTTCTGCAAGCGACTGAGATGGCAGTAAGCGATTGAAGCTGATTTGCAACCTCTTGTTTGATCAGCGTCACAAGGGCTTGAATGTAACTTGCGATGGGACACAGCAAGAAGTAGCGTCGCCTTTTTAGTACTGAAATTGGAGATGGAGAATTGCGTCAAAGATGGGAAATTCATTCCGGCAAGCGTACAAATGGCGACAATGAGGTGTGTGTGGGGAAGCATATTGCGCCAGTGACCGTGTGGCCTAATGGATAAGGCGTCGGACTTCGGATCCGAAGATTGCGGGTTCGAATCCTGTCACGGTCGAGTTTTTCCAGTTCTGCAAAAGATGCATGCTGTTTTACTGAGTTGTTTGAGTACTACAAATCTAGTTGAAAGTTGCTGCTGTCCGCTTCCTGGCTGCAAACCGGCGTCTACCTGAAGCTCAAGCAAGACAAAGGGGTTGTGTAGCGAAATTTTCGGCACAGTGCCGATCAGGAGAGATTTTTGGAACTACTGCGTCTGACTCAGGACCCAAGAGCTGCGCCACAGGCGTCTGCGCACAGTCGAGCATGTGTGTTGAATAATGGTGCTGATAGCCACGTATCATTTCAAGTAGATTTGATGCCTTTCGTAAAATTTATTTCATTGAATAGGAATTGTAGCTCATTTGTGGCAGCAGGAAATAAGCTGTAGTCAAAAGGATCTTCCATAGATGGTCGCAGGTCGCATAAATACTGTATGGCTCGTGACGCGTTGTGTGGAGCCCGGCTAGCTCAGTCGGTAGAGCATGAGACTCTTAATCTCAGGGTCGTGGGTTCGAGCCCCACGCTGGGCGGCGCAAAATTTTGTGTCTACGCGGATGCAACCTGCGCCCCTCTCGTGAGCCTTGCGTAATGAACGTAACGGGTTACGACGATGCCTAGCTTCGTATGAATATCAGAGGAATGGTTTTTGAAGCTGAAAGTAGCTCTGAAATGAAATAAAAGTGTTGTTTTGGAATTTTAGGCGTACATCGATATCGTGTGAGATGTGTAGGAAAGCAGCAGCTGTGCTAACTAAATACAAATAATGGTCGCTAATGCGGTGCGTTTCCAGCTGAAAGGCTCCGATTGACTGGTCCATAAGATTGAAGTACCCGAAATGTGCACTAGGCGGCGCCTCCTTAGCTCAGTGGCAGAGCGCTGGTCTAGTAAACCAGAGGTCGTGAGTTCGATCCTCACAGGAGGCAAAAGAATTTTGTAACAGCCCCTTCTAACGTAGATCTTTCGAAAAAAGCGGTCAAGGATATAAAAAATTATGAATGTGTTCGGTATTTAAGAAATGCTCTCGCAAATGAATAGTGCGAATGGTGCTATTAAAGTAGGCACCAGAAACTGCTGCTTTTGGCAGTCTCCGGAGAATGCCGACGTGGAATACTTAGTTCTTGTGATGTATTTTCTACCCCAGGTAGAGACCCTCGCGGTTGTCGTCGTCGTCGTCGGCGCCGCCGCCGCTTTGGTAATAGCGGCAACTCGCCATTGTATGACATAGGGTGAGGTACCTTCTGCAAGCGACTGAGATGGCAGTAAGCGATTGAAGCTGATTTGCAACCTCTTGTTTGATCAGCGTCACAAGGGCTTGAATGTAACTTGCGATGGGACACAGCAAGAAGTAGCGTCGCCTTTTTAGTACTGAAATTGGAGATGGAGAATTGCGTCAAAGATGGGAAATTCATTCCGGCAAGCGTACAAATGGCGACAATGAGGTGTGTGTGGGGAATCATATTGCGCCAGTGACCGTGTGGCCTAATGGATAAGGCGTCGGACTTCGGATCCGAAGATTGCGGGTTCGAATCCTGTCACGGTCGAGTTTTTCCAGTTCTGCAAAAGATGCATGCTGTTTTACTGAGTTGTTTGAGTACTACAAATCTAGTTGAAAGTTGCTGCTGTCCGCTTCCTGGCTGCAAACCGGCGTCTACCTGAAGCTCAAGCAAGACAAAGGGGTTGTGTAGCGAAATTTTCGGCACAGTGCCGATCAGGAGAGATTTTTGGAACTACTGCGTCTGACTCAGGACCCAAGAGCTGCGCCACAGGCGTCTGCGCACAGTCGAGCATGTGTGTTGAATAATGGTGCTGATAGCCACGTATCATTTCAAGTAGATTTGATGCCTTTCGTAAAATTTATTTCATTGAATAGGAATTGTAGCTCATTTGTGGCAGCAGGAAATAAGCTGTAGTCAAAAGGATCTTCCATAGATGGTCGCAGGTCGCATAAATACTGTATGGCTCGTGACGCGTTGTGTGGAGCCCGGCTAGCTCAGTCGGTAGAGCATGAGACTCTTAATCTCAGGGTCGTGGGTTCGAGCCCCACGCTGGGCGGCGCAAAATTTTGTGTCTACGCGGATGCAACCTGCGCCCCTCTCGTGAGCCTTGCGTAATGAACGTAACGGGTTACGACGATGCCTAGCTTCGTATGAATATCAGAGGAATGGTTTTTGAAGCTGAAAGTAGCTCTGAAATGAAATAAAAGTGTTGTTTTGGAATTTTAGGCGTACATCGATATCGTGTGAGATGTGTAGGAAAGCAGCAGCTGTGCTAACTAAATACAAATAATGGTCGCTAATGCGGTGCGTTTCCAGCTGAAAGGCTCCGATTGACTGGTCCATAAGATTGAAGTACCCGAAATGTGCACTAGGCGGCGCCTCCTTAGCTCAGTGGCAGAGCGCTGGTCTAGTAAACCAGAGGTCGTGAGTTCGATCCTCACAGGAGGCAAAAGAATTTTGTAACAGCCCCTTCTAACGTAGATCTTTCGAAAAAAGCGGTCAAGGATATAAAAAATTATGAATGTGTTCGGTATTTAAGAAATGCTCTCGCAAATGAATAGTGCGAATGGTGCTATTAAAGTAGGCACCAGAAACTGCTGCTTTTGGCAGTCTCCGGAGAATGCCGACGTGGAATACTTAGTTCTTGTGATGTATTTTCTACCCCAGGTAGAGACCCTCGCGGTTGTCGTCGTCGTCGTCGGCGCCGCCGCCGCTTTGGTAATAGCGGCAACTCGCCATTGTATGACATAGGGTGAGGTACCTTCTGCAAGCGACTGAGATGGCAGTAAGCGATTGAAGCTGATTTGCAACCTCTTGTTTGATCAGCGTCACAAGGGCTTGAATGTAACTTGCGATGGGACACAGCAAGAAGTAGCGTCGCCTTTTTAGTACTGAAATTGGAGATGGAGAATTGCGTCAAAGATGGGAAATTCATTCCGGCAAGCGTACAAATGGCGACAATGAGGTGTGTGTGGGGAAGCATATTGCGCCAGTGACCGTGTGGCCTAATGGATGAGGCGTCGGACTTCGGATCCGAAGATTGCAGGTTCGAATCCTGTCACGGTCGAGTTTTTCCAGTTCTGCAAAAGATGCATGCTGTTTTACTGAGTTGTTTGAGTACTACAAATCTAGTTGAAAGTTGCTGCTGTCCGCTTCCTGGCTGCAAACCGGCGTCTACCTGAAGCTCAAGCAAGACAAAGGGGTTGTGTAGCGAAATTTTCGGCACAGTGCCGATCAGGAGAGATTTTTGGAACTACTGCGTCTGACTCAGGACCCAAGAGCTGCGCCACAGGCGTCTGCGCACAGTCGAGCATGTGTGTTGAATAATGGTGCTGATAGCCACGTATCATTTCAAGTAGATTTGATGCCTTTCGTAAAATTTATTTCATTGAATAGGAATTGTAGCTCATTTGTGGCAGCAGGAAATAAGCTGTAGTCAAAAGGATCTTCCATAGATGGTCGCAGGTCGCATAAATACTGTATGGCTCGTGACGCGTTGTGTGGAGCCCGGCTAGCTCAGTCGGTAGAGCATGAGACTCTTAATCTCAGGGTCGTGGGTTCGAGCCCCACGCTGGGCGGCGCAAAATTTTGTGTCTACGCGGATGCAACCTGCGCCCCTCTCGTGAGCCTTGCGTAATGAACGTAACGGGTTACGACGATGCCTAGCTTCGTATGAATATCAGAGGAATGGTTTTTGAAGCTGAAAGTAGCTCTGAAATGAAATAAAAGTGTTGTTTTGGAATTTTAGGCGTACATCGATATCGTGTGAGATGTGTAGGAAAGCAGCAGCTGTGCTAACTAAATACAAATAATGGTCGCTAATGCGGTGCGTTTCCAGCTGAAAGGCTCCGATTGACTGGTCCATAAGATTGAAGTACCCGAAATGTGCACTAGGCGGCGCCTCCTTAGCTCAGTGGCAGAGCGCTGGTCTAGTAAACCAGAGGTCGTGAGTTCGATCCTCACAGGAGGCAAAAGAATTTTGTAACAGCCCCTTCTAACGTAGATCTTTCGAAAAAAGCGGTCAAGGATATAAAAAATTATGAATGTGTTCGGTATTTAAGAAATGCTCTCGCAAATGAATAGTGCGAATGGTGCTATTAAAGTAGGCACCAGAAACTGCTGCTTTTGGCAGTCTCCGGAGAATGCCGACGTGGAATACTTAGTTCTTGTGATGTATTTTCTACCCCAGGTAGAGACCCTCGCGGTTGTCGTCGTCGTCGTCGGCGCCGCCGCCGCTTTGGTAATAGCGGCAACTCGCCATTGTATGACATAGGGTGAGGTACCTTCTGCAAGCGACTGAGATGGCAGTAAGCGATTGAAGCTGATTTGCAACCTCTTGTTTGATCAGCGTCACAAGGGCTTGAATGTAACTTGCGATGGGACACAGCAAGAAGTAGCGTCGCCTTTTTAGTACTGAAATTGGAGATGGAGAATTGCGTCAAAGATGGGAAATTCATTCCGGCAAGCGTACAAATGGCGACAATGAGGTGTGTGTGGGGAAGTATATTGCGCCAGTGACCGTGTGGCCTAATGGATAAGGCGTCGGACTTCGGATCCGAAGATTGCGGGTTCGAATCCTGTCACGGTCGAGTTTTTCCAGTTCTGCAAAAGATGCATGCTGTTTTACTGAGTTGTTTGAGTACTACAAATCTAGTTGAAAGTTGCTGCTGTCCGCTTCCTGGCTGCAAACCGGCGTCTACCTGAAGCTCAAGCAAGACAAAGGGGTTGTGTAGCGAAATTTTCGGCACAGTGCCGATCAGGAGAGATTTTTGGAACTACTGCGTCTGACTCAGGACCCAAGAGCTGCGCCACAGGCGTCTGCGCACAGTCGAGCATGTGTGTTGAATAATGGTGCTGATAGCCACGTATCATTTCAAGTAGATTTGATGCCTTTCGTAAAATTTATTTCATTGAATAGGAATTGTAGCTCATTTGTGGCAGCAGGAAATAAGCTGTAGTCAAAAGGATCTTCCATAGATGGTCGCAGGTCGCATAAATACTGTATGGCTCGTGACGCGTTGTGTGGAGCCCGGCTAGCTCAGTCGGTAGAGCATGAGACTCTTAATCTCAGGGTCGTGGGTTCGAGCCCCACGCTGGGCGGCGCAAAATTTTGTGTCTACGCGGATGCAACCTGCGCCCCTCTCGTGAGCCTTGCGTAATGAACGTAACGGGTTACGACGATGCCTAGCTTCGTATGAATATCAGAGGAATGGTTTTTGAAGCTGAAAGTAGCTCTGAAATGAAATAAAAGTGTTGTTTTGGAATTTTAGGCGTACATCGATATCGTGTGAGATGTGTAGGAAAGCAGCAGCTGTGCTAACTAAATACAAATAATGGTCGCTAATGCGGTGCGTTTCCAGCTGAAAGGCTCCGATTGACTGGTCCATAAGATTGAAGTACCCGAAATGTGCACTAGGCGGCGCCTCCTTAGCTCAGTGGCAGAGCGCTGGTCTAGTAAACCAGAGGTCGTGAGTTCGATCCTCACAGGAGGCAAAAGAATTTTGTAACAGCCCCTTCTAACGTAGATCTTTCGAAAAAAGCGGTCAAGGATATAAAAAATTATGAATGTGTTCGGTATTTAAGAAATGCTCTCGCAAATGAATAGTGCGAATGGTGCTATTAAAGTAGGCACCAGAAACTGCTGCTTTTGGCAGTCTCCGGAGAATGCCGACGTGGAATACTTAGTTCTTGTGATGTATTTTCTACCCCAGGTAGAGACCCTCGCGGTTGTCGTCGTCGTCGTCGGCGCCGCCGCCGCTTTGGTAATAGCGGCAACTCGCCATTGTATGACATAGGGTGAGGTACCTTCTGCAAGCGACTGAGATGGCAGTAAGCGATTGAAGCTGATTTGCAACCTCTTGTTTGATCAGCGTCACAAGGGCTTGAATGTAACTTGCGATGGGACACAGCAAGAAGTAGCGTCGCCTTTTTAGTACTGAAATTGGAGATGGAGAATTGCGTCAAAGATGGGAAATTCATTCCGGCAAGCGTACAAATGGCGACAATGAGGTGTGTGTGGGGAAGCATATTGCGCCAGTGACCGTGTGGCCTAATGGATAAGGCGTCGGACTTCGGATCCGAAGATTGCGGGTTCGAATCCTGTCACGGTCGAGTTTTTCCAGTTCTGCAAAAGATGCATGCTGTTTTACTGAGTTGTTTGAGTACTACAAATCTAGTTGAAAGTTGCTGCTGTCCGCTTCCTGGCTGCAAACCGGCGTCTACCTGAAGCTCAAGCAAGACAAAGGGGTTGTGTAGCGAAATTTTCGGCACAGTGCCGATCAGGAGAGATTTTTGGAACTACTGCGTCTGACTCAGGACCCAAGAGCTGCGCCACAGGCGTCTGCGCACAGTCGAGCATGTGTGTTGAATAATGGTGCTGATAGCCACGTATCATTTCAAGTAGATTTGATGCCTTTCGTAAAATTTATTTCATTGAATAGGAATTGTAGCTCATTTGTGGCAGCAGGAAATAAGCTGTAGTCAAAAGGATCTTCCATAGATGGTCGCAGGTCGCATAAATACTGTATGGCTCGTGACGCGTTGTGTGGAGCCCGGCTAGCTCAGTCGGTAGAGCATGAGACTCTTAATCTCAGGGTCGTGGGTTCGAGCCCCACGCTGGGCGGCGCAAAATTTTGTGTCTACGCGGATGCAACCTGCGCCCCTCTCGTGAGCCTTGCGTAATGAACGTAACGGGTTACGACGATGCCTAGCTTCGTATGAATATCAGAGGAATGGTTTTTGAAGCTGAAAGTAGCTCTGAAATGAAATAAAAGTGTTGTTTTGGAATTTTAGGCGTACATCGATATCGTGTGAGATGTGTAGGAAAGCAGCAGCTGTGCTAACTAAATACAAATAATGGTCGCTAATGCGGTGCGTTTCCAGCTGAAAGGCTCCGATTGACTGGTCCATAAGATTGAAGTACCCGAAATGTGCACTAGGCGGCGCCTCCTTAGCTCAGTGGCAGAGCGCTGGTCTAGTAAACCAGAGGTCGTGAGTTCGATCCTCACAGGAGGCAAAAGAATTTTGTAACAGCCCCTTCTAACGTAGATCTTTCGAAAAAAGCGGTCAAGGATATAAAAAATTATGAATGTGTTCGGTATTTAAGAAATGCTCTCGCAAATGAATAGTGCGAATGGTGCTATTAAAGTAGGCACCAGAAACTGCTGCTTTTGGCAGTCTCCGGAGAATGCCGACGTGGAATACTTAGTTCTTGTGATGTATTTTCTACCCCAGGTAGAGACCCTCGCGGTTGTCGTCGTCGTCGTCGGCGCCGCCGCCGCTTTGGTAATAGCGGCAACTCGCCATTGTATGACATAGGGTGAGGTACCTTCTGCAAGCGACTGAGATGGCAGTAAGCGATTGAAGCTGATTTGCAACCTCTTGTTTGATCAGCGTCACAAGGGCTTGAATGTAACTTGCGATGGGACACAGCAAGAAGTAGCGTCGCCTTTTTAGTACTGAAATTGGAGATGGAGAATTGCGTCAAAGATGGGAAATTCATTCCGGCAAGCGTACAAATGGCGACAATGAGGTGTGTGTGGGGAAGCATATTGCGCCAGTGACCGTGTGGCCTAATGGATAAGGCGTCGGACTTCGGATCCGAAGATTGCGGGTTCGAATCCTGTCACGGTCGAGTTTTTCCAGTTCTGCAAAAGATGCATGCTGTTTTACTGAGTTGTTTGAGTACTACAAATCTAGTTGAAAGTTGCTGCTGTCCGCTTCCTGGCTGCAAACCGGCGTCTACCTGAAGCTCAAGCAAGACAAAGGGGTTGTGTAGCGAAATTTTCGGCACAGTGCCGATCAGGAGAGATTTTTGGAACTACTGCGTCTGACTCAGGACCCAAGAGCTGCGCCACAGGCGTCTGCGCACAGTCGAGCATGTGTGTTGAATAATGGTGCTGATAGCCACGTATCATTTCAAGTAGATTTGATGCCTTTCGTAAAATTTATTTCATTGAATAGGAATTGTAGCTCATTTGTGGCAGCAGGAAATAAGCTGTAGTCAAAAGGATCTTCCATAGATGGTCGCAGGTCGCATAAATACTGTATGGCTCGTGACGCGTTGTGTGGAGCCCGGCTAGCTCAGTCGGTAGAGCATGAGACTCTTAATCTCAGGGTCGTGGGTTCGAGCCCCACGCTGGGCGGCGCAAAATTTTGTGTCTACGCGGATGCAACCTGCGCCCCTCTCGTGAGCCTTGCGTAATGAACGTAACGGGTTACGACGATGCCTAGCTTCGTATGAATATCAGAGGAATGGTTTTTGAAGCTGAAAGTAGCTCTGAAATGAAATAAAAGTGTTGTTTTGGAATTTTAGGCGTACATCGATATCGTGTGAGATGTGTAGGAAAGCAGCAGCTGTGCTAACTAAATACAAATAATGGTCGCTAATGCGGTGCGTTTCCAGCTGAAAGGCTCCGATTGACTGGTCCATAAGATTGAAGTACCCGAAATGTGCACTAGGCGGCGCCTCCTTAGCTCAGTGGCAGAGCGCTGGTCTAGTAAACCAGAGGTCGTGAGTTCGATCCTCACAGGAGGCAAAAGAATTTTGTAACAGCCCCTTCTAACGTAGATCTTTCGAAAAAAGCGGTCAAGGATATAAAAAATTATGAATGTGTTCGGTATTTAAGAAATGCTCTCGCAAATGAATAGTGCGAATGGTGCTATTAAAGTAGGCACCAGAAACTGCTGCTTTTGGCAGTCTCCGGAGAATGCCGACGTGGAATACTTAGTTCTTGTGATGTATTTTCTACCCCAGGTAGAGACCCTCGCGGTTGTCGTCGTCGTCGTCGGCGCCGCCGCCGCTTTGGTAATAGCGGCAACTCGCCATTGTATGACATAGGGTGAGGTACCTTCTGCAAGCGACTGAGATGGCAGTAAGCGATTGAAGCTGATTTGCAACCTCTTGTTTGATCAGCGTCACAAGGGCTTGAATGTAACTTGCGATGGGACACAGCAAGAAGTAGCGTCGCCTTTTTAGTACTGAAATTGGAGATGGAGAATTGCGTCAAAGATGGGAAATTCATTCCGGCAAGCGTACAAATGGCGACAATGAGGTGTGTGTGGGGAAGCATATTGCGCCAGTGACCGTGTGGCCTAATGGATAAGGCGTCGGACTTCGGATCCGAAGATTGCGGGTTCGAATCCTGTCACGGTCGAGTTTTTCCAGTTCTGCAAAAGATGCATGCTGTTTTACTGAGTTGTTTGAGTACTACAAATCTAGTTGAAAGTTGCTGCTGTCCGCTTCCTGGCTGCAAACCGGCGTCTACCTGAAGCTCAAGCAAGACAAAGGGGTTGTGTAGCGAAATTTTCGGCACAGTGCCGATCAGGAGAGATTTTTGGAACTACTGCGTCTGACTCAGGACCCAAGAGCTGCGCCACAGGCGTCTGCGCACAGTCGAGCATGTGTGTTGAATAATGGTGCTGATAGCCACGTATCATTTCAAGTAGATTTGATGCCTTTCGTAAAATTTATTTCATTGAATAGGAATTGTAGCTCATTTGTGGCAGCAGGAAATAAGCTGTAGTCAAAAGGATCTTCCATAGATGGTCGCAGGTCGCATAAATACTGTATGGCTCGTGACGCGTTGTGTGGAGCCCGGCTAGCTCAGTCGGTAGAGCATGAGACTCTTAATCTCAGGGTCGTGGGTTCGAGCCCCACGCTGGGCGGCGCAAAATTTTGTGTCTACGCGGATGCAACCTGCGCCCCTCTCGTGAGCCTTGCGTAATGAACGTAACGGGTTACGACGATGCCTAGCTTCGTATGAATATCAGAGGAATGGTTTTTGAAGCTGAAAGTAGCTCTGAAATGAAATAAAAGTGTTGTTTTGGAATTTTAGGCGTACATCGATATCGTGTGAGATGTGTAGGAAAGCAGCAGCTGTGCTAACTAAATACAAATAATGGTCGCTAATGCGGTGCGTTTCCAGCTGAAAGGCTCCGATTGACTGGTCCATAAGATTGAAGTACCCGAAATGTGCACTAGGCGGCGCCTCCTTAGCTCAGTGGCAGAGCGCTGGTCTAGTAAACCAGAGGTCGTGAGTTCGATCCTCACAGGAGGCAAAAGAATTTTGTAACAGCCCCTTCTAACGTAGATCTTTCGAAAAAAGCGGTCAAGGATATAAAAAATTATGAATGTGTTCGGTATTTAAGAAATGCTCTCGCAAATGAATAGTGCGAATGGTGCTATTAAAGTAGGCACCAGAAACTGCTGCTTTTGGCAGTCTCCGGAGAATGCCGACGTGGAATACTTAGTTCTTGTGATGTATTTTCTACCCCAGGTAGAGACCCTCGCGGTTGTCGTCGTCGTCGTCGGCGCCGCCGCCGCTTTGGTAATAGCGGCAACTCGCCATTGTATGACATAGGGTGAGGTACCTTCTGCAAGCGACTGAGATGGCAGTAAGCGATTGAAGCTGATTTGCAACCTCTTGTTTGATCAGCGTCACAAGGGCTTGAATGTAACTTGCGATGGGACACAGCAAGAAGTAGCGTCGCCTTTTTAGTACTGAAATTGGAGATGGAGAATTGCGTCAAAGATGGGAAATTCATTCCGGCAAGCGTACAAATGGCGACAATGAGGTGTGTGTGGGGAAGCATATTGCGCCAGTGACCGTGTGGCCTAATGGATAAGGCGTCGGACTTCGGATCCGAAGATTGCGGGTTCGAATCCTGTCACGGTCGAGTTTTTCCAGTTCTGCAAAAGATGCATGCTGTTTTACTGAGTTGTTTGAGTACTACAAATCTAGTTGAAAGTTGCTGCTGTCCGCTTCCTGGCTGCAAACCGGCGTCTACCTGAAGCTCAAGCAAGACAAAGGGGTTGTGTAGCGAAATTTTCGGCACAGTGCCGATCAGGAGAGATTTTTGGAACTACTGCGTCTGACTCAGGACCCAAGAGCTGCGCCACAGGCGTCTGCGCACAGTCGAGCATGTGTGTTGAATAATGGTGCTGATAGCCACGTATCATTTCAAGTAGATTTGATGCCTTTCGTAAAATTTATTTCATTGAATAGGAATTGTAGCTCATTTGTGGCAGCAGGAAATAAGCTGTAGTCAAAAGGATCTTCCATAGATGGTCGCAGGTCGCATAAATACTGTATGGCTCGTGACGCGTTGTGTGGAGCCCGGCTAGCTCAGTCGGTAGAGCATGAGACTCTTAATCTCAGGGTCGTGGGTTCGAGCCCCACGCTGGGCGGCGCAAAATTTTGTGTCTACGCGGATGCAACCTGCGCCCCTCTCGTGAGCCTTGCGTAATGAACGTAACGGGTTACGACGATGCCTAGCTTCGTATGAATATCAGAGGAATGGTTTTTGAAGCTGAAAGTAGCTCTGAAATGAAATAAAAGTGTTGTTTTGGAATTTTAGGCGTACATCGATATCGTGTGAGATGTGTAGGAAAGCAGCAGCTGTGCTAACTAAATACAAATAATGGTCGCTAATGCGGTGCGTTTCCAGCTGAAAGGCTCCGATTGACTGGTCCATAAGATTGAAGTACCCGAAATGTGCACTAGGCGGCGCCTCCTTAGCTCAGTGGCAGAGCGCTGGTCTAGTAAACCAGAGGTCGTGAGTTCGATCCTCACAGGAGGCAAAAGAATTTTGTAACAGCCCCTTCTAACGTAGATCTTTCGAAAAAAGCGGTCAAGGATATAAAAAATTATGAATGTGTTCGGTATTTAAGAAATGCTCTCGCAAATGAATAGTGCGAATGGTGCTATTAAAGTAGGCACCAGAAACTGCTGCTTTTGGCAGTCTCCGAAGAATGCCGACGTGGAATACTTAGTTCTTGTGATGTATTTTCTACCCCAGGTAGAGACCCTCGCGGTTGTCGTCGTCGTCGTCGGCGCCGCCGCCGCTTTGGTAATAGCGGCAACTCGCCATTGTATGACATAGGGTGAGGTACCTTCTGCAAGCGACTGAGATGGCAGTAAGCGATTGAAGCTGATTTGCAACCTCTTGTTTGATCAGCGTCACAAGGGCTTGAATGTAACTTGCGATGGGACACAGCAAGAAGTAGCGTCGCCTTTTTAGTACTGAAATTGGAGATGGAGAATTGCGTCAAAGATGGGAAATTCATTCCGGCAAGCGTACAAATGGCGACAATGAGGTGTGTGTGGGGAAGCATATTGCGCCAGTGACCGTGTGGCCTAATGGATAAGGCGTCGGACTTCGGATCCGAAGATTGCAGGTTCGAATCCTGTCGCGGTCGAGTTTTTCCAGTTCTGCAAAAGATGCATGCTGTTTTACTGAGTTGTTTGAGTACTACAAATCTAGTTGAAAGTTGCTGCTGTCCGCTTCCTGGCTGCAAACCGGCGTCTACCTGAAGCTCAAGCAAGACAAAGGGGTTGTGTAGCGAAATTTTCGGCACAGTGCCGATCAGGAGAGATTTTTGGAACTACTGCGTCTGACTCAGGACCCAAGAGCTGCGCCACAGGCGTCTGCGCACAGTCGAGCATGTGTGTTGAATAATGGTGCTGATAGCCACGTATCATTTCAAGTAGATTTGATGCCTTTCGTAAAATTTATTTCATTGAATAGGAATTGTAGCTCATTTGTGGCAGCAGGAAATAAGCTGTAGTCAAAAGGATCTTCCATAGATGGTCGCAGGTCGCATAAATACTGTATGGCTCGTGACGCGTTGTGTGGAGCCCGGCTAGCTCAGTCGGTAGAGCATGAGACTCTTAATCTCAGGGTCGTGGGTTCGAGCCCCACGCTGGGCGGCGCAAAATTTTGTGTCTACGCGGATGCAACCTGCGCCCCTCTCGTGAGCCTTGCGTAATGAACGTAACGGGTTACGACGATGCCTAGCTTCGTATGAATATCAGAGGAATGGTTTTTGAAGCTGAAAGTAGCTCTGAAATGAAATAAAAGTGTTGTTTTGGAATTTTAGGCGTACATCGATATCGTGTGAGATGTGTAGGAAAGCAGCAGCTGTGCTAACTAAATACAAATAATGGTCGCTAATGCGGTGCGTTTCCAGCTGAAAGGCTCCGATTGACTGGTCCATAAGATTGAAGTACCCGAAATGTGCACTAGGCGGCGCCTCCTTAGCTCAGTGGCAGAGCGCTGGTCTAGTAAACCAGAGGTCGTGAGTTCGATCCTCACAGGAGGCAAAAGAATTTTGTAACAGCCCCTTCTAACGTAGATCTTTCGAAAAAAGCGGTCAAGGATATAAAAAATTATGAATGTGTTCGGTATTTAAGAAATGCTCTCGCAAATGAATAGTGCGAATGGTGCTATTAAAGTAGGCACCAGAAACTGCTGCTTTTGGCAGTCTCCGGAGAATGCCGACGTGGAATACTTAGTTCTTGTGATGTATTTTCTACCCCAGGTAGAGACCCTCGCGGTTGTCGTCGTCGTCGTCGGCGCCGCCGCCGCTTTGGTAATAGCGGCAACTCGCCATTGTATGACATAGGGTGAGGTACCTTCTGCAAGCGACTGAGATGGCAGTAAGCGATTGAAGCTGATTTGCAACCTCTTGTTTGATCAGCGTCACAAGGGCTTGAATGTAACTTGCGATGGGACACAGCAAGAAGTAGCGTCGCCTTTTTAGTACTGAAATTGGAGATGGAGAATTGCGTCAAAGATGGGAAATTCATTCCGGCAAGCGTACAAATGGCGACAATGAGGTGTGTGTGGGGAAGCATATTGCGCCAGTGACCGTGTGGCCTAATGGATAAGGCGTCGGACTTCGGATCCGAAGATTGCGGGTTCGAATCCTGTCACGGTCGAGTTTTTCCAGTTCTGCAAAAGATGCATGCTGTTTTACTGAGTTGTTTGAGTACTACAAATCTAGTTGAAAGTTGCTGCTGTCCGCTTCCTGGCTGCAAACCGGCGTCTACCTGAAGCTCAAGCAAGACAAAGGGGTTGTGTAGCGAAATTTTCGGCACAGTGCCGATCAGGAGAGATTTTTGGAACTACTGCGTCTGACTCAGGACCCAAGAGCTGCGCCACAGGCGTCTGCGCACAGTCGAGCATGTGTGTTGAATAATGGTGCTGATAGCCACGTATCATTTCAAGTAGATTTGATGCCTTTCGTAAAATTTATTTCATTGAATAGGAATTGTAGCTCATTTGTGGCAGCAGGAAATAAGCTGTAGTCAAAAGGATCTTCCATAGATGGTCGCAGGTCGCATAAATACTGTATGGCTCGTGACGCGTTGTGTGGAGCCCGGCTAGCTCAGTCGGTAGAGCATGAGACTCTTAATCTCAGGGTCGTGGGTTCGAGCCCCACGCTGGGCGGCGCAAAATTTTGTGTCTACGCGGATGCAACCTGCGCCCCTCTCGTGAGCCTTGCGTAATGAACGTAACGGGTTACGACGATGCCTAGCTTCGTATGAATATCAGAGGAATGGTTTTTGAAGCTGAAAGTAGCTCTGAAATGAAATAAAAGTGTTGTTTTGGAATTTTAGGCGTACATCGATATCGTGTGAGATGTGTAGGAAAGCAGCAGCTGTGCTAACTAAATACAAATAATGGTCGCTAATGCGGTGCGTTTCCAGCTGAAAGGCTCCGATTGACTGGTCCATAAGATTGAAGTACCCGAAATGTGCACTAGGCGGCGCCTCCTTAGCTCAGTGGCAGAGCGCTGGTCTAGTAAACCAGAGGTCGTGAGTTCGATCCTCACAGGAGGCAAAAGAATTTTGTAACAGCCCCTTCTAACGTAGATCTTTCGAAAAAAGCGGTCAAGGATATAAAAAATTATGAATGTGTTCGGTATTTAAGAAATGCTCTCGCAAATGAATAGTGCGAATGGTGCTATTAAAGTAGGCACCAGAAACTGCTGCTTTTGGCAGTCTCCGGAGAATGCCGACGTGGAATACTTAGTTCTTGTGATGTATTTTCTACCCCAGGTAGAGACCCTCGCGGTTGTCGTCGTCGTCGTCGGCGCCGCCGCCGCTTTGGTAATAGCGGCAACTCGCCATTGTATGACATAGGGTGAGGTACCTTCTGCAAGCGACTGAGATGGCAGTAAGCGATTGAAGCTGATTTGCAACCTCTTGTTTGATCAGCGTCACAAGGGCTTGAATGTAACTTGCGATGGGACACAGCAAGAAGTAGCGTCGCCTTTTTAGTACTGAAATTGGAGATGGAGAATTGCGTCAAAGATGGGAAATTCATTCCGGCAAGCGTACAAATGGCGACAATGAGGTGTGTGTGGGGAAGCATATTGCGCCAGTGACCGTGTGGCCTAATGGATAAGGCGTCGGACTTCGGATCCGAAGATTGCGGGTTCGAATCCTGTCACGGTCGAGTTTTTCCAGTTCTGCAAAAGATGCATGCTGTTTTACTGAGTTGTTTGAGTACTACAAATCTAGTTGAAAGTTGCTGCTGTCCGCTTCCTGGCTGCAAACCGGCGTCTACCTGAAGCTCAAGCAAGACAAAGGGGTTGTGTAGCGAAATTTTCGGCACAGTGCCGATCAGGAGAGATTTTTGGAACTACTGCGTCTGACTCAGGACCCAAGAGCTGCGCCACAGGCGTCTGCGCACAGTCGAGCATGTGTGTTGAATAATGGTGCTGATAGCCACGTATCATTTCAAGTAGATTTGATGCCTTTCGTAAAATTTATTTCATTGAATAGGAATTGTAGCTCATTTGTGGCAGCAGGAAATAAGCTGTAGTCAAAAGGATCTTCCATAGATGGTCGCAGGTCGCATAAATACTGTATGGCTCGTGACGCGTTGTGTGGAGCCCGGCTAGCTCAGTCGGTAGAGCATGAGACTCTTAATCTCAGGGTCGTGGGTTCGAGCCCCACGCTGGGCGGCGCAAAATTTTGTGTCTACGCGGATGCAACCTGCGCCCCTCTCGTGAGCCTTGCGTAATGAACGTAACGGGTTACGACGATGCCTAGCTTCGTATGAATATCAGAGGAATGGTTTTTGAAGCTGAAAGTAGCTCTGAAATGAAATAAAAGTGTTGTTTTGGAATTTTAGGCGTACATCGATATCGTGTGAGATGTGTAGGAAAGCAGCAGCTGTGCTAACTAAATACAAATAATGGTCGCTAATGCGGTGCGTTTCCAGCTGAAAGGCTCCGATTGACTGGTCCATAAGATTGAAGTACCCGAAATGTGCACTAGGCGGCGCCTCCTTAGCTCAGTGGCAGAGCGCTGGTCTAGTAAACCAGAGGTCGTGAGTTCGATCCTCACAGGAGGCAAAAGAATTTTGTAACAGCCCCTTCTAACGTAGATCTTTCGAAAAAAGCGGTCAAGGATATAAAAAATTATGAATGTGTTCGGTATTTAAGAAATGCTCTCGCAAATGAATAGTGCGAATGGTGCTATTAAAGTAGGCACCAGAAACTGCTGCTTTTGGCAGTCTCCGGAGAATGCCGACGTGGAATACTTAGTTCTTGTGATGTATTTTCTACCCCAGGTAGAGACCCTCGCGGTTGTCGTCGTCGTCGTCGGCGCCGCCGCCGCTTTGGTAATAGCGGCAACTCGCCATTGTATGACATAGGGTGAGGTACCTTCTGCAAGCGACTGAGATGGCAGTAAGCGATTGAAGCTGATTTGCAACCTCTTGTTTGATCAGCGTCACAAGGGCTTGAATGTAACTTGCGGTGGGACACAGCAAGAAGTAGCGTCGCCTTTTTAGTACTGAAATTGGAGATGGAGAATTGCGTCAAAGATGGGAAATTCATTCCGGCAAGCGTACAAATGGCGACAATGAGGTGTGTGTGGGGAAGCATATTGCGCCAGTGACCGTGTGGCCTAATGGATAAGGCGTCGGACTTCGGATCCGAAGATTGCAGGTTCGAATCCTGTCACGGTCGAGTTTTTCCAGTTCTGCAAAAGATGCATGCTGTTTTACTGAGTTGTTTGAGTACTACAAATCTAGTTGAAAGTTGCTGCTGTCCGCTTCCTGGCTGCAAACCGGCGTCTACCTGAAGCTCAAGCAAGACAAAGGGGTTGTGTAGCGAAATTTTCGGCACAGTGCCGATCAGGAGAGATTTTTGGAACTACTGCGTCTGACTCAGGACCCAAGAGCTGCGCCACAGGCGTCTGCGCACAGTCGAGCATGTGTGTTGAATAATGGTGCTGATAGCCACGTATCATTTCAAGTAGATTTGATGCCTTTCGTAAAATTTATTTCATTGAATAGGAATTGTAGCTCATTTGTGGCAGCAGGAAATAAGCTGTAGTCAAAAGGATCTTCCATAGATGGTCGCAGGTCGCATAAATACTGTATGGCTCGTGACGCGTTGTGTGGAGCCCGGCTAGCTCAGTCGGTAGAGCATGAGACTCTTAATCTCAGGGTCGTGGGTTCGAGCCCCACGCTGGGCGGCGCAAAATTTTGTGTCTACGCGGATGCAACCTGCGCCCCTCTCGTGAGCCTTGCGTAATGAACGTAACGGGTTACGACGATGCCTAGCTTCGTATGAATATCAGAGGAATGGTTTTTGAAGCTGAAAGTAGCTCTGAAATGAAATAAAAGTGTTGTTTTGGAATTTTAGGCGTACATCGATATCGTGTGAGATGTGTAGGAAAGCAGCAGCTGTGCTAACTAAATACAAATAATGGTCGCTAATGCGGTGCGTTTCCAGCTGAAAGGCTCCGATTGACTGGTCCATAAGATTGAAGTACCCGAAATGTGCACTAGGCGGCGCCTCCTTAGCTCAGTGGCAGAGCGCTGGTCTAGTAAACCAGAGGTCGTGAGTTCGATCCTCACAGGAGGCAAAAGAATTTTGTAACAGCCCCTTCTAACGTAGATCTTTCGAAAAAAGCGGTCAAGGATATAAAAAATTATGAATGTGTTCGGTATTTAAGAAATGCTCTCGCAAATGAATAGTGCGAATGGTGCTATTAAAGTAGGCACCAGAAACTGCTGCTTTTGGCAGTCTCCGGAGAATGCCGACGTGGAATACTTAGTTCTTGTGATGTATTTTCTACCCCAGGTAGAGACCCTCGCGGTTGTCGTCGTCGTCGTCGGCGCCGCCGCCGCTTTGGTAATAGCGGCAACTCGCCATTGTATGACATAGGGTGAGGTACCTTCTGCAAGCGACTGAGATGGCAGTAAGCGATTGAAGCTGATTTGCAACCTCTTGTTTGATCAGCGTCACAAGGGCTTGAATGTAACTTGCGATGGGACACAGCAAGAAGTAGCGTCGCCTTTTTAGTACTGAAATTGGAGATGGAGAATTGCGTCAAAGATGGGAAATTCATTCCGGCAAGCGTACAAATGGCGACAATGAGGTGTGTGTGGGGAAGCATATTGCGCCAGTGACCGTGTGGCCTAATGGATAAGGCGTCGGACTTCGGATCCGAAGATTGCAGGTTCGAATCCTGTCACGGTCGAGTTTTTCCAGTTCTGCAAAAGATGCATGCTGTTTTACTGAGTTGTTTGAGTACTACAAATCTAGTTGAAAGTTGCTGCTGTCCGCTTCCTGGCTGCAAACCGGCGTCTACCTGAAGCTCAAGCAAGACAAAGGGGTTGTGTAGCGAAATTTTCGGCACAGTGCCGATCAGGAGAGATTTTTGGAACTACTGCGTCTGACTCAGGACCCAAGAGCTGCGCCACAGGCGTCTGCGCACAGTCGAGCATGTGTGTTGAATAATGGTGCTGATAGCCACGTATCATTTCAAGTAGATTTGATGCCTTTCGTAAAATTTATTTCATTGAATAGGAATTGTAGCTCATTTGTGGCAGCAGGAAATAAGCTGTAGTCAAAAGGATCTTCCATAGATGGTCGCAGGTCGCATAAATACTGTATGGCTCGTGACGCGTTGTGTGGAGCCCGGCTAGCTCAGTCGGTAGAGCATGAGACTCTTAATCTCAGGGTCGTGGGTTCGAGCCCCACGCTGGGCGGCGCAAAATTTTGTGTCTACGCGGATGCAACCTGCGCCCCTCTCGTGAGCCTTGCGTAATGAACGTAACGGGTTACGACGATGCCTAGCTTCGTATGAATATCAGAGGAATGGTTTTTGAAGCTGAAAGTAGCTCTGAAATGAAATAAAAGTGTTGTTTTGGAATTTTAGGCGTACATCGATATCGTGTGAGATGTGTAGGAAAGCAGCAGCTGTGCTAACTAAATACAAATAATGGTCGCTAATGCGGTGCGTTTCCAGCTGAAAGGCTCCGATTGACTGGTCCATAAGATTGAAGTACCCGAAATGTGCACTAGGCGGCGCCTCCTTAGCTCAGTGGCAGAGCGCTGGTCTAGTAAACCAGAGGTCGTGAGTTCGATCCTCACAGGAGGCAAAAGAATTTTGTAACAGCCCCTTCTAACGTAGATCTTTCGAAAAAAGCGGTCAAGGATATAAAAAATTATGAATGTGTTCGGTATTTAAGAAATGCTCTCGCAAATGAATAGTGCGAATGGTGCTATTAAAGTAGGCACCAGAAACTGCTGCTTTTGGCAGTCTCCGGAGAATGCCGACGTGGAATACTTAGTTCTTGTGATGTATTTTCTACCCCAGGTAGAGACCCTCGCGGTTGTCGTCGTCGTCGTCGGCGCCGCCGCCGCTTTGGTAATAGCGGCAACTCGCCATTGTATGACATAGGGTGAGGTACCTTCTGCAAGCGACTGAGATGGCAGTAAGCGATTGAAGCTGATTTGCAACCTCTTGTTTGATCAGCGTCACAAGGGCTTGAATGTAACTTGCGATGGGACACAGCAAGAAGTAGCGTCGCCTTTTTAGTACTGAAATTGGAGATGGAGAATTGCGTCAAAGATGGGAAATTCATTCCGGCAAGCGTACAAATGGCGACAATGAGGTGTGTGTGGGGAAGCATATTGCGCCAGTGACCGTGTGGCCTAATGGATAAGGCGTCGGACTTCGGATCCGAAGATTGCGGGTTCGAATCCTGTCACGGTCGAGTTTTTCCAGTTCTGCAAAAGATGCATGCTGTTTTACTGAGTTGTTTGAGTACTACAAATCTAGTTGAAAGTTGCTGCTGTCCGCTTCCTGGCTGCAAACCGGCGTCTACCTGAAGCTCAAGCAAGACAAAGGGGTTGTGTAGCGAAATTTTCGGCACAGTGCCGATCAGGAGAGATTTTTGGAACTACTGCGTCTGACTCAGGACCCAAGAGCTGCGCCACAGGCGTCTGCGCACAGTCGAGCATGTGTGTTGAATAATGGTGCTGATAGCCACGTATCATTTCAAGTAGATTTGATGCCTTTCGTAAAATTTATTTCATTGAATAGGAATTGTAGCTCATTTGTGGCAGCAGGAAATAAGCTGTAGTCAAAAGGATCTTCCATAGATGGTCGCAGGTCGCATAAATACTGTATGGCTCGTGACGCGTTGTGTGGAGCCCGGCTAGCTCAGTCGGTAGAGCATGAGACTCTTAATCTCAGGGTCGTGGGTTCGAGCCCCACGCTGGGCGGCGCAAAATTTTGTGTCTACGCGGATGCAACCTGCGCCCCTCTCGTGAGCCTTGCGTAATGAACGTAACGGGTTACGACGATGCCTAGCTTCGTATGAATATCAGAGGAATGGTTTTTGAAGCTGAAAGTAGCTCTGAAATGAAATAAAAGTGTTGTTTTGGAATTTTAGGCGTACATCGATATCGTGTGAGATGTGTAGGAAAGCAGCAGCTGTGCTAACTAAATACAAATAATGGTCGCTAATGCGGTGCGTTTCCAGCTGAAGGGCTCCGATTGACTGGTCCATAAGATTGAAGTACCCGAAATGTGCACTAGGCGGCGCCTCCTTAGCTCAGTGGCAGAGCGCTGGTCTAGTAAACCAGAGGTCGTGAGTTCGATCCTCACAGGAGGCAAAAGAATTTTGTAACAGCCCCTTCTAACGTAGATCTTTCGAAAAAAGCGGTCAAGGATATAAAAAATTATGAATGGGTTCGGTATTTAAGAAATGCTCTCGCAAATGAATAGTGCGAATGGTGCTATTAAAGTAGGCACCAGAAACTGCTGCTTTTGGCAGTCTCCGGAGAATGCCGACGTGGAATACTTAGTTCTTGTGATGTATTTTCTACCCCAGGTAGAGACCCTCGCGGTTGTCGTCGTCGTCGTCGGCGCCGCCGCCGCTTTGGTAATAGCGGCAACTCGCCATTGTATGACATAGGGTGAGGTACCTTCTGCAAGCGACTGAGATGGCAGTAAGCGATTGAAGCTGATTTGCAACCTCTTGTTTGATCAGCGTCACAAGGGCTTGAATGTAACTTGCGATGGGACACAGCAAGAAGTAGCGTCGCCTTTTTAGTACTGAAATTGGAGATGGAGAATTGCGTCAAAGATGGGAAATTCATTCCGGCAAGCGTACAAATGGCGACAATGAGGTGTGTGTGGGGAAGCATATTGCGCCAGTGACCGTGTGGCCTAATGGATAAGGCGTCGGACTTCGGATCCGAAGATTGCAGGTTCGAATCCTGTCACGGTCGAGTTTTTCCAGTTCTGCAAAAGATGCATGCTGTTTTACTGAGTTGTTTGAGTACTACAAATCTAGTTGAAAGTTGCTGCTGTCCGCTTCCTGGCTGCAAACCGGCGTCTACCTGAAGCTCAAGCAAGACAAAGGGGTTGTGTAGCGAAATTTTCGGCACAGTGCCGATCAGGAGAGATTTTTGGAACTACTGCGTCTGACTCAGGACCCAAGAGCTGCGCCACAGGCGTCTGCGCACAGTCGAGCATGTGTGTTGAATAATGGTGCTGATAGCCACGTATCATTTCAAGTAGATTTGATGCCTTTCGTAAAATTTATTTCATTGAATAGGAATTGTAGCTCATTTGTGGCAGCAGGAAATAAGCTGTAGTCAAAAGGATCTTCCATAGATGGTCGCAGGTCGCATAAATACTGTATGGCTCGTGACGCGTTGTGTGGAGCCCGGCTAGCTCAGTCGGTAGAGCATGAGACTCTTAATCTCAGGGTCGTGGGTTCGAGCCCCACGCTGGGCGGCGCAAAATTTTGTGTCTACGCGGATGCAACCTGCGCCCCTCTCGTGAGCCTTGCGTAATGAACGTAACGGGTTACGACGATGCCTAGCTTCGTATGAATATCAGAGGAATGGTTTTTGAAGCTGAAAGTAGCTCTGAAATGAAATAAAAGTGTTGTTTTGGAATTTTAGGCGTACATCGATATCGTGTGAGATGTGTAGGAAAGCAGCAGCTGTGCTAACTAAATACAAATAATGGTCGCTAATGCGGTGCGTTTCCAGCTGAAAGGCTCCGATTGACTGGTCCATAAGATTGAAGTACCCGAAATGTGCACTAGGCGGCGCCTCCTTAGCTCAGTGGCAGAGCGCTGGTCTAGTAAACCAGAGGTCGTGAGTTCGATCCTCACAGGAGGCAAAAGAATTTTGTAACAGCCCCTTCTAACGTAGATCTTTCGAAAAAAGCGGTCAAGGATATAAAAAATTATGAATGTGTTCGGTATTTAAGAAATGCTCTCGCAAATGAATAGTGCGAATGGTGCTATTAAAGTAGGCACCAGAAACTGCTGCTTTTGGCAGTCTCCGGAGAATGCCGACGTGGAATACTTAGTTCTTGTGATGTATTTTCTACCCCAGGTAGAGACCCTCGCGGTTGTCGTCGTCGTCGTCGGCGCCGCCGCCGCTTTGGTAATAGCGGCAACTCGCCATTGTATGACATAGGGTGAGGTACCTTCTGCAAGCGACTGAGATGGCAGTAAGCGATTGAAGCTGATTTGCAACCTCTTGTTTGATCAGCGTCACAAGGGCTTGAATGTAACTTGCGATGGGACACAGCAAGAAGTAGCGTCGCCTTTTTAGTACTGAAATTGGAGATGGAGAATTGCGTCAAAGATGGGAAATTCATTCCGGCAAGCGTACAAATGGCGACAATGAGGTGTGTGTGGGGAAGCATATTGCGCCAGTGACCGTGTGGCCTAATGGATAAGGCGTCGGACTTCGGATCCGAAGATTGCGGGTTCGAATCCTGTCACGGTCGAGTTTTTCCAGTTCTGCAAAAGATGCATGCTGTTTTACTGAGTTGTTTGAGTACTACAAATCTAGTTGAAAGTTGCTGCTGTCCGCTTCCTGGCTGCAAACCGGCGTCTACCTGAAGCTCAAGCAAGACAAAGGGGTTGTGTAGCGAAATTTTCGGCACAGTGCCGATCAGGAGAGATTTTTGGAACTACTGCGTCTGACTCAGGACCCAAGAGCTGCGCCACAGGCGTCTGCGCACAGTCGAGCATGTGTGTTGAATAATGGTGCTGATAGCCACGTATCATTTCAAGTAGATTTGATGCCTTTCGTAAAATTTATTTCATTGAATAGGAATTGTAGCTCATTTGTGGCAGCAGGAAATAAGCTGTAGTCAAAAGGATCTTCCATAGATGGTCGCAGGTCGCATAAATACTGTATGGCTCGTGACGCGTTGTGTGGAGCCCGGCTAGCTCAGTCGGTAGAGCATGAGACTCTTAATCTCAGGGTCGTGGGTTCGAGCCCCACGCTGGGCGGCGCAAAATTTTGTGTCTACGCGGATGCAACCTGCGCCCCTCTCGTGAGCCTTGCGTAATGAACGTAACGGGTTACGACGATGCCTAGCTTCGTATGAATATCAGAGGAATGGTTTTTGAAGCTGAAAGTAGCTCTGAAATGAAATAAAAGTGTTGTTTTGGAATTTTAGGCGTACATCGATATCGTGTGAGATGTGTAGGAAAGCAGCAGCTGTGCTAACTAAATACAAATAATGGTCGCTAATGCGGTGCGTTTCCAGCTGAAAGGCTCCGATTGACTGGTCCATAAGATTGAAGTACCCGAAATGTGCACTAGGCGGCGCCTCCTTAGCTCAGTGGCAGAGCGCTGGTCTAGTAAACCAGAGGTCGTGAGTTCGATCCTCACAGGAGGCAAAAGAATTTTGTAACAGCCCCTTCTAACGTAGATCTTTCGAAAAAAGCGGTCAAGGATATAAAAAATTATGAATGTGTTCGGTATTTAAGAAATGCTCTCGCAAATGAATAGTGCGAATGGTGCTATTAAAGTAGGCACCAGAAACTGCTGCTTTTGGCAGTCTCCGGAGAATGCCGACGTGGAATACTTAGTTCTTGTGATGTATTTTCTACCCCAGGTAGAGACCCTCGCGGTTGTCGTCGTCGTCGTCGGCGCCGCCGCCGCTTTGGTAATAGCGGCAACTCGCCATTGTATGACATAGGGTGAGGTACCTTCTGCAAGCGACTGAGATGGCAGTAAGCGATTGAAGCTGATTTGCAACCTCTTGTTTGATCAGCGTCACAAGGGCTTGAATGTAACTTGCGATGGGACACAGCAAGAAGTAGCGTCGCCTTTTTAGTACTGAAATTGGAGATGGAGAATTGCGTCAAAGATGGGAAATTCATTCCGGCAAGCGTACAAATGGCGACAATGAGGTGTGTGTGGGGAAGCATATTGCGCCAGTGACCGTGTGGCCTAATGGATAAGGCGTCGGACTTCGGATCCGAAGATTGCGGGTTCGAATCCTGTCACGGTCGAGTTTTTCCAGTTCTGCAAAAGATGCATGCTGTTTTACTGAGTTGTTTGAGTACTACAAATCTAGTTGAAAGTTGCTGCTGTCCGCTTCCTGGCTGCAAACCGGCGTCTACCTGAAGCTCAAGCAAGACAAAGGGGTTGTGTAGCGAAATTTTCGGCACAGTGCCGATCAGGAGAGATTTTTGGAACTACTGCGTCTGACTCAGGACCCAAGAGCTGCGCCACAGGCGTCTGCGCACAGTCGAGCATGTGTGTTGAATAATGGTGCTGATAGCCACGTATCATTTCAAGTAGATTTGATGCCTTTCGTAAAATTTATTTCATTGAATAGGAATTGTAGCTCATTTGTGGCAGCAGGAAATAAGCTGTAGTCAAAAGGATCTTCCATAGATGGTCGCAGGTCGCATAAATACTGTATGGCTCGTGACGCGTTGTGTGGAGCCCGGCTAGCTCAGTCGGTAGAGCATGAGACTCTTAATCTCAGGGTCGTGGGTTCGAGCCCCACGCTGGGCGGCGCAAAATTTTGTGTCTACGCGGATGCAACCTGCGCCCCTCTCGTGAGCCTTGCGTAATGAACGTAACGGGTTACGACGATGCCTAGCTTCGTATGAATATCAGAGGAATGGTTTTTGAAGCTGAAAGTAGCTCTGAAATGAAATAAAAGTGTTGTTTTGGAATTTTAGGCGTACATCGATATCGTGTGAGATGTGTAGGAAAGCAGCAGCTGTGCTAACTAAATACAAATAATGGTCGCTAATGCGGTGCGTTTCCAGCTGAAAGGCTCCGATTGACTGGTCCATAAGATTGAAGTACCCGAAATGTGCACTAGGCGGCGCCTCCTTAGCTCAGTGGCAGAGCGCTGGTCTAGTAAACCAGAGGTCGTGAGTTCGATCCTCACAGGAGGCAAAAGAATTTTGTAACAGCCCCTTCTAACGTAGATCTTTCGAAAAAAGCGGTCAAGGATATAAAAAATTATGAATGTGTTCGGTATTTAAGAAATGCTCTCGCAAATGAATAGTGCGAATGGTGCTATTAAAGTAGGCACCAGAAACTGCTGCTTTTGGCAGTCTCCGGAGAATGCCGACGTGGAATACTTAGTTCTTGTGATGTATTTTCTACCCCAGGTAGAGACCCTCGCGGTTGTCGTCGTCGTCGTCGGCGCCGCCGCCGCTTTGGTAATAGCGGCAACTCGCCATTGTATGACATAGGGTGAGGTACCTTCTGCAAGCGACTGAGATGGCAGTAAGCGATTGAAGCTGATTTGCAACCTCTTGTTTGATCAGCGTCACAAGGGCTTGAATGTAACTTGCGGTGGGACACAGCAAGAAGTAGCGTCGCCTTTTTAGTACTGAAATTGGAGATGGAGAATTGCGTCAAAGATGGGAAATTCATTCCGGCAAGCGTACAAATGGCGACAATGAGGTGTGTGTGGGGAAGCATATTGCGCCAGTGACCGTGTGGCCTAATGGATAAGGCGTCGGACTTCGGATCCGAAGATTGCAGGTTCGAATCCTGTCACGGTCGAGTTTTTCCAGTTCTGCAAAAGATGCATGCTGTTTTACTGAGTTGTTTGAGTACTACAAATCTAGTTGAAAGTTGCTGCTGTCCGCTTCCTGGCTGCAAACCGGCGTCTACCTGAAGCTCAAGCAAGACAAAGGGGTTGTGTAGCGAAATTTTCGGCACAGTGCCGATCAGGAGAGATTTTTGGAACTACTGCGTCTGACTCAGGACCCAAGAGCTGCGCCACAGGCGTCTGCGCACAGTCGAGCATGTGTGTTGAATAATGGTGCTGATAGCCACGTATCATTTCAAGTAGATTTGATGCCTTTCGTAAAATTTATTTCATTGAATAGGAATTGTAGCTCATTTGTGGCAGCAGGAAATAAGCTGTAGTCAAAAGGATCTTCCATAGATGGTCGCAGGTCGCATAAATACTGTATGGCTCGTGACGCGTTGTGTGGAGCCCGGCTAGCTCAGTCGGTAGAGCATGAGACTCTTAATCTCAGGGTCGTGGGTTCGAGCCCCACGCTGGGCGGCGCAAAATTTTGTGTCTACGCGGATGCAACCTGCGCCCCTCTCGTGAGCCTTGCGTAATGAACGTAACGGGTTACGACGATGCCTAGCTTCGTATGAATATCAGAGGAATGGTTTTTGAAGCTGAAAGTAGCTCTGAAATGAAATAAAAGTGTTGTTTTGGAATTTTAGGCGTACATCGATATCGTGTGAGATGTGTAGGAAAGCAGCAGCTGTGCTAACTAAATACAAATAATGGTCGCTAATGCGGTGCGTTTCCAGCTGAAAGGCTCCGATTGACTGGTCCATAAGATTGAAGTACCCGAAATGTGCACTAGGCGGCGCCTCCTTAGCTCAGTGGCAGAGCGCTGGTCTAGTAAACCAGAGGTCGTGAGTTCGATCCTCACAGGAGGCAAAAGAATTTTGTAACAGCCCCTTCTAACGTAGATCTTTCGAAAAAAGCGGTCAAGGATATAAAAAATTATGAATGTGTTCGGTATTTAAGAAATGCTCTCGCAAATGAATAGTGCGAATGGTGCTATTAAAGTAGGCACCAGAAACTGCTGCTTTTGGCAGTCTCCGGAGAATGCCGACGTGGAATACTTAGTTCTTGTGATGTATTTTCTACCCCAGGTAGAGACCCTCGCGGTTGTCGTCGTCGTCGTCGGCGCCGCCGCCGCTTTGGTAATAGCGGCAACTCGCCATTGTATGACATAGGGTGAGGTACCTTCTGCAAGCGACTGAGATGGCAGTAAGCGATTGAAGCTGATTTGCAACCTCTTGTTTGATCAGCGTCACAAGGGCTTGAATGTAACTTGCGATGGGACACAGCAAGAAGTAGCGTCGCCTTTTTAGTACTGAAATTGGAGATGGAGAATTGCGTCAAAGATGGGAAATTCATTCCGGCAAGCGTACAAATGGCGACAATGAGGTGTGTGTGGGGAAGCATATTGCGCCAGTGACCGTGTGGCCTAATGGATAAGGCGTCGGACTTCGGATCCGAAGATTGCAGGTTCGAATCCTGTCACGGTCGAGTTTTTCCAGTTCTGCAAAAGATGCATGCTGTTTTACTGAGTTGTTTGAGTACTACAAATCTAGTTGAAAGTTGCTGCTGTCCGCTTCCTGGCTGCAAACCGGCGTCTACCTGAAGCTCAAGCAAGACAAAGGGGTTGTGTAGCGAAATTTTCGGCACAGTGCCGATCAGGAGAGATTTTTGGAACTACTGCGTCTGACTCAGGACCCAAGAGCTGCGCCACAGGCGTCTGCGCACAGTCGAGCATGTGTGTTGAATAAT
This sequence comes from Schistocerca piceifrons, assembly GCF_021461385.2. Classification (NCBI taxonomy): domain Eukaryota; kingdom Metazoa; phylum Arthropoda; class Insecta; order Orthoptera; family Acrididae; genus Schistocerca; species Schistocerca piceifrons. The sequence continues at coordinate 9,699,978 of NC_060144.1, forward strand.
GGTGCTGATAGCCACGTATCATTTCAAGTAGATTTGATGCCTTTCGTAAAATTTATTTCATTGAATAGGAATTGTAGCTCATTTGTGGCAGCAGGAAATAAGCTGTAGTCAAAAGGATCTTCCATAGATGGTCGCAGGTCGCATAAATACTGTATGGCTCGTGACGCGTTGTGTGGAGCCCGGCTAGCTCAGTCGGTAGAGCATGAGACTCTTAATCTCAGGGTCGTGGGTTCGAGCCCCACGCTGGGCGGCGCAAAATTTTGTGTCTACGCGGATGCAACCTGCGCCCCTCTCGTGAGCCTTGCGTAATGAACGTAACGGGTTACGACGATGCCTAGCTTCGTATGAATATCAGAGGAATGGTTTTTGAAGCTGAAAGTAGCTCTGAAATGAAATAAAAGTGTTGTTTTGGAATTTTAGGCGTACATCGATATCGTGTGAGATGTGTAGGAAAGCAGCAGCTGTGCTAACTAAATACAAATAATGGTCGCTAATGCGGTGCGTTTCCAGCTGAAAGGCTCCGATTGACTGGTCCATAAGATTGAAGTACCCGAAATGTGCACTAGGCGGCGCCTCCTTAGCTCAGTGGCAGAGCGCTGGTCTAGTAAACCAGAGGTCGTGAGTTCGATCCTCACAGGAGGCAAAAGAATTTTGTAACAGCCCCTTCTAACGTAGATCTTTCGAAAAAAGCGGTCAAGGATATAAAAAATTATGAATGTGTTCGGTATTTAAGAAATGCTCTCGCAAATGAATAGTGCGAATGGTGCTATTAAAGTAGGCACCAGAAACTGCTGCTTTTGGCAGTCTCCGGAGAATGCCGACGTGGAATACTTAGTTCTTGTGATGTATTTTCTACCCCAGGTAGAGACCCTCGCGGTTGTCGTCGTCGTCGTCGGCGCCGCCGCCGCTTTGGTAATAGCGGCAACTCGCCATTGTATGACATAGGGTGAGGTACCTTCTGCAAGCGACTGAGATGGCAGTAAGCGATTGAAGCTGATTTGCAACCTCTTGTTTGATCAGCGTCACAAGGGCTTGAATGTAACTTGCGATGGGACACAGCAAGAAGTAGCGTCGCCTTTTTAGTACTGAAATTGGAGATGGAGAATTGCGTCAAAGATGGGAAATTCATTCCGGCAAGCGTACAAATGGCGACAATGAGGTGTGTGTGGGGAAGCATATTGCGCCAGTGACCGTGTGGCCTAATGGATAAGGCGTCGGACTTCGGATCCGAAGATTGCGGGTTCGAATCCTGTCACGGTCGAGTTTTTCCAGTTCTGCAAAAGATGCATGCTGTTTTACTGAGTTGTTTGAGTACTACAAATCTAGTTGAAAGTTGCTGCTGTCCGCTTCCTGGCTGCAAACCGGCGTCTACCTGAAGCTCAAGCAAGACAAAGGGGTTGTGTAGCGAAATTTTCGGCACAGTGCCGATCAGGAGAGATTTTTGGAACTACTGCGTCTGACTCAGGACCCAAGAGCTGCGCCACAGGCGTCTGCGCACAGTCGAGCATGTGTGTTGAATAATGGTGCTGATAGCCACGTATCATTTCAAGTAGATTTGATGCCTTTCGTAAAATTTATTTCATTGAATAGGAATTGTAGCTCATTTGTGGCAGCAGGAAATAAGCTGTAGTCAAAAGGATCTTCCATAGATGGTCGCAGGTCGCATAAATACTGTATGGCTCGTGACGCGTTGTGTGGAGCCCGGCTAGCTCAGTCGGTAGAGCATGAGACTCTTAATCTCAGGGTCGTGGGTTCGAGCCCCACGCTGGGCGGCGCAAAATTTTGTGTCTACGCGGATGCAACCTGCGCCCCTCTCGTGAGCCTTGCGTAATGAACGTAACGGGTTACGACGATGCCTAGCTTCGTATGAATATCAGAGGAATGGTTTTTGAAGCTGAAAGTAGCTCTGAAATGAAATAAAAGTGTTGTTTTGGAATTTTAGGCGTACATCGATATCGTGTGAGATGTGTAGGAAAGCAGCAGCTGTGCTAACTAAATACAAATAATGGTCGCTAATGCGGTGCGTTTCCAGCTGAAGGGCTCCGATTGACTGGTCCATAAGATTGAAGTACCCGAAATGTGCACTAGGCGGCGCCTCCTTAGCTCAGTGGCAGAGCGCTGGTCTAGTAAACCAGAGGTCGTGAGTTCGATCCTCACAGGAGGCAAAAGAATTTTGTAACAGCCCCTTCTAACGTAGATCTTTCGAAAAAAGCGGTCAAGGATATAAAAAATTATGAATGGGTTCGGTATTTAAGAAATGCTCTCGCAAATGAATAGTGCGAATGGTGCTATTAAAGTAGGCACCAGAAACTGCTGCTTTTGGCAGTCTCCGGAGAATGCCGACGTGGAATACTTAGTTCTTGTGATGTATTTTCTACCCCAGGTAGAGACCCTCGCGGTTGTCGTCGTCGTCGTCGGCGCCGCCGCCGCTTTGGTAATAGCGGCAACTCGCCATTGTATGACATAGGGTGAGGTACCTTCTGCAAGCGACTGAGATGGCAGTAAGCGATTGAAGCTGATTTGCAACCTCTTGTTTGATCAGCGTCACAAGGGCTTGAATGTAACTTGCGATGGGACACAGCAAGAAGTAGCGTCGCCTTTTTAGTACTGAAATTGGAGATGGAGAATTGCGTCAAAGATGGGAAATTCATTCCGGCAAGCGTACAAATGGCGACAATGAGGTGTGTGTGGGGAAGCATATTGCGCCAGTGACCGTGTGGCCTAATGGATAAGGCGTCGGACTTCGGATCCGAAGATTGCAGGTTCGAATCCTGTCACGGTCGAGTTTTTCCAGTTCTGCAAAAGATGCATGCTGTTTTACTGAGTTGTTTGAGTACTACAAATCTAGTTGAAAGTTGCTGCTGTCCGCTTCCTGGCTGCAAACCGGCGTCTACCTGAAGCTCAAGCAAGACAAAGGGGTTGTGTAGCGAAATTTTCGGCACAGTGCCGATCAGGAGAGATTTTTGGAACTACTGCGTCTGACTCAGGACCCAAGAGCTGCGCCACAGGCGTCTGCGCACAGTCGAGCATGTGTGTTGAATAATGGTGCTGATAGCCACGTATCATTTCAAGTAGATTTGATGCCTTTCGTAAAATTTATTTCATTGAATAGGAATTGTAGCTCATTTGTGGCAGCAGGAAATAAGCTGTAGTCAAAAGGATCTTCCATAGATGGTCGCAGGTCGCATAAATACTGTATGGCTCGTGACGCGTTGTGTGGAGCCCGGCTAGCTCAGTCGGTAGAGCATGAGACTCTTAATCTCAGGGTCGTGGGTTCGAGCCCCACGCTGGGCGGCGCAAAATTTTGTGTCTACGCGGATGCAACCTGCGCCCCTCTCGTGAGCCTTGCGTAATGAACGTAACGGGTTACGACGATGCCTAGCTTCGTATGAATATCAGAGGAATGGTTTTTGAAGCTGAAAGTAGCTCTGAAATGAAATAAAAGTGTTGTTTTGGAATTTTAGGCGTACATCGATATCGTGTGAGATGTGTAGGAAGGCAGCAGCTGTGCTAACTAAATACAAATAATGGTCGCTAATGCGGTGCGTTTCCAGCTGAAGGGCTCCGATTGACTGGTCCATAAGATTGAAGTACCCGAAATGTGCACTAGGCGGCGCCTCCTTAGCTCAGTGGCAGAGCGCTGGTCTAGTAAACCGGAGGTCGTGAGTTCGATCTTCACAGGAGGCAAAAGAATTTTGTAACAGCCCCTTCTAACGTAGATCTTTCGAAAAAAGCGGTCAAGGATATAAAAAATTATGAATGGGTTCGGTATTTAAGAAATGCTCTCGCAAATGAATAGTGCGAACGGTGCTATTAAAGTAGGCACCAGAAACTGCTGCTTTTGGCAGTCTCCGGAGAATGCCGACGTGGAATACTTAGTTCTTGTGATGTATTTTCTACCCCTGGTAGAGACCCTCGCGGTTGTCGTCGTCGTCGGCGCCGCCGCCGCTTTGGTAATAGAGGCAACTCGCCATTGTATGACATAGGGTGAGGCACCTTCTGCAAGCGACTGAGATGGCAGTAAGCGATTGAAGCTGATTTGCAACCTCTTGTTTGATCAGCGTCACAAGGGCTTGAATGTAACTTGCGATGGGACACAGCAAGAAGTAGCGTCGCCTTTTTAGTACTGAAATTGGAGATGGAGAATTGCGTCAAAGATGGGAAATTCATTCCGGCAAGCGTACAAATGGCGACAATGAGGTGTGTGTGGGGAAGCATATTGCGCCAGTGACCGTGTGGCCTAATGGATAAGGCGTCGGACTTCGGATCCGAAGATTGCGGGTTCGAATCCTGTCACGGTCGAGTTTTTCCAGTTCTGCAAAAGATGCATGCTGTTTTACTGAGTTGTTTGAGTACTACAAATCTAGTTGAAAGTTGCTGCTGTCCGCTTCCTGGCTGCAAACCGGCGTCTACCTGAAGCTCAAGCAAGACAAAGGGGTTGTGTAGCGAAATTTTCGGCACAGTGCCGATCAGGAGAGATTTTTGGAACTACTGCGTCTGACTCAGGACCCAAGAGCTGCGCCACAGGCGTCTGCGCACAGTCGAGCATGTGTGTTGAATAATGGTGCTGATAGCCACGTATCATTTCAAGTAGATTTGATGCCTTTCGTAAAATTTATTTCATTGAATAGGAATTGTAGCTCATTTGTGGCAGCAGGAAATAAGCTGTAGTCAAAAGGATCTTCCATAGATGGTCGCAGGTCGCATAAATACTGTATGGCTCGTGACGCGTTGTGTGGAGCCCGGCTAGCTCAGTCGGTAGAGCATGAGACTCTTAATCTCAGGGTCGTGGGTTCGAGCCCCACGCTGGGCGGCGCAAAATTTTGTGTCTACGCGGATGCAACCTGCGCCCCTCTCGTGAGCCTTGCGTAATGAACGTAACGGGTTACGACGATGCCTAGCTTCGTATGAATATCAGAGGAATGGTTTTTGAAGCTGTAAGTAGCTCTGAAATGAAATAAAAGTGTTGTTTTGGAATTTTAGGCGTACATCGATATCGTGTGAGATGTGTAGGAAAGCAGCAGCTGTGCTAACTAAATACAAATAATGGTCGCTAATGCGGTGCGTTTCCAGCTGAAGGGCTCCGATTGACTGGTCCATAAGATTGAAGTACCCGAAATGTGCACTAGGCGGCGCCTCCTTAGCTCAGTGGCAGAGCGCCGGTCTAGTAAACCAGAGGTCGTGAGTTCGATCCTCACAGGAGGCAAAAGAATTTTGTAACAGCCCCTTCTAACGTAGATCTTTCGAAAAAAGCGGTCAAGGATATAAAAAATTATGAATGGGTTCGGTATTTAAGAAATGCTCTCGCAAATGAATAGTGCGAATGGTGCTATTAAAGTAGGCACCAGAAACTGCTGCTTTTGGCAGTCTCCGGAGAATGCCGACGTGGAATACTTAGTTCTTGTGATGTATTTTCTACCCCAGGTAGAGACCCTCGCGGTTGTCGTCGTCGTCGTCGGCGCCGCCGCCGCTTTGGTAATAGCGGCAACTCGCCATTGTATGACATAGGGTGAGGTACCTTCTGCAAGCGACTGAGATGGCAGTAAGCGATTGAAGCTGATTTGCAACCTCTTGTTTGATCAGCGTCACAAGGGCTTGAATGTAACTTGCGATGGGACACAGCAAGAAGTAGCGTCGCCTTTTTAGTACTGAAATTGGAGATGGAGAATTGCGTCAAAGATGGGAAATTCATTCCGGCAAGCGTACAAATGGCGACAATGAGGTGTGTGTGGGGAAGCATATTGCGCCAGTGACCGTGTGGCCTAATGGATAAGGCGTCGGACTTCGGATCCGAAGATTGCGGGTTCGAATCCTGTCACGGTCGAGTTTTTCCAGTTCTGCAAAAGATGCATGCTGTTTTACTGAGTTGTTTGAGTACTACAAATCTAGTTGAAAGTTGCTGCTGTCCGCTTCCTGGCTGCAAACCGGCGTCTACCTGAAGCTCAAGCAAGACAAAGGGGTTGTGTAGCGAAATTTTCGGCACAGTGCCGATCAGGAGAGATTTTTGGAACTACTGCGTCTGACTCAGGACCCAAGAGCTGCGCCACAGGCGTCTGCGCACAGTCGAGCATGTGTGTTGAATAATGGTGCTGATAGCCACGTATCATTTCAAGTAGATTTGATGCCTTTCGTAAAATTTATTTCATTGAATAGGAATTGTAGCTCATTTGTGGCAGCAGGAAATAAGCTGTAGTCAAAAGGATCTTCCATAGATGGTCGCAGGTCGCATAAATACTGTATGGCTCGTGACGCGTTGTGTGGAGCCCGGCTAGCTCAGTCGGTAGAGCATGAGACTCTTAATCTCAGGGTCGTGGGTTCGAGCCCCACGCTGGGCGGCGCAAAATTTTGTGTCTACGCGGATGCAACCTGCGCCCCTCTCGTGAGCCTTGCGTAATGAACGTAACGGGTTACGACGATGCCTAGCTTCGTATGAATATCAGAGGAATGGTTTTTGAAGCTGAAAGTAGCTCTGAAATGAAATAAAAGTGTTGTTTTGGAATTTTAGGCGTACATCGATATCGTGTGAGATGTGTAGGAAGGCAGCAGCTGTGCTAACTAAATACAAATAATGGTCGCTAATGCGGTGCGTTTCCAGCTGAAGGGCTCCGATTGACTGGTCCATAAGATTGAAGTACCCGAAATGTGCACTAGGCGGCGCCTCCTTAGCTCAGTGGCAGAGCGCTGGTCTAGTAAACCGGAGGTCGTGAGTTCGATCTTCACAGGAGGCAAAAGAATATTGTAACAGCCCCTTCTAACGTAGATCTTTCGAAAAAAGCGGTCAAGGATATAAAAAATTATGAATGGGTTCGGTATTTAAGAAATGCTCTCGCAAATGAATAGTGCGAACGGTGCTATTAAAGTAGGCACCAGAAACTGCTGCTTTTGGCAGTCTCCGGAGAATGCCGACGTGGAATACTTAGTTCTTGTGATGTATTTTCTACCCCTGGTAGAGACCCTCGCGGTTGTCGTCGTCGTCGGCGCCGCCGCCGCTTTGGTAATAGAGGCAACTCGCCATTGTATGACATAGGGTGAGGCACCTTCTGCAAGCGACTGAGATGGCAGTAAGCGATTGAAGCTGATTTGCAACCTCTTGTTTGATCAGCGTCACAAGGGCTTGAATGTAACTTGCGATGGGACACAGCAAGAAGTAGCGTCGCCTTTTTAGTACTGAAATTGGAGATGGAGAATTGCGTCAAAGATGGGAAATTCATTCCGGCAAGCGTACAAATGGCGACAATGAGGTGTGTGTGGGGAAGCATATTGCGCCAGTGACCGTGTGGCCTAATGGATAAGGCGTCGGACTTCGGATCCGAAGATTGCGGGTTCGAATCCTGTCACGGTCGAGTTTTTCCAGTTCTGCAAAAGATGCATGCTGTTTTACTGAGTTGTTTGAGTACTACAAATCTAGTTGAAAGTTGCTGCTGTCCGCTTCCTGGCTGCAAACCGGCGTCTACCTGAAGCTCAAGCAAGACAAAGGGGTTGTGTAGCGAAATTTTCGGCACAGTGCCGATCAGGAGAGATTTTTGGAACTACTGCGTCTGACTCAGGACCCAAGAGCTGCGCCACAGGCGTCTGCGCACAGTCGAGCATGTGTGTTGAATAATGGTGCTGATAGCCACGTATCATTTCAAGTAGATTTGATGCCTTTCGTAAAATTTATTTCATTGAATAGGAATTGTAGCTCATTTGTGGCAGCAGGAAATAAGCTGTAGTCAAAAGGATCTTCCATAGATGGTCGCAGGTCGCATAAATACTGTATGGCTCGTGACGCGTTGTGTGGAGCCCGGCTAGCTCAGTCGGTAGAGCATGAGACTCTTAATCTCAGGGTCGTGGGTTCGAGCCCCACGCTGGGCGGCGCAAAATTTTGTGTCTACGCGGATGCAACCTGCGCCCCTCTCGTGAGCCTTGCGTAATGAACGTAACGGGTTACGACGATGCCTAGCTTCGTATGAATATCAGAGGAATGGTTTTTGAAGCTGAAAGTAGCTCTGAAATGAAATAAAAGTGTTGTTTTGGAATTTTAGGCGTACATCGATATCGTGTGAGATGTGTAGGAAAGCAGCAGCTGTGCTAACTAAATACAAATAATGGTCGCTAATGCGGTGCGTTTCCAGCTGAAGGGCTCCGATTGACTGGTCCATAAGATTGAAGTACCCGAAATGTGCACTAGGCGGCGCCTCCTTAGCTCAGTGGCAGAGCGCTGGTCTAGTAAACCAGAGGTCGTGAGTTCGATCCTCACAGGAGGCAAAAGAATTTTGTAACAGCCCCTTCTAACGTAGATCTTTCGAAAAAAGCGGTCAAGGATATAAAAAATTATGAATGGGTTCGGTATTTAAGAAATGCTCTCGCAAATGAATAGTGCGAATGGTGCTATTAAAGTAGGCACCAGAAACTGCTGCTTTTGGCAGTCTCCGGAGAATGCCGACGTGGAATACTTAGTTCTTGTGATGTATTTTCTACCCCAGGTAGAGACCCTCGCGGTTGTCGTCGTCGTCGTCGGCGCCGCCGCCGCTTTGGTAATAGCGGCAACTCGCCATTGTATGACATAGGGTGAGGTACCTTCTGCAAGCGACTGAGATGGCAGTAAGCGATTGAAGCTGATTTGCAACCTCTTGTTTGATCAGCGTCACAAGGGCTTGAATGTAACTTGCGATGGGACACAGCAAGAAGTAGCGTCGCCTTTTTAGTACTGAAATTGGAGATGGAGAATTGCGTCAAAGATGGGAAATTCATTCCGGCAAGCGTACAAATGGCGACAATGAGGTGTGTGTGGGGAAGCATATTGCGCCAGTGACCGTGTGGCCTAATGGATAAGGCGTCGGACTTCGGATCCGAAGATTGCAGGTTCGAATCCTGTCACGGTCGAGTTTTTCCAGTTCTGCAAAAGATGCATGCTGTTTTACTGAGTTGTTTGAGTACTACAAATCTAGTTGAAAGTTGCTGCTGTCCGCTTCCTGGCTGCAAACCGGCGTCTACCTGAAGCTCAAGCAAGACAAAGGGGTTGTGTAGCGAAATTTTCGGCACAGTGCCGATCAGGAGAGATTTTTGGAACTACTGCGTCTGACTCAGGACCCAAGAGCTGCGCCACAGGCGTCTGCGCACAGTCGAGCATGTGTGTTGAATAATGGTGCTGATAGCCACGTATCATTTCAAGTAGATTTGATGCCTTTCGTAAAATTTATTTCATTGAATAGGAATTGTAGCTCATTTGTGGCAGCAGGAAATAAGCTGTAGTCAAAAGGATCTTCCATAGATGGTCGCAGGTCGCATAAATACTGTATGGCTCGTGACGCGTTGTGTGGAGCCCGGCTAGCTCAGTCGGTAGAGCATGAGACTCTTAATCTCAGGGTCGTGGGTTCGAGCCCCACGCTGGGCGGCGCAAAATTTTGTGTCTACGCGGATGCAACCTGCGCCCCTCTCGTGAGCCTTGCGTAATGAACGTAACGGGTTACGACGATGCCTAGCTTCGTATGAATATCAGAGGAATGGTTTTTGAAGCTGAAAGTAGCTCTGAAATGAAATAAAAGTGTTGTTTTGGAATTTTAGGCGTACATCGATATCGTGTGAGATGTGTAGGAAAGCAGCAGCTGTGCTAACTAAATACAAATAATGGTCGCTAATGCGGTGCGTTTCCAGCTGAAGGGCTCCGATTGACTGGTCCATAAGATTGAAGTACCCGAAATGTGCACTAGGCGGCGCCTCCTTAGCTCAGTGGCAGAGCGCTGGTCTAGTAAACCAGAGGTCGTGAGTTCGATCCTCACAGGAGGCAAAAGAATTTTGTAACAGCCCCTTCTAACGTAGATCTTTCGAAAAAAGCGGTCAAGGATATAAAAAATTATGAATGGGTTCGGTATTTAAGAAATGCTCTCGCAAATGAATAGTGCGAATGGTGCTATTAAAGTAGGCACCAGAAACTGCTGCTTTTGGCAGTCTCCGGAGAATGCCGACGTGGAATACTTAGTTCTTGTGATGTATTTTCTACCCCAGGTAGAGACCCTCGCGGTTGTCGTCGTCGTCGGCGCCGCCGCCGCCGCCGCTTTGGTAATAGCGGCAACTCGCCATTGTATGACATAGGGTGAGGTACCTTCTGCAAGCGACTGAGATGGCAGTAAGCGATTGAAGCTGATTTGCAACCTCTTGTTTGATCAGCGTCACAAGGGCTTGAATGTAACTTGCGATGGGACACAGCAAGAAGTAGCGTCGCCTTTTTAGTACTGAAATTGGAGATGGAGAATTGCGTCAAAGATGGGAAATTCATTCCGGCAAGCGTACAAATGGCGACAATGAGGTGTGTGTGGGGAAGCATATTGCGCCAGTGACCGTGTGGCCTAATGGATAAGGCGTCGGACTTCGGATCCGAAGATTGCAGGTTCGAATCCTGTCACGGTCGAGTTTTTCCAGTTCTGCAAAAGATGCATGCTGTTTTACTGAGTTGTTTGAGAACTACAAATCTAGTTGAAAGTTGCTGCTGGCCGCTTCCTGGCTGCAAACCGGCGTCTACCTGAAGCTCAAGCAAGACAAAGGGGTTGTGTAGCGAAATTTTCGGCACAGTGCCGATCAGGAGAGATTTTTGGAACTACTGCGTCTGACTCAGGACCCAAGAGCTGCGCCACAGGCGTCTGCGCACAGTCGAGCATGTGTGTTGAATAATGGTGCTGATAGCCACGTATCATTTCAAGTAGATTTGATGCCTTTCGTAAAATTTATTTCATTGAATAGGAATTGTAGCTCATTTGTGGCAGCAGGAAATAAGCTGTAGTCAAAAGGATCTTCCATAGATGGTCGCAGGTCGCATAAATACTGTATGGCTCGTGACGCGTTGTGTGGAGCCCGGCTAGCTCAGTCGGTAGAGCATGAGACTCTTAATCTCAGGGTCGTGGGTTCGAGCCCCACGCTGGGCGGCGCAAAATTTTGTGTCTACGCGGATGCAACCTGCGCCCCTCTCGTGAGCCTTGCGTAATGAACGTAACGGGTTACGACGATGCCTAGCTTCGTATGAATATCAGAGGAATGGTTTTTGAAGCTGAAAGTAGCTCTGAAATGAAATAAAAGTGTTGTTTTGGAATTTTAGGCGTACATCGATATCGTGTGAGATGTGTAGGAAAGCAGCAGCTGTGCTAACTAAATACAAATAATGGTCGCTAATGCGGTGCGTTTCCAGCTGAAGGGCTCCGATTGACTGGTCCATAAGATTGAAGTACCCGAAATGTGCACTAGGCGGCGCCTCCTTAGCTCAGTGGCAGAGCGCTGGTCTAGTAAACCAGAGGTCGTGAGTTCGATCCTCACAGGAGGCAAAAGAATTTTGTAACAGCCCCTTCTAACGTAGATCTTTCGAAAAAAGCGGTCAAGGATATAAAAAATTATGAATGGGTTCGGTATTTAAGAAATGCTCTCGCAAATGAATAGTGCGAATGGTGCTATTAAAGTAGGCACCAGAAACTGCTGCTTTTGGCAGTCTCCGGAGAATGCCGACGTGGAATACTTAGTTCTTGTGATGTATTTTCTACCCCAGGTAGAGACCCTCGCGGTTGTCGTCGTCGTCGTCGGCGCCGCCGCCGCTTTGGTAATAGCGGCAACTCGCCATTGTATGACATAGGGTGAGGTACCTTCTGCAAGCGACTGAGATGGCAGTAAGCGATTGAAGCTGATTTGCAACCTCTTGTTTGATCAGCGTCACAAGGGCTTGAATGTAACTTGCGATGGGACACAGCAAGAAGTAGCGTCGCCTTTTTAGTACTGAAATTGGAGATGGAGAATTGCGTCAAAGATGGGAAATTCATTCCGGCAAGCGTACAAATGGCGACAATGAGGTGTGTGTGGGGAAGCATATTGCGCCAGTGACCGTGTGGCCTAATGGATAAGGCGTCGGACTTCGGATCCGAAGATTGCAGGTTCGAATCCTGTCACGGTCGAGTTTTTCCAGTTCTGCAAAAGATGCATGCTGTTTTACTGAGTTGTTTGAGTACTACAAATCTAGTTGAAAGTTGCTGCTGGCCGCTTCCTGGCTGCAAACCGGCGTCTACCTGAAGCTCAAGCAAGACAAAGGGGTTGTGTAGCGAAATTTTCGGCACAGTGCCGATCAGGAGAGATTTTTGGAACTACTGCGTCTGACTCAGGACCCAAGAGCTGCGCCACAGGCGTCTGCGCACAGTCGAGCATGTGTGTTGAATAATGGTGCTGATAGCCACGTATCATTTCAAGTAGATTTGATGCCTTTCGTAAAATTTATTTCATTGAATAGGAATTGTAGCTCATTTGTGGCAGCAGGAAATAAGCTGTAGTCAAAAGGATCTTCCATAGATGGTCGCAGGTCGCATAAATACTGTATGGCTCGTGACGCGTTGTGTGGAGCCCGGCTAGCTCAGTCGGTAGAGCATGAGACTCTTAATCTCAGGGTCGTGGGTTCGAGCCCCACGCTGGGCGGCGCAAAATTTTGTGTCTACGCGGATGCAACCTGCGCCCCTCTCGTGAGCCTTGCGTAATGAACGTAACGGGTTACGACGATGCCTAGCTTCGTATGAATATCAGAGGAATGGTTTTTGAAGCTGAAAGTAGCTCTGAAATGAAATAAAAGTGTTGTTTTGGAATTTTAGGCGTACATCGATATCGTGTGAGATGTGTAGGAAAGCAGCAGCTGTGCTAACTAAATACAAATAATGGTCGCTAATGCGGTGCGTTTCCAGCTGAAGGGCTCCGATTGACTGGTCCATAAGATTGAAGTACCCGAAATGTGCACTAGGCGGCGCCTCCTTAGCTCAGTGGCAGAGCGCTGGTCTAGTAAACCAGAGGTCGTGAGTTCGATCCTCACAGGAGGCAAAAGAATTTTGTAACAGCCCCTTCTAACGTAGATCTTTCGAAAAAAGCGGTCAAGGATATAAAAAATTATGAATGGGTTCGGTATTTAAGAAATGCTCTCGCAAATGAATAGTGCGAATGGTGCTATTAAAGTAGGCACCAGAAACTGCTGCTTTTGGCAGTCTCCGGAGAATGCCGACGTGGAATACTTAGTTCTTGTGATGTATTTTCTACCCCAGGTAGAGACCCTCGCGGTTGTCGTCGTCGTCGGCGCCGCCGCCGCCGCCGCTTTGGTAATAGCGGCAACTCGCCATTGTATGACATAGGGTGAGGTACCTTCTGCAAGCGACTGAGATGGCAGTAAGCGATTGAAGCTGATTTGCAACCTCTTGTTTGATCAGCGTCACAAGGGCTTGAATGTAACTTGCGATGGGACACAGCAAGAAGTAGCGTCGCCTTTTTAGTACTGAAATTGGAGATGGAGAATTGCGTCAAAGATGGGAAATTCATTCCGGCAAGCGTACAAATGGCGACAATGAGGTGTGTGTGGGGAAACATATTGCGCCAGTGACCGTGTGGCCTAATGGATAAGGCGTCGGACTTCGGATCCGAAGATTGCAGGTTCGAATCCTGTCACGGTCGAGTTTTTCCAGTTCTGCAAAAGATGCATGCTGTTTTACTGAGTTGTTTGAGTACTACAAATCTAGTTGAAAGTTGCTGCTGTCCGCTTCCTGGCTGCAAACCGGCGTCTACCTGAAGCTCAAGCAAGACAAAGGGGTTGTGTAGCGAAATTTTCGGCACAGTGCCGATCAGGAGAGATTTTTGGAACTTCTGCGTCTGACTCAGGACCCAAGAGCTGCGCCACAGGCGTCTGCGCACAGTCGAGCATGTGTGTTGAATAATGGTGCTGATAGCCACGTATCATTTCAAGTAGATTTGATGCCTTTCGTAAAATTTATTTCATTGAATAGGAATTGTAGCTCATTTGTGGCAGCAGGAAATAAGCTGTAGTCAAAAGGATCTTCCATAGATGGTCGCAGGTCGCATAAATACTGTATGGCTCGTGACGCGTTGTGTGGAGCCCGGCTAGCTCAGTCGGTAGAGCATGAGACTCTTAATCTCAGGGTCGTGGGTTCGAGCCCCACGCTGGGCGGCGCAAAATTTTGTGTCTACGCGGATGCAACCTGCGCCCCTCTCGTGAGCCTTGCGTAATGAACGTAACGGGTTACGACGATGCCTAGCTTCGTATGAATATCAGAGGAATGGTTTTTGAAGCTGAAAGTAGCTCTGAAATGAAATAAAAGTGTTGTTTTGGAATTTTAGGCGTACATCGATATCGTGTGAGATGTGTAGGAAAGCAGCAGCTGTGCTAACTAAATACAAATAATGGTCGCTAATGCGGTGCGTTTCCAGCTGAAGGGCTCCGATTGACTGGTCCATAAGATTGAAGTACCCGAAATGTGCACTAGGCGGCGCCTCCTTAGCTCAGTGGCAGTTCCGCTTTAGACGCCGTGCAGTGTGGACGTGCCTAGTCTTCCGCTCCGCCGTAGCGTTACGTATAGTGGACTATCGTTTTTGTTTACGTGTTGTGTTGCAACTTCTGTGAGTGTTTCTTCGTCGTTGTTTCGTACCTTGTGTTTTTTTTTTCTGTCCTTATTTCAGTGTTTTTTGTGTAGCGGTTTCGACCGCATATTTTGAAAATGTCGTCCCAGGTTATTCCTCGTCAGGCTACAGTTAGTTTTGCTTTTGACAAGTCAACCCGCCATGTGCAACCCAGTTCTCTTGAGATTCATGATTGGTTGGTAGATACCTTTGGTGTTCATTCGGATCAGGTGCACACTGCTTATTTTGATACCGAACTGTATGTTTTCTTTGTTAAGTTTATGGACCCACTTCAGGTTGATAAAATTCTTTCTAAATATGGTCATCAAGTTCTCTTTCGGCATCGGGATGATTCTGTAAGTACCGTGCTGCTTTCCAATGCTTCCATCACGTATACCAATGTTCGTGTTTACAACCTTCCGCCGGAGGTGGATAATGTCTATCTTAAGGAGGGTCTACAGAAGTATGGTGATGTAAAGAGCATTCGCCTTGAACGCTGGTCAAGCCAACATCGCCTGCAATGTTACAGTGGTATTCGTTCAGTCGAAATGCACGTTAAGCAGAATATTCCATCTCACCTGCAGATCGGTGGATATCGTGTCCATGTAACATATAGTGGTCAGGTTGGCACCTGTTTTTTGTGCAATGAAAGTGGTCACGTGCGTACCGACTGTCCGCGGAGAGTTTTTGTTTTAAAAAATTCTCTCGAACAGCGTCGCAAGTTAACGGTCGCTGACCTCGTTGCAGGTGGATCTGCTCTTGGTGTAGCACAGTCCAGTGGTAGTAGCGCCCCGCCACAGGTTTTGCGCACCCCTGATACAGAATTTCCTCCTTTGCGTGCTAAATCTGATGTTGTTCCGTCTGTCCCTCAGGTGGGTGTGCCACTTTTGAATAATAAGAGGCGTCGCCCACACGATGGAAATAGTACGGATGAGGATCTCCCTGAGATGCCCCAGTCCGAGCGACCGGCATCCTCCGAGCCACTGTGTACTGTAGCTGCTCCCTGCCCTCCTGAGGTAGCGGTTCCGGTGGCGGCTGCTGGCGCCCCTCCGGCCTCCGACGCAGCTTCTCTCGAGTCGGGTCGTCGGTCGGGCCTGTTGGCGCCGTCTTCCGAACCGACTTCGATGTCACAACAAGTGGAGCCGCGACAACTTCCTGCTTCGCTGCCCCATACCTCTGCCAGCGGAGCTGCTCCGCTTCCTTCCAACTCTGCGGCCTCGGACCTTCCTGCTCACGTTTCGCCTCCGTGCAGTCCATGTTTGCCGGAAGCTAGTGCAGGTGTTGACCATTCCGTTTTGTCGGATGTTTCCCCCGCGACCCCGGATCCCGCATGTGGACCGGCGCGGGTGGTGTCGGATACAGAACTTGACCCTCCTACGTCACCGGCGGCTGAAGTTTCCTTGCCCGTCAGCCGACGCAAGTTACGCGTTCAGCCGAACGTTAATGCTGTTCGTAAAAAACCGAAACGTAAGGGATCCGCGGAACGGGGTAGCAGTCCCCCTCCCTCGGATGCCTCCGTCACCCCTGCTATGGACTGTGACGCTGGTGCGTCGGTGTAGGTGATTTGTTTTCTCGCTTTTCTCTCTATGGTTCAAGCATACACCTTTCTTACCTTAAATGTTAACCGTATTGAGTCCGACGTTCGCATTGCCTCTTTGCGGCAGTTTATTTACGACGCCTGTGCGGACGTAGTGTTTTTGCAGGAAGTGTTGTTTTCTGATCTCTCTCTACCTGGATTTCAAACTGTTTTTAATGTCGCGCCGGAATATTCAACAGGAACTGCTCTTTTCTTTCGAGAGGGCATTCCTATTACTGACATTGAATTCCTTGACTCTGGCCGTGGGATTGGTTGTCGTCTTTTTGATCTCCGCCTCGTTGTTTTGTATGCCCCCTCTGGTTCGGGTCACACTGTGGCTCGATCGCGCTTTTATAAAGAAGAGCTTATTTATCTTTTGCGCCAGAGTCCTCGGAGTCTCCTGCTCGGAGGCGATTTTAATTGTGTTTTACGCCCTGCAGACCAGTCCCCCAATTTTAATTATTGCCGTGATTTACATGACTTAGTTCGTACGATGCATCTGCGTGATGTTTGGGAACACAAATATCCAACCCTGGTGAAATATACGTTTTTTACCGCGTCCTCATGCAGTAGACTCGACAGATTCTATTTATCTGATTTTTTATGTGATAAAATTCTTTCTGTCGATGTTATTCCTACTAGTTTTTCTGACCATTGTGCTTTTACTGCAACTGTAAATCTTAGTCGCCAACCTGCAAAACTTTATCGTTCCCAGTGGATGTTAAATGTTTCCCACCTTGCCGACAGTGCTATGGATGATGTTATAAGTGGCGTGTGGGAGCGATGTCTTCGCTCTGTCCCGCGATACCCCTCCTTGCTGGTTTGGTGGACTGCGTTTGCCAAGCCCAAGATTCGTCAGACTTTGATTTTCTACTGTGCTGCTAGGACGCGTGATTTTAAGAACACGTATGAATATTACTACTCTGTCCTGCGTGAACTATATGACGCGGCGGGTACCTCTCCACTGCGGATCCATGATGTTCGTCGTATTAAAGCCAAGCTCTTGAGCCTTAAACGACGACAGATGGATGGTCTGCGAGTTAAGTCGAAACCTCACTCTCTTGTTGAAGGTGAACTGACATCCTTGTACCACCTGCTACGGCATCAGACTCGTCGTCGTCGCTCCTTCATCTCTTCTCTTACGGTGGATGATGGGCGACAGCTTAGTGCACAGGAGGAAATGGTTCGTGCTCTTCATCAGTATTACACTAGTCTCTATTCTGCCGATGATTCTGGTGAGTCTCTTTCGGATGATGTCTTTGGGGATCTAACTGCGACGATCGCGCCTGACGCGAACGGCGAATTTCTCCGGGAGTTCCAGGTAGATGATGTTTTCGATTTTATTGCTCGCTCTCCGTCCAGTAAATCGCCGGGTCCAGACGGCCTGCCTAAAGAATTTTATCTCCGTTTTTGGCCTCTTTTGGGTGGCATTTTTACGCAGATTTTAAATGAGATTGTCAGAGGGATGGATGTGCCTGCCGATTTTAAAGTAGGGAAAATTGTTTTAATTCCGAAGTCCTCTGGTCGTTTATCTGCTGCCAATCTTCGTCCGCTCACATTGCTGAATTTTGACTATAAGACAGCTGCTAGAGCGCTCAATAGCCGGCTGTCTTCTCTGCTTCGGGGTGTGATTGGTGCACATCAATGTTGTTTTCATGATAGATCTATTCTGACACCAGTAGCCGAATATCGGGATGTTGTCTCGGTTGCGGCGGTTACAAACGTACATTGTGCCTTTGCCTTCCTTGATTTTTATAAGGCTTTTGATCACGTCAGTCATGTGTTTTTAGATCGTGTTTTAGGTACAATAGGTTTTAACGCTTCATCACGTGGTGTTCTTGGCAATTTGTACAGGGGAATAACAGCTCGGGTGTCAGTCAATGGGCAGCTGACGCCGCCCATTGCTATCCGCCGCGGAGTGCCTCAGGGTAGTCCGCTCTCTATGTCTTTATTCGTTTTGTCCCTGGAACCGCTGCTTCGGACTATTGCTCTCAAGCTTCAGGGTATGTCCCTCTCTGGTGGGAAGCTCTCGGTTAAGGCATATGCGGATGATGTCGTTGTTCTCCTCCGTCAACGAGATGATATCCCGTTGTTGAAAGGGGCAGTTGATGCATACTGTCGTGTCTCTGGAGCGCGTCTCAATCAGGGTAAATGTAAGTTCCTTGATATTCGAGGATTTCGCGATGCTGACGTCCCTTGGGCCACTTTTGTCGATCGCCATACGTCCTTGGGGATTATCATTGATCGGTGTCCTCTAAAAATGGCGGCTCTCAATTGGAAATCTGTCACCGAGAAGATACAGGGGGCTCTGATGGTCCATGAGCAGCGCTCTGCTACCATTTTGCAAAAAGTCAGAATTTTAGACACCTACGTCCTATGTAAAGCTTATTATGTTGCTCAGCTGTTCCCACTTCCCATGATGGTGGCGAAAAGGTTGCGCCAATTGTCTAGCAGGTTTATATGGAAGGGCCATCTATTCAAGTTACGTTACGAGGTAATGACGAAACCGCGTCTCTCCGGAGGCTTGGGCCTCTCTGACATTACTCGCAAGGCGTCTGCTTTGTACGTCCGCCGAACGACTCTAATTGTTACGCAAGAAGTGACTTCAATTACATCCAGGCTTTTTACTGTTGTGCGTCCGGCGAGCCTTGCTCCACCTGTCGATGTCGGACGCCTAAATTTTAAGTTGAAACACATTCGGGAATTTTACATTGCGGTGAGTTACCTCGGTGACGTCTTCTTGCGGCGACCGGTGCCAACGACCAAGAGCTTGATTGCCCGCTGGGAGGGGCTGGCCAGTCCCAATCCAATAGAACTGGCGTCTCCATCCGTGTCCTGGAGGAACGTCTGGAAGAACGTTAGTCTGCCGATCCACTCTATGGCCGTGGCGTCCACGTGGTATAGGGTGATAAATAATTTGGTTCCCACCAATGTACGACTGCACCGTATTGGTCTTTCTGACACGGACACCTGTACTCGGTGTGGTCTCCTAGATACCCTTGAACATCGATTCACCTGCTGTGGGCACCTTGCTAATTGGCGTTGGCTCAGGAAACAACTTGCTTTTGTCACTAGGTCTGCTGAAGCCGCTTATACTATTGACATCATCGTCCGGCCCGATTCTTCCTTTTTTCCGCGGACGAAGCTCCATACCGTCATGTGGTTGATTGGCCATTTCGTACATTTTGTCAACAGTTGTCATGAAGAGGATGGACACCTAGCGTTTCGGCAGTACATGCTTACTGCTTACTGGCAGCGCTTGCGATTGCCAGGCCTCCGAGATGATTTTGCCAATATGCTTAGCCTGACATTTGAAAGAGAGGGTGTTGGCTAAGGTCACCTGTGTGAGCCATTTTCTTTTATACTGTTTCTGAATTTGCCGCCTTTATGTATGTAAAACAGTAAAAAAAAAAAAAAAAAAAAAAAAAAAAAAAAAAAAAAAAAAAAAAAAGTTGGGAGAGCGTTAGACTGAAGATCTAAAGGTCCCTGGTTCGATCCCGGGTTTCGGCAGGTATTCATTTTGATGCGACGCCAATGGAATTACTCTGCGTTTGTGATAATGCAACTACCGCTGACAACAAAAATGACTCTCTCCTGTAGCTGTTCTGGTTGCCTAGTGCATGCCGTAAGAGGAACTCACTAGACAACTAACTCCCTTAGAAGCAAAAGAATTAAAAATATCCTACCGACTGCATTCCTTTTTCTGTGTCAGGTGGTGAAGAACGTCTTCAACGGAACCGTGAAATGAGCGAAAACGTGGGAAACATTGAAAAAAAAAAAAAAAGAAAAAAAAAGTGGCAGAGCGCTGGTCTAGTAAACCAGAGGTCGTGAGTTCGATCCTCACAGGAGGCAAAAGAATTTTGTAACAGCCCCTTCTAACGTAGATCTTTCGAAAAAAGCGGTCAAGGATATAAAAAATTATGAATGGGTTCGGTATTTAAGAAATGCTCTCGCAAATGAATAGTGCGAATGGTGCTATTAAAGTAGGCACCAGAAACTGCTGCTTTTGGCAGTCTCCGGAGAATGCCGACGTGGAATACTTAGTTCTTGTGATGTATTTTCTACCCCAGGTAGAGACCCTCGCGGTTGTCGTCGTCGTCGTCGGCGCCGCCGCCGCCGCCGCTTTGGTAATAGCGGCAACTCGCCATTGTATGACATAGGGTGAGGTACCTTCTGCAAGCGACTGAGATGGCAGTAAGCGATTGAAGCTGATTTGCAACCTCTTGTTTGATCAGCGTCACAAGGGCTTGAATGTAACTTGCGATGGGACACAGCAAGAAGTAGCGTCGCCTTTTTAGTACTGAAATTGGAGATGGAGAATTGCGTCAAAGATGGGAAATTCATTCCGGCAAGCGTACAAATGGCGACAATGAGGTGTGTGTGGGGAAACATATTGCGCCAGTGACCGTGTGGCCTAATGGATAAGGCGTCGGACTTCGGATCCGAAGATTGCAGGTTCGAATCCTGTCACGGTCGAGTTTTTCCAGTTCTGCAAAAGATGCATGCTGTTTTACTGAGTTGTTTGAGTACTACAAATCTAGTTGAAAGTTGCTGCTGTCCGCTTCCTGGCTGCAAACCGGCGTCTACCTGAAGCTCAAGCAAGACAAAGGGGTTGTGTAGCGAAATTTTCGGCACAGTGCCGATCAGGAGAGATTTTTGGAACTTCTGCGTCTGACTCAGGACCCAAGAGCTGCGCCACAGGCGTCTGCGCACAGTCGAGCATGTGTGTTGAATAATGGTGCTGATAGCCACGTATCATTTCAAGTAGATTTGATGCCTTTCGTAAAATTTATTTCATTGAATAGGAATTGTAGCTCATTTGTGGCAGCAGGAAATAAGCTGTAGTCAAAAGGATCTTCCATAGATGGTCGCAGGTCGCATAAATACTGTATGGCTCGTGACGCGTTGTGTGGAGCCCGGCTAGCTCAGTCGGTAGAGCATGAGACTCTTAATCTCAGGGTCGTGGGTTCGAGCCCCACGCTGGGCGGCGCAAAATTTTGTGTCTACGCGGATGCAACCTGCGCCCCTCTCGTGAGCCTTGCGTAATGAACGTAACGGGTTACGACGATGCCTAGCTTCGTATGAATATCAGAGGAATGGTTTTTGAAGCTGAAAGTAGCTCTGAAATGAAATAAAAGTGTTGTTTTGGAATTTTAGGCGTACATCGATATCGTGTGAGATGTGTAGGAAAGCAGCAGCTGTGCTAACTAAATACAAATAATGGTCGCTAATGCGGTGCGTTTCCAGCTGAAGGGCTCCGATTGACTGGTCCATAAGATTGAAGTACCCGAAATGTGCACTAGGCGGCGCCTCCTTAGCTCAGTGGCAGAGCGCTGGTCTAGTAAACCAGAGGTCGTGAGTTCGATCCTCACAGGAGGCAAAAGAATTTTGTAACAGCCCCTTCTAACGTAGATCTTTCGAAAAAAGCGGTCAAGGATATAAAAAATTATGAATGGGTTCGGTATTTAAGAAATGCTCTCGCAAATGAATAGTGCGAATGGTGCTATTAAAGTAGGCACCAGAAACTGCTGCTTTTGGCAGTCTCCGGAGAATGCCGACGTGGAATACTTAGTTCTTGTGATGTATTTTCTACCCCAGGTAGAGACCCTCGCGGTTGTCGTCGTCGTCGTCGGCGCCGCCGCCGCTTTGGTAATAGCGGCAACTCGCCATTGTATGACATAGGGTGAGGTACCTTCTGCAAGCGACTGAGATGGCAGTAAGCGATTGAAGCTGATTTGCAACCTCTTGTTTGATCAGCGTCACAAGGGCTTGAATGTAACTTGCGATGGGACACAGCAAGAAGTAGCGTCGCCTTTTTAGTACTGAAATTGGAGATGGAGAATTGCGTCAAAGATGGGAAATTCATTCCGGCAAGCGTACAAATGGCGACAATGAGGTGTGTGTGGGGAAGCATATTGCGCCAGTGACCGTGTGGCCTAATGGATAAGGCGTCGGACTTCGGATCCGAAGATTGCAGGTTCGAATCCTGGCACGGTCGAGTTTTTCCAGTTCTGCAAAAGATGCATGCTGTTTTACTGAGTTGTTTGAGTACTACAAATCTAGTTGAAAGTTGCTGCTGTCCGCTTCCTGGCTGCAAACCGGCATCTACCTGAAGCTCAAGCAAGACAAAGGGGTTGTGTAGCGAAATTTTCGGCACAGTGCCGATCAGGAGAGATTTTTGGAACTACTGCGTCTGACTCAGGACCCAAGAGCTGCGCCACAGGCGTCTGCGCACAGTCGAGCATGTGTGTTGAATAATGGTGCTGATAGCCACGTATCATTTCAAGTAGATTTGATGCCTTTCGTAAAATTTATTTCATTGAATAGGAATTGTAGCTCATTTGTGGCAGCAGGAAATAAGCTGTAGTCAAAAGGATCTTCCATAGATGGTCGCAGGTCGCATAAATACTGTATGGCTCGTGACGCGTTGTGTGGAGCCCGGCTAGCTCAGTCGGTAGAGCATGAGACTCTTAATCTCAGGGTCGTGGGTTCGAGCCCCACGCTGGGCGGCGCAAAATTTTGTGTCTACGCGGATGCAACCTGCGCCCCTCTCGTGAGCCTTGCGTAATGAACGTAACGGGTTACGACGATGCCTAGCTTCGTATGAATATCAGAGGAATGGTTTTTGAAGCTGAAAGTAGCTCTGAAATGAAATAAAAGTGTTGTTTTGGAATTTTAGGCGTACATCGATATCGTGTGAGATGTGTAGGAAAGCAGCAGCTGTGCTAACTAAATACAAATAATGGTCGCTAATGCGGTGCGTTTTCCAGCAGAAGGGCTCCGATTGACTGGTCCATAAGATTGAAGTACCCGAAATGTGCACTAGGCGGCGCCTCCTTAGCTCAGTGGCAGAGCGCTGGTCTAGTAAACCAGAGGTCGTGAGTTCGATCCTCACAGGAGGCAAAAGAATTTTGTAACAGCCCCTTCTAACGTAGATCTTTCGAAAAAAAAGCGGTCAAGGATATAAAAAATTATGAATGGGTTCGGTATTTAAGAAATGCTCTCGCAAATGAATAGTGCGAATGGTGCTATTAAAGTAGGCACCAGAAACTGCTGCTTTTGGCAGTCTCCGGAGAATGCCGACGTGGAATACTTAGTTTCTTGTGATGTATTTTCTACCCCAGGTAGAGACCCTCGCGGTTGTCGTCGTCGTCGTCGGCGCCGCCGCCGCTTTGGTAATAGCGGCAACTCGCCATTGTATGACATAGGGTGAGGTACCTTCTGCAAGCGACTGAGATGGCAGTAAGCGATTGAAGCTGATTTGCAACCTCTTGTTTGATCAGCGTCACAAGGGCTTGAATGTAACTTGCGATGGGACACAGCAAGAAGTAGCGTCGCCTTTTTAGTACTGAAATTGGAGATGGAGAATTGCGTCAAAGATGGGAAATTCATTCCGGCAAGCGTACAAATGGCGACAATGAGGTGTGTGTGGGAAAGCATATTGCGCCAGTGACCGTGTGGCCTAATGCATATGTGCACCGTGAAAACAAAAAAAAAAAAAAAAAATGGATAAGGCGTCGGACTTCGGATCCGAAGATTGCAGGTTCGAATCCTGGCACGGTCGAGTTTTTCCAGTTCTGCAAAAGATGCATGCTGTTTTACTGAGTTGTTTGAGTACTACAAATCTAGTTGAAAGTTGCTGCTGTCCGCTTCCTGGCTGCAAACCGGCATCTACCTGAAGCTCAAGCAAGACAAAGGGGTTGTGTAGCGAAATTTTCGGCACAGTGCCGATCAGGAGAGATTTTTGGAACTACTGCGTCTGACTCAGGACCCAAGAGCTGCGCCACAGGCGTCTGCGCACAGTCGAGCATGTGTGTTGAATAATGGTGCTGATAGCCACGTATCATTTCAAGTAGATTTGATGCCTTTCGTAAAATTTATTTCATTGAATAGGAATTGTAGCTCATTTGTGGCAGCAGGAAATAAGCTGTAGTCAAAAGGATCTTCCATAGATGGTCGCAGGTCGCATAAATACTGTATGGCTCGTGACGCGTTGTGTGGAGCCCGGCTAGCTCAGTCGGTAGAGCATGAGACTCTTAATCTCAGGGTCGTGGGTTCGAGCCCCACGCTGGGCGGCGCAAAATTTTGTGTCTACGCGGATGCAACCTGCGCCCCTCTCGTGAGCCTTGCGTAATGAACGTAACGGGTTACGACGATGCCTAGCTTCGTATGAATATCAGAGGAATGGTTTTTGAAGCTGAAAGTAGCTCTGAAATGAAATAAAAGTGTTGTTTTGGAATTTTAGGCGTACATCGATATCGTGTGAGATGTGTAGGAAAGCAGCAGCTGTGCTAACTAAATACAAATAATGGTCGCTAATGCGGTGCGTTTCCAGCTGAAGGGCTCCGATTGACTGGTCCATAAGATTGAAGTACCCGAAATGTGCACTAGGCGGCGCCTCCTTAGCTCAGTGGCAGAGCGCTGGTCTAGTAAACCAGAGGTCGTGAGTTCGATCCTCACAGGAGGCAAAAGAATTTTGTAACAGCCCCTTCTAACGTAGATCTTTCGAAAAAAGCGGTCAAGGATATAAAAAATTATGAATGGGTTCGGTATTTAAGAAATGCTCTCGCAAATGAATAGTGCGAATGGTGCTATTAAAGTAGGCACCAGAAACTGCTGCTTTTGGCAGTCTCCGGAGAATGCCGACGTGGAATACTTAGTTCTTGTGATGTATTTTCTACCCCAGGTAGAGACCCTCGCGGTTGTCGTCGTCGTCGTCGGCGCCGCCGCCGCTTTGGTAATAGCGGCAACTCGCCATTGTATGACATAGGGTGAGGTACCTTCTGCAAGCGACTGAGATGGCAGTAAGCGATTGAAGCTGATTTGCAACCTCTTGTTTGATCAGCGTCACAAGGGCTTGAATGTAACTTGCGATGGGACACAGCAAGAAGTAGCGTCGCCTTTTTAGTACTGAAATTGGAGATGGAGAATTGCGTCAAAGATGGGAAATTCATTCCGGCAAGCGTACAAATGGCGACAATGAGGTGTGTGTGGGGAAGCATATTGCGCCAGTGACCGTGTGGCCTAATGGATAGTTCCGCTTGCGACGCCGTGCAGGTCGCACGTGTTGTGCCTTCGCTCCGCAATAGCGTGTGCAAGCCGTGACTACTTTCGTTGTTTACGTTGTTTGCTAGATTTGCTGTTTTGTGCATCCGTCACTTCACTTCGCTTTTAGTGTTTTGTGTCGTTCTGTGTTAGCGGTCTCGACCGTTTAATAAGTGGATATGTCGTCCAGGTTGTTCCCAAGGAAATGTACTCTGTGTTTCGAATTTGACAAGTCTACACGTCATGTTCAACCGAGTTCCATGGAAGTTCACGATTTCATAGTGGATGTCATTGGTATTACGTCTGACCAGGTTCATACTGCCTATTACGACACAGATCTCTACTGTTTCTTCGTCAAGTTGTTAAACCCTGTGTTACTGGAGAGGATTCTGTTAAAACATGGTAGCAGAGCTGAGTTCCGTCATCGTGACGCCTCGGTGAGTACTGTTCTCATATCCAATGCTGATGTAGAATATAAAAATGTCCGTGTGTACAACCTGCCGCCGGAAGTTGAAAACTGTTATTTACGTGAGATTTTGACGAAGTATGGGGAGGTCAAGCAAATCCGTAACGAACGTTGGTCTAGCCAACATCGGTTACAGTGTTTTAGTGGCGTCCGGTCAGTCGAAATGCACGTCAAGCAAGATATCCCCTCCCATCTTATTGTTTGTGGGTATAAAGTGCATGTCACCTACAGTGGGCAACCAGGCACATGCTTTATTTGTAACGAAACTGGCCACTTGCGTACGAACTGCCCTAAACGTGTCTTTGTTCTCAAAAGTACTTTGGAACAGCGTAGAAAATTGACATTGGCCGATCTTGTTAGGGAGGCACCAATCACGGACATCGAACGCCCTAGTGATAGTGAAATATTGCCCCCAGAGCCTGGTTTGCCTGTTGCCGACTTTCCACCCTTTCCTTCAAAACCGGTTACAGATCCGCCTGCTTCCAAATCTGACGTGCAGCTGCTGAGCCACAAACGGCGACGAACGTGTGATGATGATAGTCCGGACGAAGATCTCCAGGAATTAGAACATGACGTCCCGAAAGAGATGCCGGTTACGGTTACTAACTCACGTTTTTCTGAACCGTCGCACGCAGCTGTCGACGTTGCGGCTATTGACGTCATTCCGAGTGACGTACAGGCAGCTTTGGCATCACAACAGCCGAGCCCGCCGCCTGAAGTCGCGACGTCACCACAGGACGAATCACAACAAGCGCGTGCTCCCGATAAGCATAACGAGGAAGGCAGTATTTGTGTACAAACTGAAGGAAGTCAAAGTCCGTCTACAAACAAACACGCAGTTCGTGCTAGTGACAACAAACAAACTTGTCCACCTTCTGAGTCAGTTCTTTCTGCAGATCAGATGGCTGAGGCGTCACATCCCGTTATGGACTGCGAAGTCACTCACGACCCTCCCACGCCTCCGTCTGCCGATGTGTTCCCTAGCAGAGCACGTAGTAGGACCAAAGTTCAACCCAACGTCAACGCAGTACGGAAGAAAAACAAACCCAACGACACCCAAGTGACTGTTCGTGATCCTCCCGACAATGCAGACCATTCCGAAGTTTCTATGCCCTTGTAATGCGACCAGTGTTGTTTAGTGACCCTTTCCGTACCTCACTGTACTAATGGCACAAGCGTACAAATTCGTCTCCCTGAACATAAATAAGATTCGATCTGATCTCAAAATTGCGGCCCTACAGCAGTTTCTATACGAATCTGACGCTGATATTGTGTTGTTACAGGAAGTTACTGTTTTGAATCTCTTCATCTCTGGTTTTAAAACCATATCAAACGTTGCTCCTGAGGAAAGTACAGGTACCGCACTTTTCATACGGGAAGGTATTCCAGTTGGGGAGATCGAGTTTTTAGATTCCGGTCGAGGAGTGGGCTGTAAAATTTTTGATGTCACCCTTGTTAACTTATATGCCCCGTCAGGCAACAGCAACAAATTCGAACGGTCACGTTTTTATAAGGAGGATGTTACGTATCTGTTGCGGGGAAGTCCTCAAAACCTGATAATAGGAGGTGACTTTAACTGTGTTCTACGTAAAAACGATCAGTCCCCTAATTTTAACTACTGTAAAGAACTGCACGAGCTAGTTAAGAATATTAAGCTGAAAGATGCTTGGGAACTGCAGTATCCTACTTTAGTTAAATTCACTTTTTTCACCGTTACTTCATGCAGCCGTCTGGATAGAATTTATCTATCGGACTGTATCAGTGACCGACTCCTAGCGGTTGACGTAATCCCGGCTAGTTTTACCGACCATTGCGCTGTTGCGGCAACAATTCACTTAAATCGACAGCCTACCAAATTATTAAGTTCTCCGTGGATGTTAAACATATCGCATCTGGCGGACGCTGAATTATTTGACGTTATCAGACATGTGTGGGAAACTTGTTTGCGTTCCATCACTTTTTATCCGACTAAAGCGATGTGGTGGACCACTGTTGCCAAACCAAAGCTTCGAAAAAGTCTCATTTATTATAGTGCTCAGAAAGCACGCGCCTGCAAGAAGACCTTTGAGTTTTACTACACTGTGTTGCGACAATTGTATGATTCATCCACTGCGACCAACACTAACTTTCCATCAATTCAACGTGTCACGGCTAAACTTGTCAGCTTGAAGCGTCAACAATTGGAAGGTCTGAAAGTTAAATCCAAACCTAAATCTGTTTTAGCCGACGAAATGACATCTATGTACCATTTATTCAAGCATTTATCACGCCGCCGCCGGGCTTTCATTGATGTTTTGGAAAGAGATAATGGGGAATTACTCTCTACTCAAGCGGCCATTATTAGTGAAATTCACCAACATTTCCAACGACTGTATTCCAGTGAGATTGTCAATGAACCTGCTGTCAGTGCAGTGGTCAATGTTTTTGATAGGGCGATTAGTCCTGCTGACAATGTCGACTTTTTATCGGATTTCACTCCCGAGGAAGTTTTAGCCTTGATCTCCAAGTCGCCTTCCTTTAAATCGCCTGGTCCTGATGGTTTGCCCAAGGAATTTTATACCAAATTCTGGAATGTCCTTGGTGGTACTTTTACTGAAATTGTTAATGAAGTCATGAGTGGTGGTCCTCTTCCTGCCGACTTGAAAGTGGGTAGAATTGTTTTAGTCCCGAAGAGAACTGGTCACAAGCGAGTTGATAATCTCCGTCCAATCACATTATTGAACTTTGATTATAAAACGATTGCCCGAGCGATTAATAGCAGAATGGCCCCCATCCTTGGGAAAGTTATTTATTCACATCAGTCTTGCCTTCCAGGGAGATCCATTATGACTCCGGTTGCAGAGTACAGAGACGTTATTTCAGTAGCGGCTGTAACCAACATCAAATGTGCTTTCCTTTTTCTTGACTTTTGCAAAGCTTTTGACCGCGTTAGTCATCACTATTTAGAACGCATCCTGCAACGAATTGGACTCGAAGAACGAGCTGTGGCAGTCATTCGGAATATGATAACCGGCATTACTGCTAGGATCACAGTTAACGGTCAGCTGACACAAGCTGTTAGCATACGACGCGGTGTACCGCAAGGCAGTCCGTTGTCGATGTCGCTCTTTGTTTTGTCGCTCGAGCCATTTCTGAAGAGATTGTGTATCACATTAAGTGGCCTTTCTGTCTTAGGGAGCAATCTTACTGTGAGGGCTTACGCCGATGATGTTGCTGTTATCCTACGTCATGAGTCTGAAGTGGCCCAATTGCGGGCTGAGATTGATACTTACAGCACTGCTTCTGGGGCGAAACTCAGTGAGGGTAAATGTAAGGTTCTACGCTTACGGGGCTTCGAATCTCTTGCTATACCGTGGGCGCAGATCGTCGAACAACATGTTGCTCTGGGTATCATCATCGATAGGTGTCCCTTACGTATGGCAGCTAAAAACTGGAAACTTACTGCCAATCGCATACAGGGAGCTATAGTGGAAAACACCTGGCGATCGACAAATATCCTCCAGAAGATCAGGATTTTGAATACATACATACTCTGTAAAGCTTATTATGTCGCTCAGGTGTTCCCTCTTCCCAAAATGCAAGCCCATAAGATCATGCGTTTGTCCAGCAGGTTTGTGTGGCTCGGTCATATTTTTAAGTTAACCTATACCACACTGTCTAAGTCAGTGCAAGCTGGGGGCCTGCAACTCAATGATATCCGTCGAAAGGCGACAGCACTCTATATAAAACGAACAACTGTGATAATTACCACGATGCCCCATACTATCACATCGAAGCTGTTTCGCATTGTTCGCCCTAAATGTATGAAACCGCCAATTGACATCGGTAAACTCAACTTTCAATTGCAACATGTCGGTGTTTATTACCTCGAAATTAGTTACTTAGGTGACAGTGTTTTCACAAGTCCTTGTCTCACGACAGTGTTCTTACTTGCTCAGTGGCAGAAGTACGAAGCTCCAACTACAATTGAAATGCACTACCCAAGAATCGTCTGGACGGCAGTGTGGACCAATATTACTCTAAAAATTCATTCCTCCGATGTGATTTCCGCCTGGTATAAAGTTGTCCACAATCTTGTTCCAACCAACGAAAAACTCAACCGCATTGGCTTAAGTGCTACTGACAACTGCCTCAAATGTGGATTGGTAGACACTCTGAGGCACAGGTTTACTTGCTGCGGGCATCAGTTCAACTGGCATTGGGTGCGGAAACGATTGGCGCTGCTCACACGTAGCACTGAAAGTCTTTATACAACTAATATCCTCCTGTGGCCTGATACACGGTTTTACCCCAAAACGAAAAACAATACTGTAATGTGGATGCTGGGTCATTTTGTCACTTACGTCATCACTAACCACGGAGAAGACAATATTACTGCCTTTACTGCTTATATGGAAACGGCATATTGGCGAAGAAACCAGTTCCCGCACATTAAAAGGGATTTTGGAAACATGTTAAAAATACTGTTTGAGAAACAGGGAATTGGGTGATTCTAAAGTCAATCCACGATTACTGTTAACATTTCCACGGTGAAGTTCCCAAGTACAAGCGAACACTGAATACTATTTTCGTTATCGTTTCACCTATGGCGCTTGAAGAACCTGAAGTTTTCTTTTCTTTCTTATTCCTCATTATTTGTTTTTTGCGGGAAGAGACATTTTTTTTTTTTTTTTTTTTTTTTTTTTTCCCTTGGTTTTGAGAGAGATTTCTATTTTTCGTTGCACTTATATTACAAAGCAGACGAGGCAATAAACTCCTTGTAATCCGGAAGAACCAGTATTCTTTTTGTGTACTGTTGTACGACGCCAGTGAATCTGGAGACTTTGATTTCTTTTGACTATAGCTGATGAAGCTCGCCAAGGACGGCATTCATGGAGAGCGCAAGGAGGGCTGTAAGGGGAGAAGGGAGGCCCTAAAAAAATAAAGAAAAAAAAAAAAACAAGAAAAAAAAAAAAAAAAAAATGGATAAGGCGTCGGACTTCGGATCCGAAGATTGCAGGTTCGAATCCTGTCACGGTCGAGTTTTTCCAGTTCTGCAAAAGATGCATGCTGTTTTACTGAGTTGTTTGAGTACTACAAATCTAGTTGAAAGTTGCTGCTGGCCGCTTCCTGGCTGCAAACCGGCGTCTACCTGAAGCTCAAGCAAGACAAAGGGGTTGTGTAGCGAAATTTTCGGCACAGTGCCGATCAGGAGAGATTTTTGGAACTACTGCGTCTGACTCAGGACCCAAGAGCTGCGCCACAGGCGTCTGCGCACAGTCGAGCATGTGTGTTGAATAATGGTGCTGATAGCCACGTATCATTTCAAGTAGATTTGATGCCTTTCGTAAAATTTATTTCATTGAATAGGAATTGTAGCTCATTTGTGGCAGCAGGAAATAAGCTGTAGTCAAAAGGATCTTCCATAGATGGTCGCAGGTCGCATAAATACTGTATGGCTCGTGACGCGTTGTGTGGAGCCCGGCTAGCTCAGTCGGTAGAGCATGAGACTCTTAATCTCAGGGTCGTGGGTTCGAGCCCCACGCTGGGCGGCGCAAAATTTTGTGTCTACGCGGATGCAACCTGCGCCCCTCTCGTGAGCCTTGCGTAATGAACGTAACGGGTTACGACGATGCCTAGCTTCGTATGAATATCAGAGGAATGGTTTTTGAAGCTGAAAGTAGCTCTGAAATGAAATAAAAGTGTTGTTTTGGAATTTTAGGCGTACATCGATATCGTGTGAGATGTGTAGGAAAGCAGCAGCTGTGCTAACTAAATACAAATAATGGTCGCTAATGCGGTGCGTTTGCAGCTGAAGGGCTCCGATTGACTGGTCCATAAGATTGAAGTACCCGAAATGTGCACTAGGCGGCGCCTCCTTAGCTCAGTGGCAGAGCGCTGGTCTAGTAAACCAGAGGTCGTGAGTTCGATCCTCACAGGAGGCAAAAGAATTTTGTAACAGCCCCTTCTAACGTAGATCTTTCGAAAAAAGCGGTCAAGGATATAAAAAATTATGAATGGGTTCGGTATTTAAGAAATGCTCTCGCAAATGAATAGTGCGAATGGTGCTATTAAAGTAGGCACCAGAAACTGCTGCTTTTGGCAGTCTCCGGAGAATGCCGACGTGGAATACTTAGTTCTTGTGATGTATTTTCTACCCCAGGTAGAGACCCTCGCGGTTGTCGTCGTCGTCGTCGGCGCCGCCGCCGCTTTGGTAATAGCGGCAACTCGCCATTGTATGACATAGGGTGAGGTACCTTCTGCAAGCGACTGAGATGGCAGTAAGCGATTGAAGCTGATTTGCAACCTCTTGTTTGATCAGCGTCACAAGGGCTTGAATGTAACTTGCGATGGGACACAGCAAGAAGTAGCGTCGCCTTTTTAGTACTGAAATTGGAGATGGAGAATTGCGTCAAAGATGGGAAATTCATTCCGGCAAGCGTACAAATGGCGACAATGAGGTGTGTGTGGGGAAGCATATTGCGCCAGTGACCGTGTGGCCTAATGGATAAGGCGTCGGACTTCGGATCCGAAGATTGCGGGTTCGAATCCTGTCACGGTCGAGTTTTTCCAGTTCTGCAAAAGATGCATGCTGTTTTACTGAGTTGTTTGAGTACTACAAATCTAGTTGAAAGTTGCTGCTGTCCGCTTCCTGGCTGCAAACCGGCGTCTACCTGAAGCTCAAGCAAGACAAAGGGGTTGTGTAGCGAAATTTTCGGCACAGTGCCGATCAGGAGAGATTTTTGGAACTACTGCGTCTGACTCAGGACCCAAGAGCTGCGCCACAGGCGTCTGCGCACAGTCGAGCATGTGTGTTGAATAATGGTGCTGATAGCCACGTATCATTTCAAGTAGATTTGATGCCTTTCGTAAAATTTATTTCATTGAATAGGAATTGTAGCTCATTTGTGGCAGCAGGAAATAAGCTGTAGTCAAAAGGATCTTCCATAGATGGTCGCAGGTCGCATAAATACTGTATGGCTCGTGACGCGTTGTGTGGAGCCCGGCTAGCTCAGTCGGTAGAGCATGAGACTCTTAATCTCAGGGTCGTGGGTTCGAGCCCCACGCTGGGCGGCGCAAAATTTTGTGTCTACGCGGATGCAACCTGCGCCCCTCTCGTGAGCCTTGCGTAATGAACGTAACGGGTTACGACGATGCCTAGCTTCGTATGAATATCAGAGGAATGGTTTTTGAAGCTGAAAGTAGCTCTGAAATGAAATAAAAGTGTTGTTTTGGAATTTTAGGCGTACATCGATATCGTGTGAGATGTGTAGGAAAGCAGCAGCTGTGCTAACTAAATACAAATAATGGTCGCTAATGCGGTGCGTTTCCAGCTGAAGGGCTCCGATTGACTGGTCCATAAGATTGAAGTACCCGAAATGTGCACTAGGCGGCGCCTCCTTAGCTCAGTGGCAGAGCGCTGGTCTAGTAAACCAGAGGTCGTGAGTTCGATCCTCACAGGAGGCGAAAGAATTTTGTAACAGCCCCTTCTAACGTAGATCTTTCGAAAAAAGCGGTCAAGGATATAAAAAATTATGAATGGGTTCGGTATTTAAGAAATGCTCTCGCAAATGAATAGTGCGAATGGTGCTATTAAAGTAGGCACCAGAAACTGCTGCTTTTGGCAGTCTCCGGAGAATGCCGACGTGGAATACTTAGTTCTTGTGATGTATTTTCTACCCCAGGTAGAGACCCTCGCGGTTGTCGTCGTCGTCGTCGGCGCCGCCGCCGCTTTGGTAATAGCGGCAACTCGCCATTGTATGACATAGGGTGAGGTACCTTCTGCAAGCGACTGAGATGGCAGTAAGCGATTGAAGCTGATTTGCAACCTCTTGTTTGATCAGCGTCACAAGGGCTTGAATGTAACTTGCGATGGGACACAGCAAGAAGTAGCGTCGCCTTTTTAGTACTGAAATTGGAGATGGAGAATTGCGTCAAAGATGGGAAATTCATTCCGGCAAGCGTACAAATGGCGACAATGAGGTGTGTGTGGGGAAGCATATTGCGCCAGTGACCGTGTGGCCTAATGGATAAGGCGTCGGACTTCGGATCCGAAGATTGCGGGTTCGAATCCTGTCACGGTCGAGTTTTTCCAGTTCTGCAAAAGATGCATGCTGTTTTACTGAGTTGTTTGAGTACTACAAATCTAGTTGAAAGTTGCTGCTGTCCGCTTCCTGGCTGCAAACCGGCGTCTACCTGAAGCTCAAGCAAGACAAAGGGGTTGTGTAGCGAAATTTTCGGCACAGTGCCGATCAGGAGAGATTTTTGGAACTACTGCGTCTGACTCAGGACCCAAGAGCTGCGCCACAGGCGTCTGCGCACAGTCGAGCATGTGTGTTGAATAATGGTGCTGATAGCCACGTATCATTTCAAGTAGATTTGATGCCTTTCGTAAAATTTATTTCATTGAATAGGAATTGTAGCTCATTTGTGGCAGCAGGAAATAAGCTGTAGTCAAAAGGATCTTCCATAGATGGTCGCAGGTCGCATAAATACTGTATGGCTCGTGACGCGTTGTGTGGAGCCCGGCTAGCTCAGTCGGTAGAGCATGAGACTCTTAATCTCAGGGTCGTGGGTTCGAGCCCCACGCTGGGCGGCGCAAAATTTTGTGTCTACGCGGATGCAACCTGCGCCCCTCTCGTGAGCCTTGCGTAATGAACGTAACGGGTTACGACGATGCCTAGCTTCGTATGAATATCAGAGGAATGGTTTTTGAAGCTGAAAGTAGCTCTGAAATGAAATAAAAGTGTTGTTTTGGAATTTTAGGCGTACATCGATATCGTGTGAGATGTGTAGGAAAGCAGCAGCTGTGCTAACTAAATACAAATAATGGTCGCTAATGCGGTGCGTTTCCAGCTGAAGGGCTCCGATTGACTGGTCCATAAGATTGAAGTACCCGAAATGTGCACTAGGCGGCGCCTCCTTAGCTCAGTGGCAGAGCGCTGGTCTAGTAAACCAGAGGTCGTGAGTTCGATCCTCACAGGAGGCGAAAGAATTTTGTAACAGCCCCTTCTAACGTAGATCTTTCGAAAAAAGCGGTCAAGGATATAAAAAATTATGAATGGGTTCGGTATTTAAGAAATGCTCTCGCAAATGAATAGTGCGAATGGTGCTATTAAAGTAGGCACCAGAAACTGCTGCTTTTGGCAGTCTCCGGAGAATGCCGACGTGGAATACTTAGTTCTTGTGATGTATTTTCTACCCCAGGTAGAGACCCTCGCGGTTGTCGTCGTCGTCGTCGGCGCCGCCGCCGCTTTGGTAATAGCGGCAACTCGCCATTGTATGACATAGGGTGAGGTACCTTCTGCAAGCGACTGAGATGGCAGTAAGCGATTGAAGCTGATTTGCAACCTCTTGTTTGATCAGCGTCACAAGGGCTTGAATGTAACTTGCGATGGGACACAGCAAGAAGTAGCGTCGCCTTTTTAGTACTGAAATTGGAGATGGAGAATTGCGTCAAAGATGGGAAATTCATTCCGGCAAGCGTACAAATGGCGACAATGAGGTGTGTGTGGGGAAGCATATTGCGCCAGTGACCGTGTGGCCTAATGGATAAGGCGTCGGACTTCGGATCCGAAGATTGCAGGTTCGAATCCTGTCACGGTCGAGTTTTTCCAGTTCTGCAAAAGATGCATGCTGTTTTACTGAGTTGTTTGAGTACTACAAATCTAGTTGAAAGTTGCTGCTGTCCGCTTCCTGGCTGCAAACCGGCTTCTACCTGAAGCTCAAGCAAGACAAAGGGGTTGTGTAGCGAAATTTTCGGCACAGTGCCGATCAGGAGAGATTTTTGGAACTACTGCGTCTGACTCAGGACCCAAGAGCTGCGCCACAGGCGTCTGCGCACAGTCGAGCATGTGTGTTGAATAATGGTGCTGATAGCCACGTATCATTTCAAGTAGATTTGATGCCTTTCGTAAAATTTATTTCATTGAATAGGAATTGTAGCTCATTTGTGGCAGCAGGAAATAAGCTGTAGTCAAAAGGATCTTCCATAGATGGTCGCAGGTCGCATAAATACTGTATGGCTCGTGACGCGTTGTGTGGAGCCCGGCTAGCTCAGTCGGTAGAGCATGAGACTCTTAATCTCAGGGTCGTGGGTTCGAGCCCCACGCTGGGCGGCGCAAAATTTTGTGTCTACGCGGATGCAACCTGCGCCCCTCTCGTGAGCCTTGCGTAATGAACGTAACGGGTTACGACGATGCCTAGCTTCGTATGAATATCAGAGGAATGGTTTTTGAAGCTGAAAGTAGCTCTGAAATGAAATAAAAGTGTTGTTTTGGAATTTTAGGCGTACATCGATATCGTGTGAGATGTGTAGGAAAGCAGCAGCTGTGCTAACTAAATACAAATAATGGTCGCTAATGCGGTGCGTTTCCAGCTGAAGGGCTCCGATTGACTGGTCCATAAGATTGAAGTACCCGAAATGTGCACTAGGCGGCGCCTCCTTAGCTCAGTGGCACAGTCGCGGCCGAGCCGCCTTAGCGGTCGGACGCAGCAGCGCAGCGTGCTCGGCGTTTACGCTCGCGTGTGTTTACATTGTGCGCTTTGTGAGTTGTTAGTATTCGTGCATAGTGGAGTCTCATTTAAGGAAGTTCACTTTAAAGTTCAGCTTTAGTTTCGATGTCGTGCGTCCTAAGGTTTACGAGTTTGATGATTGGTTTCGTGACACGTTTAAAGTACCTGCAGACGACTGCCTTGGCATGGGATATGATTTTTTAAGCAACGTTTTCTACGTTAAATTTAAAAACGACGATATCTGCCAGAGGATTATGGCCACTACGAACGGGGTCGCCGAATACAAGACCAGCAATGGCGAGGTGAGTCGTGTTGCCATTACTTACGCCGGACTAGGACTTCGGGCAGTTAAGGTGCACTTGCTACCCTTTGAACTTGACTTTAAGTACATCAAGGAGGCCCTATCCAAGTACGGTACCGTGCACTCAGTCACCGCCGATCGTTGGGGTGGCAATATGTACTATAAAGTTGACAACGGGGTCAGAACTGTCAGGATTGACTTAGAAACTCACATTCCGTCTTTCGTTCATATGTGCGGTTTTAAAGCTCTAGTTGTTTATGAAGGGCAACCTCGCACATGCTCTGTTTGTGACATGTTCGGCCACCTCAGAGCTCAATGTCCGCGCAGGAGACCTGTGCAGTTGCCGGCCGAGACAGGGCCGGACGGCCAGCCGCGTGCACAGTACGCCACCGTTGCCAGCCGCTTGTTTACCGGTGCCGGCCTTTTCGCGAGCTCTGCTGATGCCGCGATGTACAGTGCCGCGCACGACACATCTGCCGTCACACATTCCGGAGACGTGGAAATGTCCGACGCTCCTGCAGGTCATAATATCGACACGGAATCACCCATCATTCCTGAACAAAGTTCTGTCGAGGGCGATGCTGCAAAGGAATCTATCCCTCCCACAAATGTAGATGAACCCGCAACGGCGAAAGAAGACACTTCCCTTGAGCTGTCGGACAACATCCGCTCCGTCACCGACGTTCCTTCAAGTGACCCTTGGCATTCCGACCCCGTGAACACCCGACAGGTGACATTACAGCCTGCTGAAACTGTCACAGTTCTTGCAGATTCCCCTGATAGCCAATTAAATACCAACCTACCGCATGCAGCTTCAGGTTCCCGGA
Source organism: Schistocerca piceifrons (assembly GCF_021461385.2). Taxonomy (NCBI): domain Eukaryota; kingdom Metazoa; phylum Arthropoda; class Insecta; order Orthoptera; family Acrididae; genus Schistocerca; species Schistocerca piceifrons. The sequence continues at coordinate 9,737,084 of NC_060144.1, forward strand.
AAGCTAAAAAGGCAGATTGCGATGCACCAAAAGATGCCAAACGCAGAGTGTCACCTGATAAAAAGAAACCTCGCGTTGCTCGCGACGGTGCTACACAGACTGCAAAACAGTTGAAGCCCGTGGCGCAACAGGTGGCTGCAAAATTAAAAACCAGCCAATCTGCTGCTCCAGAATCGCCCCCACCCGACGGAGTAGAACCTATGGAATCTGACGACGGCCGGCAGCAGCCTCCGGGACCTTCGTGGGGTTCGGACGATGAGACAGACCGCCACGAGGGCCCCTTATAGGTGTTTGTAGTGCTGTAGTGGTGTGTGTATGTGTATGCATAGAGGTGATGGTCTTTCCCAGCTGCGCAATTTCTGCCTCAATGACTGAAATCTTTACGTATAATCTGACGACCATTAACATGAACAGAATCCAGACCGATGTCAAACTTCGAGCGTTTACCGACTTCATCCGCCGAACGAACGTGGACATTGGGTTACTACAGGAAGTTTGCGTGGAACCGACAGTAGCTGGTTTTACCACTATCGTAAATATTAGCAAAGAAGACCATACTGGGACCGCAATTTTATTACGAGATGGCATCCCCCACTCAAATGTAGTACGGCTCATTAATGGCAGAGGCATCGCATGTATAGTTAACGGTATTAAGATTGTCAACTTATATGCACCATCCGGCAGCAACCGCCGACAGGAACGGTCCTCCTTTTATAAAAACGATATCCCCTTTTTAATTGGTGGACATGCTGAGAACTGTATTTTAGGCGGAGATTTTAACTGCGTTCTTTCACCAAAGGATCAAACGCCCAACTTTAATAAGTGCACGGAGCTCGACTGTCTTGTGCAAGGACTGAAACTACTAGACAGCTGGGAACTTATACACGGCGATCGTGTAGCATACACGCACATTACCAGTCACTCTGCCAGCAGGATCGACCGGATTTATGTCTCCCCCGCTCTTGGTCGTAGGGTAGCCAACAGTGATATCGCCCCCGTCAGCTTTTCAGACCATAGCGTACACCAATGCTATGTAAACCTCCAACGCCCACAAGTAACTCGTGGAAGGGGTTATTGGAAACTGAATGTTGGCCTGTTGCAAGACAGAGAGCTGGACGAAGAGATTACACAGGTGTGGGGGCAACTACAGCGCACGCAAACCAGGTATAGGTCTATCACCGAATGGTGGCTCCATAGTGCAAAACCTAAGCTTCGGACAACGATTAAACGCTATGCGTATCAGAAGTCGTACTGGCATAGGCAGACAATAGAATTTTATTTTTCTGGTCTTCGGGAATTATACCATGGCGCTGACATCACAGCCGTTGACACCTACTGCCGCATCAAGAAATATAAAGCTAAGATTATGACTCTCTATCGCCAGCAAATGGAGGTCACCATACGTAGGTCACAGCCCAAGGACATCGCGGCAGATGAGACGGCTTCCCTATACCATACCTTACGCACTCTGCGGCGAGAGAAAGCCAAGCTAATTGAAGAAGTGGAAGATGGAGAGGGAACTGTCTTTACTAAACAACGGGACATCGCATTGCATATATACCGCCACTTCAGTGACCTGTATAACAGACAAGACGTTGACGACGCTCTCTGCGACGAAGTCCTCAGGGACATCCCTTCTGTCTTATCACACGAGGACATTGAAACTATAGAGGCGGCTTTCAGTGCAGAAGACTTAAAACAGGCGGTCTTCAGCGCTGCAAAACGGAAATCCCCTGGCCCCGACGGTCTCGGCGCAGAATTTTATCAGCACTATTGGGACATCCTGGCTCCAACGTTTCTCCAAATAGCTAATGAGATGTGGAGACTTGATTCTGTTCCAAACGAATTGAGGGAAGGCTTTATTGTACTTTTGCCGAAACCAGGCAACAGTCGGAAGATCCAAGGTCTCAGACCGATTACGCTACTCAACTCGGATTTTAAAATCATAACGAGGGCAGTGAAGCAGCGCATGCAACCGGTACTGAACAAACTCCTTGGAAACCATCAATATGGAGCGGTATCTGGCCGAAGCATAATATCAGCTGCCTGCGATCTCAGGGAAGTGATATGCACATTAGCGCACACTCAAGAGCCTGGGGCGTTGCTTTTTCTCGATTTTGAAAAAGCGTATGACCGCATCAGTCACGAATACCTGACTAAGGCACTGCTGAAGATGGGTTTTGGCTGCCGTTTCGTCACTCTGCTACATCAATTAATTTCCAACGCCACGTCTCGTGTAATTGTCAATGGTCACTTAACGGACGCAATAACGATCAGACGATCAATCCGACAAGGCTGCCCGTTATCGATGGCGTTGTATGCCATCGCTGTCGAGCCTCTGCTTATGACCATAATTCAGAGGTCCAGAGGAATCCCCATTGGCATGCAGAAGATGGCATGTATTGCTTACGCTGATGACGTCTGCTTAGGTGTAACTTCAGAGGCTAATCTTCTGGAGATAGGACACATTGTCAACACCTTCAATGCGGTCACCGGCGCGAAGCTCAACAAAAGGAAGACGACGTTGCTACACGTCGGGTGCGGAATCGGTGATGTCACCCATATCGATTGGTGTGCAACGAAAGACCAACACAAATCTCTTGGCGTTTATTGGTGTGCGGTCCCTGATGTTATGGCCACCAAAAACTGGACAGATATGTTGCACAAGGTTCGAGCAACAACCTGTATTTATTCTGATAGGGAACTGGATCTCTTGCAGAAAGTTCATACAGTTCGCATATCTATAGCGAGCCGTATGTATTATTTAGCTCAAATTTTACCGGTTTCCGATCACCTCGCAGCCAGTATACAAAAAGCATTCTGTTGGTACGTGCTACGGAGACATATATTTAAAGTCAGCTTTGACACATTAACCCTACCATCGTCGAGAGGGGGACTTGGTCTCATTAGTACCAAACACAAATGCCGGACATTATTAATTAACCGCATGCAGAAAATTGTTAAGCAAGCCACATCGAGTTTCACGAGGACCATCCTCTCAAGCTGGAGGCCATGCAGTCTAAGTCCACCTATCAATGAGGCCACGATACCGATGACCTTTCGCCACATCCGACTATATTACAGTGAATTTAGTTACATACGTTACGCAGAGGGCATCCATCCACCGTATACCAACACCAAGATATATAGCTTCCTTACAACCGACGGCAGAACCAACAGAATAACACAAAAATACCCGCAAATCCAGTGGAATACAGTCTGGAGAACTGTCCATAGTCACGTATTGCCTTCAAGGGTCGCATCCGCATGGTACTTAGTTATCAACGACAAGGTGCCTACCAATGAAAAATTGCACAAGATCCACCTCAGCCCCACGCCGAACTGCGACTTATGCGGCTATGTGGACACTATGGCCCACCGGTTAACCTGTAGTACCGCAGGGCCGATCGTCGCTCATATGCGGAGGAACTTAGCAATCATCGACCGTACTGTACCACAACACGTGGATCCAATGGAATTGCTCCGTCCGCAAAAAATACGATATCCACGCAGGAAACACAACGCGGCCATATGGATGTTAGGCCACACCATTGCCTTTATCATCAACAATCGCCGTGCATCACTTGATGACTACCTCGCGTACTTGGAATATCAACACGCACTGATCATGCGACACAGGGATTATGCAGACACGTATGGAAATATGTTACAAATTATGGTGTTGGGTATGTGAACACCCCTCGGATTGCACGTTTACGAACAGGCCCACGACGGCACGGCCGCATTTCGCGAGTGACTGCATCAAAGTTATGAGACGACACTTTGGGGTAACAACCTTGGAGGAACTCCAGGAGTGAAAGTGTCACGATCCGACACGGAAAATGAGATATCTACTTCACGAGAAGACAAACCTTGACGCAGTCACCACGCGACATTCCCACCGTGGACACTCCGAGTCCAGTACTACCACATTCATCAATTATCTTTCTTTGATTTATTGTTACTTTTGAATGCACTTTTTTTTTTTTTTTTTTTTTTTTTTTTTTTTTTTTTTTTCACCCGGCGGAGAGCCGCTTTAATTTCATAAGCAAGAATCTTAATCTTATGGAACAATAGAGGTTCATTGATCCAACAAGACACTTGGTCATACTATTCTTTACTGGAGAACATTACTTTTCACTTGCACTCCGATGTCTTCGCCTTCACGGCACCATTTTATTTCTCTCGGATGGAGTTCATTGATTTTAATTGGCAAGGAGCCATTATCTACGATAAAACGGAGAAAATCCACAACTAAACTTCAAGGCAGAAGAAGCCGACGCCGCGGAAGGCGATTTTGGTGAGCGTCAGGTCGGGCTGAAGGGGAGGGAAGGAGGCCCAAAAATATCAAAAAAACAAAAAAAAAAAACAAAAAAAACAAAAAAAAAAAAATAAAAAAAAACAAAAAAAAAAAAAAGTGGCAGAGCGCTGGTCTAGTAAACCAGAGGTCGTGAGTTCGATCCTCACAGGAGGCAAAAGAATTTTGTAACAGCCCCTTCTAACGTAGATCTTTCGAAAAAAGCGGTCAAGGATATAAAAAATTATGAATGGGTTCGGTATTTAAGAAATGCTCTCGCAAATGAATAGTGCGAATGGTGCTATTAAAGTAGGCACCAGAAACTGCTGCTTTTGGCAGTCTCCGGAGAATGCCGACGTGGAATACTTAGTTCTTGTGATGTATTTTCTACCCCAGGTAGAGACCCTCGCGGTTGTCGTCGTCGTCGTCGGCGCCGCCGCCGCTTTGGTAATAGCGGCAACTCGCCATTGTATGACATAGGGTGAGGTACCTTCTGCAAGCGACTGAGATGGCAGTAAGCGATTGAAGCTGATTTGCAACCTCTTGTTTGATCAGCGTCACAAGGGCTTGAATGTAACTTGCGATGGGACACAGCAAGAAGTAGCGTCGCCTTTTTAGTACTGAAATTGGAGATGGAGAATTGCGTCAAAGATGGGAAATTCATTCCGGCAAGCGTACAAATGGCGACAATAAGGTGTGTGTGGGGAAGCATATTGCGCCAGTGACCGTGTGGCCTAATGGATAAGGCGTCGGACTTCGGATCCGAAGATTGCAGGTTCGAATCCTGTCACGGTCGAGTTTTTCCAGTTCTGCAAAAGATGCATGCTGTTTTACTGAGTTGTTTGAGTACTACAAATCTAGTTGAAAGTTGCTGCTGTCCGCTTCCTGGCTGCAAACCGGCGTCTACCTGAAGCTCAAGCAAGACAAAGGGGTTGTGTAGCGAAATTTTCGGCACAGTGCCGATCAGGAGAGATTTTTGGAACTACTGCGTCTGACTCAGGACCCAAGAGCTGCGCCACAGGCGTCTGCGCACAGTCGAGCATGTGTGTTGAATAATGGTGCTGATAGCCACGTATCATTTCAAGTGGATTTGATGCCTTTCGTAAAATTTATTTCATTGAATAGGAATTGTAGCTCATTTGTGGCAGCAGGAAATAAGCTGTAGTCAAAAGGATCTTCCATAGATGGTCGCAGGTCGCATAAATACTGTATGGCTCGTGACGCGTTGTGTGGAGCCCGGCTAGCTCAGTCGGTAGAGCATGAGACTCTTAATCTCAGGGTCGTGGGTTCGAGCCCCACGCTGGGCGGCGCAAAATTTTGTGTCTACGCGGATGCAACCTGCGCCCCTCTCGTGAGCCTTGCGTAATGAACGTAACGGGTTACGACGATGCCTAGCTTCGTATGAATATCAGAGGAATGGTTTTTGAAGCTGAAAGTAGCTCTGAAATGAAATAAAAGTGTTGTTTTGGAATTTTAGGCGTACATCGATATCGTGTGAGATGTGTAGGAAAGCAGCAGCTGTGCTAACTAAATACAAATAATGGTCGCTAATGCGGTGCGTTTCCGTGGTGGACCAACTACGCTAAAAGGAAGCTGAGGATGACTTTGATCGACTATGGCAAGGCAAGGGCTCAACTTCGGAAAGACACTATTGAATTTTATTATACCTGTTTGCGAGAACTGTATGATCGTCCCGTTTTGTCTGCTGACCATTTCATGCAAATAAAGAAAATTAAGGCGATTTTAACCCAACTGAAACGACGACAACTTGATGGTTTGAAGGTAAAGTCAAGATCACATTCCACTCTCGAAGATGAAACTGCCTCTTTGTATCATCTCCTCCGGCATGCAAAGAATAGAAGGAATAGTTTTATCAACACCCTGCGCGATGTGAATAACGATGTGCTCCATGAACAACGTGACATCATTAACGAAATCCATCGCTTTTTTACGTGTTTATATACTGCCCCTGACGTCAATGAACAGTCTGTGGCGACGTTACTTCACGGCACAGACTCGATAGTTACTGAGGACGAGAATAGGGCGCTATTGGACATATTTACTAGTGATGATGTTTTGGATATCGTCAAAACTTCTCCGGTAAACAAGACGCCTGGGCCGGATGGTTTACCAGTCGAATTTTACTACAGGTTTTGGAATGTTCTAGGCGATGTGCTCACCGCCATCATCAATGAAGTCATCAACGGTATCTCCATACCCTCTGAGTTTAAAGAGGGTGTCTTTGTGATGGTACCCAAGGGGCGAGGAATGAAGGATGTCCGTCGTCTGCGACCTATATGTTTATTAAATGGAGACTATAAAATTGTTGCCCGTGCACTGAAATTGCGACTGACTCCAGTCCTACAACGTGTCATTGCGCAGGACCAAACGGCCCTTCCGCATAGAAGTATCATCAAAACGGTCAGTGAATATCGTGATGTGATTTCCATTTTTTCGGCAGCTCAACTTCAAGGTGCTCTATGCTTTATTGATTTTGCAAATGCTTTTGACCGGATTGATCATCGTTATCTTTTTAAAACAATGTCGGCCCTGGGTTTTGGGGGACGGTGCTTGAAGTCTTTGCAAAGTATGATTACTGGGATGACGGCAAAAGTACTTGTCAACGGTCAATGCACGAGAGCCATAAATATTTGTCGTGGATTCCCGCAAGGAAGCCCACTCTCCATGCTGCTCTATGTCATAGCTCTGGAACCTCTTGTCCGCCATTTAAACGTTCTCTTGGAAGGGATCACGATTATGTCGGTAAAGAAAGTAACCAATGTGTATGCAGATGATTTAGGGGTCATAGTTCGGAGTGACGACGATGTTCAAACTCTTAAGACCGCCTTACACGTTTATTGTGGTGCTACTGGTGCTGCTGTGAATAACACGAAAAGCTCTATGCTCAGCCTCAATGGTTATGCGAACGCAGACTTAGATTGGATCACTTCCACGAACCAACATAAGTCTCTCGGTGTCACATTTTCTAGCTGCCCGCTCAAGATGGCTTCCGTTAACTGGAAGAACATGCTTACCAACATCAGAGGCTCCTTAACAGAGCATCGAAATAGGGACCTCAATTTAATGCAAAGGGTACAACTGATTAACTGTGTGATCCTGTCAAAAGCGATTTACCTGGGGCAATGTCTACCTATTCCCTTGGGCATCGCCAAAAATATTACGAGGGCAGTTTGTCAGCTGTTATGGAGAGGCTGTATTTTTAAAGTGGCAGCTCGTACAGTGACCTTACCTCCGGTCGCCGGTGGCCTCGGACTCACAGATATTCGTCACAAGACAGTGACTTTATTTATCAAGCGTACTCGAGAACATCTCCGTAAGTACCCCGACAGTATTACGACGCAACTATTTCATCTGACTGAACCTCAAAGTTTAGATGCTCCTGTCAATGTGGCTCCGATTCATTTTAAGCTGCACCATGTCAGACTTTACTTCACCGAGATCAGTTACAAAGAGAGTATACATCTGACACCCAGCCGTAGCGCCACGTCATCTGCTACTTCTATTACATGGCGCTGTTCAGTCAGGAATCGAATCGAGAAAAAATATCCATCCAAAGATTGGAATACTGTTTGGAAGAATATTCATAATAAAGTCTTAAGCATGTCAGTACGGTCGACATGGTATCAAGTGGTTAACGATATCATCGCCAACAATGAGAGGCTCCATGCTATAGGACTTCATGATACTCCCTTGTGTCGCCGTTGTGGATATGTGGATACGACAGTTCACAGGTTTACTTGTCAAGGATACAATACCATATGGAACCACATTAAGCAGCAGGTCGCATTCCTCAGGCGCAATGATGGTAGATTCATCACCACCACCGAACTCTCGGCCCCGGACGTGATGTATTTTCCGCGTCAGAAAAATAATACCATACTGTGGCTATACGGCAATTTTGTTCACTTTGTCATCCACAAAACGACCACGGACACCATTGAGGACTACAACTGCTACATCACGGAGGAATATTACAAGCTACGCGCCCAACGGAACCACACCAAGCATTTTGGAAATATGCTCCACATACTCTTTCAAAAGGAAGGTATTGGATGATGTGTTGAATGATATACTGTGATTATAATCTGAGATCAGTGTCATGTATTGTGTGTGTCCTTAAGAAGTCTACGTTTTTCAGTTTACCACTTAATTTTTCTTTCTTTATCCCCATTTTTCAACAGATCAAGTTCCCTCATTATGAAAAACCATCCAACATCACAGAATAAGTTCATTTGGATGCAGAAATTTACTTTTCTCACCACGTTTGGCATGGATTCCCTTACGTGAGAAGGTGCATTTAATTTGATTTTAGCAAAGAAGCTCGCCGAAGAAGGCGCATGAAGGAGAGCGAATGGAAGGGCTAGAAGGGGAGATGGGAGGCCCAAAAAAAGAGAAGTAATAAAAACAAAAAAAATAAAAAAATAAAAAAATGGATAAGGCGTCGGACTTCGGATCCGAAGATTGCAGGTTCGAATCCTGTCACGGTAGAGTTTTTCCAGTTCTGCAAAAGATGCATGCTGTTTTACTGAGTTGTTTGAGTACTACAAATCTAGTTGAAAGTTGCTGCTGTCCGCTTCCTGGCTGCAAACCGGCGTCTACCTGAAGCTCAAGCAAGAGAAAGGGGTTGTGTAGCGAAATTTTCGGCACAGGGCCGATCAGGAGAGATTTTTGGAACTACTGCGTCTGACTCTGGACCCAAGAGCTACGCCACAGGCGTCTGCGCACAGTCGAGCATGTGTGTTGAATAATGGTGCTGATAGCCACGTATCATTTCAAGTAGATTTGATGCCTTTCGGAAAATTTATTTCATTGAATAGGAATTGTAGCTCATTTGTGGCAGCAGGAAATAAGCTGTAGTCAAAAGGATCTTCCATAGATGGTCGCAGGTCGCATAAATACTGTATGGCTCGTGACCCGTTGTGTGGAGCCCGGCTAGCTCAGTCGGTAGAGCATGAGACTCTTAATCTCAGGGTCGTGGGTTAAAGCCCCACGCTGGGCGGCGCAAAATTTTGTGTCTACGCGGATGCAACCTGCGCCCCTCTCGTGAGCCTTGCGTAATGAACGTAACGGGTTACGACGATGCCTAGCTTCGTATGAATATCAGAGGAATGGTTTTTGAAGCTGAAAGTAGCTCTGAAATGAAATAAAAGTGTTGTTTTGGAATTTTAGGCGTACATCGATATCGTGTGAGATGTGTAGGAAAGCAGCAGCTGTGCTAACTAAATACAAATAATGGTCGCTAATGCGGTGCGTTTCCAGCTGAAGGGCTCCGATTGACTGGTCCATAAGATTGAAGTACCCGAAATGTGCACTAGGCGGCGCCTCCTTAGCTCAGTGGCGAGTTCCGCTTTAGACGCCGTGCAGTGTGGACGTGCCTAGTCTTCCGCTCCGCCGTAGCGTTACGTATAGTGGACTATCGTTTTTGTTTACGTGTTGTGTTGCAACTTCTGTGAGTGTTTCTCCGTCGTTGTTTCGTACCTTGTGTTACTTTCTGTCCTTATTTCAGTGTTTTTGTGTAGCGGTTCCGACCGCATATTTTGAAAATGTCGTCCCAGGTTATTCCTCGTCAGGCTACAGTTAGTTTTGCTTTTGACAAGTCAACCCGCCATGTGCAACCTAGTTCTCTTGAGATTCATGATTGGTTGGTAGATACCTTTGGTGTTCATTCGGATCAGGTGCACACTGCTTATTTTGATACCGAACTGTATGTATTCTTTGTTAAGTTTATGGACCCACTTCAGGTTGATAAAATTCTTTCTAAATATGGTCATCAAGTTCTCTTTCGGCATCGGGATGATTCTGTAAGTACCGTGCTGCTTTCCAATGCTTCCATCACGTATACCAATGTTCGTGTTTACAACCTTCCACCGGAGGTGGATAATGTCTATCTTAAGGAGGGTCTACAGAAGTATGGTGATGTAAAGAGCATTCGCCTTGAACGCTGGTCAAGCCAACATCGCCTGCAATGTTACAGTGGTATTCGTTCAGTCGAAATGCACGTTAAGCAGAATATTCCATCTCACCTGCAGATCGGTGGATATCGTGTCCATGTAACATATAGTGGTCAGGTTGGCACCTGTTTTTTGTGCAATGAAAGTGGTCACGTGCGTACCGACTGTCCGCGGAGAGTTTTTGTTTTAAAAAATTCTCTCGAACAGCGTCGCAAGTTAACGGTCGCTGACCTCGTTGCAGGTGGTTCTGCTCTTGGTGTAGCACAGTCCAGTGGTAGTAGCGCCCCTCCACAGGTTTTGCGCACCCCTGATACAGAATTTCCTCCTTTGCGTGCTAAATCTGATGTTGTTCCGTCTGTCCCTCAGGTGGGTGTGCCACTTTTGAATAATAAGAGGCGTCGCCCACACGATGGAAATAGTACGGATGAGGATCTCCCTGAGATGCCCCAGTCCGAGCGACCTGCATCCTCCGAGCCACTGTGTACTGTAGCTGCTCCCTGCCCTCCTGAGGTAGCGGTTCCGGTGGCGGCTGCTGGCGCCCCTCCGGCCTCCGACGCAGCTTCTCTCGAGTCGGGTCGTCGGTCGGGCCTGTTGGCGCCGTCTTCCGAACCGACTTCGATGTCACAACAAGTGGAGCCGCGACAACTTCCTGCTTCGCTGCCCCATACCTCTGCCAGCGGAGCTGCTCCGCTTCCTTCCAACTCTGCGGCCTCGGACCTTCCTGCTCACGTTTCGCCTCCGTGCAGTCCATGTTTGCCGGAAGCTAGTGCAGGTGTTGACCATTCCGTTTTGTCGGATGTTTCCCCCGCGACCCCGGATCCCGCATGTGGACCGGCGCGGGTGGTGTCGGATACAGAACTTGACCCTCCTACGTCACCGGCGGCTGAAGTTTCCTTGCCCGTCAGCCGACGCAAGTTACGCGTTCAGCCGAACGTTAATGCTGTTCGTAAAAAACCGAAACGTAAGGGATCCGCGGAACGGGGTAGCAGTCCCCCTCCCTCGGATGCCTCTGTCACCCCTGCTATGGACTGTGACGCTGGTGCGTCGGTGTAGGTGATTTGTTTTCTCGCTTTTCTCTCTATGGTTCAAGCATACTCCTTTCTTACCTTAAATGTTAACCGTATTGAGTCCGACGTTCGCATTGCCTCTTTGCGGCAGTTTATTTACGACGCCTGTGCGGACGTAGTGTTTTTGCAGGAAGTGTTGTTTTCTGATCTCTCTCTACCTGGATTTCAAACTGTTTTTAATGTCGCGCCGGAATATTCAACAGGAACTGCTCTTTTCTTTCGAGAGGGCATTCCTATTACTGACATTGAATTCCTTGACTCTGGCCGTGGGATTGGTTGTCGTCTTTTTGATCTCCGCCTCGTTGTTTTGTATGCCCCCTCTGGTTCGGGTCACACTGTGGCTCGATCGCGCTTTTATAAAGAAGAGCTTATTTATCTTTTGCGCCAGAGTCCTCGGAGTCTCCTGCTCGGAGGCGATTTTAATTGTGTTTTACGCCCTGCAGACCAGTCCCCCAATTTTAATTATTGCCGTGATTTACATGACTTAGTTCGTACGATGCATCTGCGTGATGTTTGGGAACACAAATATCCAACCCTGGTGAAATATACGTTTTTTACCGCGTCCTCATGCAGTAGACTCGACAGATTCTATTTATCTGATTTTTTATGTGATAAAATTCTTTCTGTCGATGTTATTCCTACTAGTTTTTCTGACCATTGTGCTTTTACTGCAACTGTAAATCTTAGTCGCCAACCTGCAAAACTTTATCGTTCCCAGTGGATGTTAAATGTTTCCCACCTTGCCGACAGTGCTATGGATGATGTTATAAGTGGCGTGTGGGAGCGATGTCTTCGCTCTGTCCCGCGATACCCCTCCTTGCTGGTTTGGTGGACTGCGTTTGCCAAGCCCAAGATTCGTCAGACTTTGATTTTCTACTGTGCTGCTAGGACGCGTGATTTTAAGAACACGTATGAATATTACTACTCTGTCCTGCGTGAACTATATGACGCGGCGGGTACCTCTCCACTGCGGATCCATGATGTTCGTCGTATTAAAGCCAAGCTCTTGAGCCTTAAACGACGACAGATGGATGGTCTGCGAGTTAAGTCGAAACCTCACTCTCTTGTTGAAGGTGAACTGACATCCTTGTACCACCTGCTACGGCATCAGACTCGTCGTCGTCGCTCCTTCATCTCTTCTCTTACGGTGGATGATGGGCGACAGCTTAGTGCACAGGAGGAAATGGTTCGTGCTCTTCATCAGTATTACACTAGTCTATATTCTGCCGATGATTCTGGTGAGTCTCTTTCGGATGATGTCTTTGGGGATCTAACTGCGACGATCGCGCCTGACGCGAACGGCGAATTTCTCCGGGAGTTCCAGGTAGATGATGTTTTCGATTTTATTGCTCGCTCTCCGTCCAGTAAATCGCCGGGTCCAGACGGCCTGCCTAAAGAATTTTATCTCCGTTTTTGGCCTCTTTTGGGTGGCATTTTTACGCAGATTTTAAATGAGATTGTCAGGGGGATGGATGTGCCTGCCGATTTTAAAGTAGGGAAAATTGTTTTAATCCCGAAGTCCTCTGGTCGTTTATCTGCTGCCAATCTTCGTCCGCTCACATTGCTGAATTTTGACTATAAGACAGCTGCTAGAGCGCTCAATAGCCGGTTGTCTTCTCTGCTTCGGGGTGTGATTGGTGCACATCAATGTTGTTTTCATGATAGATCTATTCTGACACCAGTAGCCGAATATCGGGATGTTGTCTCGGTTGCGGCGGTTACAAACGTACATTGTGCCTTTGCCTTCCTTGATTTTTATAAGGCTTTTGATCACGTCAGTCATGTGTTTTTAGATCGTGTTTTAGGTGCAATAGGTTTTAACGCTTCATCACGTGGTGTTCTTGGCAATTTGTATAGGGGAATAACAGCTCGGGTGTCAGTCAATGGGCAGCTGACGCCGCCCATTGCTATCCGCCGCGGAGTGCCTCAGGGTAGTCCGCTCTCTATGTCTTTATTCGTATTGTCCCTGGAACCGCTGCTTCGGACTATTGCTCTCAAGCTTCAGGGTATGTCCCTCTCTGGTGGGAAGCTCTCTGTTAAGGCATATGCGGATGATGTCGTTGTTCTCCTCCGTCAACGTGATGATATCCCGTTGTTGAAAGGGGCGGTTGATGCATACTGTCGTGTCTCTGGAGCGCGTCTCAATCAGGGTAAATGTAAGTTCCTTGATATTCGAGGATTTCGCGATGCTGACGTCCCTTGGGCCACTTTTGTCGATCGCCATACGTCCTTGGGGATTATCATTGATCGGTGTCCTCTAAAAATGGCGGCTCTCAATTGGAAATCTGTCACCGAGAAGATACAGGGGGCTCTGATGGTCCATGAGCAGCGCTCTGCTACCATTTTGCAAAAAGTCAGAATTTTAGACACCTACGTTCTATGTAAAGCTTATTATGTTGCTCAGCTGTTCCCACTTCCCATGATGGTGGCGAAAAGGTTGCGCCAATTGTCTAGCAGGTTTATATGGAAGGGCCATCTATTCAAGTTACGTTACGAGGTAATGACGAAACCGCGTCTCTTCGGAGGCTTGGGCCTCTCTGACATTACTCGCAAGGCGTCTGCTTTGTACGTCCGCCGAACGACTCTAATTGTTACGCAAGAAGTGACTTCAATTACATCCAGGCTTTTTACTGTTGTGCGTCCGGCGAGCCTTGCTCCACCTGTCGATGTCGGACGCCTAAATTTTAAGTTGAAACACATTCGGGAATTTTACATTGCGGTGAGTTACCTCGGTGACGTCTTCTTGCGGCGACCGGTGCCAACGACCAAGGGCTTGATTGCCCGCTGGGAGGGGCTGGCCGGTCCCAATCCAATAGAACTGGCGTCTCCATCTGTGTCCTGGAGGAACGTCTGGAAGAACGTTAGTCTGCCGATCCACTCTATGGCCGTGGCGTCCACGTGGTATAGGGTAATAAATAATTTGGTTCCCACCAATGTACGACTGCACCGTATTGGTCTTTCTGACACGGACACCTGTACTCGGTGTGGTCTCCTGGATACCCTTGAACATCGATTCACCTGCTGTGGGCACCTTGCTAATTGGCGTTGGCTCAGGAAACAACTTGCTTTTGTCACTAGGTCTGCTGAAGCCGCTTATACTATTGACATCATCGTCCGGCCCGATTCTTCCTTTTTTCCGCGGACGAAGCTCCATACCGTCATGTGGTTGATTGGCCATTTCGTACATTTTGTCAACAGTTGTCATGAAGAGGATGGACACCTAGCGTTTCGGCAGTACATGCTTACTGCTTACTGGCAGCGCTTGCGATTGCCAGGCCTCCGAGATGATTTTGCCAATATGCTTAGCCTGACATTTGAAAGAGAGGGTGTTGGCTAAGGTCACCTGTGTGAGCCATTTTCTTTTTTACTGTTTCTGGATTTGCCGCCTTTATATATGTTTCTTCTCTACACCAGGACTGAAGTTTTCGTGTTTCAATCTTTATTTCAGTCAGCAGTCTACATTATATAGTCATGTTTTAGGATTTTAATTTCAGTACTGTAAAAAAAAAAAAAAAAAAAAAAAAAAGTGGCTAGGATACCTGGCTTTCAAAAAAAAAAAAAAAAAAAAAAAAAAAAAAAAGTGGCAGAGCGCTGGTCTAGTAAACCAGAGGTCGTGAGTTCGATCCTCATAGGAGGCAAAAGAATTTTGTAACAGCCCCTTCTAACGTAGATCTTTCGAAAAAAGCGGTCAAGGATATAAAAAATTATGAATGGGTTCGGTATTTAAGAAATGCTCTCGCAAATGAATAGTGCGAATGGTGCTATTAAAGTAGGCACCAGAAACTGCTGCTTTTGGCAGTCTCCGGAGAATGCCGACGTGGAATACTTAGTTCTTGTGATGTATTTTCTACCCCAGGTAGAGACCCTCGCGGTTGTCGTCGTCGTCGTCGGCGCCGCCGCCGCTTTGGTAATAGCGGCAACTCGCCATTGTATGACATAGGGTGAGGTACCTTCTGCAAGCGACTGAGATGGCAGTAAGCGATTGAAGCTGATTTGCAACCTCTTGTTTGATCAGCGTCACAAGGGCTTGAATGTAACTTGCGATGGGACACAGCAAGAAGTAGCGTCGCCTTTTTAGTACTGAAATTGGAGATGGAGAATTGCGTCAAAGATGGGAAATTCATTCCGGCAAGCGTACAAATGGCGACAATAAGGTGTGTGTGGGGAAGCATATTGCGCCAGTGACCGTGTGGCCTAATGGATAAGGCGTCGGACTTCGGATCCGAAGATTGCAGGTTCGAATCCTGTCACGGTCGAGTTTTTCCAGTTCTGCAAAAGATGCATGCTGTTTTACTGAGTTGTTTGAGTACTACAAATCTAGTTGAAAGTTGCTGCTGTCCGCTTCCTGGCTGCAAACCGGCGTCTACCTGAAGCTCAAGCAAGACAAAGGGGTTGTGTAGCGAAATTTTCGGCACAGTGCCGATCAGGAGAGATTTTTGGAACTACTGCGTCTGACTCAGGACCCAAGAGCTGCGCCACAGGCGTCTGCGCACAGTCGAGCATGTGTGTTGAATAATGGTGCTGATAGCCACGTATCATTTCAAGTGGATTTGATGCCTTTCGTAAAATTTATTTCATTGAATAGGAATTGTAGCTCATTTGTGGCAGCAGGAAATAAGCTGTAGTCAAAAGGATCTTCCATAGATGGTCGCAGGTCGCATAAATACTGTATGGCTCGTGACGCGTTGTGTGGAGCCCGGCTAGCTCAGTCGGTAGAGCATGAGACTCTTAATCTCAGGGTCGTGGGTTCGAGCCCCACGCTGGGCGGCGCAAAATTTTGTGTCTACGCGGATGCAACCTGCGCCCCTCTCGTGAGCCTTGCGTAATGAACGTAACGGGTTACGACGATGCCTAGCTTCGTATGAATATCAGAGGAATGGTTTTTGAAGCTGAAAGTAGCTCTGAAATGAAATAAAAGTGTTGTTTTGGAATTTTAGGCGTACATCGATATCGTGTGAGATGTGTAGGAAAGCAGCAGCTGTGCTAACTAAATACAAATAATGGTCGCTAATGCGGTGCGTTTCCGTGGTGGACCAACTACGCTAAAAGGAAGCTGAGGATGACTTTGATCGACTATGGCAAGGCAAGGGCTCAACTTCGGAAAGACACTATTGAATTTTATTATACCTGTTTGCGAGAACTGTATGATCGTCCCGTTTTGTCTGCTGACCATTTCATGCAAATAAAGAAAATTAAGGCGATTTTAACCCAACTGAAACGACGACAACTTGATGGTTTGAAGGTAAAGTCAAGATCACATTCCACTCTCGAAGATGAAACTGCCTCTTTGTATCATCTCCTCCGGCATGCAAAGAATAGAAGGAATAGTTTTATCAACACCCTGCGCGATGTGAATAACGATGTGCTCCATGAACAACGTGACATCATTAACGAAATCCATCGCTTTTTTACGTGTTTATATACTGCCCCTGACGTCAATGAACAGTCTGTGGCGACGTTACTTCACGGCACAGACTCGATAGTTACTGAGGACGAGAATAGGGCGCTATTGGACATATTTACTAGTGATGATGTTTTGGATATCGTCAAAACTTCTCCGGTAAACAAGACGCCTGGGCCGGATGGTTTACCAGTCGAATTTTACTACAGGTTTTGGAATGTTCTAGGCGATGTGCTCACCGCCATCATCAATGAAGTCATCAACGGTATCTCCATACCCTCTGAGTTTAAAGAGGGTGTCTTTGTGATGGTACCCAAGGGGCGAGGAATGAAGGATGTCCGTCGTCTGCGACCTATATGTTTATTAAATGGAGACTATAAAATTGTTGCCCGTGCACTGAAATTGCGACTGACTCCAGTCCTACAACGTGTCATTGCGCAGGACCAAACGGCCCTTCCGCATAGAAGTATCATCAAAACGGTCAGTGAATATCGTGATGTGATTTCCATTTTTTCGGCAGCTCAACTTCAAGGTGCTCTATGCTTTATTGATTTTGCAAATGCTTTTGACCGGATTGATCATCGTTATCTTTTTAAAACAATGTCGGCCCTGGGTTTTGGGGGACGGTGCTTGAAGTCTTTGCAAAGTATGATTACTGGGATGACGGCAAAAGTACTTGTCAACGGTCAATGCACGAGAGCCATAAATATTTGTCGTGGATTCCCGCAAGGAAGCCCACTCTCCATGCTGCTCTATGTCATAGCTCTGGAACCTCTTGTCCGCCATTTAAACGTTCTCTTGGAAGGGATCACGATTATGTCGGTAAAGAAAGTAACCAATGTGTATGCAGATGATTTAGGGGTCATAGTTCGGAGTGACGACGATGTTCAAACTCTTAAGACCGCCTTACACGTTTATTGTGGTGCTACTGGTGCTGCTGTGAATAACACGAAAAGCTCTATGCTCAGCCTCAATGGTTATGCGAACGCAGACTTAGATTGGATCACTTCCACGAACCAACATAAGTCTCTCGGTGTCACATTTTCTAGCTGCCCGCTCAAGATGGCTTCCGTTAACTGGAAGAACATGCTTACCAACATCAGAGGCTCCTTAACAGAGCATCGAAATAGGGACCTCAATTTAATGCAAAGGGTACAACTGATTAACTGTGTGATCCTGTCAAAAGCGATTTACCTGGGGCAATGTCTACCTATTCCCTTGGGCATCGCCAAAAATATTACGAGGGCAGTTTGTCAGCTGTTATGGAGAGGCTGTATTTTTAAAGTGGCAGCTCGTACAGTGACCTTACCTCCGGTCGCCGGTGGCCTCGGACTCACAGATATTCGTCACAAGACAGTGACTTTATTTATCAAGCGTACTCGAGAACATCTCCGTAAGTACCCCGACAGTATTACGACGCAACTATTTCATCTGACTGAACCTCAAAGTTTAGATGCTCCTGTCAATGTGGCTCCGATTCATTTTAAGCTGCACCATGTCAGACTTTACTTCACCGAGATCAGTTACAAAGAGAGTATACATCTGACACCCAGCCGTAGCGCCACGTCATCTGCTACTTCTATTACATGGCGCTGTTCAGTCAGGAATCGAATCGAGAAAAAATATCCATCCAAAGATTGGAATACTGTTTGGAAGAATATTCATAATAAAGTCTTAAGCATGTCAGTACGGTCGACATGGTATCAAGTGGTTAACGATATCATCGCCAACAATGAGAGGCTCCATGCTATAGGACTTCATGATACTCCCTTGTGTCGCCGTTGTGGATATGTGGATACGACAGTTCACAGGTTTACTTGTCAAGGATACAATACCATATGGAACCACATTAAGCAGCAGGTCGCATTCCTCAGGCGCAATGATGGTAGATTCATCACCACCACCGAACTCTCGGCCCCGGACGTGATGTATTTTCCGCGTCAGAAAAATAATACCATACTGTGGCTATACGGCAATTTTGTTCACTTTGTCATCCACAAAACGACCACGGACACCATTGAGGACTACAACTGCTACATCACGGAGGAATATTACAAGCTACGCGCCCAACGGAACCACACCAAGCATTTTGGAAATATGCTCCACATACTCTTTCAAAAGGAAGGTATTGGATGATGTGTTGAATGATATACTGTGATTATAATCTGAGATCAGTGTCATGTATTGTGTGTGTCCTTAAGAAGTCTACGTTTTTCAGTTTACCACTTAATTTTTCTTTCTTTATCCCCATTTTTCAACAGATCAAGTTCCCTCATTATGAAAAACCATCCAACATCACAGAATAAGTTCATTTGGATGCAGAAATTTACTTTTCTCACCACGTTTGGCATGGATTCCCTTACGTGAGAAGGTGCATTTAATTTGATTTTAGCAAAGAAGCTCGCCGAAGAAGGCGCATGAAGGAGAGCGAATGGAAGGGCTAGAAGGGGAGATGGGAGGCCCAAAAAAAAAAAAAAAAAATGGATAAGGCGTCGGACTTCGGATCCGAAGATTGCAGGTTCGAATCCTGTCACGGTCGAGTTTTTCCAGTTCTGCAAAAGATGCATGCTGTTTTACTGAGTTGTTTGAGTACTACAAATCTAGTTGAAAGTTGCTGCTGTCCGCTTCCTGGCTGCAAACCGGCGTCTACCTGAAGCTCAAGCAAGACAAAGGGGTTGTGTAGCGAAATTTTCGGCACAGTGCCGATCAGGAGAGATTTTTGGAACCACTGCGTCTGACTCAGGACCCAAGAGCTACGCCACAGGCGTCTGCGCTTAGTCGAGCATGTGTGTTGAATAATGGTGCTGATAGCCACGTATCATTTCAAGTAGATTTGATGCCTTTCGGAAAATTTATTTCATTGAATAGGAATTGTAGCTCATTTGTGGCAGCAGGAAATAAGCTGCAGTCAAAAGGATCTTCCATAGATGGTCGCAGGTCGCATAAATACTGTATG
The DNA here is from genome assembly GCF_021461385.2 of Schistocerca piceifrons. Classification (NCBI taxonomy): domain Eukaryota; kingdom Metazoa; phylum Arthropoda; class Insecta; order Orthoptera; family Acrididae; genus Schistocerca; species Schistocerca piceifrons. The sequence continues at coordinate 9,756,777 of NC_060144.1, forward strand.
GCTCGTGACGCGTTGTGTGGAGCCCGGCTAGCTCAGTCGGTAGTGCATGAGACTCTTAGTCTCAGGGTCGTGGTTTCGAGCCCCACGCTGGGCGGCGCAAAATTTTCTGTCTACGCGGATGCAACCTGCGCCCCTCTCGTGAGCCTTGCGTAATGAACGTAACGGGTTACGACGATGCCTAGCTTCGTATGAATATCAGAGGAATGGTTTTTGAAGCTGAAAGTAGCTCTGAAATGAAATAAAAGTGTTGTTTTGGAATTTTAGGCGTACATCGATATCGTGTGAGATGTGTAGGAAAGCAGCAGCTGTGCTAACTAAATACAAATAATGGTCGCTAATGCGGTGCGTTTCCAGCTGAAGGGCTCCGATTGACTGGTCCATAAGATTGAAGTACCCGAAATGTGCACTAGGCGGCGCCTCCTTAGCTCAGTGGCAGAGCGCTGGTCTAGTAAACCAGAGGTCGTGAGTTCGATCCTCACAGGAGGCAAAAGAATTTTGTAACAGCCCCTTCTAACGTAGATCTTTCGAAAAAAGCGGTCAAGGATATAAAAAATTATGAATGGGTTCGGTATTTAAGAAATGCTCTCGCAAATGAATAGTGCGAATGGTGCTATTAAAGTAGGCACCAGAAACTGCTGCTTTTCAAGTATTGGTCTGCTTTCCACCGCCTTACTGGGAACCGCCCCACCTCCCAGTACCCTCTCCTCCTTAATGACCGTCCCTTTCCTGACAACCTCAGTAAGGCCAACCACTTTGCCTCCCACCTCTCTGATGTTTTTTCCATCCCAGATGATCCCCACTTTGATTATTCCCTCATCCCTGATGTCATGGACCGTACGACTACCTCTGTTCCTCCCCTTGCTCCTAGCTTCCAGTACTTGGGCCACACCCCACCATCTGCACTTAACACTCCCATCACTACACAGGACATCAGCCTCACACTCCGCACTAAACGCAACACTGCTCCCGGCCACGACTGCGTTACCTACCGCCACCTAAAACACTGCCCTCCCTCCTTCCTTTCCCTCCTTGCCGCCCTCTACAATGTCATCCTTGCCACTGGCTTCTATCCCGACCTGTGGAAAACCTCCCGTATCCTGATGTTCTCCAAACCTAATAAGCCTCCATCTGATGCCTCTTCCTATCGTCCTATCTGTCTCACGTCGGTGTTCAGCAAGCTCTTGGAATCCATCCTTTCCCGGCGCATCCATCTCCACCTCCACCAAAACCACCTCCTCCCAAACACCCAATGTGGCTTTCGACCTTCCTTCTCTGCTGATGACCAACTCCTCCGCCTCACTCATCTCCTCTCCCTCCAGCTTAACTCCCGTCGCTCCGCCATTTTTGTCTCACTTGACCTTGAAAAGGCCTACGACCGTGTCTGGCATCCCGGTCTCCTGTTTAAACTCCAAACCTACGCCCTTCCTATCAACTACATCCGTCTGGTGGCCTCCTTCCTCTCCCGCCGCCCCTCCTACGTTACCATCCATCATGCCAATTCCCGCACCTTCTACCCCTCTGCCGGTGTGCCCCAGGGCTCTGTCCTCTCCCCTCTCCTCTACCTCCTGTACACAGCAGATATGCCCCAACCCCCCCCTCCAGTGCACCTCTTGCAATATGCTGATGACACCGCATTCCTCGCCCTCGCTCCTACCCTCCAACGGTCCCAACGCCTTCTCCAGAATCACCTTGACCTTTTTGCTGCATGGTGTAACCAATGGCTCCTGAAACTCAATCCTTCCAAGACCCAGGCAATCATCGTAGGTCGTACCACTCGTTCCTTCCGGCTCCTGGATTTCTCCCTTACTGTCTGCGCACGTCATGTCCGTCTCACCCCCACCCTCACCTACCTTGGCCTCACCATTGACCGTCACCTCACCTGGACCCCTCATCTCCGATCCATCCAATCCAAAGCCCACAACCGCCTCCGCCTCCTCAAACTCCTCTCTGGCCGGACATGGGGGTTGCACCCCTCTACCATCCTCCACACCTACAAATCCTTAATCCGTCCCATCCTCTGTTATGCCAGTCCTGCCTGGATATCTGCCCCCCCCCAAATTCTATCAGTCCCTCCAGATCCTTGAGCGTCATGCACTCCGCCTCGCCTTCCGTATCCGCCTCCCATCCCCCACGCGGCTCCTCTATGATCTCATTCCTTTCCCCCATCTGCTCCTCTTCCTCGAACATATCCGCATCCTCTACACCTCCCGCCGTCTTGAACCCCCTCACCCCCTGGTTGCTCCTCTCCTCTCCCATCCTCGCCCCCTGCCCCGTCTTCACCGTTGTGTCCCCCCTACCCTCCATCTCTACACCCTCCATCTCCTTTCCCAAGGTGGCTTCCGTCAACTCCCCCTCCCGGATGATGCCCTCTCCCCCTCCATTTATCCTTCCTATCAACTCTGATCCTCCCTCCCCCTCCTTTCCTCTGTCCTTTCCCTGGGCTCCCTCTTCCCCCCCTTCCGTCCTGTTTCCTCCCCACTACACCTCTCCCTACCTCCCTTCTCCCCCCCAGTCCTTTTGTATTCCCCTCCTCTGCCTACCCCCCTCCCTGTCGCGTCTGCCCCCCACCCCTCTTATGGGTCCTCATCCTCCATCAGCTCCTTTCCCGGTTCCCCCCCCCCTTCGCTTTTACTCTCCTTTCCCCCCTTTTTGTTTTCCCATCTCCTGTTCAGTTTCCCCCCACCTGCTCTCGACTGTGGTGTCACCTTTGCCGACTTTTTCGTGCTGTCTTCTAGTGACTCTTCAGTGTTGTGTTGCGAACAGAAACCATGCTGTCGCTGGGTGTGCGTTTTATATACTTTGCGAACAGAATCCAGACCGTCGCCGTGTTTTTTTTTTAATTGTCTATTGTTTCCCCTGTCTGCTCCGTATGTATTTTTATTCGCTTCATCATCCCTCTGTTGTTTGTTTTCATTTCCCCATTTTCTTTTCACCTTGTTACTCAATGAGTCCCCGATTTTATCGCCTGTTTTTTATTATTATTTATTCTCCTGCTCTTTGTCAGAAAACCTGTAGGCTAAAGAGCGGCGTCCTAAGCTGCTGCCAGCCCGCCCCCTTCGGGGGGAATTGAAATTCAATAAAGGAAAAAAAAAAAAAAACTGCTGCTTTTCATTCGAGGGTTGGATTCCCTCACTTCATCGTCGAAGAGTTTCACTGCCTGGGCTACTCTCAGGCTGCACCCTCGACGTGGAAGATCCCCACCCTTGCCTTGCCGTCTGATCGTCGTCAGTACTGCTCGCCGCCGCCGCCGCCGCCGCCGCCGCCGCCGCCGCCGCCGCCTGGTCGCCGCCTGCCGGTGCTCGCCGCCGCCGCCACCACCGCCGCCGTTTGGTTGCCGCCTGCCGGTCCTCGCCGCCGCCGCCGTTTGGTCGCCGCCTGCCGGTCCTCGCCGCCGCCGCCGCCGCCTGGTCGCCGCCTGCTGGTGCTCGCCGCCGCCGCCGCCTGGTCGCCGCCTGCTGGTGCTCGCCGCCGCCGCCGCCGCCGCCGCCGCCGCCTGGTCGCCGCCTGCTGGTGCTCCCCGCCGCCGCCGCCGTCTGGTCGCCGCCGCCCTTCTCGCGCGCCGCCACCATGTCCCACCCCACCACCACTACCACTATCATTTTCACCTCTCCCTCCGCTGCTCCAACCACCATCACATGGAGCTCATCCTCCACCCCACTTCCCGTCCTTCCTTCTCTCCCTGTCCACCCCACCCCTGCGCCACTTTCGGCTGTACCCACCCCCAACTCCTCTTCCCCTATCACTGTCGCCCCATCGACAGCTACTGACTTTCCGCCTCTCCCCGCACCGCCTCCGACAGGCTCCAAGCCAGCATGGATATCTGCTCGACGTTCCACAGCCTCAGTGACACCCACGCCCCCACCGTCTGCGTCTTCCGCTGCTCCGGGTGGTCCTGCCCCCCGCCACCTCCCCCTGCAACCCGTCCCCCTGCCCCCTCCCCACCCAGTGGTGTCCACGAAACCTTCCAAGCGCCCGAATGCTGACCCTTCCCCCAAAGTCTCCTCCAAAAAACCCCCAATCCCGTGACCCACCCACTCCCATGGACGCGGCCCCGACCCCCGCCCCCGCCACGACTGCAACCCACACCTTTGTCCTCTCCAATCCTGACCCTCAATTCCTTGATGCCCGCTCCCTCACTCTCGCCATCCGGAAATACTGCCCCAATGCTCCCATCTCCCAACTGATTCCTCGCAAGGACTCGGTCCTCATAAAATCCCCCAATGCTTCCTTCCACACCGACCTCCTCTCCCGCATCCCTCGTATCCAATTTGGCCAACGTGCAACCCTCACCCCCTACCACACCCCGTCCTCTCCCCGTCAGCCTCAACCTCCCCGACGTCCGCCGACCTTCACCGCTGTGATCACGAAGCTTAGTCCCGTGATCACGGAGGCTGAGGTGTTGGCGGAACTCAACTCCCGGCCCGACATCGAAATCCGCTCGGCCCGTCGCATCTTCAATGATGCCGGGCCGACTTTTCTCATGCGGATATTCACTGAATCCTCCTCCTCCATTGACCGCCTCCTCACCGAGGGAGCCCTCATCTACAATCAGCGCCATAAGGTGGACCCCTCCCGTTCCCCAGTCCAATCCTACCGCTGCCAACGCTGTCTCAACTCCAACGACCACGTTACCTCTGCCTGCAAGAACCCCCCTACTTGTCCCCACTGCAAAGCTTCACACTTCCTCAAGCATTGCCCCAACCTCACCTCTCCCCCCTCCTGCAACACTTGTAATGAACCCCATCCTACCTACTCCTCGAAGTGTAAAGCGAAACCTCCACCAGTAACCCCTGAGCTCACCGTCCCTGTCCGTCCTGTTGATGACTCCATCCACCCCAACAACTCGCTCCGCCCTCCCCCTACTGCTGAGGACATCATCCGTTTCACCACCATTGTGCTCCAAAACATCCACCCCTTCCAGCGCTCCCACACTCTTTCCCAAATCGCCCTCGCTGCCCGTTCCATCTTCCATCTTACCACCTATGCCACTTACTCCCACAACCAGGCCCACTTCACCTTCACCCCCCTCACCACCCTCGTCTAACTCTCCACTCCCATGGTACAACAACCGTATCGTATCCTGTACCACAACGTTCGCTCCCTGCCCACCCACAAACTCCTCTTCCTCCACACCCTACGTCAGCACCGCGTGGATGCCTTCGTCCTCAATGAAACCTTCCTTCAGCCCCGTATCTCCGTCTCCACTGCCCCTTACACCCTACATCGCACCGATAACCCGTACCCTCTGGCACGTGGCGGAGTTGCTATAGGCCACCTCAAGCACCTCCCAGTCCGGCCCCAACCTCTCCTTAACAATCCTGCCGAGCATCTCACCCTCAGCCTCTTCTTCCCCGCCCTTACCATCACCTGTGCCACCATTTATGTCCGCCCTCGCACCCCCATCCCATACGATTTCCTGGCCCACATTGACCGCACCTTCTCCACCTACGTGATTGCCGCCGACCTCAATATCCACAGCCGTGATCCTGCCGACCTCCGGCGATGGCATCAGTTTCTCACCACTCTCCAGGGAGACCTGGTTCCCCTGCCCCAGCAAACCCGGCCCGAATCCAACACCACTCCTGATGTAGTCCTTGCCTCTCCCAACCTTCTTGGGCGCATCACCGCGGATGTCCTTGACCTCATTGGCAGTGACCATGCTCCTGTCCTCCTCACTATCTCTACCGGTCGCCATCCCCGCCACACTCCTCGCCCTGATGTCCCTCCTAAACTTGTCCATGATTACTCCCGTGCCAACTGGGATGCCTACCGGGATTCCATTCACACCCAGGTTGACAGCCACGACCTTACCCTCCAGTCTCCTGATGACATCTCTCGCACTGCCGCCTTCCTGCACCAGACCTTGTCTGACGCGGTCGCCACCCATATCCCCACCAAAGCCATCCACACTCACCGGCCTGCCCTGCCTCCACAGGCCGTCCTTCTCCTTCGGGAGTCCCGCCGCCTCTACCGCTCTTTTCTCCGCTCTCGTGACCGGGATACACTTACCCGCCACCGGCAATTACAGCGACACATCCGCAACCTGCTTGTTGCGAAGAAACGCCGAGCCTGGCGCCAGACATGTACCCACCTCAACACCACGCTCCCCATCAACTCTTCCAAGTATTGGTCTGCTTTCCACCGCCTTACTGGGAACCGCCCCACCCCCCAGAACCCTCTCCTCCTTATTGACCGTCCCTTTCCTGACAACCTCAGTAAGGCCAACCACTTTGCCTCCCACCTCTCTGATGTTTTTTCCATCCCAGATGATCCCCACTTTGATTATTCCCTCTTCCCTGATGTCATGGACCATACGGATACCTCTGTTCCTCCCCTTGTTCCTAGCTTCCAGTACTTGGGCCACACCCCACCATCTGCACTTAACACTCCCATCACTACACAGGACATCAGCCTCACACTCCGCACTAAACGCAACACTGCTCCCGGCCACGACTGCGTTACCTACCGCCACCTCAAACACTGCCCTCCCTCCTTCCTTTCCCTCCTTGCCGCCCTCTACAATGTCATCCTTGCCACTGGCTTCTATCCCGACCTGTGGAAAACCTCCCGTATCCTGATGTTCTCCAAACCTAATAAGCCTCCATCTGATGCCTCTTCCTATCGTCCTATCTGTCTCACGTCGGTGTTCAGCAAGCTCTTGGAATCCATCCTTTCCCGGCGCATCCATCTCCACCTCCACCAAAACCACCTCCTCCCAAACACCCAATGTGGCTTTCGACCTTCCTTCTCTGCTGATGACCAACTCCTCCGCCTCACTCATCTCCTCTCCCTCCAGCTTAACTCCCGTCGCTCCGCCATTTTTGTCTCACTTGACCTTGAAAAGGCCTACGACCGTGTCTGGCATCCCGGTCTCCTGTTTAAACTCCAAACCTACGCCCTTCCTATCAACTACATCCGTCTGGTGGCCTCCTTCCTCTCCCGCCGCCCCTCCTACGTTACCATCCATCATGCCAATTCCCGCACCTTCTACCCCTCTGCCGGTGTGCCCCAGGGCTCTGTCCTCTCCCCTCTCCTCTACCTCCTGTACACGGCAGATATGCCCCAACCCCCCCCCTCCAGTGCACCTCTTGCAATATGCTGATGACACCGCATTCCTCGCCCTCGCTCCTACCCTCCAACGGTCCCAACGCCTTCTCCAGAATCACCTTGACCTTTTTGCTGCATGGTGTAACCAATGGCTCCTGAAACTAAATCCTTCCAAGACCCAGGCAATCATCGTAGGTCGTACCACTCGCTCCTTCCGGCTCCTGGATTTCTCCCTTACTGTCTGCGCACGTCCTGTCCGTCTCACCCCCACCCTCACCTACCTTGGCCTCACCATTGACCGTCACCTCACCTGGATCCCTCATCTCCGATCCATCCAATCCAAAGCCCACAACCGCCTCTGCCTCCTCAAACTCCTCTCTGGCCGGACATGGGGGTTGCACCCCTCTACCATCCTCCACACCTACAAATCCTTAATCCGTCCCATCCTCTGTTATGCCAGTCCTGCCTGGATATCTGCCCCCCCCAAATTCTATCAGTCCCTCCAGATCCTTGAGCGTCATGCACTCCGCCTCGCCTTCCGTATCTGCCTCCCGTCCCCCACGCGGATCCTCTATGATCTCATTCCTTTCCCCCATCTGCTCCTCTTCCTCGAACATATCCGCATCCTCTACACCTCCCGCCGTCTTGAACCCCCTCACCCCCTGGTTGCTCCTCTCCTCTCCCATCCTCGCCCCCTGCCACGTCTTCACCGTTGTGTCCCCCCTACCCTCCATCTCTACACCCTCCATCTCCTTTCCCGAGGTGGCTTCCGTCAACTCCCCCTCCCGGATGATGCCCTCTCTCCCTCCATTTACCCTTCCTATCAACTCTGATCCTCCATCCCCCTCCTTTCCTCTGTCCTTTCCCTGGGCTCCCTCTCCCCCCCCACTTCTGTCCTGTTCTTCCCCCCACTAAACCTCTCCCTACCTCCCTTCTCCCCCCCAGTCCTTTTGTATTCCCCTCCTCTGCCTACCCCACTCCCTGTCGCTTCTGCCCCCCCCTCTTATGGGTCCTCATCCTCCTTCAGCTCCTTTCCCGGCTCCCCCCCTTCGCTTTTACTCTCCTTTCCCCCCCTTTTTCGTTTTCCCATCTTCTGTCCAGTTTCCCCCCACCTGCTCTCGACTGTGGTGTCACATTTGCCAACTTTTTAGTGCAGTGTTCCAGTGACTGTTCAGTGTTGTTTGTCTTTCTCGTGTTGCGGACAGAAACCATGCTGTCGCTCGGTGTGAATTTTATTTCCTTTGCGAACAGAATCCAGACTGTCGCCGTGTTTTTTAATTGTCTATTGTTTTCCCTGTCTCCTTCGTATGTATTTTTATTAGCGTCATCATCCCTGTGTAGTTGTTTTAAGTTCCACGATTTCTTTTCGCCTTGTTACTCTCTAAGTCTCCAATTTTATCGCCTGTTGTTTTTCTTATTTGTTCTCTTGCTCTTTGTCACAAAATCTGTCGGCTGAAGAGCGGCGTACTAGGCTGCTGCCAGCCCGCCCCCTTCGGGGGGAATTGAAATTCAATAAATGAAAAAAAAAAAAACTGCTGCTTTTGGCAGTCTCCGGAGAATGCCGACGTGGAATACTTAGTTCTTGTGATGTATTTTCTACCCCTGGTAGAGACCCTCGCGGTTGTCGTCGTCGTCGTCGGCGCCGCCGCCGCATTGGTAATAGCGGCAACTCGCCATTGTATGACATAGGGTGAGGTACCTTCTGCAAGCGACTGAGATGGCAGTAAGCGATTGAAGCTGATTTGCAACCTCTTGTTTGATCAGCGTCACAAGGGCTTGAATGTAACTTGCGATGGGACACAGCAAGAAGTAGCGTCGCCTTTTTAGTACTGAAATTGGAGATGGAGAATTGCGTCAAAGATGGGAAATTCATTCCGGCAAGCGTACAAATGGCGACAATGAGGTGTGTGTGGGGAAGCATATTGCGCCAGTGACCGTGTGGCCTAATGGACAGTTCCGCTTTAGACGCCGTGCAGTGTGGACGTGCCTAGTCTTCCGCTCCGCCGTAGCGTTACGTATAGTGGACTATCGTTTTTGTTTACGTGTTGTGTTGCAACTTCTGTGAGTGTTTCTCCGTCGTTGTTTCGTACTTTGTGTTTTTTTTTCTGTCCTTATTGCAGTGTTATTTGTGTAGCGGTTTCGACCGCATATTTTGAAAATGTCGTCCCAGGTTATTCCTCGTCAGGCTACAGTTAGTTTTGCTTTTGACAAGTCAACCCGCCATGTGCAACCTAGTTCTCTTGAGATTCATGATTGGTTGGTAGATACCTTTGGTGTTCATTCGGATCAGGTGCACACTGCTTATTTTGATACCGAACTGTATGTTTTCTTTGTTAAGTTTATGGACCCACTTCAGGTTGATAAAATTCTTTCTAAATATGGTCATCAAGTTCTCTTTCTGCATCGGGATGATTTTGTAAGTACCGTGCTGCTTTCCAATGCTTCCATCACGTATACCAATGTTCGTGTTTACAACCTTCCACTGGAGGTGGATAATGTCTATCTTAAGGAGGGTCTACAGAAGTATGGTGATGTAAAGAGCATTCGCCTTGAGCGCTGGTCAAGCCAACATCGCCTGCAATGTTACAGTGGTATTCGTTCAGTCGAAATGCACGTTAAGCAGAATATTCCATCTCACCTGCAGATCGGTGGATATCGTGTCCATGTAACATATAGTGGTCAGGTTGGCACCTGTTTTTTGTGCAATGAAAGTGGTCACGTGCGTACTGACTGTCCGCGGAGAGTTTTTGTTTTAAAAAATTCTCTCGAACAGCGTCGCAAGTTAACGGTCGCTGACCTCGTTGCAGGTGGTTCTGCTCTTGGTGTAGCACAGTCCAGTGGTAGTAGCGCCCCGCCACAGGTTTTGCGCTCCCCTGATACAGAATTTCCTCCTTTGCGTGCTAAATCTGATGTTGTTCCGTCTGTCCCTCAGGTGGGTGTGCCACTTTTGAATAATAAGAGGCGTCGCCCACACGATGGAAATAGTACGGATGAGGATCTCCCTGAGATGCCCCAGTCCGAGCGACCGGCATCCTCCGAGCCACTGTGTACTGTAGCTGCTCCCTGCCCTCCTGAGGTAGCGGTTCCGGTGGCGGCTGCTGGCGCCCCTCCGGCCTCCGACGCAGATTCTCTCCAGTCGGGTCGTCGGTCGGGCCTGTTGGCGCCGTCTTCCGAACCGACTTCGATGTCACAACAAGTGGAGCCGCGACAACTTCCTGCTTCGCTGCCCCATACCTCTGCCAGCGGAGCTGCTCCGCTTCCTTCCAACTCTGCGGCCTCGGACCTTCCTGCTCACGTTTCGCCTCCGTGCAGTCCATGTTTGCCGGAAGCTAGTGCAGGTGTTGACCATTCCGTTTTGTCGGATGTTTCCCCCGCGACCCTGGATCCCGCATGTGGACCGGCGCGGGTGGTGTCGGATACAGAACTTGACCCTCCTACGTCACCGGCGGCTGAAGTTTCCTTGCCCGTCAGCCGACGCAAGTTACGCGTTCAGCCGAACGTTAATGCTGTTCGTAAAAAACCGAAACGTAAGGGATCCGCGGAACGGGGTAGCAGTCCCCCTCCCTCGGATGCCTCCGTCACCCCTGCTATGGACTGTGACGCTGGTGCGTCGGTGTAGGTGATTTGTTTTCTCGCTTTTCTCTCTATGGTTCAAGCATACACCTTTCTTACCTTAAATGTTAACCGTATTGAGTCCGACGTTCGCATTGCCTCTTTGCGGCAGTTTATTTACGACGCCTGTGCGGACGTAGTGTTTTTGCAGGAAGTGTTGTTTTCTGATCTCTCTCTACCTGGATTTCAAACTGTTTTTAATGTCGCGCCGGAATATTCAACAGGAACTGCTCTTTTCTTTCGAGAGGGCATTCCTATTACTGACATTGAATTCCTTGACTCTGGCCGTGGGATTGGTTGTCGTCTTTTTGATCTCCGCCTCGTTGTTTTGTATGCCCCCTCTGGTTCGGGTCACACTGTGGCTCGATCGCGCTTTTATAAAGAAGAGCTTATTTATCTTTTGCGCCAGAGTCCTCGGAGTCTCCTGCTCGGAGGCGATTTTAATTGTGTTTTACGCCCTGCAGACCAGTCCCCCAATTTTAATTATTGCCGTGATTTACATGACTTAGTTCGTACGATGCATCTGCGTGATGTTTGGGAACACAAATATCCAACCCTGGTGAAATATACGTTTTTTACCGCGTCCTCATGCAGTAGACTCGACAGATTCTATTTATCTGATTTTTTATGTGATAAAATTCTTTCTGTCGATGTTATTCCTACTAGTTTTTCTGACCATTGTGCTTTTACTGCAACTGTAAATCTTAGTCGCCAACCTGCAAAACTTTATCGTTCCCAGTGGATGTTAAATGTTTCCCACCTTGCCGACAGTGCTATGGATGATGTTATAAGTGGCGTGTGGGAGCGATGTCTTCGCTCTGTCCCGCGATACCCCTCCTTGCTGGTTTGGTGGACTGCGTTTGCCAAGCCCAAGATTCGTCAGACTTTGATTTTCTACTGTGCTGCTAGGACGCGTGATTTTAAGAACACGTATGAATATTACTACTCTGTCCTGCGTGAACTATATGACGCGGCGGGTACCTCTCCACTGCGGATCCATGATGTTCGTCGTATTAAAGCCAAGCTCTTGAGCCTTAAACGACGACAGATGGATGGTCTGCGAGTTAAGTCGAAACCTCACTCTCTTGTTGAAGGTGAACTGACATCCTTGTACCACCTGCTACGGCACCAGACTCGTCGTCGTCGCTCCTTCATCTCTTCTCTTATGGTGGATGATGGACGGCAGCTTATTGCACAGGAGGAAATGGTTCGTGCTCTTCATCAGTATTACGCTAGTCTCTATTCTGCCGATGATTCTGGTGAGTCTCTTTCGGATGACGTCCTTGGGGATCTAGCTGCGACGATCACGCCTGAAGCGAACGGCGAATTTCTCCGGGAATTCCAGGTAGATGATGTTTTCGATTTTATTGCTCGCTCTCCGTCCAGTAAATCGCCGGGTCCAGACGGCCTGCCTAAAGAATTTTATCTCCGTTTTTGGCCTCTTTTGGGTGGCATTTTTACGCAGATTTTAAATGAGATTGTCAGGGGGATGGATGTGCCTGCCGATTTTAAAGTAGGGAAAATTGTTTTAAATCCGAAGTCCTCTGGTCGTTTATCTGCTGCCAATCTTCGTCCGCTCACATTGCTGAATTTTGACTATAAGACAGCTGCTAGAGCGCTCAGTAGCCGGTTGTCTTCTCTGCTTCGGGGTGTGATTGGTGCGCATCAATGTTGTTTTCATGATAGATCTATTCTGACACCAGTAGCCGAATATCGGGATGTTGTCTCGGTTGCGGCGGTTACAAACGTACATTGTGCCTTTGCCTTCCTTGATTTTTATAAGGCTTTTGATCACGTCAGTCATGTGTTTTTAGATCGTGTTTTAGGTACAATAGGTTTTAACGCTTCATCACGTGGTGTTCTTGGCAATTTGTATAGGGGAATAACAGCTCGGGTGTCAGTCAATGGGCAGCTGACGCCGCCCATTGCTATCCGCCGCGGACTGCCTCAGGGTAGTCCGCTCTCTATGTCTTTATTCGTATTGTCCCTGGAACCGCTGCTTCGGACTATTGCTCTCAAGCTTCAGGGTATGTCCCTCTCTGGTGGGAAGCTCTCTGTTAAGGCATATGCGGATGATGTCGTTGTTCTCCTCCGTCAACGTGATGATATCCCGTTGTTGAAAGGGGCAGTTGATGCATACTGTCGTGTCTCTGGAGCGCGTCTCAATCAGGGTAAATGTAAGCTCCTTGATATTCGAGGATTTCGCGATGCTGATGTCCCTTGGGCCACTTTTGTCGATCGCCATACGTCCTTGGGGATTATCATTGATCGGTGTCCTCTAAAAATGGCGGCTCTCAATTGGAAATCTGTCACCGAGAAGATACAGGGGGCTCTGATGGTCCATGAGCAGCGCTCTGCTACCATTTTGCAAAAAGTCAGAATTTTAGACACCTACGTTCTATGTAAAGCTTATTATGTTGCTCAGCTGTTCCCACTCCCCATGATGCTGGCGAAAAGGTTGCGCCAATTGTCGAGCAGGTTTATATGGAAGGGCCATCTATTCAAGTTACGTTACGAGGTAATGACGAAACCGCGTCTCTCCGGAGGCTTGGGCCTCTCTGACATTACTCGCAAGGCGTCTGCTTTGTACGTCCGCCGAACGACTCTAATTGTTACGCAAGAAGTGACTTCAATTACATCCAGGCTTTTTACTGTTGTGCGTCCGGCGAGCCTTGCTCCACCTGTCGATGTCGGACGCCTAAATTTTAAGTTGAAACACATTCGGGAATTTTACATTGCGGTGAGTTACCTCGGTGAAGTCTTCTTGCGGCGACCGGTGCCAACGACCAAGGGCTTGATTGCCCGCTGGGAGGGGCTGGCCGGTCCCAATCCAATAGAACTGGCGTCTCCATCCGTGTCCTGGAGGAACGTCTGGAAGAATGTTACTCTGCCGATCCACTCTATGGCCGTGGCGTCCACGTGGTATAGGGTAATAAATAATTTGGTTTCCACCAATGTACGACTGCACCGTATTGGTCTTTCTGACACGCACACCTGTACTCGGTGTGGTCTCCTGGATACCCTTGAACATCGGTTCACCTGCTGTGGGCACCTTGCTAATTGGCGTTGGCTCAGGAAACAACTTGCTTTTGTCATTAGGTCTGCTGAAGCCGCTTATACTATTGACATCATCGTCCGGCCCGATTCTTCCTTTTTTCCACGAACGAAGCTCAATACCGTCATGTGGTTGATTGGTCATTTCGTACATTTTGTCATCAGTTGTCTTGAAGAGGATGGACACCTAGCGTTTCGGCAGTACATGCTTACTGCTTACTGGCAGCGCTTGCGATTGCCAGGCCTCCGTGATGATTTTGCAAATATGCTTCACCTGACATTTGAAAGAGAGGGTGTTGGCTAAGGTCAACTGTGAGAGCCATTTTCTTTTGTACTGTTTCTGGATTTACCGCCGTTATGTATGTTTCTTCTCTATACCAGGACTGAAGTTTTCGTGGACCTTTAGGGCGCACAAGTTGAAAAAAAAAAAAAGGGGGTGTGATTCCTGCTTGGGGTGCAGGAGGTCCCGGGTTCAAATCCCGGACGAGCCCTAGCGTTTTGTGCAAACTGATCGCACGTCAGTGGCTGAGTCAGCGCAAAATGCTCGCCGTCAATATCAAATGAAGTTCTTATTCTATGTGAGCAATTGACACTCTGGTCCGACGCGTGAAGGCGATTACGAAGGTTTCGGGTACAGATGGTAGCAGATGCATGTTAGTAAGTCTTGCTTAAAGTGATGAAAAAGTGTTTCCGCCCGGGATCGAACCGGGGATTATTAATTAAAAAAAAATGGATAAGGCGTCGGACTTCGGATCCGAAGATTGCAGGTTCGAATCCTGTCACGGTCGAGTTTTTCCAGTTCTGCAAAAGATGCATGCTGTTTTACTGAGTTGTTTGAGTACTACAAATCTAGTTGAAAGTTGCTGCTGTCCGCTTCCTGGCTGCAAACCGGCGTCTACCTGAAGCTCAAGCAAGACAAAGGGGTTGTGTAGCGAAATTTTCGGCACAGTGCCGATCAGGAGAGATTTTTGGAACTACTGCGTCTGACTCAGGACCCAAGAGCTACGCCACAGGCGTCTGCGCACAGTCGAGCATGTGTGTTGAATAATGGTGCTGATAGCCACGTATCATTTCAAGTAGATTTGATGCCTTTCGGAAAATTTATTTCATTGGATAGGATTGTAGCTCATTTGTGGCAGCAGGAAATAAGCTGTAGTCAAAAGAATCTTCCATAGATGGTCGCAGGTCGCATAAATACTGTATGGCTCGTGACGCGTTGTGTGGAGCCCGGCTAGCTCAGTCGGTAGAGCATGAGACTCTTAATCTCAGGGTCGTGGGTTCGAGCCCCACGCTGGGCGGCGCAAAATTTTGTGTCTACGCGGATGCAACCTGCGCCCCTCTCGTGAGCCTTGCGTAATGAACGTAACGGGTTACGACGATGCCTAGCTTCGTATGAATATCAGAGGAATGGTTTTTGAAGCTGAAAGTAGCTCTGAAATGAAATAAAAGTGTTGTTTTGGAATTTTAGGCGTACATCGATATCGTGTGAGATGTGTAGGAAAGCAGCAGCTGTGCTAACTAAATACAAATAATGGTCGCTAATGCGGTGCGTTTCCAGCTGAAGGGCTCCGATTGACTGGTCCATAAGATTGAAGTACCCGAAATGTGCGCTAGGCGTCGCCTCCTTAGCTCAGTGGCAGAGCGCTGGTCTAGTAAACCAGAGGTCGTGAGTTCGATCCTCACAGGAGGCAAAAGAACTTTGTAACAGCCCCTTCTACCGTAGATCTTTCGAAAAAAGCGGTCAAGGATAAAAAAAATTATGAATGGGTGCGGTATTTAAGAAATGCTCTCGCAAACGAATAGTGCGAATGGTGCTGTCAAAGTAGGCACCAGAAACTGCTGCTTTTCACATTCGAGGGTTGGATTCCCTCTCTTCTTCATCGAAGAGTTTCACTGCCTGGGCTACTCTCAGGGTGCACCTTCGACGTGGAAGTTCCCTGCCGTGTCGTCTGCTTGCCTTCCATACTGCATGCCGGTGCTCGCCGCCGCCGCCGCCGCCGCCGCCGCCGCTTGGTCGCCGCCTTCCGGTCCTCGCCGCCGCCGCCGCCGTCGCCGCCGCCGCCTGCCGGGGCTCGCCGCCCCCGCCTGGTCGCCGCCTGCCGGTGCTCGCCGCCGCCGCCGCCGCCGCCGCCTGCCGGGGCTCCCCGACGCCGCCGCCATCCGGTGCCGCCCGGTCGCCGCCATCGCCGCCGTCCTGACCCTGGTCTACGGCCGTCTTCGTCTTCATCCGTCTTCGTCTTTGTCTTTGTCTGTCCACAGTTTCTGTCCATTCCTCTTCGTTCTGTTCGTTCTTGTTTCTCTCTCCCGTCATGTCCGCCCCCACCACCACTGTCACTACTACCACCACCGCCATTGTCTATACCTCCCCTTCCGCCGCCTCCACCACTATAACTTGGTGTGCGCAGTCCCACCCCCGTCCTTCCATTCCGCCTCTCCTCACTCTCCCTTCACCCTCTATCTTTGTCGCCCCCTCTCCCGCTTCTTCCTCCCGCTCCTCTCGTTCTGATCCCTTCCCCCCACTCCCCCAGCCTGTCACTGCAGCTCCGGCTTGGGTGGTGGCCCGTCGGGCCACTGCCCACGCCCAGCTCTCCCCGTCACCTTCGCCATCACCGCCGCCACTGCCACCATCATCGTCATCGCCGCCGTCGCCTTCGCCTTCACTGTCACCATCACCATCTCCGGCGCCGACTCCGGCCCCGGGACCTGCCCGTCCCCGCCACCTTCCCGTTGTTCCCGTCCCCCACACCTCCTCCTCCGCCGTCAAGCGCCCCTGTGGCACTCCTGCTTCCTCTGCTTCCAAAAAGGCTGCGCCTCGTCCTCCTTCCCCCACCCATGATGGAATGGAAGTCTCCCCGCCTGTCCCTGCCCCCTCATCCTCCTCCTCGCTCCCTTCCTCCTACCGCTACCTCGTCTCCCGTCCTGATCCCTCTCTCCTTGAAGCCCGGAACCTCACCCTCTTCCTTCGCCAGCATTGTCCTGGTGCCCCCATCTCCCTCCTCACTCCTCGCCGCGATTCGGTCCTCATCTCCTCCCCCAGCCCAACCCTCCACACCTACCTCCTTTCCCGCATCCCTGTCACCCGCTTTGGCCCTCATGCCTCTCTCACCCCAGCTCCTTCACCACCTCTCTCCTGCCAACCCCAACCTCTGCGTCGCCCGCCAACTCTCACCGCCGTGATCACTCAGCTTAGTACAGTGATCACGGAGGTGGAGGTGTTGGCGGAGCTCCAGGCGCATCCCCATTTGGAGGTGCGTGCGGTTCGCCACATACATAACGCCGCCGGCCCCACCCGCCTTATGCGGGTTTTTTCTGAGCACGCCCCCTCCATTGACCGTCTTCTGAAGGAGGGTGCCATCCTTTTTAACCAGCGGTACAAGGTCGACCCCTCCCGTTCCCCTCCTCAATCCCTGCGCTGCCAGAGGTGTCTGCACTATAACGCGCACCCCACAGCTGAGTGCCGCGAGGCCCCCACCTGCCCGCATTGTCGGGAAGCGCACTTCCTCAGGCAGTGCCCTAACCTCCAATCCCCTCCTTCCTGCAATACCTGCAATCTCCCCCATCCCACCTACTCCCAAAAGTGTAAAGCCCGACCCCCTCCTACCACTCCTGAACTCACCGTCCCTGTCCGTCCCCTGGACGCCCCCACCCCTCCTGGCAATTTCCTTCGTCCCCCCACCCCCCACTGAGGACATCATCAGGTTCCTTACCATCGTCCTCCAGAATGTTCATCCCTTTCAGCGCCCACACACCCTCCAACAGATCTCCCTCGCCGCCCGTTCCATATTCCAGCTCAAGATGTACGCCACCTGCTCCAACAACCAGGCCCATTTCACCTTCTCCCACCTCGACACCCTCGTCTAAATCCCTATCATGGCGCGACAGCAACGTATCCTTTTCAACAACATCCGCTCCCTACCCGCCAACAGGAACCTCTTCCTGCACACCCTTGCCACCCACCGCGTGGATGCCTTCCTCCTTAATGAAACCTTCCTCCAACCCTACCACACCATTCACACTTCGCCCTACCTCCTCCACCGCTCCGATAATCCCCTCCCAATTGCGCGTGGCGGAGTTGCCATTGGTCACCACCGCCAGATCCCCGTTCGGCTCCAACCTCTCCTTCCTGACCCCACCGAACACCTGATCCTTAGTCTCTTCTTCCCCGGCCTTACCGTTACCTGCGCCACCATCTATGTCCGCCCCAACGCTCCTATTCCCTTCGACTTCCTCTCCCACGTCGATCGTACCTTTTCCTCCTACGTGATCGCCACCGACCTCAGCATCCATAGTCGTTCCGCTGCCCAGTTACGGCGATGGCATCGGTTCCTCTCCACCCTTCAAGGTGACCTCGTCCCCATCCCCCGGCATACCCGTCCTGAATCCAACTCCACTCCTGATGTTATCCTCTCCTCCCCCAACCTCCTTGGCCGCATAACGGTGGATGTCCTGGAGCCTATTGGTAGCGACCATCTCCCTGTCCTCCTCACCGTTTCAGACGGTCGTCGCCCTCGCCCCGACCCTCGTACTGACCCTCCCCCTAAGTATGTCCACGACTATTCCCGAGCCGACTGGAATGCCTACCGGGATACCCTTTCCACCCAGGTCGATAGCCACCCTCTCACCTACCACCACCCTGACGATGTACCCATGCCGCCTCCTTTCTCCAGCAGACCTTGTCTGAGGCCGTGGAGGCCCATGTTCCTACTTTCGCCATCCACCCCCACCGTCCTACCTTACCCCCACAGGCCGTTCTCCTCCTCCGTGAATCCCATCGTCTCTACCGTGCCTTCCTCCGCACGCGTGACCCGGACACACTACGACGCCACCGGCAAATCCAGCGACACGTTCGTAATTTGCTCGCGGCTAAGAAACGACGGGACTGGCGACAGACATGCACCCGTTTAAATGCAACCCTACCAATCAACTCGTCCAAGTTCTGGTCGGCCTTCCGTCGCCTTACCGGAACTAAACCCTCCCCCTAATACCCTCTTCTCCACGATGATCACCCCTTCCCTGACACCCTTAGTAAGGCCAATCACTTTGCCTCCTACCTCTCCGATGTCTTCTCCATCCCCGACGATCCCCAGTTCGATTACTCCCTCTTCCCGGATATCCGCGATCGAACTGACACCTCTGTCCCTCCCCTCGCTCCTGGTTTCCAGTACTTGGACAACATTACACACACGGAACTCAATGCCCCTATCACTATACAGGATCTCATTGTTACACTCCGCACCAAACGCAACACCGCTCCTGGTCATGATCGTGTCAC
Organism: Schistocerca piceifrons; assembly: GCF_021461385.2. Lineage (NCBI taxonomy): Eukaryota > Metazoa > Arthropoda > Insecta > Orthoptera > Acrididae > Schistocerca > Schistocerca piceifrons. The sequence continues at coordinate 9,775,762 of NC_060144.1, forward strand.
CTACCTTCGTGAAGCTCCTGTCTCTTTCCTCTCCACCCTGGCCAGGCTCTACAATGTAGTCCTGTCCACCGGTTACTACCCCGACCTGTGGAAAACCTCCCGTATCCTCATGTTTCTTAAACCTGGCAAACCGCCGTCCGCCGTCTCCTCCTACCGTCCCATCAGCCTTACCTCGGTCTTCAGCAAGGTCCTGGAATCTATCCTCACCCGTCGCATCCACCAGCATCTCCGCCAGCACCGCCTCCTTCCCGTCACCCAGTGTGGCTTTCGGCCGTCCTTCTCTTCCGACGGCCTTCTCCTTCACCTCACTCATCTCCTTTCCGAACAGCTTAATTCCCGCCGCTCCGCAATCTTCCTCTCCCTGGACCTCGAACGTGCATATGACCGCGTATGGCATTCCGGTCTCCTCTTCAAGCTCCAAACCTTCACCCTTCCCATTAACTACGTCCGTCTAATCGGCTCCTTTCTCTCCCGCCGTCCTTCCTATGTCACCATCCATAACACCGATTCCTACACCTTTTTCCCCTCCGCCGGTGTGCCCCAAGGCTCCGTCCTCTCCCCCCTTCTGTACCTGTTGTACACGGCGGACATGCCGCCGCCGTCACCCCCCGTCCACCTTCTCCAGTTTGCTGATGACACCGCCCTCCATGCCCTTGCCCCCACCCTACAGCGCTCCCAACGCCTTCTCCAATCCCATCTTGACCGGTTCACCGCTTGATGCAACCAGTGGTTGCTCAAGGTCAATCCCTCCAAAACCCAGGCGATCATTGTAGGCAAAACCACCCCTTCCTTCCGCCTCCTTGATTTCTATCTCACCGTCTATGGCCGTCCTATCGCCCTCACTCCCACCCTTAAGTACCTTGGCGTCACCCTCGACCATCGCCTCTCCTGGACTCCCCATCTCCAGACAATCCAAGCCAAGGCACGTTCCCGACTCCGTCTCCTCAAGCTCCTTTCCGGCCGCACGTGGGGTCTGGACCCCTCCACAATCCTCCACACCTATAAATCCCACATCCGCCCTATCCTTTGTTACGCCCATCCAGCCTGGATCTCCGCCCCCCCTACCTTCCATAAATCCCTCCAAATCCTTGAACGCCATGCTCTTCGCCTTGCCTATCGCATCCGTCTCCCCTCCCCCACGCGAATCCTGTATGATCTCATCCCCTTCCCCCACCTCCTCCTTTTCCTTGAAAGGATAAGTATCCTGTACACCTCACGTAAACTTGATCCTCCTCACCCGCTCGTTTCCCCGATCCTCTCCCACCCCCGCCCGCTGCCGCGCCTGTATTCCCACGTCCCACCCGGTCTCCGTCTCTCCACCCCCCTTACCCTCTCCCAAGGTGGCTTCCGCCAGCTCCCCCTCCCTGATGATGTCCTCGTCCCCTCCATCTACCCCTCTAATCAACTTTGATCCTCCCCCCCTACCTCCTATGTCCTCTCCTTTAGGCACCCTCCCTTCCTCCCTTCCCTTCCCTCCTCTTTCCTATCCCCCCTCCCTCCTCCCCTCTCCACCGGGCTTCCCCTCCCCCTTCCTCCCTCCCTCTCTCTCTTTTGCCCATGGCATCTCTGCTCCCCCCTCTCCCATTCCCCTTCCCATTCCTCCTCCTCCACCTCCCCTCTTGGCAGGTCCCCGGACTCGTACACGTTCAGTGAACATTCGCGCGCCGGAGATCATCACCGTCAGTGTTTCGTGTGTGTGCCTTCGTTTGTGTGTAGTGTTGTTCGCCGTCACGCCCCCACCGTTCACGTGCCGTCGCCATCATCCATGTTCTGTGCATCGTGTCGCCCAGTGTTAGTGATGTTTCTCGTCCAGCGTGAACGGCTACATGTTTTTTCGATTTTTAGTGTCTACATTTTTTTTTTTTTTTTGCCCACCGTTATTACTGTCTACTCTGTGCCACCTTTCTGTACTACTTGTTGTAACACTCAAGGCTGAAGAGCGGCGTATTTTGCTGCTGCCAGCCCGCCTTCGTATAAGGTGTTAAAATCGCAATAAAGAAAAAAAAAAAAAGAAACTGCTGCGTTTGGCAGTCTCCGGAGAATGCCGACGTGGAATACTTAGTTCTTGTGATGTATTTTCTACCCCTGGTAGAGACCCTCGTGGTTGTCGTAGTCGTCGTCGGCGTCGGCGCCGCCGCCGCTTTGGTAATAGCGGCAACTCGCCATTGTATGACATAGGGTGAGGTACCTTCTGCAAGCGACTGAGATGGCAGTAAGCGATTGAAGCTGATTTGCAACCTCTTGTTTGATCAGCGTCACAAGGGCTTGAATGTAACTTGCGATGGGACACAGCAAGAAGTAGCGTCGCCTTTTTAGTACTGAAATTGGAGATGGAGAATTGCGTCAAAGATGGGAAATTCATTCCGGCAAGCGTACAAATGGCGACAATGAGGTGTGTGTGGGGAAACATAGTGCGCCAGTGACCGTGTGGCCTAATGGATGAGGCGTCGGACTTCGGATCCGAAGATTGCAGGTTCGAATCCTGTCACGGTCGAGTTTTTCCAGTTCTGCAAAAGATGCATGCTGTTTTACTGAGTTGTTTGAGTACTACAAATCTAGTTGAAAGTTGCTGCTGTCCGCTTCCTGGCTGCAAACCGGCGTCTACCTGAAGCTCAAGCAAGACAAAGGGGTTGTGTAGCGAAATTTTCGGCACAGTGCCGATCAGGAGAGATTTTTGGAACTACTGCGTCTGACTCAGGACCCAAGAGCTACGCCACAGGCGTGTGCGCACAGTCTAGCATGTGTGTTGAATAATGGTGCTGATAGCCACGTATCATTTCAAGTAGATTTGATGCCTTTCGGAAAATTTATTTCATTGAATAGGAATTGTAGCTCATTTGTGGCAGCAGGAAATAAGCTGTAGTCAAAAGGATCTTCCATAGATGGTCGCAGGTCGCATAAATACTGTATGGCTCGTGACGCGTTGTGTGGAGCCCGGCTAGCTCAGTCAGTAGAGCATGAGACTCTTAATCTCAGGGTCGTGGGTTCGAGCCCAGCGCTGGGCGGTGGAAAATTTTGTGTCTACGCGGATGCAACCTGCGCCCCTCTCGTGAGCCTTGCGTAATGAACGTAACGGGTTACGACGATGCCTAGCTTCGTATGAATATCAGAGGAATGGTTTTTGAAGCTGAAAGTAGCTCTGAAATGAAATAAAAGTGTTGTTTTGGAATTTTAGGCGTACATCGATATCGTGTGAGATGTGTAGGAAAGCAGCAGCTGTGCTAACTAAATACAAATAATGGTCGCTAATGCGGTGCGTTTCCAGCTGAAGGGCTCCGATTGACTGGTCCATAAGATTGAAGTACCCGAATAGTGCGGTAGGCGGCGCCTCCTTAGCTCAGTGGCAGAGCGCTGGTCTAGTAAACCAGAGGTCGTGAGTTCGATCCTCACAGGAGGCAAAAGAATTTTGTAACAGCCCCTTCTACCGTAGATCTTTCGAAAAAAGCTGTCAAGGATAAAAAAAATTCAGTTCCACTTGAGACGCGCTGGAGTGAATAAGTGTCGCGAGCTCCGAGTCCCTAGCGGTGTTTACGTTTTGCTGTTTGTCTCTCATCGCGTGTTGTGTTCCCGTTCCGTGTTTCAGTATCGTGTTGTATCGTTTGTCAGTTGTGTTTTGTCAAGTTTAAGTGCTATTCGCCCTTGGCGGGTTGATTAGCGTCATGTCACGTTTATTTCCACGGATGAATACAATCAAGTTTCAGTTTGACAAGTCCACCAGGTCCGTTCAACCAAGCTCTCTTGAAGTGCACGACTGGATTGTGGATGTTGTTGGCATTACATCGGAGCAAGTGCATACTGCTTATTACGATCTGGAGCAGTATTGTTTTTTCGTCAAACTGCTGGACCCTCTTGTGATGGAGCGTTTACTGGCAAACCATGGTGGCACGATCGACTTTCTTCACCGTGATGGAACAGTGAGTACTGTTACAATTTCTACTGCTGATCTCGAGTACAAAATTGTGAGAGTGTTTAACTTGCCACCTGAAGTAGAGAATTGCTATCTGCGAGAGGTCTTATCTGCATATGGCGAGGTTAGGACTATTAGGAATGAGTTGTGGTCTCGTGAACACCGGTTGCAATGCTACAGTGGAGTGAGATCTGTAGAGATGCATGTTAAAGTCAGCATTCCGTCACATAATATGGTTTGTGGGTACAAGGTACTAGCCACCTATGCCGGTCAGACGCCCACCTGTCATATCTGTAATGAGAGTGGGCATCTGCGTCAGGATTGTCCGCGTCGCGTATTTGTCCTGAAAAACACTCTGCAGAGGAGGCAGCGGCTGACGTTCAGTGACGTTCTGATGAATGGTAAAGTTGAACAGCCTGCTGCTACTTCACCTTCCGCAATTAGTACCGAACCTATTACGCTCGATGGCAATCAACTTACGGCGTCTTCTGTCGATGCGCACTCTGAAACGGCTGCTAGTGAACGGAGCAATTCCAGTCAAAAGAGACCTCATGACTCAGTTAGTGACTCCTCAGATGAGGAAGAATCTAACCAAGCGAACCCTGTTCAAAAGCAAAAATCCAGTTCTGGTGACGGCGGGTCAGAAGTGAACGTTATGGAGGTCGAATCCACGTCTCAGGGCGGGAATGTTAAGGTATCTGCGGTAGCTGTTGCGATGCCTGCAACTGCTACTGTCCAGGTTGGGACAGAAAGCTCTCCCAAAGCGACAGCAGAGGCCGAGGGGCAGGAATGTGAATCTTCTTTTCCCGTTACTGAGCGGCCTGATGTGGCGACTGCCAGTGACTTGGCAGTTTCCAATACCGAAGAACGGCAACTTATGGCACAGGATTTGCCAGGTCCCCCACGTGATAGTCACAGTAGGCAACAGGTTTCGCAGCATAAAGGCGTTTCTCAAACTCATGCCATGACTCAAGATCCTCAACGACGCCGCTTGAATCCTCCGCCGAACGTAACTCACAGTCGAAGTCAGATAAGGCGCGAAGCGGCTAAATTAGAAAGAAAATCACCTGAAGGCAAAGTAGCACCCCCCCCAGGGGCACTTCGAGAACGCCGACGCCGATTGTCCTGCAGGTCCGCCCACGACTTCTATAGTTGCCACCGATGCACAAACTTAGCAGCATTACTACCTGAATTGAGCCTACATGATTATGTGCACTTCATTGGGCGTTCTTATACTCTCAGATATATAGTGTACGGTGCCCCACATACGCGAATACAAGTGCGTGTCGCTAGTTTGACATAATGAGTCAAACTTATAACATTGTAACTCTGAATATCAACAGAACTACTTCGCACTTAAAAAAATTATCTTTGAAACAATTTATTTACGAATCGGGGGCGGACATAATTTTGTTGCAAGAAGTCATGTTTACTGATTTTCATATACCTGGCTTTAACGCTTTTTTTCAACGTCTCATCAGACGATAGTACAGGAACTGCTATAATGAGTCGTGTCGGGATACCAGTAGTGATACTGGATAAACTTGAATCCGGAAGAGGCTTAAGATGTCAGGTTTATGATGTCACGATTTTAAATGTTTATGTTCCATCGGGTACCACTAAAAAGTCAGAGAGGGCCAAATTCTTCAAGGAAGATGTTGTGTATTTGCTTCGGAATAATCCTATCAAGGTCATTGTTGGAGGTGATTTCAATTGTGTTGTCCATCGGAAAGACCAGACGCCACATTTTAATTATTCTCAGGAGCTTCATGAATTACTTAAAACTATGCGATACAAGGATGCCTGGGAAGTCCTCTTCCCTACGTTAGTCAAATATACGTTTCTTACTTCGCCCTCATGTAGTCGCATTGATCGAATATATGTCTCTGAGAATATTAGCACTCACGTACTAAATGCGGACGTCATCCCCACGTATTTTTCCGACCATTGCGCTCTCTCCGTTTCCATAACATTGGTCAAGCAGTCCACTCGCGCATACCGCAACCAATGGACCCTCAATATCGCGCATTTAAAAGATGACGATCTTGAAGATTGCGTTCTCGACACGTGGACGAAATGTTTAAGATCAATTCAGAATTACGGAACCAAAACCGAGTGGTGGGTCAAACTTGCTAAGGTGAAGTTGAGACAAACATTAAAAAATTACAGTTTTCACAAACGTATGGCAGAAAAAAGGACTATTGAATTCTACTACACGGTTTTACGAGAACTCCATGAACAGTCACATGGGTCAGACACTCACCTAGCACGGATCAAACGAGTAAAAGCCAAACTTTTAAGCATCACACGGAAACGGTTAGACGGATTGAAAATCAAATCAAAAGCAAAATCTCTCTTGGAGGATGAAACAACCTCAATGTACCATTTGATGAAACATCAGTCTAATCGGCGACGTACTTTTCTTGAGGATCTCAAACTGGAAGACGGTAGGGTACTCACAGACCAAGGTGACATTGTCGGTGCACTCCATCGGCATTACGAATTGCTCTACAACGAGGACCAGTCTGGTAACTGTGATGGCTTTGAAGTCATCAACTCATTACGTAATTTAATCACCATAGATGACAATAATTCCTTGTTTGTTGACTTCACAGTCGACGAGGTGTTCGACCTGGTAAAGACATCTCTTCCAAATAAATCAGCGGGTCCAGACGGTATTCCTAAAGAGTTTTATCAACGGTATTGGCATATCATTGGAACAGTGTTTACTGAGGTCATTAATGAACTCGTGAGAGGAGGTGCAATTCCATCAGAACTCAAAGAGGGCAAACTTGTCTTGATACCGAAAAGCACGGGCCAGAAGAAAATCGATAACTTTCGTCCTCTCATGCTCATGAATTATGACTATAAAACATTAGCAAGGGCGGTTAAAGAACGGATGACTCCCCTACTCCGGAAAGTTATCCACACCCATCAAGCCTGTTTTCCTGGACGGACAATAATGACTACCATCTCTGAATTTCGTGATTTGATTTCTGTTGCTGCAGTCACAAATATTAAATGCGCGATATTATTCCTAGACTTCTGCAAGGCCTTTGACCAAGTCAGTCATCGATACGTGGAACTTGTTTTGCAGCAGCTGGGGTTTTCGGATCGTGCGGTGCGTATTATTCATCAACTGATGACTGGAATTACGGCGAAAATCATTGTAAATGGACAGTCGACGAAAGTTATTCATGTTCGGAGGGGCGTTCCGCAGGGCAGCCCGCTGTCAATGTTGTTATATGTTCTCTCGTTGGAACCTTTTCTACGACAGATCAATGAACGATTGACTGGAGTGACTGTTTCTGGGGCCACCATATCCGCCAGAGCTTACGCCGATGACGTAGGAGTTGTCATACGACACGGCGGTGAAATAGCCATCCTCAAAGCAGAGATTGATAACTACAATAGAGCATCAGGTGCGAAGATTAACGCACAAAAGAGTAAGTTGTTGAATCTTCGAGGCTTCGAGAACGTACACATCTCTTGGGCCACTCTGGTGGACCATCACAAGACGTTAGGCATAAGCTTCAACAAGTGCCCCATGAAGATGACAGCAACCAACTGGAGAGAGACAACCAACAAGATACGAGGAGCGCTGCGTGAACTTAGCTGGCGCTCTACGAATCTCCTGCAGACAATTCGAATCATAAACACCTATGTTTTCTCTAAAGCGTATTACATTGCACAGATCTTTCCAGTACCTAGAATGCAAGCCAAACTTATCATGAGACTGGCTAATAGACAAGTCTGGAAAGGGAATCTTTTTAAAGTGCGACTCGTCACCCTGACCCAATCGAGGGCAGCAGGGGGTTTAGAACTCACTAACATTGCGAGGAAAGCGAGAGCGTTGTACCTAAAAAGAACCTTATTTATGATTAATCTTGCCCACAGTAACGTCACTTCTCAACTATTCCAGGTAGTCCGGCCAGAATGCATGAAATCACCGATCAACGTGGGAAAACTAAACTATAAGTTAAAGCATATACGAGAATTTTACGTAGACATCAGCTACTTAGGTGATGACATTCTCCGCGCGACCAACATAACTTCCAAGAAACTATTAGAACACTGGGACACATCTGACATCCCAAGTAAAATCGAAGCACAATATCCGGCCATTTTATGGCACAATGTATGGACCAATATTAACCTCCCTATCCACTCCTCTGAGGTGACGTCCACGTGGTACAGAGTCGTCAATGACATAGTGGCCACCAACGAAAAACTCCAAAGGATTGGGCTTAGTGACACGTATTACTGTTGTCAATGTGGACTAGTCGACACTCTCCTCCATCGCTTTACGTGTGCCGGGCATCTGCGAAACTGGGATTGGACTAAGACCAAAGTTGGAATCCTCACCCGCCGTGGTGGACGAAATCACACAACAGAGATGCTTTTACGCCCACAGGAAAAATACTACCCTGCAACCAAACACAACAGTGTGATGTGGCTCTTAGGCCATTTCGCAAACTATGTAATAAACGTAAAGGGACCTGACAACATAATAGACTACAAATTGTACATGGAAACGGCCTACTGGAGAACGAAAGCATTACGCCATTACAAAAGCCTCTTTGTGAACATGCTAGATATTGTTTTTGAGAAGACTGGTGTAGGGTAAGCGTCCATGTCAAGTTACGAGTACTTCGCTTGGCCTGACAGCGTGAAAAAAAAAAAAAACAAAAAAAAAAGAAAAGAAAAAGTGACTAGGATACTTGGCTTTCACATAGGAGGATAACAATAAAAATTAAACAAATAAAAAAGGATAAGGCGTCGAAATTCGGTATAAAAAAAAAGAAAAAAAGTGGCTAGGATACCTGGCTCTCACCCAGGAGGCCCGGGTTCGATTCCCGGTATCGGAATCGCGCGTTTTTGTTAAAAAAAAATAAAAAAAAATGGATAAGGCGTCGGACTTCGGATCCGATAAGAAAAAAAAATAATAAATAAAAAAAAATGGATAAGGCGTCGGACTTCGGACCCGATAAGAAAAAAAATAAAAAATAAAAAAAAATGGATAAGGCATCGGTCTCCTAAACTGGGAATTGTGGGTTCGAGTCCCACCAGAGGTACACGTTTTACTCACTAGGGCAAAATCACTCTCACCACATACAGGCGTAAATAAAAAAAAAAAAAAGTGGCAGAGCGCTGGTCTAGTAAACCAGAGGTCGTGAGTTCGATCCTCACAGGAGGCAAATGAATTTTGTAACAGCCCCCTTTACCGTAGATCTTTCGAAAAAAGCGGTCAAGGATAAAAAAAATTATGAATGGGTGCGGTATTTAAGAAATGCTCTCGCAAATGAATAGTGCGAATGGTGCTATTAAAGTAGGCACCAGAAACTGCTCCTTTTGCCAGTCTCCGGAGAATGCCGACGTGGAATACTTAGTTCTTGTGATGTATTTTCTACCCCTGGTAGAGACCCTCGTGGTTGTCGTAGTCGTCGTCGGCGTCGGCGCCGCCGCCGCTTTGGTAATAGCGGCAACTCGCCATTGTATGACATAGGGTGAGGTACCTTCTGCAAGCGACTGAGATGGCAGTAAGCGATTGAAGCTGATTTGCAACCTCTTGTTTGATCAGCGTCATAAGGGCTTGAATGTAACTTGCGACGGGACACAGCAAGAAGTAGCGTCGCCCTTTTAGTACTGAAATTGGAGATGGAGAATTGCGTGAAAGATGGGAAATTCATTCCGGCAAGCGTACAAATGGCGACAATGAGGTGTGTGTGGGGAAGCATATTAGGCCAGTGACCGTGTGGCCTAATGGATGAGGCGTCGGTCTTCGCATCCGAAGATTGCAGGTTCGAATCCTGTCACTGTCGAGTTTTTCCAGTTCTGCAAAAGATGCATGCTGTTTTACTGAGATGTTTGAGTTCTACAAATCTAGTTGAAAGTTGCTGCTGTCCGCTTCCTGGCTGCAAACCGGCGTCTACCTGAAGCTCAAGCAAGACAAAGGGGTTGTGTAGCGAAATTTTCGGCACAGTGCCGATCAGGAGAGTTTTTTTGGAACTACTGCGTCTGACTCAGGACCCAAGAGCTACGCCACAGGCGTCTGCACACAGTCGAGCATGTGTGTTGAATAATGGTGCTGATAGCCACGTATCATTTCAAGTAGATTTGATGCCTTTCGGAAAATTTATTTCATTGAATAGGATTGTAGCTCATTTGTGGCAGCAGGAAATAAGCTGTAGTCAAAAGGATCTTCCATAGATGGTCGCAGGTCGCATAAATACTGTATGGCTCGTGACGCGTTGTGTGGAGCCCGGCTAGCTCAGTCAGTAGAGCATGAGACTCTTAATCTCAGGGTCGTGGGTTCGAGCCCAGCGCTGGGCGGTGGAAAATTTTGTGTCTACGCGGATGCAACCTGCGCCCCTCTCGTGAGCCTTGCGTAATGAACGTAACGGGTTACGACGATGCCTAGCTTCGTATGAATATCAGAGGAATGGTTTTTGAAGCTGAAAGTAGCTCTGAAATGAAATAAAAGTGTTGTTTTGGAATTTTAGGCGTACATCGATATCGTGTGAGATGTGTAGGAAAGCAGCAGCTGTGCTAACTAAATACAAATAATGGTCGCTAATGCGGTGCGTTTCCAGCTGAAGGGCTCCGATTGACTGGTCCATAAGATTGAAGTACCCGAATAGTGCGGTAGGCGGCGCCTCCTTAGCTCAGTGGCAGAGCGCTGGTCTAGTAAACCAGAGGTCGTGAGTTCGATCCTCACAGGAGGCAAAAGAATTTTGTAACAGCCCCTTCTACCGTAGATCTTTCGAAAAAAGCTGTCAAGGATAAAAAAAATTCAGTTCCACTTGAGACGCGCTGGAGTGAATAAGTGTCGTGAGCTCCGAGTCCCTAGCGGTGTTTACGTTTTGCTGTTTGTCTCTCATCGCGTGTTGTGTTCCCGTTCCGTGTTTCAGTATCGTGTTGTATCGTTTGTCAGTTGTGTTTTGTCAAGTTTAAGTGCTATTCGCCATTGGCGGGTTGATTAGCGTCATGTCACGTTTATTTCCACGGATGAATACAATCAAGTTTCAGTTTGACAAGTCCACCAGGTCCGTTCAACCAAGCTCTCTTGAAGTGCACGACTGGATTGTGGATGTTGTTGGCATTACATCGGAGCAAGTGCATACTTCTTATTACGATCTGGAGCAGTATTGTTTTTTCGTCAAACTGCTGGACCCTCTTGTGATGGAGCGTTTACTGGCAAACCATGGTGGCACGATCGACTTTCTTCACCGTGATGGAACAGTGAGTACTGTTACAATTTCTACTGCTGATCTCGAGTACAAAATTGTGAGAGTGTTTAACTTGCCACCTGAAGTAGAGAATTGCTATCCGCGAGAGGTCTTATCTGCATATGGCGAGGTTAGGACTATTAGGAATGAGTTGTGGTCTCGTGAACACCGGTTGCAATGCTACAGTGGAGTGAGATCTGGAGAGATGCATGTTAAAGTCAGCATTCCGTCACATAATATGGTTTGTGGGTACAAGGTACTAGCCACCTATGCCGGTCAGACGCCCACCTGTCATATCTGTAATGAGAGTGGGCATCTGCGTCAGGATTGTCCGCGTCGCGTATTTGTCCTGAAAAACACTCTGCAGAGGAGGCAGCGGCTGACGTTCAGTGACGTTCTGATGAATGGTAAAGTTGAACAGCCTGCTGCTACTTCACCTTCCGCAATTAGTACCGAACCTATTACGCTCGATGGCAATCAACTTACGGCGTCTTCTGTCGATGCGCACTCTGAAACGGCTGCTAGTGAACGGAGCAATTCCAGTCAAAAGAGACCTCATGACTCAGTTAGTGACTCCTCAGATGAGGAAGAATCTAACCAAGCGAACCCTGTTCAAAAGCAAAAATCCAGTTCTGGTGACGGCGGGTCAGAAGTGAACGTTATGGAGGTCGAATCCACGTCTCAGGGCGGGAATGTTAAGGTATCTGCGGTAGCTGTTGCGATGCCTGCAACTGCTACTGTCCAGGTTGGGACAGAAAGCTCTCCCAAAGCGACAGCAGAGGCCGAGGGGCAGGAATGTGAATCTTCTTTTCCCGTTACTGAGCGGCCTGATGTGGCGACTGCCAGTGACTTGGCAGTTTCCAATACCGAAGAACGGCAACTTATGGCACAGGATTTGCCAGGTCCCCCACGTGATAGTCACAGTAGGCAACAGGTTTCGCAGCATAAAGGCGTTTCTCAAACTCATGCCATGACTCAAGATCCTCAACGACGCCGCTTGAATCCTCCGCCGAACGTAACTCACAGTCGAAGTCAGATAAGGCGCGAAGCGGCTAAATTAGAAAGAAAATCACCTGAAGGCAAAGTAGCACCCCCCCAGGGGCACTTCGAGAACGCCGACGCCGATTGTCCTGCAGGTCCGCCCACGACTTCTATAGTTGCCACCGATGCACAAACTTAGCAGCATTACTACCTGAATTGAGCCTACATGATTATGTGCACTTCATTGGGCGTTCTTATACTCTCAGATATATAGTGTACGGTGCCCCACATACGCGAATACAAGTGCGTGTCGCTAGTTTGACATAATGAGTCAAACTTATAACATTGTAACTCTGAATATCAACAGAACTACTTCGCACTTAAAAAAATTATCTTTGAAACAATTTATTTACGAATCGGGGGCGGACATAATTTTGTTGCAAGAAGTCATGTTTACTGATTTTCATATACCTGGCTTTAACGCTTTTTTTCAACGTCTCATCAGACGATAGTACAGGAACTGCTATAATGAGTCGTGTCGGGATACCAGTAGTGATACTGGATAAACTTGAATCCGGAAGAGGCTTAAGATGTCAGGTTTATGATGTCACGATTTTAAATGTTTATGTTCCATCGGGTACCACTAAAAAGTCAGAGAGGGCCAAATTCTTCAAGGAAGATGTTGTGTATTTGCTTCGGAATAATCCTATCAAGGTCATTGTTGGAGGTGATTTCAATTGTGTTGTCCATCGGAAAGACCAGACGCCACATTTTAATTATTCTCAGGAGCTTCATGAATTACTTAAAACTATGCGATACAAGGATGCCTGGGAAGTCCTCTTCCCTACGTTAGTCAAATATACGTTTCTTACTTCGCCCTCATGTAGTCGCATTGATCGAATATATGTCTCTGAGAATATTAGCACTCACGTACTAAATGCGGACGTCATCCCCACGTATTTTTCCGACCATTGCGCTCTCTCCGTTTCCATAACATTGGTCAAGCAGTCCACTCGCGCATACCGCAACCAATGGACCCTCAATATCGCGCATTTAAAAGATGACGATCTTGAAGATTGCGTTCTCGACACGTGGACGAAATGTTTAAGATCAATTCAGAATTACGGAACCAAAACCGAGTGGTGGGTCAAACTTGCTAAGGTGAAGTTGAGACAAACATTAAAAAATTACAGTTTTCACAAACGTATGGCAGAAAAAAGGACTATTGAATTCTACTACACGGTTTTACGAGAACTCCATGAACAGTCACATGGGTCAGACACTCACCTAGCACGGATCAAACGAGTAAAAGCCAAACTTTTAAGCATCACACGGAAACGGTTAGACGGATTGAAAATCAAATCAAAAGCAAAATCTCTCTTGGAGGATGAAACAACCTCAATGTACCATTTGATGAAACATCAGTCTAATCGGCGACGTACTTTTCTTGAGGATCTCAAACTGGAAGACGGTAGGGTACTCACAGACCAAGGTGACATTGTCCGTGCACTCCATCGGCATTACGAATTGCTCTACAACGAGGACCAGTCTGATAACTGTGATGGCTTTGAAGTCATCAACTCATTACGTAATTTAATCACCATAGATGACAATAATTCCTTGTTTGTTGACTTCACAGTCGACGAGGTGTTCGACCTGGTAAAGACATCTCTTCCAAATAAATCGGCGGGTCCAGACGGTATTCCTAAAGAGTTTTATCAACGGTATTGGCATATCATTGGAACAGTGTTTACTGAGGTCATTAATGAACTCGTGAGAGGAGGTGCAATTCCATCAGAACTCAAAGAGGGCAAACTTGTCTTGATACCGAAAAGCACGGGCCAGAAGAAAATCGATAACTTTCGTCCTCTCATGCTCATGAATTATGACTATAAAACATTAGCAAGGGCGGTTAAAGAACGGATGACTCCCCTACTCCGGAAAGTTATCCACACCCATCAAGCCTGTTTTCCTGGACGGACAATAATGACTACCATCTCTGAATTTCGTGATTTGATTTCTGTTGCTGCAGTCACAAATATTAAATGCGCGATATTATTCCTAGACTTCTGCAAGGCCTTTGACCAAGTCAGTCATCGATACGTGGAACTTGTTTTGCAGCAGCTGGGGTTTTCGGATCGTGCGGTGCGTATTATTCATCAACTGATGACTGGAATTACGGCGAAAATCATTGTAAATGGACAGTCGACGAAAGTTATTCATGTTCGGAGGGGCGTTCCGCAGGGCAGCCCGCTGTCAATGTTGTTATATGTTCTCTCGTTGGAACCTTTTCTACGACAGATCAATGAACGATTGACTGGAGTGACTGTTTCTGGGGCCACCATATCCGCCAGAGCTTACGCCGATGACGTAGGAGTTGTCATACGACACGGCGGTGAAATAGCCATCCTCAAAGCAGAGATTGATAACTACAATAGAGCATCAGGTGCGAAGATTAACGCACAAAAGAGTAAGTTGTTGAATCTTCGAGGCTTCGAGAACGTACACATCTCTTGGGCCACTCTGGTGGACCATCACAAGACGTTAGGCATAAGCTTCAACAAGTGCCCCATGAAGATGACAGCAACCAACTGGAGAGAGACAACCAACAAGATACGAGGAGCGCTGCGTGAACTTAGCTGGCGCTCTACGAATCTCCTGCAGACAATTCGAATCATAAACACCTATGTTTTCTCTAAAGCGTATTACATTGCACAGATCTTTCCAGTACCTAGAATGCAAGCCAAACTTATCATGAGACTGGCTAATAGACAAGTCTGGAAAGGGAATCTTTTTAAAGTGCGACTCGTCACCCTGACCCAATCGAGGGCAGCAGGGGGTTTAGAACTCACTAACATTGCGAGGAAAGCGAGAGCGTTGTACCTAAAAAGAACCTTATTTATGATTAATCTTGCCCACAGTAACGTCACTTCTCAACTATTCCAGGTAGTCCGGCCAGAATGCATGAAATCACCGATCAACGTGGGAAAACTAAACTATAAGTTAAAGCATATACGAGAATTTTACGTAGACATCAGCTACTTAGGTGATGACATTCTCCGCGCGACCAACATAACTTCCAAGAAACTATTAGAACACTGGGACACATCTGACATCCCAAGTAAAATCGAAGCACAATATCCGGCCATTTTATGGCACAATGTATGGACCAATATTAACCTCCCTATCCACTCCTCTGAGGTGACGTCCACGTGGTACAGAGTCGTCAATGACATAGTGGCCACCAACGAAAAACTCCAAAGGATTGGGCTTAGTGACACGTATTACTGTTGTCAATGTGGACTAGTCGACACTCTCCTCCATCGCTTTACGTGTGCCGGGCATCTGCGAAACTGGGATTGGACTAAGACCAAAGTTGGAATCCTCACCCGCCGTGGTGGACGAAATCACACAACAGAGATGCTTTTACGCCCACAGGAAAAATACTACCCTGCAACCAAACACAACAGTGTGATGTGGCTCTTAGGCCATTTCGCAAACTATGTAATAAACGTAAAGGGACCTGACAACATAATAGACTACAAATTGTACATGGAAACGGCCTACTGGAGAACGAAAGCATTACGCCATTACAAAAGCCTCTTTGTGAACATGCTAGATATTGTTTTTGAGAAGACTGGTGTAGGGTAAGCGTCCATGTCAAGTTACGAGTACTTCGCTTGGCCTGACAGCGTGAAAAAAAAAAAACAAAAAAAAAAGAAAAGAAAAAGTGACTAGGATACTTGGCTTTCACATAGGAGGATAACAATAAAAATTAAACAAATAAAAAAGGATAAGGCGTCGAAATTCGGTATAAAAAAAAAGAAAAAAAGTGGCTAGGATACCTGGCTCTCACCCAGGAGGCCCGGGTTCGATTCCCGGTATCGGAATCGCGCGTTTTTGTTAAAAAAAAATAAAAAAAAATGGATAAGGCGTCGGACTTCGGATCCGATAAGAAAAAAAAAATAATAAATAAAAAAAAATGGATAAGGCGTCGGACTTCGGACCCGATAAGAAAAAAAATAAAAAATAAAAAAAAATGGATAAGGCATCGGTCTCCTAAACTGGGAATTGTGGGTTCGAGTCCCACCAGAGGTACACGTTTTACTCACTAGGGCAAAATCACTCTCACCACATACAGGCGTAAATAAAAAAAAAAAAAAGTGGCAGAGCGCTGGTCTAGTAAACCAGAGGTCGTGAGTTCGATCCTCACAGGAGGCAAATGAATTTTGTAACAGCCCCCTTTACCGTAGATCTTTCGAAAAAAGCGGTCAAGGATAAAAAAAATTATGAATGGGTGCGGTATTTAAGAAATGCTCTCGCAAATGAATAGTGCGAATGGTGCTATTAAAGTAGGCACCAGAAACTGCTCCTTTTGCCAGTCTCCGGAGAATGCCGACGTGGAATACTTAGTTCTTGTGATGTATTTTCTACCCCTGGTAGAGACCCTCGTGGTTGTCGTAGTCGTCGTCGGCGTCGGCGCCGCCGCCGCTTTGGTAATAGCGGCAACTCGCCATTGTATGACATAGGGTGAGGTACCTTCTGCAAGCGACTGAGATGGCAGTAAGCGATTGAAGCTGATTTGCAACCTCTTGTTTGATCAGCGTCATAAGGGCTTGAATGTAACTTGCGACGGGACACAGCAAGAAGTAGCGTCGCCCTTTTAGTACTGAAATTGGAGATGGAGAATTGCGTGAAAGATGGGAAATTCATTCCGGCAAGCGTACAAATGGCGACAATGAGGTGTGTGTGGGGAAGCATATTAGGCCAGTGACCGTGTGGCCTAATGGATGAGGCGTCGGTCTTCGCATCCGAAGATTGCAGGTTCGAATCCTGTCACTGTCGAGTTTTTCCAGTTCTGCAAAAGATGCATGCTGTTTTACTGAGTTGTTTGAGTTCTACAAATCTAGTTGAAAGTTGCTGCTGTCCGCTTCCTGGCTGCAAACCGGCGTCTACCTGAAGCTCAAGCAAGACAAAGGGGTTGTGTAGCGAAATTTTCGGCACAGTGCCGATCAGGAGAGTTTTTTTGGAACTACTGCGTCTGACTCAGGACCCAAGAGCTACGCCACAGGCGTCTGCACACAGTCGAGCATGTGTGTTGAATAATGGTGCTGATAGCCACGTATCATTTCAAGTAGATTTGATGCCTTTCGGAAAATTTATTTCATTGAATAGGATTGTAGCTCATTTGTGGCAGCAGGAAATAAGCTGTAGTCAAAAGTATCTTCCATAGATGGTCGCAGGTCGCATAAATACTGTATGGCTCGTGACGCGTTGTGTGGAGCCCGGCTAGCTCAGTCAGTAGAGCATGAGACTCTTAATCTCAGGGTCGTGGGTTCGAGCCCAGCGCTGGGCGGTGGAAAATTTTGTGTCTACGCGGATGCAACCTGCGCCCCTCTCGTGAGCCTTGCGTAATGAACGTAACGGGTTACGACGATGCCTAGCTTCGTATGAATATCAGAGGAATGGTTTTTGAAGCTGAAAGTAGCTCTGAAATGAAATAAAAGTGTTGTTTTGGAATTTTAGGCGTACATCGATATCGTGTGAGATGTGTAGGAAAGCAGCAGCTGTGCTAACTAAATACAAATAATGGTCGCTAATGCGGTGCGTTTCCAGCTGAAGGGCTCCGATTGACTGGTCCATAAGATTGAAGTACCCGAATAGTGCGGTAGGCGGCGCCTCCTTAGCTCAGTGGCAGAGCGCTGGTCTAGTAAACCAGAGGTCGTGAGTTCGATCCTCACAGGAGGCAAAAGAATTTTGTAACAGCCCCTTCTACCGTAGATCTTTCGAAAAAAGCTGTCAAGGATAAAAAAAATTCAGTTCCACTTGAGACGCGCTGGAGTGAATAAGTGTCGCGAGCTCCGAGTCCCTAGCGGTGTTTACGTTTTGCTGTTTGTCTCTCATCGCGTGTTGTGTTCCCGTTCCGTGTTTCAGTATCGTGTTGTATCGTTTGTCAGTTGTGTTTTGTCAAGTTTAAGTGCTATTCGCCATTGGCGGGTTGATTAGCGTCATGTCACGTTTATTTCCACGGATGAATACAATCAAGTTTCAGTTTGACAAGTCCACCAGGTCCGTTCAACCAAGCTCTCTTGAAGTGCACGACTGGATTGTGGATGTTGTTGGCATTACATCGGAGCAAGTGCATACTTCTTATTACGATCTGGAGCAGTATTGTTTTTTCGTCAAACTGCTGGACCCTCTTGTGATGGAGCGTTTACTGGCAAACCATGGTGGCACGATCGACTTTCTTCACCGTGATGGAACAGTGAGTACTGTTACAATTTCTACTGCTGATCTCGAGTACAAAATTGTGAGAGTGTTTAACTTGCCACCTGAAGTAGAGAATTGCTATCCGCGAGAGATCTGCATATGGCGAGGTTAGGACTATTAGGAATGAGTTGTGGTCTCGTGAACACCGGTTGCAATGCTACAGTGGAGTGAGATCTGTAGAGATGCATGTTAAAGTCAGCATTCCGTCACATAATATGGTTTGTGGGTACAAGGTACTAGCCACCTATGCCGGTCAGACGCCCACCTGTCATATCTGTAATGAGAGTGGGCATCTGCGTCAGGATTGTCCGCGTCGCGTATTTGTCCTGAAAAACACTCTGCAGAGGAGGCAGCGGCTGACGTTCAGTGACGTTCTGATGAATGGTAAAGTTGAACAGCCTGCTGCTACTTCACCTTCCGCAATTAGTACCGAACCTATTACGCTCGATGGCAATCAACTTACGGCGTCTTCTGTCGATGCGCACTCTGAAACGGCTGCTAGTGAACGGAGCAATTCCAGTCAAAAGAGACCTCATGACTCAGTTAGTGACTCCTCAGATGAGGAAGAATCTAACCAAGCGAACCCTGTTCAAAAGCAAAAATCCAGTTCTGGTGACGGCGGGTCAGAAGTGAACGTTATGGAGGTCGAATCCACGTCTCAGGGCGGGAATGTTAAGGTATCTGCGGTAGCTGTTGCGATGCCTGCAACTGCTACTGTCCAGGTTGGGACAGAAAGCTCTCCCAAAGCGACAGCAGAGGCCGAGGGGCAGGAATGTGAATCTTCTTTTCCCGTTACTGAGCGGCCTGATGTGGCGACTGCCAGTGACTTGGCAGTTTCCAATACCGAAGAACGGCAACTTATGGCACAGGATTTGCCAGGTCCCCCACGTGATAGTCACAGTAGGCAACAGGTTTCGCAGCATAAAGGCGTTTCTCAAACTCATGCCATGACTCAAGATCCTCAACGACGCCGCTTGAATCCTCCGCCGAACGTAACTCACAGTCGAAGTCAGATAAGGCGCGAAGCGGCTAAATTAGAAAGAAAATCACCTGAAGGCAAAGTAGCACCCCCCCAGGGGCACTTCGAGAACGCCGACGCCGATTGTCCTGCAGGTCCGCCCACGACTTCTATAGTTGCCACCGATGCACAAACTTAGCAGCATTACTACCTGAATTGAGCCTACATGATTATGTGCACTTCATTGGGCGTTCTTATACTCTCAGATATATAGTGTACGGTGCCCCACATACGCGAATACAAGTGCGTGTCGCTAGTTTGACATAATGAGTCAAACTTATAACATTGTAACTCTGAATATCAACAGAACTACTTCGCACTTAAAAAAATTATCTTTGAAACAATTTATTTACGAATCGGGGGCGGACATAATTTTGTTGCAAGAAGTCATGTTTACTGATTTTCATATACCTGGCTTTAACGCTTTTTTTCAACGTCTCATCAGACGATAGTACAGGAACTGCTATAATGAGTCGTGTCGGGATACCAGTAGTGATACTGGATAAACTTGAATCCGGAAGAGGCTTAAGATGTCAGGTTTATGATGTCACGATTTTAAATGTTTATGTTCCATCGGGTACCACTAAAAAGTCAGAGAGGGCCAAATTCTTCAAGGAAGATGTTGTGTATTTGCTTCGGAATAATCCTATCAAGGTCATTGTTGGAGGTGATTTCAATTGTGTTGTCCATCGGAAAGACCAGACGCCACATTTTAATTATTCTCAGGAGCTTCATGAATTACTTAAAACTATGCGATACAAGGATGCCTGGGAAGTCCTCTTCCCTACGTTAGTCAAATATATGTTTCTTACTTCGCCCTCATGTAGTCGCATTGATCGAATATATGTCTCTGAGAATATTAGCACTCACGTACTAAATGCGGACGTCATCCCCACGTATTTTTCCGACCATTGCGCTCTCTCCGTTTCCATAACATTGGTCAAGCAGTCCACTCGCGCATACCGCAACCAATGGACCCTCAATATCGCGCATTTAAAAGATGACGATCTTGAAGATTGCGTTCTCGACACGTGGACGAAATGTTTAAGATCAATTCAGAATTACGGAACCAAAACCGAGTGGTGGGTCAAACTTGCTAAGGTGAAGTTGAGACAAACATTAAAAAATTACAGTTTTCACAAACGTATGGCAGAAAAAAGGACTATTGAATTCTACTACACGGTTTTACGAGAACTCCATGAACAGTCACATGGGTCAGACACTCACCTAGCACGGATCAAACGAGTAAAAGCCAAACTTTTAAGCATCACACGGAAACGGTTAGACGGATTGAAAATCAAATCAAAAGCAAAATCTCTCTTGGAGGATGAAACAACCTCAATGTACCATTTGATGAAACATCAGTCTAATCGGCGACGTACTTTTCTTGAGGATCTCAAACTGGAAGACGGTAGGGTACTCACAGACCAAGGTGACATTGTCCGTGCACTCCATCGGCATTACGAATTGCTCTACAACGAGGACCAGTCTGATAACTGTGATGGCTTTGAAGTCATCAACTCATTACGTAATTTAATCACCATAGATGACAATAATTCCTTGTTTGTTGACTTCACAGTCGACGAGGTGTTCGACCTGGTAAAGACATCTCTTCCAAATAAATCGGCGGGTCCAGACGGTATTCCTAAAGAGTTTTATCAACGGTATTGGCATATCATTGGAACAGTGTTTACTGAGGTCATTAATGAACTCGTGAGAGGAGGTGCAATTCCATCAGAACTCAAAGAGGGCAAACTTGTCTTGATACCGAAAAGCACGGGCCAGAAGAAAATCGATAACTTTCGTCCTCTCATGCTCATGAATTATGACTATAAAACATTAGCAAGGGCGGTTAAAGAACGGATGACTCCCCTACTCCGGAAAGTTATCCACACCCATCAAGCCTGTTTTCCTGGACGGACAATAATGACTACCATCTCTGAATTTCGTGATTTGATTTCTGTTGCTGCAGTCACAAATATTAAATGCGCGATATTATTCCTAGACTTCTGCAAGGCCTTTGACCAAGTCAGTCATCGATACGTGGAACTTGTTTTGCAGCAGCTGGGGTTTTCGGATCGTGCGGTGCGTATTATTCATCAACTGATGACTGGAATTACGGCGAAAATCATTGTAAATGGACAGTCGACGAAAGTTATTCATGTTCGGAGGGGCGTTCCGCAGGGCAGCCCGCTGTCAATGTTGTTATATGTTCTCTCGTTGGAACCTTTTCTACGACAGATCAATGAACGATTGACTGGAGTGACTGTTTCTGGGGCCACCATATCCGCCAGAGCTTACGCCGATGACGTAGGAGTTGTCATACGACACGGCGGTGAAATAGCCATCCTCAAAGCAGAGATTGATAACTACAATAGAGCATCAGGTGCGAAGATTAACGCACAAAAGAGTAAGTTGTTGAATCTTCGAGGCTTCGAGAACGTACACATCTCTTGGGCCACTCTGGTGGACCATCACAAGACGTTAGGCATAAGCTTCAACAAGTGCCCCATGAAGATGACAGCAACCAACTGGAGAGAGACAACCAACAAGATACGAGGAGCGCTGCGTGAACTTAGCTGGCGCTCTACGAATCTCCTGCAGACAATTCGAATCATAAACACCTATGTTTTCTCTAAAGCGTATTACATTGCACAGATCTTTCCAGTACCTAGAATGCAAGCCAAACTTATCATGAGACTGGCTAATAGACAAGTCTGGAAAGGGAATCTTTTTAAAGTGCGACTCGTCACCCTGACCCAATCGAGGGCAGCAGGGGGTTTAGAACTCACTAACATTGCGAGGAAAGCGAGAGCGTTGTACCTAAAAAGAACCTTATTTATGATTAATCTTGCCCACAGTAACGTCACTTCTCAACTATTCCAGGTAGTCCGGCCAGAATGCATGAAATCACCGATCAACGTGGGAAAACTAAACTATAAGTTAAAGCATATACGAGAATTTTACGTAGACATCAGCTACTTAGGTGATGACATTCTCCGCGCGACCAACATAACTTCCAAGAAACTATTAGAACACTGGGACACATCTGACATCCCAAGTAAAATCGAAGCACAATATCCGGCCATTTTATGGCACAATGTATGGACCAATATTAACCTCCCTATCCACTCCTCTGAGGTGACGTCCACGTGGTACAGAGTCGTCAATGACATAGTGGCCACCAACGAAAAACTCCAAAGGATTGGGCTTAGTGACACGTATTACTGTTGTCAATGTGGACTAGTCGACACTCTCCTCCATCGCTTTACGTGTGCCGGGCATCTGCGAAACTGGGATTGGACTAAGACCAAAGTTGGAATCCTCACCCGCCGTGGTGGACGAAATCACACAACAGAGATGCTTTTACGCCCACAGGAAAAATACTACCCTGCAACCAAACACAACAGTGTGATGTGGCTCTTAGGCCATTTCGCAAACTATGTAATAAACGTAAAGGGACCTGACAACATAATAGACTACAAATTGTACATGGAAACGGCCTACTGGAGAACGAAAGCATTACGCCATTACAAAAGCCTCTTTGTGAACATGCTAGATATTGTTTTTGAGAAGACTGGTGTAGGGTAAGCGTCCATGTCAAGTTACGAGTACTTCGCTTGGCCTGACAGCGTGAAAAAAAAAAAAACAAAAAAAAAAGAAAAGAAAAAGTGACTAGGATACTTGGCTTTCACATAGGAGGATAACAATAAAAATTAAACAAATAAAAAAGGATAAGGCGTCGAAATTCGGTATAAAAAAAAAGAAAAAAAGTGGCTAGGATACCTGGCTCTCACCCAGGAGGCCCGGGTTCGATTCCCGGTATCGGAATCGCGCGTTTTTGTTAAAAAAAAATAAAAAAAAATGGATAAGGCGTCGGACTTCGGATCCGATAAGAAAAAAAAAATAATAAATAAAAAAAAATGGATAAGGCGTCGGACTTCGGACCCGATAAGAAAAAAAATAAAAAATAAAAAAAAATGGATAAGGCATCGGTCTCCTAAACTGGGAATTGTGGGTTTGAGTCCCACCAGAGGTACACGTTTTACTCACTAGGGCAAAATCACTCTCACCACATACAGGCGTAAATAAAAAAAAAAAAAAGTGGCAGAGCGCTGGTCTAGTAAACCAGAGGTCGTGAGTTCGATCCTCACAGGAGGCAAATGAATTTTGTAACAGCCCCTTTTACCGTAGATCTTTCGAAAAAAGCGGTCAAGGATAAAAAAAATTATGAATGGGTGCGGTATTTAAGAAATGCTCTCGCAAATGAATAGTGCGAATGGTGCTATTAAAGTAGGCACCAGAAACTGCTCCTTTTGCCAGTCTCCGGAGAATGCCGACGTGGAATACTTAGTTCTTGTGATGTATTTTCTACCCCTGGTAGAGACCCTCGTGGTTGTCGTAGTCGTCGTCGGCGTCGGCGCCGCCGCCGCTTTGGTAATAGCGGCAACTCGCCATTGTATGACATAGGGTGAGGTACCTTCTGCAAGCGACTGAGATGGCAGTAAGCGATTGAAGCTGATTTGCAACCTCTTGTTTGATCAGCGTCATAAGGGCTTGAATGTAACTTGCGACGGGACACAGCAAGAAGTAGCGTCGCCCTTTTAGTACTGAAATTGGAGATGGAGAATTGCGTGAAAGATGGGAAATTCATTCCGGCAAGCGTACAAATGGCGACAATGAGGTGTGTGTGGGGAAGCATATTAGGCCAGTGACCGTGTGGCCTAATGGATGAGGCGTCGGTCTTCGCATCCGAAGATTGCAGGTTCGAATCCTGTCACTGTCGAGTTTTTCCAGTTCTGCAAAAGATGCATGCTGTTTTACTGAGTTGTTTGAGTTCTACAAATCTAGTTGAAAGTTGCTGCTGTCCGCTTCCTGGCTGCAAACCGGCGTCTACCTGAAGCTCAAGCAAGACAAAGGGGTTGTGTAGCGAAATTTTCGGCACAGTGCCGATCAGGAGAGATTTTTGGAACTACTGCGTCTGACTCAGGACCCAAGAGCTGCGCCACAGGCGTCTGCGCACAGTCGAGCATGTGTGTTGAATAATGGTGCTGATAGCCACGTATCATTTCAAGTAGATTTGATGCCTTTCGTAAAATTTATTTCATTGAATAGGATTGTAGCTCATTTGTGGCAGCAGGAAATAAGCTGTAGTCAAAAGGATCTTCCATAGATGGTCGCAGGTCGCATAAATACTGTATGGCTCGTGACGCGTTGTGTGGAGCCCGGCTAGCTCAGTCAGTAGAGCATGAGACTCTTAATCTCAGGGTCGTGGGTTCGAGCCCAGCGCTGGGCGGTGGAAAATTTTGTGTCTACGCGGATGCAACCTGCGCCCCTCTCGTGAGCCTTGCGTAATGAACGTAACGGGTTACGACGATGCCTAGCTTCGTATGAATATCAGAGGAATGGTTTTTGAAGCTGAAAGTAGCTCTGAAATGAAATAAATGTGTTGTTTTGGAATTTTAGGCGTACATCGATATCGTGTGAGATGTGTAGGAAAGCAGCAGCTGTGCTAACTAAATACAAATAATGTTGGCTAATGCGGTGCGTTTCCAGCTGAAGGGCTCCGATTCACTGGTCCATAAGAACAAAGTACCCGAAAAGTGTGCTAAGCGGCACCTCCTTAGCTCAGTGGCAGAGCGCTGGTCTAGTAAACCAGAGGTCGTGAGTTCGATCCTCACAGGAGGCAAATGAATTTTGTAACAGCCCCTTTTACCGTAGATCTTTCGAAAAAAGCGGTCAAGGATAAAAAAAATTATGAATGGGTGCGGTATTTAAGAAATGCTCTCGCAAATGAAAGTGCGAATGGTGCTATTAAAGTAGGCACCAGAAACTGCTGCTCCGCATTCGATGGTTGGATTCCCTCTCTTCTTCATCGAAGAGTTTCACTGCCTGGGCTACTCTCAGGGTGCACCTTCGACGTGGAAGTTCCCTGCCGTGTCGTCTGCTTGCCGTCCATACTGCCTGCCGGTCCTCGCCGCCGCCGGCGTCGCCGCCTGCCGGGGCTCGCCGCCCCCGCCTGGTCGCCGCCTGCAGGTGCTCGCCGCCGCCTCGCCGCCGCCGCCGCCGCCGCCGCCGCCGCCTGCCGGGGCTTGCCGCCGCCGCCGCCGCCATCCGGTGCCGCCCGGTCGCCGCCATCGCCGCCGTCCTGACCCTGGTCTACGGCCGTCTTCGTCTTCATCCGTCTTCGTCTTTGTCTTTGTCTGTCCCCAGTTTCTGTCCTTTCCTCTTCGTTCTGTTCGTTCTTGTTTCTCTCTCCCGTCATGTCCGCCCCCACCACCACTGTCACTACTACCACCACCGCCATTGTCTATACCTCCCCTTCCGCCGAGCTCCGGCTCGGGTGGTGGCCCGTCGGGCCACTGCCCATGCCCAGCTCTCCCCGTCACCTTCGCCATCACCGCCGCCATTGCCACCATCATCGTCATCGCCGCCGTCGCCTTCGCCTTCACCGTCACCGTCACCATCTCCGGCGCCGACTCCGGCCCCGGGTGTGGTGTCACCGCCAGACACCACACTTGCTAGGTGGTAGTTTAAATCGGCCGCGGTCCATGTAGTACATGTCGGACCCGCGTGTCGCCACTGTGATCGCAGACCTAGCGCCACCACCAAGGCAGGTCTCGTGATACGAGAGTGGACTCGACCCCAGTTGTACGAGAACCAAGCTACCGCCCAGTTGTACGCGAACCTAGCTATCGCCCAGTTGTACGAAGCCTTTCTCTCTCATTAGCCGAGAGACATAATAGCCATCAGCTAAGTTAATGGCTACGAACTAGCAAGGAGCCATTTGTATCAGTGCCTATAGCTTCGAGTATTCAAGAGAGATGTATTCCAAGGAATCAATAAAAGTTAAGTAAAAAGCATCTACATACTTTTCTTCGTATTCATTATAAGTTCTCATGTTCCAGACTTCACGCCCGTCTGCATTAGTCTAGCGTTCCTTTCTTTTGGCTACTACCGTGTGGCGTAACAGTCTTGTTACGTCACTACACCGGGACCTGCCCCTCCCCGCCACCTTCCCATTGTTCCCGTCCCCCACACCTCCTCCTCCGCCGTCAAGCGCCCCTGTGGCACTCCTGCTTCCTCTGCTTCCAAAACGGCTGCGTCTCGTCCTCCTTCCCCCACCCATGATGCCATGGAAGTCTCCCCGCCTGTCCCTGCCCCCTCATCCTCCTCCTCTCTCCCTTCCTCCTACCGCTACCTCCTCTCCCATCCTGATCCCTCTCTCCTTGAAGCCCGGAACCTCACCCTCTTCCTTCACCAGCATTGTCCTGGTGCCCCCATCTCCCTCCTCACTCCTCGCCGCGATTCGGTCCTCATCTCCTCCCCCAGCCCAACCCTCCACACCTACCTCCTTTCCCGCATCCCTGTCACCCGCTTTGGCCCTCATCCCTCTCTCACCCGAGCTCCTTCACCACCTCTCTCCCGCCAACCCCAACCTCCGCGTCGCCCGCCAACTCTCACCGCCGTGATCACTCGGCTTAGTCCAGTGATCACGGAAGAGGAGGTGTTGGCGGAGCTCCAGGCGCATCCCCATTTGGAGGTGCGTGAGGCTCGCCGCATACATAACGCTGCCGGCCCCACCAGCCTTATGCGGGTTTTTTCTGAGCACGCCCCCTCCATTGACCGTCTCCTGAAGGAGGGTGCCCACCTTTTTAACCAGCGGTACAAGGTCGACCCCTCCCGTTCCCCTCCTCAATCCCTGCGCTGCCAGAGGTGTCTGCGCTATAACGCGCACCCCACAGCTAAGTGCCGCGAGGCCCCCACCTGCCCGCATTGTCGGCAAGCGCACTTCCTCAGGCAGTGCCCTAACCTCCAATCCCCTCCTTCCTGCAATACCTGCAATCTCCCCCATCCCACCTACTCCCAAAAGTGTAAAGCCCGACCCCCTCCAACCACTCCTGAACTCACCGTCCCTGTCCGTCCCCTGGACGCCCCCACCCCTCCTGGCAATTCCCTTCGTCCCCCCCCCCACCGCTGAGGACATCATCAGGTTCCTTACCATCGTCCTCCAGAATGTTCATCCCTTTCAGCGCCCACACACCCTCCAACAGATCTCCCTCGACGCCCGTTCCATATTCCAACTCAAGATTTACGCCACCTACTCCAACAACCAGGCCGATTTCACTTTCTCCTGCCTCGACACCCTCGTCTAAATCCCTATCATGGCGCGTCAGCAATGTATCCTTTTCAACAACATCCGCTCCCTACCCGCCAACAGGAACCTCTTCCTGCACACCCTTGCCACCCACCGCGTGGATGCCTTCCTCCTTAATGAAACCTTCCTCCAACCCCACCACACCATTCACACTTCGCCCTACCTCCTCCACCGCTCCGATAATCCCCTCCCAATTGCGCGTGGCGGAGTTGCCATTGGTCACCACCGCCAGATCCCCGTTCGGCTCCAACCTCTCCTTCCCGACCCCACCGAACACCTGATCCTTAGCCTCTTCTTCCCCGGCCTTACCGTTACCTGCGCCACCATCTATGGCCGCCCCAACGCTCCTA
This sequence comes from Schistocerca piceifrons, assembly GCF_021461385.2. NCBI lineage: Eukaryota > Metazoa > Arthropoda > Insecta > Orthoptera > Acrididae > Schistocerca > Schistocerca piceifrons. The sequence continues at coordinate 9,803,675 of NC_060144.1, forward strand.
TTCCCTTCGACTTCCTCTCCCACGTCGATCGTACCTTTTCCTCCTACGTGATCGCCGCCGACCTCAACATCCAAAGTCGTTCCACTGCCCAGTTACGGCGATGGCATCAGTTCCTCTCCACCCTTCAAGGTGACCTCGTCCCCAACCCCCGGCATACCCGTCCTGAATCCAACTCCACTCCTGATGTTATCCTCTCCTCCCCCAATCTCCTTGGCCGCATAACGGTGGATGTCCTGGAGCCTATTGGTAGCGACCATCTCCCTGTCCTCGTCACCGTTTCAGACGGTCGTCGCCCTCGCCCTGACCCTCGTACTGACCCTCCCCCTAAGTATGTCCACGACTATTCCCGAGCCGACTGGAATGCCTACCGGGATACCCTTTCCACCCAGGTCGATAGCCACCCTCTCACCTACCACCACCCTGACGATGTCACCCATGCCGCCTCCTTTCTCCAGCAGACCTTGTCTGAGGCCGTGGAGGCCCACGTTCCTACTGTCGCCATCCACCCCCACCGTCCTACCTTACCCCCACAATCCGTTCTCCTCCTCCGTGAATCCCGTCGTCTCTACCGTGCCTTCCTCCGCACGCGTGACCCGGACACACTACGACGCCACCGGCAACTCCAGCGACACGTTCGTAATTTGCTCGCGGCTAAGAAACGACGGGACTGGCGACAGACATGCACCCGTTTAAATGCAACCCTACCAATCAACTCGTCCAAGTTCTAGTCGGCCTTCCGTCGCCTTACCGGAACTAAACCCTCCCCCTAATACCCTCTTCTCCACGATGATCACCCCTTCCCTGACACCCTTAGTAAGGCCAATCACTTTGCCTCCTACCTCTCCGATGTCTTCTCCATCCCCGACGATCCCCAGTTCGATTACTCCCTCTTCCCGGATATCCGCGATCGAACTGACACCTCTGTCCCTCCCCTCGCTCCTGGTTTCCAGTACTTGGACAACATTACACACACGGAACTCAATGCCCCTATCACTACACAGGATCTCATTGTTACACTCCGCACCAAACGCAACACCGCTCATGGTCACGATCGTGTCACCTACCGTCACCTTCGTGAAGCTCCTGTCTCTTTCCTCTCCACCCTGGCCAGGCTCTACAATGTAGTCCTGTCCACCGGTTACTACCCCGACCTGTGGAAAACCTCCCGTATCCTCATGTTCCTTAAACCTGGCAAACCGCCGTCCGCCGTCTCCTCCTACCGTCCCATCAGCCTTACCTCGGTCTTCAGCATGGTCCTGGAATCTATCCTCACCTGTCGCATCCACCAGCATCTCCGCCAGCACCGCCTCCTTCCCGTCACCCAGTGTGGCTTTCGGCCGTCCTTCTCTTCCGACGACCTTCTCCTTCACCTCACTTATCTCCTTCCCGAACAGCTTAATTCCCGTCGCTCCGCAATCTTCCTCTCCCTGGACCTCGAACGTGCATATGACCGCGTATGGGATTCCGGTCTCCTCTTCAAGCTCCAAACCTTCGCCCTTCCCATTAACTACGTCCGTCTGATCGGCTCCTTTCTCTCCCACCGTCCTTCCTATGTCACCATCCATAACACCGATTCCTACACCTTTTTCCCCTCCGCCAGTGTGCCCCAAGGCTCCGTCCTCTCCCCCCTTCTGTACCTGTTGTACACGGCGGACATGCCGCCGCCGTCACCCCCCGTCCACCTTCTCCAATTTGCCGATGACACCGCCCTCCTTGCCCTTGCCCCCACCCTACAGCGCTCCCAACGCCTTCTCCAATCCCATCTTGACCGGTTCACCGCTTGGTGCAACCAGTGGTTGCTCAAGGTCAATCCCTCCAAAACCCAGGCGATCATTGTAGGCAAAACCACCCCTTCCTTCCGCCTCCTTGATTTCTATCTCACCGTCTATGGCCGTCCTATCGCCCTCACTCCCACCCTTAAGTACCTTGGCGTCACATTCGACCGTCGCCTCTCCTGGACTCCCCATCTCCAGACAATCCAAGCCAAGGCACGTTCCCGACTCCGTCTCCTCAAGCTCCTTTCCGGCCGCACGTGGGGTCTGGACCCCTCCACAATCCTCCACACCTATAAATCCCTCATCCGCCCTATCCTTTGTTACGCCCATCCAGCCTGGATCTCCGCCCCCCCTACCTTCTATAAATCCCTCCAAATCCTTGTACGCCATGCTCTCCGCCTTGCCTATCGCATCCGTCTCCCCTCCCCCACGCGGATCCTGTATGATCTCATCCCCTTCCCCCACCTCCTGCTTTTCCTTGAAAGAATACGTATCCTGTACACCTCACGTAAACTTGATCCTCCTCACCCGCTCGTTTCCCCGATCCTCTCCCACCCCCGCCCGCTGCCGCGCCTGTATTCCCACGTCCCACCCGGTCTCCATCTCTCCACCCTCCTTACCCTTTCCCAAGGTGGCTTCCGCCAGCTCCCCCTCCCTGATGATGTCCTCGTCCCCTCCATCTATCCCACTTATCAACTTTGATCCTCCCCCCTACCTCCTATGTCCTCTCCTTTAGGCACCCTCCCTCCCTCCCTTCCCTTTCCTCCTCTTTCCTATGCCCCCTCCCTCCACCCCTCTCCACCGGGCTTCACCTCCCCCTTCCTCCCTCCCCCTTCTCTCCTTTGCCCATGGCACCTCTGCTCCCCCCTCTCCCATTCCCCTTCCCATTCCTCCTCCTCCACCTCCTCTCTTGGCAGGTCCCCGGACTCGTACACGCTCAGTGAACATTCGCGCGCCGGAGATCATCGCCGTCAGTGTTTCGTGTGTGTGCCTTCGTTTGTGTGTAGTGTTGTTCGCCGTCACGCCCCCACCGTTCACGTGCCGTCGCCATCATCCATGTTCTGTGCATCGTGTCGCCCAGTGTTAGTGATGTTTCTCGTCTAGTGTGAACGGATACATGTTTTTTGATTTTTAGTGTCTACATTTTTTTTGCCCACCGTTATTACTGTCTACTCTGTGCCACCTTTCTGTACTACTTGTTGTAACACTCAAGGCTGAAGAGCGGCGTATTGTGCTGCTGCCAGCCAGCCTTTGTATAAGGTGTTAAAATCACAATAAAGAAAAAAAAAAAAAACTGCTGCTTCATTCGAGGCTTGGATTCCCTCTCTTCTTCATCGAAGACTTTCGCTGCCTGGGCTACTCTCAGGGTGCACCTTCCACGTGGAAGATTCCCGCCGTTTCCTTGCCGTGTCGTGTGCTTGCCGTCCATACAGCTCGCCGTCCGGCCCTCCTCGCCACCGCCGCCGCCGCTTGGTCGCCGCCTTCCGGTCCTCGCCGCCGCCGCCGCCGCCGCCGCCGCCGCCTGCCGGTCGCCGCCGTCGCCGTCCGAGCCGCCGTTTGGTCACCGCCTTCCGGTCCTCGCCGCCGCTGCCACCGCCGCCGCCGCCTGCCGGTCGTCGCCGTCGCCGTCTGGTCGCCGCCGCCGCCCTTCTCGCGCGCCGCTGCCATGGTCCAACCCCCCACCACCACCACTATCATTTTCACCTCTCCCTCCGCTGCTCCAACCACCATCACATGGAGCTCCTCCTCCACCCCACTTCCCGTCCTTCCTTCTCTCCCTGTCCACCCCACCCCTGCACCACTTTCGGCTGTAACCACCCCCAACTCCTCCTCCCCTATCACTGTCGCCCCTTCGACAGCAACTGACTTTCCGCCGCTCCCCGCACCGCCTCCGACAGGCTCCAGGCCAGCACGGATCTCTGCTCGACGTTCCACAGTCTCAGTGACACCCACGCCCCCTCCGTCTGCGTCATCCGCTGCTCAGGGTGGTCCTGCCCCCCAGCATCTCCCCCTGCAACCCGTACCCCTGCCCCCTCTCCACCCGGTCGTGCCCACGAAACCTTCAAAGCGCCCCAATGTTGACCCTTCCCCCGCAGTCTCCTCCAAAAAAAACCCCAACCCTCGTGACCCACCCACCCCATGGACGCGGCTCCGACCCCCGCCCCCACCCCGCCTGCCACCCACACCTTTGTACTCTCCAATCCTGGCCCTCAATTCCTTGATGCCCACTCCCTCACCCTCGCCATCCGGAAATATTACCCCAATGCTCCCATCTCCCAACTGATTCCTCGCAAGGACTTGGTCCTCATCAAATCCCCCAGTGCTTCCCTCCACACCGATCTCCTCTCCCGCATCCCCCGTATCCAATTTGGCCAACGTGCAACCCTCACCCCCTACCACACCCCGTCCTCTCCCCGTCAGCCTCAACCTCCCCGGCGTCCGCCAACCTTCACCGCTGTGATCACGAGGCTTAGCCCCCTGATCACGGAGGCTGAGGTGTTGGCGGAACTCAACTCCCGGCCCGACATTGAAATCCGCTCGGCCCGTCGCATCTTCAATGATGCCGGGCCGACTTTTCTCATGTGGATATTGGTTGGTTGCTTGTTTTTGGGGACGGAGACCAGACAGCGAGGTCATCGGTCTCATCGGATTAGGGAAGGACGGGGAAGGAAGTCGGCCGTGCCCTTTGAAAGGAACCATCCCGGCATTTGCCTCAAGCGATTTAGGGAAATCACGGAAAACCTAAATCAGGATGGCCGGACGCGGGATTGAACCGTCCTCCTCCCGAATGCGAGTCCAGTGTCTAACCACTGCGCCACCTCGCTCGGTCTCATGCGGATATTCACCGAATCCTGCTCCTCCATTGACCGCCTCCTCACCGAGGGAGCCCTCATCTACAATCAGCGCCATAAGGTGGACCCCTCCCGTTCCCCCGTCCAATCCTACCGCTGCCAACGCTGTCTCACCTACAACGACCACATTACCTCTGCCTGCAGGATCCCCCCTACTTGTCCCCACTGCAAAGCTTCCCACTTCCTCAAGCATTGCCCCAACCTCACCTCTCCCCCCTCCTGCAACACTTGCAACGAACCACATCCTACCTACTCCTCCAAGTGTAAAGCGAAACCTCCACCAGTAACCCCTGAGCTCACCGTGCCTGTCCGTCCGGTTGATGACCCCATCCACCCCAACAACTCGCTCCGCCCTCCCCCTACTGCTGAGGACATCATCCGTTTCACCACCATTGTGCTCCAAAACATCCACCCCTTCCAGCGCTCACACACTCTTTCCCAAATCGCCCTCGCTGCCTGTTCCATCTTCCATCTTACCACCTATGCCACATACTCCCACAACCAGGCCCACTTCACCTTCACCCCCCTCACCACCCTTGTCTAACTCTCCACTCCCATGGTACAACAACCGTACCATATCCTGTACCACAACATTCGCTCCCTGCCCACCCACAAACTCCTCTTCCTCCACAGCCTACATCACCACCGCGTGGATGCCTTCGTCCTAAATGAAACCTTCCTTCAACCCCGTATCTCCGTCTCCACGGCTCCTTACACTCTACACCGCACCGATAACCCGTACCCTCTCGCGCGTGGCAGAGTTGCTATAGGCCACCTCAAGCACCTCCCTGTCCGGCCCCAACCTCTCCTTAACAATCCTGCCAAGCATCTCACCCTCAGTCTCTTCTTCCCCACCCTTACCATCACCTGTGCCACCATTTATGTCGGCCCTCGCACCCCCATCCCGTACATCCCGTACGATTTCCTGGCCCACATTGACCGCACCTTCTCCACCTACGTGTTTGCCTCCGACCTCAATATCGACAGCCGTGATCCTGCCGACCTCCGGTGGTGGCATCAGTTTCTCACCACTCTCCAGGGAGACCTGGTTCCCCTGCCTCAGCACACCCGGCCCGAATCCAACACCACTCCTGATGTGGTCCTTGCCTCTCCTAACCTCCTTGGGCGCATCACTGTGGATGTCCTTGACCTCATTGGCGGTGACCATGCTCCTGTCCTCCTCACTATCTCTAACAGTCGCCATCCCCGCCACGCTCCACGCCCTGACGTCCCTCCTAAACTTGTCCACGATTATCCCGTGCCAACTAGGATGCCTACCGGGATTCCATTCACACCCAGGTTGACGGCCACGACCTTACCCTCCAGTCTCCTGATGACATCGCTCGCGCTGCTGCCTTCCTGCACCAGACATTGTCTGACGCCGTCGCCACCCATATCCCCACCAAAGCCATCCACCCTCACTGCCCCGCCCTGCCTCCACAGGCCATCCTTCTCCTTCGAGAGTCCCGCCGCCTCTACCGCTCTTTTCTCCGCACTCGTGACCGAGATACACTTACCCGCCACCAGCAATTACAGCGACACATCCGCAACCTGCTTGTTGCGAAGAAACGCCGAGCCTGGCGCCAGACATGTACACAACTCAACACCATGCTCCCCATCAACTCTTCCAAGTATTGGTCTGCTTTCCACCGCCTTACTGGGAACCGCCCCACCCCCCAGTACCCTCTCCTCCTTCATGACCGTCCCTTTCCTGACAACCTCAGTAAGGCCAACCACTTTGCCTCCCACCTCTCTGATGTTTTTTCCATCCCAGATGATCCCCACTTTGATTATTCCCTCTTCCCTGATGTCATGGACCATACGAATACCTCTGTTCCTCCCCTTGCTCCTAGCTTCCAGTACTTGGGCCACACCCCGCCTTCTGCCCTTAACACTCCCATCACTACACAGGACATCAGCCTCACACTCCGCACTAAACGCAACACTGCTCCCGGCCGCGACTGCGTTACCTACCGCCACCTCAAACACTGCCCTCCCTCCTTCCTTTCCCTCCTTGCCACCCTCTACAATGTCATCCTTGCCACTGGCTTCTATCCCGACCTGTGGAAAACCTCCCGTATCCTGATGTTCTCCAAACCCAATAAGCCTCCATCTGATGCCTCTTCCTATCGTCCTATCTGTCTCACATCGGTGTTCAGCAAGCTCTTGGAATCCATCCTTTCCCGGCGCATCCATCTCCACCTCCACCAAAACCACCTCCTCCCAAACACCCAATGTGGCTTTCGACCTTCCTTCTCTGCTGATGACCAACTCCTCCGCCTCACTCATCTCCTCTCCCTCCAGCTTAACTCCCGTCGCTCCGCCATTTTTGTCGCACTTGACCTTGAAAAGGCCTACGACCATGTCTGGCATCCCGGTCTCCTGTTTAAACTCCAAACCTACGCCCTTCCTATCAACTACATCCGTCTGGTGGCCTCCTTCCTCTCCCACCGCCCCTCCTATGTTACCATCCATCATGCCACTTCCCACACCTTCTACCCCTCTGCCGGTGTGCCCCAGGGCTCTGTCGTCTCCCCTCTCCTCTACCTTCTGTACACGGCAGATATGCCCCAACCCCCCCCTCCAGTACACCTCTTGCAATATGCTGATGACACCGCATTCCTCGCCCTCGCTCCTACCCTCCAACGGTCCCAACGCCTTCTCCAGAATCACCTTGACCTTTTTGCTGCATGGTGTAACCAATGGCTCCTGAAACTCAATCCTTCCAAGACCCAGGCAATCTTCGTTGGTCGTACCACTCGCTCCTTCCGGCTCCTGGATTTCTCCCTTACTGTCTGCGCACATCCTGTCCGCCTCACTCCCACCCTCACCTACCTTGGTCTCACCATTGACCGTCACCTCACCTGGATACCTCATCTCCGCTCCATCCAATCCAAAGCCCACAACCGCCTCCGACTCCTCAAACTCCGCTCTGGCCGGACATGGGGGTTGCACCCCTCTACCATCCTCCACACCTACAAATCCTTCATCCTTCCCATCCTCTGTTATGCCAGTCCTGCCTGGATATCTGCCCCCCCCCCCAAATTCTATCAGTCCCTCCAGATCCTTGAGCGTCATGCACTGTGCCTCGCCTTCCGTATCCGCCTCCCGTCCCCCACGTGGATCCTCTATGATCTCATTCCTTTCCCCCATCTGCTCCTATTCCTAGAACATATCCGCATCCTCTACACCTCCCGCCGTCTTGAACCCCCTCACCCCCTGGTTGCTCCTCTCCTCTCCCATCCCCGCCCCCTGCCACGTCTTCACCGTTGTGTCCCCCCTACCCTCCATCTCTACACCCTCCATCTCTTTTCCCAAGGTGGCTTCCGTCAACTCCCCCTCCCGGATGATGCCCTCTCTCCCTCCATTTATCCTTCCTATCAACTCTGATCCTCAATCCCCCTCCTTTCCTCTGTCCTCTCCCTGGGCTCCCTCTTCCCCCCCCCCCCCACTTCCGTCCTGTTTTCTCCCCACTACACCTCTCCCTCCCTCCCTTCTCCCCCCCAGTCCTTTTGTATTCCCCTCCTCTGCCTACTCCACTCCCTGTCGCGTCTGCCCCCCACCCCTCTTATGGGTCCTCATCCTCCTTCAGCTCCTTTCCCGGCTCCCCCCATCGCTTTTACTCTCCTTTCCCCCCTTTTTTTCCCATCTTCTGTCCAGTTTCCCCCACCTGCTCTCGACTGTGGTGTCACATTTGCCAACTTTTTAGTGCAGTGTTCCAGTGACTATTCAGTGTTGTTTGTCTTTCTCGTGTTGCGAGCAGAAACCATGCTGTCGCTAGGTGTGAATTTTATGTCCTTTGCGAACGGAATCCAGACTGTCGCCGTGTTTTTTTTAATTGTCTAATGTTTTCCCTGTCTGCTTCGTATGTATTTTAATTCACGTCATCATCCCTGTGTTGTTGTTTTAAGTTCCACGATTTCTTTTCTTCTTGTTACTCTCTAAGTCTCCGATTTTATCGCCTGTTTTTTTTATTATTTGTTCTCTTGATCTTTGTCACAAAATCTGTCGGCTGAAGAGCGGCATACTAAGCTGCTGCCAGCCCGCCCTCTTCAATAAATGAAAAAAAAGAAAACTGCTGCTTTTGGCAGTCTCCGGAGAATGCCGACGTGGAATACTTAGTTCTTGTGATGTATTTTCTACCCCTGGTAGAGACCCTCGCGGTTGTCGTCGTCGTCGGCGCCGCCGCCGCTTTGGTAATAGCGGCAACTCGCCATTGTATGACATAGGGTGAGGTACCTTCTGCAACCGACTGAGATGGCAGTTAGCGATTGAAGCTGATTTTCAACCTCTTGTTTGATCAGCGTCATAAGGGCTTGAATGTAACTTGCGATGGGACACAGCAAGAAGTAGCGTCGCCCTTTTAGTACTGAAATTGGAGATGGAGAATTGCGTCAAAGATGGGAAATTCATTCCGGCAAGCGTACAAATGGCGAAAATGAGGTGTGTGTGGGGAAGCATATTAGGCCAGTGACCGTGTGGCCTAATCGACATTCGCTGCTCGGCCGCCGAGCCGGACGGACGTGTGGCGGCAGCGCTAGGAGGGCTGGCGTAAACAGCGGCTGTGTGGCTGTTACGAAGGTCAGTAGAGCTCCTTGTTTACTTTGCATCTTTCAGTGATATAAAATGACAAAATGAACAAAATTAACTGTGAAAGAAGAGATACGGTTAGATTCGCTTTTGATTGGACCTGTAAAAGACCAAAGGCCTTTGAGATCAAAAGGTGGCTTTCAGAAACAGTTAAGATCACGGGAGACGAAATTATTGGCGTTCATCTTTCTTTTGTTTCCAATTCTGTCTTTTTTGAAATTGATTTCCTCTGACTTGTGCTCCTCGATAGTTGACAAGTGTGGCGGCAAAATGAAATTTAATCATGCAGACGGAACCGTCAGTGACGTTCTTGTTTCCCATGCTGGGCTAGGTATTCGAACAGTGAGAGTTTTCGAACTGCCGTTCGAGGTCCCTGCCGGAGCAATCAATGCTGCTCTTCAGCCCTATGGTAGGGTTATATCTAATATTGCAGAAAAATGGTCGGAGCAACACATGTTTCCGGTTTTGAATGGAGTTAGACAGATTAAGATTGAGCTCTTACGACATATCCCATCTTACTTGAATATTTGTGGCCATCGCGCTCTCATAATTTATGATGGGCAGCCACGGACTTGTGCGTTATGTAACGCCCCAGGGCACGTCAGAAGTGAGTGCAGTAGAAGGCGTGTTCCTCAGTTACTGACTAACGAGGCGGCTGTCCCAGGACAAGTTGTTAGCATGCAAGTGACGTACGCTGCCGCGGCAGCTAGCCGGGCCCCCTATCAACAGAATATGACCGAGCAGTCGGGACCTTCCGACGCGCGCACGGCAACGGGACGCACCGCGGAGTTGACTACCGATGACAATCAGAATCTGGCCAGTAATGACGTCACTGAGGACGCACCGCGCTTGCCCTCTGAGTCTGACAACTCTTCCAACGAGCGACCAACTTCATCGATCATACCTGATGTAGACATGGCAGAGTGCGAAGCGGTAGTTACACACGAAAAGGCCAACATCCCAGAGGGAACTACAGTAGATGGACATAAAGAGGCAGTGATACAACAGAAAACTGACAACCACACAGATGATAGGACACCACGGACAGGTTCAGGAAACGTCAAAAGGAAAGGAGGGGCGCAAGAAGACGAACCAATGACACCACCCGTCTCACGCGTCGTAGAAACAGCAGCAACTGCCAACTCCGAAATTAATGGAGCTCAAAAATCTTCCACCACGAAGGCGGGACAGGTGACTTCTCCTCGACCTTCCATGGAGTCGCCGGGAAGTTCACCAAAGGTTTCACCGACGATTTCACCGAAATCATCAAAAAATAAAAAGAGACGCAGAGCACATCAAGCTGCAGAGAATTTGGCCCCTCCTTTAAGAGAGCGGCTGAAGAAGATACAGGAGACCGAAAGGGAGGACGAAGATACACAAAAGGAAGTGGTCGGCGAGTCTTCGGATCGGAACAAGGGACCAGAACGGGCTGACACGCCACCCGGAACATATGAACCCTTGCATGACAATACGGCATCAGATATGGACAATGAAACCAGACTTGGACAAGGACATGGACACGACATCACCGAGCCACGATTTAACTGGGCGGACGAAAAGGAGGATCAGAGCGATGAAATGGGGGCGGAAGGGGATTTTGAGGAAGAATTTTTTTTATTAAAAATTGTCACACCGAGCTTTAAGAAGAAAGAAACAAAAAAGAAAAAAAGAAGGAAAACCGTCAATGGAATAAAAGTAAAATAAAATAACACTATATATATCTAACCTGAAGTTATTGTACGCGGTTCCAATATCGTGTCCTCTGTCTACTGTCTCGTAGCGTCTCACAGTGGAACATACATATAACGTGACCACCTTAAACATAAATAAAATTCAGAGTCAAGCAAAGGTAGCTGCACTGAAGGACTTTCTGTATCAGTCAGATACAGATATCGCCTCCCTGCAGGAAGTTAATGTCAAAGAATTGTATGTTTCAGGGTACAAAGAGGTGTTGAATGTGGCACCAGAAAACGCGTGTGGAACAGCCATCCTTGCTAAAGAAGGGATCGAGATGACAAACGTGTGCCTTTTAGAGTCGGGGAGGGGAATTAGCTGCAAAATTTTTAACACCACTTTTATAAACCTATACGCACCTTCAGGCAACAATGCGAGACGTGAGAGGGCAGCCTTTTTTAAAAGTGACATTTTATTTCTACTCCAAAAAACCCTGCAGAAATTGTCATTGGTGGAGATTTTAATTGCGTTTTAAATAAAAAGGATCAGCGACCAACTTTTAACTTCTCGCAAGAACTGCAGGCTTTGGTCACCAACATGAAGTGGTTTGACGCATGGGAAATAGAATATCCGACACTGGTTCGCTTCACATATATCACTGGTGCTACACAGAGCAGAATCGACAGAATATATGTCACCCCCATTTTAGGCACTAAAGTCAGTAGTATCGAGGTGATACCAGCTGCCTTCTCTGACCACCTCGGAGTGAGATGCAGCATCAAATTAACCAAGCAAAAGACATATTGGGGTCGCCCACTATGGAAATTAAATATCAATACCCTCTCTGAAAACGCTCTAGCTTTCAAGATGCAAGAAACTTGGCAGTCTGTGTTAAGGATGCGTACTAAATATAGAACAACTATTGAATGGTGGACTATGGCCGCTAAGAAAAAGATAAGGGCAGCGCTGATATCTTACGCCAAGGAAAGGGCAATGTGGTCAAGACACACAATGGAGTTTTACTACTCTTGCTTAAGAGACCTTTACGACCAACCAATGTCTCAGGACGTCTTTATCAATATTAAAAACGTTAAAGCCAAAATGATAAGTATCAAGAGGGTACATTTGGAGGGATTACAAGTCAAATCACACACTAGGACGACGGTGGAGGCAGAAAATACCTCCATTACCACTTGATACAACACACAAAAAACAGAAGAAGAAATTTTATTGCCAGCCTCAGAACGGAAGATAACAGAGTCCTGACAGAACAAAGGGATATCTTAACTGAAGCACATAGATATTTTCAGCAATTATATTCTGGAAATGCTACTGACGACAACTCAGTACAAGAGTTTTTACAGAACTCCGGAATAGAGGCAGTCATTACAGAGGAGGAGAACAGAGGTTTAACGATAGACATTACGAATGACGAGGTTTTTGATATAATCAAATCTTCACCTTCACATAAGTCTCCAGGCCCAGACGGCCTGCCTGTGGAGTTTTATAGGACCTTTTGGCACCTAATAGGTTCCCAATTCACGGAAGTAGTTAATGACGTCTTGAGGGGAGAGGCAATTCCTGCTGCTTTCAAGGAAAGTGTAACTGTACTACTTCCAAAGGGAAGGAGTACGGACACGAAAGATATTACTAAAATCAGGCCGATCAGTCTAATGAACTCAGATTACAAGGTAGTTGCACGTGTAATTAAAGAACGAATGGTACCGATTTTAGGAAAAGTCATTGGATGCCACCAGACGTGTCTCCCTCGACGTACCATTTTTAAGTCTGTATGTGAATATCGAGACATTATTTCTATTTTCTCATCATCGTCAGCGGATGGAGGCATTGCATTCATTGATTTTGCTAAAGCGTTTGACAGAGTCAACTACGAATATCTGTTCAGCATCTTGAAACACATAGGTTTCAATGATGGCAACTTAGCGGTTTTAATGAACATCGTCAGAGGCATACGAACCAAAATCTCGATCAATGGACAATATACTAATGAAGTATTGATATCTAGTGGAGTTCCTCAGGGAAGTCCTTTGTCCATGTTGTTTTATGTGGTTTCTCTGGAACCCCTTTTACGGCTTTTGAACACAACCTTAGAAGGCATAACAATAGCTGGGCTGAAGACGGTTACAAATGCATACGCTGACGATGTGGGGGTTCTAGTAAGGAGCGATGATGACTGTGCCCAGCTAACAGACAAGTTATTGCTTTATTGCACGGCAACTGGTGCGAGGATAAATGAAACGAAAAGTTCCTTTTTAAATTTACATGGTCTTGACAATGTGCAGCTACCGTGGGCAAGCAGGGTGGACCGTCACACTGCTTTGGGCATATCGTTTTACAGTTGCCCATTAAGAACGACGGCAGCTAATTGGAAACAGGTGTTAGGAAAAATCAGAGGCAGCTTAATACTGCATGAAACGAGAGACTTAAATATCAAGCAAAGAATTAAACTAATCAACTGTGCAGTTCTTTCGAAAGCTGCATATGTCGCTCAGATCTTACCCACACCTCCAGAAATAGTGAAATCTATAATGAGCACAATCTGTCGATACGTATGGAAAGGCCATATTTTTAGAGTAGCAGTAGGAACGACTACATCGAGACCCGAAAACGGAGGCCTAGGGCTGACAGACCTTCGGAGGAAAAACACTGCCCTCTTCATTAAAAGAACGCTGAAACTTATAGAAACACAGCCGAACAGCATAACTGCCGCTCTATTTGACCTTCTCAAACCCGGAAGCATGCAGCCGCCAGTAGATGTTCACAACATAAATTACAACCTGAAGCGTATTAAAGATTTGTATGTAGAATTAAGCTACTTGACATGCATTTTAACAGACAAAAATAAGAGGACAAGTAAATATATAGTAGAGAAGTTACGATCACGCGAAAACCAAAATAAAATGGAGCTGAAGTATCCAAACAAAAACTGGGAAAAATATGGGCAAATATAAATAACAAAACACTGACTACGGAAGTGCAAGCGTCATGGTACAAAGTTGTCAACGACATTATTAGTACCAATGAAAAACTGTATTCAGTAGGACTACAAGCAACCAATGTGTGCCCAAAATGTCACAATTTGGACTCCTTAAAGCATCGCTTCATCTGTAATGGATACAAGAATATTTGGAATGACATTGTATTGCAAGTCGCTTTTCTCAAACGGATCGATGGAAGAGAAATCACATTAAACGATATACTCTTCCCAGAAGAAATTTCCTTTCCACCACAAAAAAACAATGTCATCTTGTGGCTATTCGGAAATTTTGTCAATTATGTTGTTAACAACAAAGGCAATGATAATCTACGAGAATATCGAGAATATATGAAAGACGAATACTTCAAAATATACCGGAACAAAGACCATAAAAAGAAGTTCGGAAATATGATGCAAATTTTGTTTCAGTAACAAGGCATCGGTTAATACCTAAATAATATGAAATCGACAGAACAAGACAGACTGCGAAAGTAGGGGATTGCTGTTGAGGGTGAAGTACGGTGGGGACTTCGTGTGCCCCAGGACCGATACGGTAGCCGTGAAGGCCTCAACAGAACCCCGAAAAGGCTTGTTTTCCCACGAAGTAACAGGAGTCATGCCACAGCACAAGAATAGTAAGGAAAAACTATTCTCATGCAAAAGACGTGCATCACTGAAGAAGTTTAATTACCTATCTTACTTTTTATTTTTGCTTCTCTCTCACTTTTGTTTAAATTCTAATGGAAGAATACTTTGCGTTCTGTTAATGCAGTCAATAGTATTATAGAGAGAGTTATTTTCACCGTAATCAATTCGGATTACTATTTACAATTTTCTAACATTGTCTTCAAGAGGCAATTTAGTTTCATAACCCATTAAAAACAACAACAACAACAACAAAAAATAAAAATAAAAAAAAATTAAAAAAATGGATAAGGCGCCGGACTTCGGATCCGAAGATTGCAGGTTCGAATCCTGTCACGGTCGAGTTTTTCCAGTTCTGCAAAAGATGCATGCTGTTTTACTGAGTTGTTTGAGTACTACAAGTCTAGTTGAAAGTTGTTGCTGTCCGCTTCCTGGCTGCAAACCGCCGTCTACCTGAAGCTCATGCAAGACAAAGGGGTTGTGTAGCGAAATTTTCGGCACAGTGCCGATCAGGAGAGTTTTTTTTTTTGGAACTACTGCGTCTGACTCAGGGCCCAAGAGCATGTGCGTTGAATAATGGTGCTGATAGCCACGTATCATTTCGAGTAGATTTGATGCCTTTCGGAAAATTTATTTCATTGAATAGGATTGTAGCTCATTTGTGGCAGCAGGAAATAAGCTGTAGTCAAAAGGATCTTCCATAGATGGTCGCAGGTCGCATAAATACTGTATGGCTCGTAACGCGGTGTGTGGAGCCCGGCTAGCTCAGTCGGTAGAGCATGAGACTCTTAATCTCAGGGTCGTGTGTTCGAGCCCAACGCTGGGCGGCGCAAAATTTTGTGTCTACGCGGATGCAACCTGCGCCCCTCTCGTGAGCCTTGCGTAATGAACGTAACGGGTTACGACGATGCCTAGCTTCGTATGAATATCAGAGGAATGGTTTTTGAAGCTGGAAGTAGCTCTGAAATGAAATAAATGTGTTGTTTTGGAATTTTAGGCGTACATCGATATCGTGTGAGATGTGTAGGAAAGCAGCAGCTGTGCTAACTAAATACAAATAATGGTCGCTAGTGCGGTGCGTTACCAGCTGAAGGGCTCCGATTCACTGGTCCATAAGAATAAAGTACACGAAAAGTGCGCTAGGCGGCGCACCCTTAGCTCAGTGGCAGAGCGCTGGTCTAGTAAACCAGAGGTCGTGAGTTCGATCCTCACAGAAGGCAAATGAATTTTGTAACAGCCCCTTTTACCGTAGATCTTTCGAAAAAAGCGGCCAACGAACAAAAAAATTATGAATTTGTGCGGTATTTAAGAAATGCTCTCGCAAATGAAAGTGCGAATGGTGCTATTAAAGTAGGCACCAGAAACTGCTGCTTTTGGCAGTCTCCGGAGAATGCCGACGTGGAATACTCGTCGTCGGCGCCGCCGCCGCTTTGGTAATAGCGGCAACTCGCCGTTGTATGACATAGGGTGAGGTACTTTCTGCAACCGACTGAGATGGCAGTAAGCTATTGAAGCTGATTTGCAACCTCTTGTTTGATCAGCGTCATAAGGGCTTGAATGTAACTTGAGATGGGACACAGCAAGAAGTAGCGTCGCAGTTTTAGTACTGAAGTTGGAGATGGAGTATTGCGTCAAAGATGGGAAATTCATTCCGGCAAGCGTACAAATGGCGAAAATGAGGTGTGTCTGTGGAAGCATATTAGGCCAGTGACCGTGTGGCCTAATGGATAAGGCGTCGGACTTCGGATCCGAAGATTGCAGGTTCGAATCCTGTCACGCTCGAGTTTTTCCAGTTCTGCAAAAGATGCATGCTGTTTTACTGAGTTGTTTGAGTACTACAAGTCTAGTTGAAAGTTGCTGCTGTCCGCTTCCTGGCTGCAAACCGGCGTCTACCTGAAGCTCAAGCAAGACAAACGGGTTGTGTAGCGAAATTTTCGGCACAGTGCCGATCAGGAGAGTTTTTTTTTGGATTTACTTCGTCTGACTCAGGACCCAAGAGATACGCCACAGGCGTCTGCGCTCAGTCGAGCATGTGTGTTGAATAATGGTGCTGATAGCCACGTATCATTTCAAGTAGATTTGATGCCTTTCGGAAAATTTATTTCATTGAATAGGATTGTAGCTCATTTGTGGCAGCAGGAAATAAGTTGTAGTCAAAAGGATCTTCCATAGATGGTCGCAGGTCGCATAAATACTGTATGGCTCGTAACGCGTTGTGTGGAGCCCGGCTAGCTCAGTCGGTAGAGCATGAGACTCTTAATCTCAGGTTCGTGGGTTCGAGGCCCATGCTGGGCGGCGCCAAGTTTTGTGTCTACGCGGATGCAACCTGCGCCCCTCTCGTGAGCCTTGCGTAATGAAAGTAACGGGTTACGACGATGCCTAGCTTCGTATGAATATCAGAGGAATGGTATTTGAAGCTGAAAGTAACTCTGAAATGAAATAAACGTGTTGTTTTGGAATTTTAGGCGTACATAGATATCGTGTGAGATGTGTAGGAAAGCAGCAGCTGTGATAACTAAATGCAAGTAATGGTCGCTAATGCGTTGTGTTTGCAGCTGAAGGGCTCCGATTCACTAGTCCATAAGAACAAAGTACCCGAAAAATGCGCTAGGCGGCGCCTCCTTAGCTCAGTGGCAGAGCGCTGGTCTAGTAAACCAGAGGTCGTGAGTTCGATCCTCACAGGAGGCAAATGAATTTTGTAACAGCCCTTCCTACAGTAGCCCTTTCGAAAAAAGGGGTCAAGGAGAAAAAGATTGATGAAGGGGTGCGGTATTTAAGAAATGCTCTCGCAAATGAATAGTGCGAATGGTGCTACTAAAGCAGGCACCAGAAACTGCTGCTTTTAGCAGTCTCTGGAGAATGCCGCCGTGAAATAGTTCTTGTGATGTATTTTCTACCCCTGATAGAGGTCGTCGTCGTCGGCGCCGCCGCCGCTTTGGTAACAGCGGCAACTCGCCATTGTATGACATAGGGTGAGGTACCTTCTGCAACCGACTGAGATGGCAGTAAGCGATTGAAGCTGATTTGCAACCTCTTGTTTGATCAGCGTCATAAAGGCTTGAATGTAACTTGCGATGGGACACAGCAAGAAGTAGCGTCGCCCTTTTAGTACTGAAATTGGAGATGGAGAATTGCGTCAAAGGTGGGAAATTCATTCCGGCAAGCGTACAAATGGCGAAAATGAGGTGTGTGTGGGGAAGCATATTAGGCCAGTGACCGTGTGGCCTAATGGATGAGTCGCGCTTCAGCTGTGCTACCGTGTGGACGTGTGTACTGCTGCGCTCCGATTGTGTTGTTTACATACGTGTACTGCTGTTGTCTCCTTTGCTTGCTGTCCGTTCATCTTCGTGTTTGTGTATCGTCGTTAGTGTTTGGCTGTTCATCACCGTTCTGTCACTCGCCGGAATTTCGGTTTTTTAACCGGAGTTTCATCCCTGTTCTGAATCATGTCTACGAACGTCAGGAAAAACACACTGGTCTTCGCTTTCGACAAGGAAACCCGTCATATCCAGCCAACGTCACTGGAAATACACGATTGGATTACTGAGGTAATTGGTGTCAACTCTGATTCCGTCCATACAATGCAGTTAGACAATGATAAATACTGTATTTTTGTTAAGTTTGAGAGCTCGGTGACGATAGATAGACTTTTAGCAAAGTGGGGTAGTGAAGTAGAATTCATTCACAGAGACGGCTCGAAGAGCAAAGTTCGGATCTGGCGAGCTGATATTGTTTACACTACCGTTCGCATGCTTAACTTACCTATTGAAATTGATAATGATTTAATTAAGGATGCGCTTTGCAAGTATGGTGACGTGAAATCTGTTAATAATGAACGTTGGTCTCGTCACTACAAACTGCAGTGTTTTAACGGAATTCGATCTGTGGAGATGGACATCAAGACCAATATTCCGTCTCATATATTTGTAAATGGCTACAGGGCGCAAATTGTGTATTCAGGTCAAGTACCGACCTGTCATGTTTGTAATGAGTCTGGCCACTTTAGACAGGATTGTCCGCGGCGGGTTTTTGTATTGAAAAGCAATCTAACGCAACGCCAGAAACTTACCCTAAACGATGTCTTGCCAAATAATGTATCTGTCCCGTTGGGTGTGGATACTGCCCAAGCAAACCACTCTGATTTATCCGTAAATGATATTACTCAATTTCCAAGTTTAGATAAAAAGCCTGATGTTGACACCCCCGCATCCTCCGAATTGCAGACAAAAAAACGGCCCCATGAGATAACTGATAGCTGTTCTGACGACGAGTTGTCTGACAAATCTCCCTCCGCACGCAAACAAAAACAATGCGAGGAGGAAGTAATGCCGTAACTCCAGGAAATGCAGATGAACGCTTGTAAACAATCAGAACGTAAACAATTGGTGGGAAACTGCGAAAACGGGGATGTTTCTAGCAATAACCGCGAAACATCAGGAGGGGACACAGCTTGCAAAGACGTGCAGCCTCCTGACAGTCACGAGAAACAATTAGTGTGTCTGGCTCAACCCTCTGTAACGGCTAGTGCTTCCCCGAAGGGTACTGACCACACGACAGGACTAAGCAGTACAGGCCGTGTCGTACAGCTGGACGACCTGACGGGATCGGCGTCACAACCGACCACCACAAAACCCGTCACAGAGCCTTCAGATGTCCCACGAAGGAAGATAAAGCCACAACCGAATGTCAATGCTCCTCGTAATCAAGCGAAGTTAAAGAGCGTGAAAAGTGACATGAAACCCCAAAATGTGCGTTACGAAACTGTCAGGCACGGGTCATTGAAAGAATCTCCTGAGGAACTTCCTGATAATCAATCTTCTACTGATTCAGGAGGGAAATCTCAAACCTAGACTGCACTAATACTGTAATTTGCAACCTCTCCATGGGACGTTCTGTTCTGTCTAAATTTTCTGTGTCTCCTAAGTAATAATTTAGTCGCATGTTATTTACTCACCGTCCTAACATCCAACGAGTACTAACGCAATGACCCAGTGTTATACTATTGCTACTGTCAATATTAATAAAATACGGTCGGCATTGAAAATAGCAGCGCTAAAAGAATTTTTATATGATTCGGGAACTGATATAGCCCTGCTGCAGGAAGTTGTCACGTCGGATTTAAATATTCCCGGGTATGTTACTCACCTAAATGTCTCCCACGAAACTAGCGTTGGGACAGCCTTTTTAATCCGGGATGGGATTCCAGTAACGGAAGTAGAACGACTGGAATCTGGAAGGGGAATAGGGCTCAAGATTTATGACGTGTCCCTTATTAACTTGTATGCCCCTTCCGGCAGCTCACATAGATCTGACAGAACACGATTTTTTAAAGACGAGGTAATATACTTACTACGCAAAAACCCCAGTCACCTTATAATGGGGGGTGATTTTAATTGCGTCCTCAACAGGAAAGATCAGAGTCCAAATTTTAATTATTCTGCTGAATTAAAACATCTCGTTACTAGCTTAAAGCTAAAGGATGCTTGGGAATGCAAACACCCTGCTGTTGTCGAGTACACTTATGCAACTTCCAATGCATGCAGCAGAATCGACAGATTCTACATTACCGACAATCTCGAAACGGCTTTATTGAAAACAGAAACGATTCCTGTCTACTTTTCGGACCACTCCGGTGTGTTGGCCTGTATAAATTTACAAGCGCAGCCAATACGCCGCTTCAAAAACCAGTGGAATTTAAATGTCTCGCTGTTACAAGACCGTGAATTAGAAGATCAGATAAAAGACGCATGGGCGTTATGCCTGCGTGCTCTTCCTAGATACGCGACTACCATAGAATGGTGGACAAAAATGACAAAGCCGAAACTTAGAAAGACGATAATGCAATATAGCTTTCAGAAGGCCAGAGATCTTAAGAACACTATAGAGTTCTATTACTCAGTACTCAGAGAGCTATATGGTCAAACATCTGGTTCACATCTTCGCCTGACAGATATCAAAAAAATTAAGGCTAAATTACTCAGCATTAAGAGGCATCAACTGGAAGGACTTAAAATAAAATCCAAGGCGAAATCTGTCTCAGAGGACGAAACAACTTCCCTATACCACCTTCTGAAGCACGCTCAAAACAGAAGAACAATGCTTATCGACGAATTACGGACGACGAATGGTACAAGTCTTAGGACACAGAAAGAGATTTTGAATGAGATCTATCGCTACTTCGATAACTTATATTCTGAAAATTCCAGCTGCGAGGAATCTATTGATGATTTCCTCGACTTTCTTGTGCCACAGCTGACGGATGATGACAACGTTACCTTCCTGTCGCACGTCTGTAATGAGGACGTTTATGTGACCCTGTGTACCTCCCCTCTGAAAAAATCTCCAGGTCCTGATGGTCTACCTGCAGAATTTTACGTCCACTATTGGCCGATAGTGGTAGGGACAATTACAGCGATTGTAAATGAAGTTCTTCAGGGCGCAATGATACCCTCTGAATTTAAAGAAAGTAAAATAGTCCTTATCCCCAAAACTAAAGGACACAAAGATCTTACTAACTTCCGACCGATTTCGTTGCTCAATGCGGACTATAAAATAATAGCCAGAATTCTCAACAAGAAAATTTCATCCTTAGCAAGTAGACTGATTAGTCCGTATCAACACTGCATTGCAGGTAAAACTCTGTTTCACAATTTAGCGGAATTTCGGGATATAATTGCAATCACTTCCGTCACTAACATCAAATGTGCCCTTGTTTTCCTGGATTTTCATAAAGCATTCGATCTCGTGAATCATATCTACCTTTTCAAGACGTTAAAAAAGCTCGGTTTCCAGGAACGAGCCTTAAACGTAATAAAAAACGTGGCGACGGGAATAAACGCATGCATAGCAGTTAACAGTCAGGCAACGAGAAAATTCCAAATACGACGCGGTGTTCCTCAGGGAAGCCCCCTTTCTATGTCACTATTTGCCATTTCACTGGACCCATTTCTTAAACGTATTCACGATAAATTAACAGGTATAACACTGTCAGGGTGCAAAACAGCTATAAAAGCTTATGCTGATGATGTAGGCGTCATAATCAGAAATAATGACGATGTAGCTACGTTAGCTGCAGTGATTCAGACTTACTGCAGTGCGTCCGGGGCAAATTCAAATGAAAAGAAAAGCAAAATTTTACATCTTAGGGGTTTTGAGCACATAAACGTAGAGTGGGCAAAGCTGGTCAGGCAGCATACGACGCTTGGTGTCACATTGACCGCATGCCCAATGAAAATGACTGCGTTGAATTGGAAAGCTGCGGCACGGAAAGTGCAGGGTGCTATAATGGAAAATTTATCACGGAATATAAATCAGATTCAGAGGATTAAGTACATCAACACGTGTATCTTAGCTACAGCATACCACACTGCTCAGCTCTTTCCACTACCCAAAATGATAGCCAAGAACATAACGTCCAGAATCACAAATTTTCTGTGGAAAGGAGAACTGTTTCGCGTAACCGCCAAAGTGGCTACCTTACATCCCCGAAATGGTGGTTTAGGTCTAATCAATATTACCGACAAAGCCTCTGCACTCTTCGTCAAAAGGCAACTAACTATCATTAGAGAAGTACCGGAAAGTATTTCAAGCCGACTTTTTGAAATTCTAAAACCTCGCAGTCTGCAGCCTCCTATTGATGTGCAAAAAATTAACAATCGTCTCCAGCACGTGAGAGCCTTTTATATTGAACTTAGCTGCTTGAGGGACGAAGTTACACGGCTACGTCACCTAACGTCAAGAGATATTATGCGGGTCTGGGAGACATGTCAAGGAAAGAATAAAGTAGAGAGACAGTTTCCTCACATACACTGGACTGCTATCTGGCAAAACATCAATTTAAAATTTTATCTTCTGACATAAGAACAGCATGGTACAAAGCCGTTAATAATATCATTAGCACCAACGAAAGATTATATGAAATTGGCCTCAGTGACACCAATCTATGTCAATGATGTCGACTAGTGGACACAATTATCCATCGATACACTTGCGGCGGCAATATACATATCTGGAATTGGCTCAAGGTGCAAATAGCTCTCATTACAAGGTCTTCACCTCAGTACATCTCGCTGTCAGTGCTGCACAGACCACAAGACCGTTATTTTCCAGAGACGAAGAATAATGCCGTCTATTGGCTCCTAGGAAACTATGTAACTTACGTAACTCATGACGCTGGAACTGGCACCGTTACAGATTTCAAGATATACCTACAGTGCAAATACCACAAAATACGTACGTATGCAGACCACAAGAAGAAATATGGTAATATGCTACAAATTATATTTGATAGAATGGGGATAGGCTAAAAACCATCAACCTAAAGCACACAGTATTGAGTGACTATATTACTATGTGCAGAATCATTGTCTGTTTCATTTCTTATACTTTCATTTTGTTGATTTTCCACTATGACAAAATGGTCAAAAACGATAACAAATAAAAAAAATTTAAAAAAATTAAACAAAAAATGAAGGCAGGAACAACAAGTAGAAGATTGAGTTATATTTTTCATTTTATGCACACGGAGAGCCATTACTTATTTCACGAATGACTTCTTTTCATTTAATCATGATAATATAAAGAACCATACAAAAAAGAGGAAACACAAATTAAAAAAAATTAAAAAAAAACATTAACAAAAAATAAAAAATAAATAAATTTGCTAAAGTGGGCAGTTAAATTTTTGGATCATAGGAGCGACAAGGTAGAAAATCAATGATGGGTATGGTGGAGACATTGTGGCCAGGCCTCAGATTATTCTTGACCCCTGCCCACTTCGCCTCCCTCTGCCTATTACTTATAGAAAAAAAAAAGTGGTTAACAAAAAAAAAAAAAAAAAGCTGGTAGAGCGGTGGACTGTAGTGGAGGACAAAAAAAAAAAATTGGATAAGGCGTCGGACTTCGGATCCGAAGATTGCAGGTTCGAATCCTGTCACGGTCGAGTTTTTCCAGTTCTGCAAAAGATGCATGCTGTTTTACTGAGTTGTTTGACTACTACAAGTCTAGTTGAAAGTTGCTGCTGTCCGCTTCCTGGCTGCAAACCGTCGTCTACCTGAAGCTCATGCAAGACAAACGGGTTGTGTAGCGAAATTTTCGGCACAGTGCCGATCAGGAGAGTTTTTTTTTGGAACTACTGCGTCTGACTCAGGACCCAAGAGCTACGCCACAGGCGTCTGCACACAGTCGAGCATGTGTGTTGAATAATGGTGCTGATAGCCACGTATCATTTCAAGTAGATTTGATGCCTTTCGGAAAATTTATTTCATTGAATAGGATTGTAGCTCATTTGTGGCAGCAGGAAATAAGCTGTAGTCAAAAGGATCTTCCATAGATGGTCGCAGGTCGCATAAATACTGTATGGCTGGTAACGCATTGTGTGGAGCCCAGCTAGCTCAGTCGGTAGAGCATGGGACTCTTAATCTCAGGGTCGTGTGTTCGAGCCCCACGATGGGCGGCGCAAAATTTTGTGTCTACGCGGATGCAACCTGCGCCCCTCTCGTGAGCCTTGCGTAATGAACGTAACAGGTTACGACGATGCCTAGCTTCGTATGAATATCAGAGGAATGGTTTTTGAAGCTGAAAGTAGCTCTGAAATGAAATAAATGTGTTGTTTTGGAATTTTAGGCGTACATCGATATCGTGTGAGATGTGTAGGAAAGCAGCAGCTGTGCTAACTAAATACAAATAATGGTCGCTAGTGCGGTGCGTTTCCAGCTGAAGGGCTCCAATTAACTGGTCCATAAAAATGAAGTATCCGAAATGTGCGCTAGGCGGCGCCTCCTTAGCTCAGTGGCAGAGCGCTGGTCTAGTAAACCAGAGTTCGTGATTTCTATCCTCACAGGAGGCAAATGAATTTTGTAACAGCCCCTTTTACCGTAGATCTTTCGAAAAAAGCGGCCAAGGATAAAAAAAATTATGAGTGGGTGCGGTATTTAAGAAATGCTCTCGCAAATGAATAGTGCGAATGGTGCTATTAAAGTAGGCACCAGAAACTGCTGCTTTTCCCCCCACCGTCCTACCTTACCCCCACAATCCGTTCTCCTCCTCCGTGAATCTCGTCGTCTCTACCGTGCCTTCCTCCGCACGCGTGACCCGGACACCCTACGACGCCACCGGCAACTCCAGCAACACGTTCGTAATTTGCTCGCGGCTAAGAAACGCCGGGACTGGCGACAGACATGCACCCATTTAAATGCAACCCTACCAATCAACTCGTCCAAGTTCTAGTCGGCCTTCCGTCGCCTTACCGGAACTAAACCCTCCCCCTACTACCCTCTTCTCCACGATGATCACCCCTTCCCTGACACCCTTAGTAAGGCCAATCACTTTGCCTCCTACCTCTCCGATGTCTTCTCCATCCCCGACGATCCCCAGTTCGATTACTCCCTCTTCCCGGATATCCGCGATCGAACTGACACCTCTGTCCCTCCCCTCGCTCCTGGTTTCCAGTACTTGGACAACATTACACACACGGAACTCAATGCCCCTATCACTACACAGGATCTCATTGTTACACTCCGCACCAAACGCAACACCGCTCCTGGTCACGATCGTGTCACCTACCGTCACCTTCGTGAAGCTCCTGTCTCTTTCCTCTCCACCCTGGCCAGGCTCTACAATGTAGTCCTGTCCACCGGTTACTACCCCGACCTGTGGAAAACCTCCCGTATCCTCATGTTCCTTAAACCTGACAAACCGCCGTCCGCCGTCTCCTCCTACCGTCCCATCAGCCTTACCTCGGTCTTCAGCAAGGTCCTGGAATCTATCCTCACCCGTCGCATCCACCAGCATCTCCGCCAGCACCGCCTCCTTCCCGTCACCCAGTGTGGCTTTCGGCCGTCCTTCTCTTCCGACGACCTTCTCCTTCACCTCACTCATCTCCTTTCCGAACAGCTTAATTCCCGTCGCTCCGCAATCTTCCTCTCCCTGGACCTCGAACGTGCATATGACCGCGTATGGCATTCCGGTCTCCTCTTCAAGCTCCAAACCTTCGCCCTTCCCATTAACTACGTCCGTCTGATCGGCTCCTTTCTCTCCCGCCGTCCTTCCTATGTCACCATCCATAACACAGATTCCTACTCCTTTTCCCCCTCCGCCGGTGTGCCCCAAGGCTCCGTCCTCTCCCCCCTTCTGTACCTGTTGTACACGGCGGACATGCCGCCGCCGTCACCCCCCGTCCACATTCTCCAGTTTGCCGATGACACCGCCTTCCTTGCCCTTGCCCCCACCCTACAGCGCTCCCAACGCCTTCTCCAATCCCATCATGACCGGTTCACCACTTGGTGCAACCAGTGGTTGCTCAAGGTCAATCCTTCCAAAACCCAGGCGATCATTGTAGGCAAAACCACCCCTTCCTTCCGCCTCCTTGATTTCTATCTCACCGTCTATGGCCGTCCCATCGCCCTCACTCCCACCCTTAAGTACCTTGGCGTCACCCTCGACCGTCGCCTCTCCTGGACTCCCCATCTCCAGACAATCCAAGCCAAGGCACGTTCCCACCTCCGTCTCCTCAAGCTCCTTTCCGGCCGTACGTGGGGTCTGGACCCCTCCACCATCCTCCACACCTATAAATCCCTCATCCGCCCTATCCTTTGTTATGCCCATCCAGCATGGATCTCCACTCCCCCTACCTTTTATAAATCCCTCCAAATCCTTGAACGCCATGCTCTCCGCCTCGATCGCATCCGTCTCCCCTCCCCCACGCGGATCCACTTCGATCTCATACCCTTCCCCCACCTCCTCCTTTTCCTTGAAAGGATACGGATCCTGTACACCTCCCGCAAACTCGATCCTCCTCACCCACTCGTCTCCCCGATCCTCTCCCACCCCCGCCCGCTGCCGCGCCTATATTCGCACGTCCCACCCGGTCTCCACCTCTCCACCCTCCTTACCCTCTCCCAAGGTGGCTTCCGCCAGCTCCCCCTCCCTGATGATGCCCTCCTCCCTTCCATCTACCCCTCCTACCAACTTTGATCCTCCCGCCCTCCTCCTGTACTTATTCCTCCGTGCACCCTCCCTCCCTCCTCTCCCTTTTCCCTCCCTCCTCCTTTCCACCCCCCTCCTCCCCCGGGCCTCCCCTCCCCTGTTCCTCTCCTCCTGCCCCCGACTCCTCAGCCATTGGCATCCTTTTTCTCCCCTCTCCCCCACCTCCCCCTTCTACCCCTCTTGGCAGGTCCCCGGACTCGCACACGTTACGTGGACATTCGCGCGCCGGAGGTCGCCGCCATCAGTGTTTTGTGTGTTTAGTGTTTAGTGTTTAGTGTTCACCGTCCCCTCCATCGTTCACCAGTGCCATCATCATCTTCAGTGGTTGTGCGTCGTCTCATCAGCTAGCAGTGTGGATTATCCACGAGTGTGAACGGCTCCTTGATTGTCTCTATGTGTCTCCTGTTTTATTGCCCACCGCTCTGTGACTTATGTGTCTTCTCACTGTTTTTGCTGCTTGTGTCTTTATGGCTGAAGAGCAGCGTAGTGTGCTGCTGACAGCCTGCCTGTTCTACAGGTTTTAAAATAACAATAAAGTAAAAAAAAAAAAAACTGCTGCTTCACATTCGAGGGTTGGAATCCCTCTCTTCTTCATCGAAGAGTTTCACTGCCTGGGCTACTCTCAGGGTGCACCTTCGACGTGGAAGATCCCCGCCGTTTCCCTGCCGTGTCGTCTGCTTGCCGTCCATACTGCCTGCCGGTGCTCGCCGCCGCCGCCGCCGGTTGGTCGCCGCCTTCCGGTCCTCGCCGCCGCCGCCGCCGTCGCCGCCTGCCGGGGCTCGCCGCCGCCGCCGCCTGGTCGCCGCCTGCCGGTGCTCGCCGCCGCCGCCGCCGCCTGCTGATCGCCGCCGTCGCCGTCTGCGCCGCCGTTTGGCCGCCTTCCGGTTCTCGCCGCCGGCGCCGCCGCCGTCGCCTGCCGGGGCTCGCCGCCGCCGTCGCCTGCCGGTGCTCGCCGCCTGCCGGTCGCCGCTGTCGCCGTCTGGTCGCCGCCGCCACCCTTCTCGTGCGCCGCCGCCATGTCCCAACCCACCACCACCACCACTATCATTTTCACCTCTCCCTCCGCTGCTCCAACCACCATCACATGGAGCTCCTCCTCCACCCCACTTCCCGTCCTTCCTTCTCTCCCTGTCCACCCCACCCCTGCACCACATTCGGCTGTAACCACCCCAACTCCTCCTCCCCTATCACTGTCGCCCCATCGACAGCTACTGACTTTCCGCCGCTCCCCGCACCACCTCCGACAGGCTCCAAGCCAGCACGGATCTCTGCTCGACGTTCCACAGTCTCAGTGACACCAACGCCCCCTCCGTCTGCGTCATCCGCTGCTCAGGGTGGTCCTGCCCCCCGCCATCTCCCCCTGCAACCCGTACCCCTGCCCCCTCTCCACCCGGTCGTGCCCGCGAAACCTTCAAAGCGCCCGAATGCTGACCCTTCCCCTGCAGTCTCCTCCAAAGAAACCCCCAGCCCCCGTGACCCACCCACCCCCATGGACGCGGCTCCGACCCCCGCCCCCGCCCTGCCTGCCACCCACACCTTTGTCCTCTCCAATCCTGACCCTCAATTCCTTGATGCCCTCTCCCTCACCCTCGCCATCCGGAAATACTACCCCAATGCTCTCATCTCCCAACTGATTCCTCGCAAGGACTCGGTCCTCATCAAATCCCCCAGTGCTTCCCTCCACACCGATCTCCTCTCCCGCATCCCCCGTATCCAATTTGGTCAACGTGCAACCCTCACCCCCTACCACACCCCGTCCTCTCCCCGTCAGCCTCAACCTCCCCGGCGTCCGCCGACCTTCACCGCCGTGATCACGAAGCTTAGCCCCGTGATCACGGAGGCTGAGGTGTTGGCGGAACTCAACTCCCGGCCCGACATTGAAATCCGCTCGGCCCGTCGCATATTCAATGATGCCGGGCCGACTTTTCTCATGCGGATATTCACTGAATCCTTCTCCTCCATTGACCGCCTCCTCACTGAGGGAGCCCTCATCTACAATCAGCGCCATAAGGTAGACCCCTCCCGTTCCCCCGTCCAATCCTACCGCTGCCAACGCTGTCTCACCTACAACGACCACGTTACCTCTGCCTGCAGGAACCCCCCTATTTGTCCCCACTGCAAAGCTTCCCACTTCCTCAAGCATTGCCCCAACCTCACCTCTCCCCCCTCCTGCAACACTTGCAATGAACCACATCCTACCTACTCCTCGAAGTGTAAAGCGAAACCTCCACCAGTAACCCCTGAGCTCACCGTGCCTGTCCGTCCTGTTGATGCCCCCATCCACCCCAACAACTCGCTCTGCCCTCCCCCTACTGCTGAGGACATCATCCGTTTCACCACCATTGTGCTCCAAAACATCCACCCCTTCCAGCGCTCACACACTCTGTCCCAAATCGCCCTCGCTGCCTGTTCCATCTTCCATCTTACCACCTATGCCACATACTCCCACAACCAGGCCCACTTCACCTTCACCCCCCTCACCACCCTTGTCTAACTCTCCACTCCCATGGCACAACAACCGTACCGTATCCTGTACCACAACATTCGCTCCCTGCCCACCCACAAACTCCTCTTCCTCCACACCCTACGTCAGCACCGGGTGGATGCCTTCGTCCTAAATGAAACCTTCCTTCAACCCCGTATCTCCGTCTCCACGGCTCCTTACACTCTACACCGCACCGATAACCCGTACCATCTCGCGCGTGGCGGAGTTGCTATAGGCCACCTCAAGCACCTCCCTGTCCGGCCCCAACCTCTCCTTAACAATCCTGCCGAGCATCTCACCCTCAGTCTCTTCTTCCCCACCCTTACCATCACCTGTGCCACCATTTATGTCCACCCTCGCACCCCCATCCCGTACGATTTCCTGGCCCACATTGACCGTACCTTCTCCACCTACGTGATTGCCGCTGACCTCAATATCCACAGCTGTGATCCTGCCGACCTCCGACGGTGGCATCAGTTTCTCACCACTCTCCAGGGAGACCTGGTTCCCCTGCCTCAGCACACCCGGCCCGAATCCAACACCACTCCTGATGTGGTCCTTGCCTCTCCTAACCTCCTTGGGCGCATCACTGTGGATGTCCTTGACCACATTGGCAGTGACCATGCTCCTGTCCTCCTCACTATCTCTAACAGTAGCCATCCCCGCCACGCTCCACGCCCTGACGTCCCTCCTAAACTTGTCCATGATTATCCCGTGCCAACTGGGATGCCTACCGGGATTCCATTCACACCCAGGTTGACGGCCACGACCTTGCCCTCCAGTCTCCTGATGACATCGCTCGCGCTGCTGCCTTCCTGCACCAGACATTGTCTGACGCCGTCGCCACCCATATCCCCACCAAAGCCATCCACCCTCACTGCCCCGCCCTGCCTCCACAGGCCGTCCTTCTCCTTCGAGAGTCCCGCCGCCTCTACCGCTCTTTTCTCCGCACTCGTGACCGAGATACACTTACCCGCCACCAGCAATTACAGCGACACATCCGCAACCTGCTTGTTGCGAAGAAACGCCGAGCCTGGCGCCAGACATGTACACAACTCAACACCATGCTCCCCATCAACTCTTCCAAGTATTGGTCTGCTTTCCACCGCCTTACTGGGAACCGCCCCACCCCTCAGTACCCTCTCCTCCTTCATGACCGTCCCTTTCCTGACAACCTCAGTAAGGCCAACCACTTTGCCTCCCACCTCTCTGATGTTTTTTCCATCCCAGATGATCCCCACTTTGATTATTCCCTCTTCCCTGATGTCATGGACCATACGAATACCTCTGTTCCTCCCCTTGCTCCTAGCTTCCAGTACTTGGGCCACACCCCGCCTTCTGCCCTTAACACTCCCATCACTACACAGGACATCAGCCTCACACTCCGCACTAAACGCAACACTGCTCCCGGCCGCGACTGCGTTACCTACCGCCACCTCAAACACTGTCCTCCCTCCTTCCTTTCCCTCCTTGCCACCCTCTACAATTTCATCCTTGCCACTGGCTTCTATCCCGACCTGTGGAAAACCTCCCGTATCCTGATGTTCTCCAAACCCAATAAGCCTCCATCTGATGCCTCTTCCTATCGTCCTATCTGTCTCACATCGGTGTTCAGCAAGCTCTTGGAATCCATCCTTTCCCGGCGCATCCATCTCCACCTCCACCAAAACCACCTCCTCCCAAACACCCAATGTGGCTTTCGACCCTCCTTCTCTGCTGATGACCAACTCCTCCGCCTCACTCATCTCCTCTCCCTCCAGCTTAACTCCCGTCGCTCCGTCATTTTTGTCTCACTTGACCTCGAAAAGGCCTACGACCGTGTCTGGCATCCCGGTCTCCTGTTTAAACTCCAAACCTACGCCCTTCCTATCAACTACATCCGTCTGGTGGCCTCCTTCCTCTCCCACCGCCCCTCCTATGTTACCGTCCATCATGCCAATTCCCACACCTTCTACCCCTCTCCCGGGGTGCCCCAGGGCTCTGTCCTCTCCCCTCTCCTCTACCTCCTGTACACGGCAGATATGCCCCAACCCCCCCCTCCAGTACACCTCTTGCAATATGCTGATGACACCGCATTCCTCGCCCTCGCTCCTACCCTCCAACGGTCCCAACGCCTTCTCCAGAATCACCTTGACCTTTTTGCTGCATGGTGTAACCAATGGCTCCTGAAACTCAATCCTTCCAAGACCCAGGCAATCATCGTAGGTCGTACCACTCGCTCCTTCCGCCTCCTGGATTTCTCCCTTACTGTCTGCGCACGTCCTGTTCACCTCACCCCCACCCTCACCTACCTTGGCCTCACCATTGACCGTCACCTCACCTGGATACCTCATCTCCGTTCCATCCAATCCAAAGCCCACAACCGCCTCCGACTCCTCAAACTCCTCTCTGGCCGGACATGGGGGTTGCACCCCTCTACCATCCTCCACACCTACAAATACTCCATCCGTCCCATCCTCTGTTATGCCAGTCCTGCCTGGATATCTGCCCCCCCCCCCCAAATTCTATCAATCCCTCCAGATCCTTGAGCGTCATGCACTCCGCCTCGCCTTCCGTATCCGCCTCCAGTCCCCCACACGGATCCTCTATGATCTCATTCCTTTCCCCCATCTGCTCCTATTCCTCGAACATATCCGCATCCTCTACACCTCCCGCCGTCTTGAACCCCCTCACCCCCTGGTTGCTCCTCTCCTCTCCCGTCCCCGCCCCCTGCCACGTCTTCACCGTTGTGTCCCCCCTACCCTCCATCTCTACACCCTCCATCTCCTTTCCCAAGGTGGCTTCCGTCACCTCCCCCTCCCGGATGATGCCCTCTCTCCCTCCATTTATCCTTCCTATCAACTCTGGTCCTCCATCCCCCTCCTTTCCTCTGTCCTTTCCCTGGGCTCCCTTCCCCCCCCCCCTTCTGTCCTGTTTTTCCCCCCACTAAACCTCTCCCTACCTCCCTTCTCCCCCCCAGTCCTTTTGTATTCCCCTCCTCTGCCTACCCCACTCCCTGTCGCGTCTGCCCCCCACTCCTCTTATGGCTCCTCATCCTCCTTCAGCTCCTTTCCCGGCTCCCCCCTTCGCTTTTACTCTCCTTTCCCCCCCCTTTTTCGTTTACTCATCTTCTGTCCAGTTTCCCCCCACCTGCTCTCGACTGTGGTGTCACATTTGCCAACTTTTTAGTGCAGTGTTCCAGTGACTATTCAGTGTTGTTTGTCTTTCTCGTGTTGCGAACAGAAACCATGCTGTCGCTCGGTGTGAATTTTATTTCCTTTGCGAACAGAATCCAGACTGTCGCCATGTTTTTTTTAATTGTCTATTGTTTTCCCTGTCTACTTCGTATGTATTTTTATTAGCGTCATCATCCCTGTGTTGTTGTTTTAAGTTCCACGACTTCTTTTCGCCTTGTTACTCTCTAAGTCTCCGATTTTATCGCCTGTTTTTTTATTACTTGTTCTCTTGCTCTTTGTCACAAAATCTGTCGGCTGAAGAGCGGCGTCTAAGCTGCTGCCAGCCCGCTCCCTTCGGGGGGAATTGAAATTCAATAAATGAAAAAAAAAAACTGCTGCTTTTCATCAGAGGGTTGGATCCCCTCAGTCGACGACGTCAGGTTGGAACGCCTGGGCTGCTCTCAGGTTGTTATCTCCGTCTTCGGCGGTTGTGTCTGTCTGTCTGTCTCTCTGTCTGCTGTCGCTGTCCGTCCGTCTGTCTGTCCGTCTGCCTGCCTGACTGTTTGCTGCCGTGTGCTGTCCGTCCGTCCGTCTGTTCGTCGCCGCCGCCAGCCGGTGCCCGCCGCCGCCGCCGCCGCCAGCCGGTGCCCCCCGGTGCCCGCCGGTGCCCGCCACCGCCGCCGCCGCCGCCGCCGCCGCCAGTGCCCGCCACCGCCGCCACCATCCGGTGCCCGCCGCCGCCGCCGCCGCCGTCCTGACCCTGGTCTACGGCCGTCTTCATCCGTCTTCGTCTTTGTCTGTCCCCAGTTTCTGTCCTCTCCTCTTCGTTCTGTTCGTTCTTGTTTCTCTCTCCCGTCATGTCCGCCCCCACCACCACTGTCACTACTACCACCACCGCCATTGTCTATACCTCCCCTTCCGCCGCCTCCACCACTATAACTTGGTGTGCCCAGTCCGACCCCCCTCCTTCCATTCCGCCTCTCCTCACTCTCCCTTCACCCTCTATCTTTGTCGCACCCTCTCCCGCTTCTTCCTCCCGCTCCTCTCGTTCTGATCCCTTTCCCCCACTCCCCCAGCCTGTCACTGCAGCTCCGGCTCGGGTGGTGGCCCGTCGGGCCACTGCCCACGCCCAGCTCTCCCCGTCACCTTCGCCATCACCATCGCCACTGCCACCATCATCGTCATCGCCGCCGTCGCCTTCGCCTTCACCGTCACCGTCACCATCTCCGGCGCCGACTCCGACCCCGGGACCTGCCCCTCCCCGCCACATTCCCGTTGATCCCGTCCCCCACACCTCCTCCTCCGCCGTCAAGCACCCCTGTGGCACTCCTGCTTCCTCTGCTTCCAAAAAGGCTTCGCCTCGTCCTCCTTCCCCCACCCATGATGCCATGGAAGTCTCCCCGCCTGTCCCTGCCCCCTCATCCTCATCCTCTACCCCTTCCTCCTACCGCTACCTCCTCTCCCATCCTGATCCCTCTCTCCTTGAAGCCCGGAACCTCACCCTCTTCCTTCGCCAGCATTGTCCTGGTGCCCCCATCTCCCTCCTCACTCCTCGCCGCGATTCGGTCTTCATCTCCTCCCCCAGCCCAACCCTCCACACCTACCTCCTTTCCCACATCCCTGTCACCCGCTTTGGCCCTCATGCCTCTCTCACCCCAGCTCCTTCACCACCTCCCTCCCGCCAACCCCAACCTCCGCGTCGCCCGCCAACTCTCACCGCCGTGATCACTCGGCTTAGTCCAGTGATCAGGGAGGAGGAGGTGTTGGCGGAGCTCCAGGCGCATCCCCATTTGGAGGTGCGTGCGGTTCGCCGCATACATAACGCTGCCGGCCCCACCCGCCTTATGCGGGTTTTTTCTGAGCACGCCCCCTCCATTGACCGTCTCCTGAAGGAGGGTGCCCTCCTTTTTAACCAGCGGTACAAGGTCGACCCCTCCCGTTCCCCTCCTCAATCCCTGCGCTGCCAGAGATGTCTGCGCTATAACGCGCACCCCACAGCTGAGTGCCGCGAGGCCCCCGCCTGCCCGCATTGTCGGCAAGCGCACTTCCTCAGGCAGTGCCCTAACCTCCAATCCCCTCCTTCCTGCAATACCTGCAATCTCCCCCATCCCACCTACTCCCAAAAGTGTAAAGCCCGACCCCCTCCAACCACTCCTGAACTCACCATCCCTGTCCGTCCCCTGGACGCCCCCACCCCTCCTGGCAATTCCCTTCGTCCCCCCCCCAACGCTGAGGACATCATCAGGTTCCTTACCATCGTCCTCCAGAATGTTCATCCCTTTCAGCGCCCACACACCCTCCAACAGATCTCCCTCGCCGCCCGTTCCATATTCCAACTCAAGATGTACGCCACCTACTCCAACAACCAGGCCCATTTCACCTTCTCCCGCCTCGACACCCTCGTCTAAATCCCTATCATGGCGCGACAGCAACGTATCCTTTTCAACAACATCCGCTCCCTAGCCACCAACAGGAACCTCTTCCTGCACACCCTTGCCACCCACCGCGTGGATGCCTTTCTCCTTAATGAAACCTTCCTCCAACCCCACCACACCATTCACACTTCGCCCTACCTCCTCCACCGCTCCGATAATCCCCTCCCAATTGCGCGTGGCGGAGTTGCCATCGGTCACCACTGCCAGATCCCCATTCGGCTCCAACCTCTCCTACCCGACCCCACCGAACACCTGATCCTTAGTCTCTTCTTCCACGGCCTTACCGTTACCTGCGCCACCATCAATGTCCGCCCCAACGCTCCTATTCCTTTCGACTTCCTCTCCCACGTCGATCGTACCTTTTCCTCCTACGTGATCGCCGCCGACCTCAACATCCATAGTCGTTCCGCTGCCCAGTTACGGCGATGGCATCGGTTCCTCTCCACCCTTCAAGGTGACCTCGTCCCCATCTCCACTCCTGATGTTATCCTCTCCTCCCCCAACCGCCTTGGCCGCATAACGGTGGATGTCCTGGAGCCTATTGGTAGCGACCATCTCTCTGTCCTCCTCACCGTTTCAGACGGTCGTCGCCCTCGCCCCGACCCTCGTACTGACCCTCCCCCTATATCTGTCCACGACCATTCCCGAGCCGACTGGAATGCCTACCGGGATACCCTTTCCACCCAGGACGATAGCCACCCTCTCACCTACCACCACCCTGACGATGTCACCCATGCCGCCTCCTTTCTCCAGCGGACCTTGTCTGAGGCCGTGGAGGCCCACATTCCTACTGTCGCCATCCACCCCCACCGTCCTACCTTACCCCCACAGGCCGTTCTCCTCCTCCGTGAATCCCGTCGTCTCTACCGTGCCTTCCTCCACAGGCGTGACCCGGACACACTACGATGCCACCGGCAACTCCAGCGACACGTTCGTAATTTGCTCGCGGCTACGAAACGCCGGGACTGGCGACAGACATGCACCCGTTTAAATGCAACCCTACCAATCAACTCGTCCAAGTTCTGGACGGCCTTCCGTCGCCTTACCGGAACTAAACCCTCCTCCTACTATCCTCTTCTCCACGATGATCACCCATTCCCTGACACCCTTAGTAAGGCCAATCACTTTGCCTCCTACCTCTCCGATGTCTTCTCCATCCCCGACGATCCCCAGTTCGATTACTCCCTCTTCCCGGATATCCGCGATCGAACTGACACCTCTGTCCCTCCCCTCGCTCCTGGTTTCCAGTACTTGGACAACATTACACACACGGAACTCAATGCCCCTATCACTACACAGAATCTCATTGTTACACTCCGCACCAAACGAAACACCGCTCCTGGTCACGATCGTGTCACCTACCGTCACCTTCGTGAAGCTCCTGTCTCTTTCCTCTCCACCTTGGCCAGACTCTACAATATAGTCCTGTCCACCGGTTACTACCCCGACCTGTGGAAAACCTCCCGTATCCTCATGTTCCTTAAACCTGACAAACCGCCGTCCGCCATCTCCTCCTACCGTCCCATCAGCCTTACCTCGGTCTTCAGCAAGGTCCTGGAATCTATCCTCACCCGTCGCATCCACCAGCATCTCCGCCAGCACCGCCTCCTTCCCGTCACCCAGTGTGGCTTTCGGCCGTCCTTCTCTTCCGACGACCTTCTCCTTCACCTCACTCATCTCCTTTCCGAACAGCTTAATTCCCGTCGCTCCGCAATGTTCCTCTCCCTGGACCTCGAACGTGCATATGACCGCGTATGGCATTCCGGTCTCCTCTTCAAGCTCCAAACCTTCGCCCTTCCCATTAACTACGTCCGTCTGATCGGCTCCTTTCTCTCCCGCCGTCCTTCCTATGTCACCATCCATAACACCGATTCCTACACCTTTTTCCCCTCCGCCGGTGTGCCCCAAGGCTCCGTCCTCTCCCCCCTACTGTACCTGTTGTACACGGCGGACATGCCGCCGCCGTCACCACCTGTCCACCTTCTCCAGTTTGCCGATGACACCGCCTTCATTGCCCTTGCCCCCACCCTACAGCGCTCCCAACGCCTTCTCCAATCCCATCTTGACCGGTTCACCGCTTGGTGCAACCAGTGGTTGCTCAAGGTCAATCCTTCCAAAACCCAGAGGATCATTGTAGGAAAAACCACCCCTTCCTTCCGCCTCCTTGATTTCTATCTCACCGTCTATGGCCGTCCCATCGCCCTCACGCCCACCCTTAAGTACCTTGGCGTCACCCTCGATCGTCGCCTCTCCTGGACTCCCCATCTCCAGACAATCCAAGCCAAGGCACGTTCCCGCCTCCGTCTCCTCAAGCTCCTTTCCGGCCGTACGTGGGGTCTGGACCCCTCCACCATCCTCCACACCTATAAATCCCTCATCCGCCCTATTCTTTGTTATGCCCATCCAACATGGATCTCTGCTCCCCCTACCTTTTATAAATCCCTCCAAATCCTTGAACGCCATGCTCTCCGCCTCGCCTTTCGCATCCGTCTCCCCTCCCCCACGCGGATCCTCTACGATCTCATCCTCTTCCCCCACCTCCTCATTTTCCTTGAAAGGATACGGATCCTGTACACCTCCCGCAAACTCGATCCTCCTCACCCGCTCGTCTCCCCGATCCTCTCCCACCCCCGCCCGCTGCCTTGCCTATATTCGCACGTCCCACCCGTTCTCCACCTCTCCACCCTCCTTATCCTCTCCCAAGGTGGCTTCCGCCAGCTCCCCCTCCCTGATGATGCCCTCCTCCCTTCCATCTACCCCTCCTACCAACTTTGATCCTCCCGCCCTCCTCCTGTACTTATTCCTCCGTGCACCCCCCCTCCCTCCTCTCCCTTTTCCCTCCCTCCTCCTTTTCTCCCCCCCTCCTCCCGCGGGCCTCCCCTCCCCTGTTCCTCTCCTCCTGCCACCGACTCCTCAGCCATTGGCATCCTTTTTCTCCCCTCTCCCCCACCTTCCCCCTTCTACCCCTCTTGGCTGGTCCCCGGACTCGCACACGTTACGTGGACATTCGCGCGCCGGAGGTCGCCACCATCAGTGTTTTGTGTGTTTAGTGTTTAGTGTTTAGTGTTCACCGTCCCCTCCATCGTTCACCAGTGCCATCATCATCTTCAGTGGTTGTGCGTCGTCTCATCAGCTAGCAGTGTGGATTATCGACGAGTGTGAACGGCTCCGTGATTGTCTCTATGTGTCTCCTGTTTTATTGCCCACCACTCTGTGACTTATGTGTCTTCTCACTGTT
Organism: Schistocerca piceifrons; assembly: GCF_021461385.2. NCBI lineage: Eukaryota > Metazoa > Arthropoda > Insecta > Orthoptera > Acrididae > Schistocerca > Schistocerca piceifrons. The sequence continues at coordinate 9,841,507 of NC_060144.1, forward strand.
TTTGCTGCTTGTGTCTTCTATGGCTGAAGAGCAGCGTAGTGTGCTGCTGACAGCCTGCCTGTTGTACAGGTTTTAAAATAACAATAAAGTAAAAAAAAAAACTGCTGCTTTTGGCAGTCTCTGGAGAATACCGCCGTGAAATACTTAGTTCTCCTGATGTATTTTCTACCCCTGATAGAGACCCTCGCGGTTGTCGTCGTCGTCGTCGTCGTCGGCGCCGCCGCCGCTTTGGTAATAGCGGCAACTAGCCATTGTATGACATAGAGTGAGGTACCTTCTGCAACCGACTGAGATGGCAGTAAGCTATTGAAGCTGATTTCCAACCTCTTGTTTGATCAGCGTCATAAGGGCTTGAATGTAACTTGAGATGGGACACAGCAAGAAGTAGCGTCGCAGTTTTAGTACTGAAATTGGAGATGGAGTATTGCGTCAAAGATGGGAAATTCAATCCGGCAAGCGTACAAATGGCGAAAATGAGGTATGTGTGGGGAAGTATATTGCGCCAGTGACCGTGTGGCCTAATGGACGTACAGTCTGCCTGCAGCGGCCGTGGCGTGCGGTTGTCTGTGCTCCGCGCTGCGGCTGGCTTGTTTACTTCTGCGGGGTAAGTCGCTCGCTAGCAGCGGTTATTCTTGCGTTTGTGGAATGACGATGATAATTCAGTGATGGCACATACTATGAGGAAAGACACCTTGAAGTTAACGTTCGATAACACGTTTGCCCGACCAACATCCTTCGAAATCGAGGATTTCCTCGAAGAAGTGATGAAAATTGGCCTCGATGAGATTATCGGTATACATTTGTCGATTCTGTCTAGCATCGTTTATATCAAGATGAGAGATGCCGAGTTTTGTGACAAACTAGTTGACTCCTTTAGTTCTGGTTTGAAGTTTAAGCATAGTGATGGCAATGTGGGTGTGGTTACTGTTTCTCACGCCGGGCTTGGACTTCGAACAATTCGCATTTTTGAACTACCGTTTGAGGTCCCAGCAGACCAGATAAACGTTGCGATATCGCCGTATGGCAAAGTTTTGAGCAACTTTGCCGAACGTTGGTCTCCGGCGCATAAGTATCCGGTACTGAATGGCGTCAGGCAGCTTAAAGTTGACTTGCAACGACATATTCCGTCGTACGTCACGGTTTGTGGGTACCGTGCCGTCGTAATGTATGATGGCCAACCTAGAACATGTGCCAGATGTAACTCGACGGGACATGTTCGTGCGGAATGTTTACAGCGTCGTGTAGTTCAACTGCCAACCGGAGAGAGTGTTAGCCCTCCCGCGATGTCAACATTACAGCCATCGTACGTGTCGGTTGCCCGCGGTGAGCCGTCCATACAACTGATTCGCGATAAACCTGCCGGACCCAGTTCCGTCGTTAATGTGACGTCTCCGGACACGCCAGTCGCGTCCGAGATGGCTGCTTCTGAAACACATGAAACTAACAGGACCAGTGAGATGGCGGTGGACCAGCCCTCACGGGGTGCCGAGTTGGTGGAGGTGTCCATGGCTCCTGCTCCCATGTCTGAACGAGTCGCTGAAACGATGCCCAACTCCGACACAGTAATACGTGGTAATCGATCTCCGAAGAAAAATAAAAAGCGGAGGATGGCTCACCAAGGTGCGGAAGATACAGCACCGAGCTTGCGGGGAAAGGCTAAATTAATCGGTCAGAATTTAAAAGAAGGGCCCGCAGACGCTGCCGCCTCGCCTTCGCGCTCGCGGGACACAACGCGATCAGACGACACCATGTCGGAGACTCCCACGATGTACGACAGCGGACCAGATGAGACGCCCACTCAGCAAACTGAGCCACAGAATACGAATCCACCAGTTTCTGAGCCAGTAGGCACCCTTTGCTCTCCCAATTGGGCGGACGAGTTTGAAACGAACGAAGCTGATGTAGAGATGCAGGAGGATTCCACACCCTCGACCGGCTCCTTGCCCCCCGTATCAGCGGTTGATGGACACAACGTCCACGTGGCCATGGCTACTCAAACGACCGACACGGTCAGCGCCTCCAATTGAAGGCTGTATGACGCACCCTATCGTTTGCTCCTTTCGTACCAAACATCTATGACCACCTTGCAGGCCTACAAGATCCTGACTCTCAATATCAATAAGATACGCAGTGATTTGAATCTGAAGAACTTACAAGACTTGTTATACGCAGCCGACATCGATATAGCCATGCTTCAGGAAGTGAGTGAGATCAGGTTAGACCACATAGCAGGGTATAACGCTTTCGTGAACCCTGGCAACGGTTTCGAACTTGGAACAGCATTACTGTTAAAAGAAGGGATCATTGCAAATTGTGAGGCCAAACTGGTGACCGGCAGAGGGATAGCAGTCACTGTCAATAACATCAGACTGATTAATATTTACGCACCTTCTGGGTCCAGTAATAGGCAACACCGTGCAGAATTTTTTCGCCACGAGATCCTTCCGCTCTTCGGGACCAACTACAGTGATGTCATTTTTGGCGGCGATTTCAATTGTGTGCTTCGTCAAATCGATCAAACTCCTCACTTTAATCGGTGTGTCGAATTAGAACAGATCATTCAAGAACTCCGCTTCACTGACACTTGGACGCACATGCACGGAGTGGAAGTGGGCTTTACGCATGTTACCAATCATTCGGCAAGTAGGTTAGATAGAATTTACATATCGCGTAATTTAACGCAACACCTGCTACACACCGAAATATGGCCAACTGTATTTTCCGACCATGCTGCCTATATCTGCACCGTCAACATGCAAAAACAGGAAACATACCGGGGTCGAGGGTTATGGAAGTTCAACATCGCACATTTGCATGATCCTGCATGTCGAGAAGCCTTCCTGTCCACCTGGACGGCATGTGAACGCAAATTCAGATCCTACAACTCCGCGATCGAGTGGTGGCTCAAATGCGCCAAACCACAAATTAGGAAAACTTTAATGTTTTACTCCCGTCAGAAAAGTCTGTGGCACAAACGGACCATGGAATTTTACTTTCAGTGTCTTCGGGAGTTGTATAAATGTGACGCGACCGTTATCGGCAATTTTGCAAAGATCAAAAGAATTCAGGCGAAACTTTTAACGCTGCAACGGAAACAGTTGGAAGGTTTTCAAATTCGGGCGCGAGTTCCTAAGACGGTGCAAGAAGAAGAGGCTGCCATGTATCACATGTTACGTGAAAGTCGACGAGGCAGTCGGAAAATCATTACACACATCCGAACCAGCACCGGGGCAATAGTTACTAAACAAAGTGACATTATGCGTGCGATTGAAGAGTACTATCGAGACCTGATGTCCAATAAAATGACAGATGATACCGTGTTTGCGGAGTTTGCGACAAATTTATCACGGAAACTCAGCCCCACAGAGGCGACTCAGCTGATGACAGAGGTGACAGAAGACGAATTAACAGACGTTATCCTAAGGAGTCCGAAGAATAAATCTCCTGGTTGCGATGGAATACCTGCAGAAGTATATCAAACCTTCTGGCCGCAGATGAAATCGAAACTCCTTGCAATATGTAAAGAACTAATGAACCCACAAAACGTTATTCCGCAGGAATTTCGACAAGGAATTGTTGTCTTACTGCCCAAGACCCCGTGCAGTAACGACCTCACTAACCTGCGACCTCTCACGTTATTAAATAGTGATTATAAACTATTCGCCCGTGTTCTGAGCCAACGGCTCAAAACTGTCATGACCACAATCACAGGACAGTATCAAACGAGTGTCGGTAGAGATCGATCTATTTACCACACGCTCACGGATTACAGAGATGTCATTGCCGTAGCGGAGGCTTGCAAGTTAAAATGCGCCCTCGTCATGATAGTCTTTGCAAAAGCGTTCGACAGGGTGAGCCATCGTTTCCTTTTCCGCGTCATGCAGGAATTGGGGTTTCCGCACCAGTTCACCCAAGTACTCGACAATCTGATCCGTAATAGTACGTCGCGGATTCAAATTAATGGTCGCCTCAGTGGCGCTATTGATATCGAGTGTTCGGTGAGGCAAGGCTGTCCGATGTCGATGGCTCTCTTTGCCATCGCCATAGAACCTCTGCTCGCTACGCTAACTGCACATTTGCAGGGATTGGAAATCAATAGCCAGAAGATTGTGTGCCGTGCGTACGCCGATGATGTCGGCTTTCTTGTCGTGAACGCGCAAGAAGTGCGGTCCTCACTTCAAATACTTCAACGATATGAGGCGGTATCTGGGGCGAAGGTGAACTGGCAAAAATCCGGACTCATGAATGTTGGACGGGGAATAAATCTACCCAATCATACCCGATTACGAGAAATTACCAGTATAAAGTGCTTAGGCCTTGAGTTTCGGCGGAAGATACAGAATACCATTGCTGTTAATTATAGAGCTTTACTTCATAAAGTTAGGGCATGTGTACAACTGCATAGCATGAGGAAACTGAATGCTCTCCAAAAAATTGAACTGGTCAACACTTATATCCTCTCGAAGATTAACTATGTCGCCAAAGTGTTGCCTCTTCCCAGTGGCATTGCACATAGAATGCTGTCTGCCCTGGGCCATTTTGTGACCAGAGGCAATATCTTCAAAGTTAAATATGTTACGTTGACGCTCCCTCCTCGGAAGGGCGGATTGAACCTCACAGATGTCTATAAAAAGGCACAGGCGCTCTATCTAAGCAGTATGTATAAGCTATGGACAAAATCTCCACACTGTCTCACTGCTCACCTTCTCAACGAAATCTCCCCAGCGAACCTCAACCCCCCGATTGATGTACATCATATTCCACACGACCTTTATCATTTAAAATACTTCCTGCTTGAATATAGTTATGCTCGAACAAGAATTCCGGCGAAGGAAATAACGGTGGTGAAGCAACTTTATAAGACTTTGATCGAGTCCACCTCCAGGAATAACATCGAAGACAAATATACAGCTCACAATTGGCGGGTGATTTGGGATAATATTCATTCACGCCATTTACCGTCTCACGTGCGAGCGTCTTGGTATCTCACGGTGAATCGCAAAATAGCTACCAATGCCAGACTCCATTCCATTCATCTGGCCGATTCACCCTTATGCAACACTTGCCAGGTACAAGATAGCGAGGAACACCGATTGTCTGCGAAAAAGTGCGAGATGTTTGGGCGGTAATACGACAGTTGTTGGCGAGCATCACTAGAACATGCCCTGCGACCATAACGCCAGCTGACTTCCTCACTCCGGAGGTAGTGCCTTACCCGCAGACCAAAAGAAATTCAGTAAACTGGCTTAAAGGCCACACAGTTTACTATCTTTTCAATGTGAACGAAACGAGTAAAGAAGACTTTCTCCTGTATTTAATGATACAGCACCACCGACTACAGAAGACTAAAAACTATAAAGCTCATTTTGCAAACTTTTTAAGTCACACGATCATTTCACAGCCAATATAGGATGGAGTGCTTAAAGCCATTTCTTCCGACATGGTGGATTCCACTCTTCCTTCGGACGCCCGAAGTGAAGTCCAAAGAAGTAAGGGCGGGACAGGCTAATTTACGAGTGCGTCACTTGGATCATTCGTCACGTTCAGAAATTAACAGAATGTTTGTAGTAGCGCGTTCCGTATCATTGGCGGATGCCCTGCACAGAACTGAGTTTCCTAGTTTCTTAATTGTAACAGTCGATCCGATGGAGAGAAACAACGATAGAAGACTTTTAATTTATATTTTTCATTTCAATACTAACTCTGATTTGTGGGGTGAGACGCACTCATGCGGTGCAAAGTGCACGGATTCCCGGCTCTCCTGAATACATATGAAAATGGACAAATTCATTTACACTGCAAATGGATGCAACATTTCGTCTCCGGACTAATTTCTGTTTTTATGTTACTGGCGGCGGAGTCAAGCCGCAGCATCTCTTCAGTGCGCCGATGAGGTAGGGTGCCGTGGTGACAGTTACGGTGGGAGACAAGATGGCCAGGCCTCAGATTGCATGACCCCTGCCCTCCTTGCCTCTCCCTGCCTGATACCACTTAAAGCACACCAAAAAAAAAAAAAAAAAAAAAAAAAAAAAAAAAAAAAAAAAAAAAAAAAAAAAAAAAAAAAAAGTGGTAGAATGCTCGCCTGCCACGCGGGCGGCCCGGGAAAAAAGATACATATATAAGAAAAAAAAAAAAAAAAAAAAAAAAAAAAAAAAAAAAAAAGTGGCTAGGATACCTGGCTTTCACCCAGGAGGCCCGGGTTCGATTCCCGGTACCGTAAAAAAAAAAAAAAAAAAAAAAAAAAAAAAAAAAAAAAAAATGGATAAGGCGTCGGACTTCGGATCCGAAGATTGCAGGTTCGAATCCTGTCACGGTCGAGTTTTTCCAGTTCTGCAAAAGATGCATGCTGTTTTACTGTGTTGTTTGAGTACTGAAAAACTAGATGAAAGTTGCTGCTGTCCGCTTCCTGGCTGCAAACGGGCGTCTACCCGAAGCACAAGCAAGACAAGGGTGATCTGTAGCGAAATTTTCGGCACAGTGCCCATCAGGAGAGTTTTTGTTGGAACTACTGTGTCTGATTCAGGACCCAAGAGCTACGCCACAGGCGTCTGCACACAGTCGAGCATGTGTGTTGAATAATGGTGCTGTTAGCCACGTATCATTTCAAGTAGATTTGATGCCTTTCGGAGACAATTTTTCATTGAATAGGATTGTAGCTCATTTGTGGCAGCAGGAAATAAGCTGTAGTCAAAAGAATCTTCCAAAGATGGTCCCGTCAGTATTGTATGGCTCGTAACGCGTTGTGTGGAGCCCGGCTAGCTCAGTCGGTAGAGCATGAGATTCATAAACTCAGGGTCGTGGGTTCGAGCCCCACGCTGGGCGACGCCAAATTTTGTGTCTACGCGGATGCAACCTGCGCCCCTCTCGTGAGCCTTGCGTAATGAAAGTAACGGGTTACGACGATGCCTACCTTCGTATGTATATCAGAGGAATGGTATTTGGAGCTGAAAGTAACTCTGAAATGAAATAAAGGTGTTGTTTTGGAATTTTAGGTGTACATCGATATCGTGTGAGATGTGTAGGAAAGCAGCAGCTGTGCTAACTAAATGCAAATAATGGTCGCTAATGCGGTGTGTTTGCAGCTGAAGGGCTCCGATTCACTAGTCCATAAGAACAAAGTATCCGAAAAATGCGCTAGGCGGCGCCTCCTTAGCTCAGTGGCAGAGCACTGGTCTAGTAAACCAGAGGTCGTGAGTTCGATCCTCACAGGAGGCAAATGAATTTTGTAACAGCCCCTCCTACAGTAGCCCTTTCGAAAAAAGTGGTCAAGTATAAAAAAGATTGATGAAGGGGTGCGGTATTTAAGAAATGCTCTCGCAAATGAATAGTGCGAATGGTGCTATTAAAGCAGGCACCAGAAACTGCTGCTCCCATTCGAGGGTTGGATTCCCTCTCTTCTTCATCGAAGAGTTTCACTGCCTGGGCTACTCTCAGGGTGCGCCTTCGACGTGGAAGATCCTTGCCGTGTCGTCTGCTTGCCGCCGCCGCCGCCGCTTGGTCGCCGCCTTCCGGTCCTCGCCGACGCCGCCGACGTCGTCGCCGCCTGCCGGTGCCCACCGCCCCCGCCTGGTCGCCGCCTGCCGGTGCTCGCCGCCGCCGCCGCCTGCTGATCGCCGCCGACACCGCCGTCGCCGCCTGCCGGGGCTCGCCGCCGCCGGTGCCCGCCGCCGCCGCCGCCATCCGGTGCCCGCCGCCGCCGCCATCCGGTGCCCCCTGGTCGCCGCCATCGCCGCCGTCCTGATCCTGGTCTACGGCCGTCTTCGTCTCCATCCGTCTTCGTCTTTGTCTGTCCCCAGTTTCTGTCCTTTCCTCTTCGTTCTGTTCGTTCTTGTTTCTCTCTCCCGTCATGTCCGCCCCCACCTCCACTGTCACTACTACCACCACCGCCATTGTCTATACCTCCCCTTCCGCCGCCTCCACCACTATAACTTGGTGTGCCCAGTCCCACCCCCCTCCTTCCATTCCGCCTCTCCTCACTCTCCCTTCACCCTCTATCTTTGTCGCCCCCTCTCCCGCTTCTTCCTCCCGCTCCTCTCGTTCTGATCCCTTCGCCCCACTCCCCCAGCCTGCCACTGCAGCTCCGGCTAGGGTGGTGGCCCGTCGGGCCACTGCCCACGCCCAGCTCTCCCCGTCACCTTCGCCATCACCGCCGCCACTGCCACCATCATCGTCATCGCCGCCGTCGCCTTCGCCTTCACCGTCACCGTCACCATCTCCGGCGCCGACTCCGGCCCCGGGACCTGCCCCTCCCCGCCACCTTCCCGTTGTTCCCATCCCCCACACTTCCACCTCCGCCGTCAAGCGCCCCTGTGGCACTCCTGCTTCCTCTGCTTCCAAAAAGGCTGCGCCTCGTCCTCCTTCCCCCACCCATGATGCCATGGAAGTCTCCCCGCCTCTCCCTGCCCCCTCATCCTCCTCCTCTCTCCCTTCCTCCTACGGCTACCTCCTCTTCCGTCCTGATCCCTCTCTCCTTGAAGCCCGGAACCTCACCCTCTTCCTTCGCCAGCATTGTCCTGGTGCCCCCATCTCCCTCCTCACTCCTCGCCGCGATTCGGTCCTCATCTCCTCCCCCAGCCCAACCCTCCACACCTACCTCCTTTCCCGCATCCCTGTCACCCGCTTTGGCCCTCATGCCTCTCTCACCCCAGCTCCTTCACCACCTCTCTCCCGCCAACCCCAACCTCCGCGTCGCCCGCCAACTCTCACCGCCGTGATCACTCGGCTTAGTCCAGTGATCACGGAGGAGGAGGTGTTGGCGGAGCTCCAGGCGCATCCCCATTTGGAGGTGCGTGCGGTTCGCCGCATACATAACGCTGCCGGCCCCACCCGCCTTATGCGGGTTTTTTCTGAGCACGTCCCCTCCATTGACCGTCTCCTGAAGGAGGGTGCCCTCCTTTTTAACCAGCGGTACAAGGTCGACCCCTCCCGTTCCCCTCCTCAATCCCTGCGCTGCCAGAGATGTCTGCGCTATAACGCGCACCCCACAGCTGAGTGCCGCGAGGCCCCCACCTGCCCGCATTGTTGGCAAGCGCACTTCCTCAGACAGTGCCCTAACCTCCAATCCCCTCCTTCCTGCAATACCTCAATCTCCCCCATCCCACCTACTCCCGAAAGTGTAAAGCCCGACCCCCTCCAACCACTCCTGAACTCACCGTCCCTGTCCGTCCCCTGGACGCCCCCACCCCTCCTGGCAATTCCCTTCGTCCCCCCCCCCCCACCGCTGAGGACATCATCAGGTTCCTTACCATCGTCCTCCAGAATGTTCATCCCTTTCAGCGCCCACACACCCTCCAACAGATCTCCCTCGCCGCCCGTTCCATATTCCAACTCAAGATGTACGCCACCTACTCCAACAACCAGGCCCATTTCACCTTCTCCCGCCTCGACACCCTCGTCTAAATCCCTATCATGGCGCGACAGCAACGTATCCTTTTCAACAACATCCGCTCCCTAGCCACCAACAGGAACCTCTTCCTGCACACCCTTGCCACCCACCGCGTGGATGCCTTCCTCCTTAATGAAACCTTCCTCCAACCCCACCACACCATTCACACTTCGCCCTACCTCCTCCACCGCTCCGATAATCCCCTCCCAATTGCGCGTGGCGGAGTTGCCATTGGTCACCACCGCCAGATCCCCGTTCGGCTCCAACCTCTCTTTCCCGACCCCACCGAACACCTGATCCTTAGTCTCTTCTTCCCCGGCCTTACCGTTACCTGCGCCACCATCTATGTCCGCCCCAACGCTCCTATTCCCTTCGACTTCCTCTCCCACGTCGATCGTACCTTTTCCTCCTACGTGATCGCCGCCGACCTCAACATCCATAGTCGTTCTGCTGCCCAGTTACGGCGATGGCAGCGGTTCCTCTCCGCCCTTCAAGGTGACCTCGTCCCCATCCCCCGGCATACCCGTCCTGAATCCAACTCCACTCCTGATGTTATCCTCTCCTCCCCCAACCTCCTTGGCCGCATAACGGTGGATGTCCTGGAGCCTATTGGTAGCGACCTTCTCCCTGTCCTCCTCACCGTTTCAGACGGTCGTCGCCCTCGCCCCGACCCTCGTACTGACCCTCCCCCTAAGTCTGTCCACGACTATTCCCGAGCCGACTGGAATGCCTACCGGGATACCCTTTCCACCCAGGTCGATAGCCACCCTCTCACCTACCACCACCCTGACGATGTCACCCATGCCGCCTCCTTTATCCAGCGGACCTTGTCTGAGGCCGTGGAGCCCACATTCCTACTGTCGCCATCCACCCCCACCGTCCTACCTTACCCCCACAGGCCGTCCTCCTCCTCCGTGAATTCTGTCGTCTCTACCATGCCTTCCTCCGCACGCGTGACCCGGACACCCTACGACGCCACCGGCAACTCCAGCGACACGTTCGTAATTTGCTCGCGGCTAAGATACGCCGGGACTGGCGACAGACATGCACCCGTTTAAATGCAACCCTACCAATCAACTCGTCCAAGTTCTGGTCGGCCTTCCGTCGCCTTACCGGAACTAAACCCTCCCCCTACTACCCTCTTCTCCACGATGATCACCCCTTCCCTGACACCCTTAGTATGGCCAATCACTTTGCCTCCTACCTCTCCAATGTCTTCTCCATCCCCGACGATCCCCAGTTCGATTACTCCCTCTTCCCGGATATCCGCGATCGAACTGACACCTCTGTCCCTCCCCTCGATCCTGGTTTCCAGTACTTGGACAACATTACACACACGGAACTCAATGCCCCTATCACTACACAGGATCTCATTGTTACACTCCGCACCAAACGCAACACCGCTCCTGGTCACGATCTTGTCACCTACCGTCACCTTCGTGAAGCTCCTGTCTCTTTCCTCTTCACCCTGGCCAGGCTCTACAATATAGTCCTGTCCACCGGTTATTACCCCGACCTGTGGAAAACCTCCCGTATCCTCATGTTCCTTTAACCTGGCAAACCGCCGTCCGCCGTCTCCTCGTACCGTCCCATCAGCCTTACCTCGGTCTTCAGCAAGGTCCTGGAATCTATCCTCACCCGTCGCATCCACCAGCATCTCCGCCAGCACTGCCTCCTTCCCGTCACCCAGTGTGGCTTTCGGCCGTCCTTCTCTTCCGACGACCTTCTCCTTCACCTCACTCATCTCCTTTCCGAACAGCTTAATTCCCGCCGCTCCACAATCTTCCTCTCCCTGGACCTCGAACGGGCATATGACCGCGTATGGCATTCCGGTCTCCTCTTCAAGCTCCAAACCTTCGCCCTTCCCATTAACTACGTGCATCTGATCGGCTCCTTTCTCTCCCGCCGTCCTTCCTATGTCACCATCCATAACACCGATTCCTACACCTTTTTCCCCTCCGCCGGTGTGCCCCAAGGCTCCGTCCTTTCCCCCCTACTGTACCTGTTGTACACGGCGGACATGCCGCCGCCATCACCCCCTGTCCCCCTTCTCCAGTTTGCCGATGACACCGCACTCCTTGCCCTTGCCCCCACCCTACAGCGCTCCCAACGCCTTCTCCAATCCCATCTTGACCGGTTCACCACTTGGTGCAACCAGTGGTTGCTCAAGGTCAATCCCTCCAAAACCCAGGCGATCATTGTAGGCAAAACCACCCCTTCCTTCTGCCTCCTTGATTTCTATCTTACCGTCTATGGCCGTCCTATCGCCCTCACTCCCACTCTTAAGTACCTTGGCGTCACCCTCGACCGTCGCCTCTCCTGGACTCCCCATCTCCAGACAATCCAAGCCAAGGCACGTTCCCGACTCCGTCTCCTCAAGCTCCTTTCCGGCCGTACGTGGGGTCTGGACCCCTCCACCATCCTCCACACCTATAAATCCCTCATCCGCCCTATCCTTTGTTACGCCCATCCAGCCTGGATCTCCGCCCCCCTACCTTCTCTAAATCCCTCCAAATCCTTGAACGCCATGCTCTCCGCCTTGCCTATCGCATCCGTCTCCCCTCCCCCACGCGAATCCTGTTTGATCTCATCCCCTTCCCCCACCTCCTCCTTTTCCTTGAAAGGATATGTATCCTGTACACCTCACGTAAACTTGATCCTCCTCACCCGCTCGTTTCCCCGATCCTCTCCCACCCCCACCCACTGCCGCGCCTGTATTGCCACGTCCCACCCGGTCTCCATCTCTCCACCCTCCTTACCCTCTCCCAAGGTGGCTTCCGCCAGCTCCCCCTCATTGATGATGTCCTCGTCCCCTCCATCTACCCCTCTTATCAACTTTGATCCTCCCCCCCTACCTCCTATGTCCTCTCCTTTCGGCACCCTCCCTCCCTCCCTTCCCTTCCCTCCTCTTTCCTATCCCCCCTCCCTCCTCCCCTCTCCGCCGGGCTTCCCCTCCCCCTTCCTCCCTCCCCCTCTCTCCTTTGCCCATGGCATCTCTGCTCCCCCCTCTCCCATTCCCCTTCCCATTCCTCCTCCTCCACCTCCTCTCTTGGCAGGTCCCCGGACTCGTACACGCTCAGTGAACATTCGCGCGCCGGAGATCATCGCCGTCAGTGTTTCGTGTGTGTGCCTTCGTTTGTGTGTAGTGTTGTTCGCCGTCACGCCCCCACCGTTCACGTGACGTCGCCATCATCCATGTTCTGTGCATCGTGTCGCCCAGTGTTAGTGATGTTTCTCGGCCAGCGTCAACGGCTACATGTTTTTTCGATTTTTAGTGTCTACATTTTTTTGCCCACCGTTATTTACTGTCTACTCTGTGCCACCTTTCTGTACTACTTGTTGTAACACTCAAGGCTGAAGAGCGGCGTATTGTGCTGCTGCCAGCCCGCCTTTGTATAAGGTGTTAAAATCACAATAAAGAAAAAAAAAAAAACTGCTGCTCCCCTCCCCGCCTCCTCTCCCTTTTCCCTCCCTCCTCCCCCGGGCCTCCCCTCCCCTGTTCCTCTCCTCCTGCCCCCGACTCCTCAGCCATTGGCATCCTTTTTCTCCCCTCTCCCCCACCTCCCCCTTCTACCCCTCTTGGCAGGTCCCCGGACTCGCACACGTTACGTGGACATTCGCGCGCCGGAGGTCGCCGCCATCAGTGTTTTGTGTGTTTAGTGTTTAGTGTTTAGTGTTCACCGTCCCCTCCCTCGTTCACCAGTGCCATCATCATCTTCAGTGGTTGTGCGTCGTCTCATCAGCTAGCAGTGTGGATTATCGACGAGTGTGAACGGCTCCGTGATTGTCTCTATGTGTCTCCTGTTTTATTGCCCACCACTCTGTGACTTATGTGTCTTCTCACTGTTTTTGCTGCTTGTGTCTTCTATGGCTGAAGAGCAGCGTAGTGCGCTGCTAACAGCCTGCCTGTTGTACAGGTTTTAAAATAACAATAAAGTAAAAAAAAAAACTGCTGCTTTTGGCAGTCTCTGGAGAATGCCGCCGTGAAATACGTAGTTCTTGTGATGTATTTTCTACCCCTGATAGAGACCCTCGCGGTTGTCGTCGTCGTCGTCGTCGGCGGCGCCGCCGCCGCTTTGGTAATAGCGGCAACTCGCCATTGTATGACATGGGGTGAGGTACCTTCTGCAACCGACTGAGATGGCAGTAAGCTATTGAAGCTGATTTGCAACCTCTTGTTTGATCAGCGTCATAAGGGCTTGAATGTAACTTGAGATGGGACACAGCAAGTAGTAGCGTCGCAGTTTTAGTACTGAAATTGGAGATGGAGTATTGCGTCAAAGATGGGAAATTCATTCCGGCAAGCGTACAAATGGCGAAAATGAGGTGTGTGTGGGGAAGGATATTGCGCCAGTGACCGTGTGGCCTAATGGACAGTTCCGCTTGAGACGCGACAGCGATCGGACGTGCTGTGTATTCGATCCGCCGTTTCCCTCGGGTTGTGACTATTTACTTTCTGTGTGTGACGTTTCTTTGTCTTCTTTTCTTCGTTGTTTCGTCACCTTAGTGTTTGTGTTGTGTCTTGTGTTGTATAGCGGCTTTTGCCGCATTAATTAAGTGTTATGGCTTCCCGGTTGTTTCCGCGGAAGTGTACTCTCAGTTTTCAGTTTAACAAGGCCACCAGGAATGTTCAACCAACTTCGTTGGAAATTCACGAATGGATTGTGGATACGATTGGCATTACATCGGGCCAGGTACATACGGCGTATTTTGACACCGAACTTTACTGCTTTTTTGTGAAATTGTTGAACCCGGTTTTGCTAGATAAGATTTTACTTAAACATGGTGAGCAAGTGTCGTTCCGTCATAGAGATGGTTCTGTTAGCAGTGTTACTGTTTCAAATGCGGAAATTACGTATACCACAGTTCGGGTTTATAATTTACCCCCTGAAGTTGAAAACAGTTATCTCAAGGAAGCTTTGCTTGGTTATGGTACCGTTCGGTCAATTCGAAATGAACGTTGGTCTGCACAACATAAGCTGCAATGTTATAATGGTGTCAGATTGGTTGAAATGCATATTAAGTCGAATATACCGTCCCATCTGGTTGTATGTGGTTATCGTGTTCATCTTACTTATGAGGGGCAAGTTGGTACGTGTTTTCTATGTAATGAAAATGGTCATGTTCGTGCTAATTGACCTAAGCGGGTGTTTGTGCTTAAAAATGGGCTAGCACAACGCCGCAAATTAACGGTTGCCGATCTTGTGCCAGCAGCTTCCTCCACTGTCTCCTGTCAGCCTCCTACGGTAGATTCTTCACAACGGGTGACACCTTCCTCTGATGCAGTTTTTCCCCCGTTACCCACTCGCCCAGATGTATCGGCTGCTTCTACACCGATCCCGTCTGTTTCCAATAACAAACGCCGTCGTGCTAGTGATACCGGTAGCACTGATGACGAAGCTGCTGTTTCGCAGCCGGTTTGCGGATCTGACGAGAGAATTCCGGAATCTCCCATGCTTGTTTTGGATTCTGTTCCCACTGTGTCTCCTGCTTTGCCTGATGACGTCAAACTTGCTGCCACGCCGTCGGCGCAAGAGCCCCAACATTCGGTCGGGGTGGTGTTGACATCCCCCCCGACACAGGCATCACAACATGTTGACGACACTTCGGTGTAGACAGCTGTTTGTCGGAAAATCTCTTCTAGAACTGCGCGCTCCGCTTCAGCGGATTCCAAACCTATCTCTCCACCTCCTACACTTCCAATACCTACACCTTCTGATGCCGGTGCCGATGTTCCTGATGCAGTTTTCCCCTTGCTTGCTCCTTCTTCTGATTCCTCTCGCCCTGCTAATCCTTCGGATGCCTTGGTTGACGTGCCTGATCTCGAACCCCCCACTCCTCCTGCTCTTGAATCTGGTGTGCATCAGATACGCCGTCGGGTGAAAGTGCCCCCCAATCTTCACGCGGTGCGGAAAAAACACAAGCATGCAAAGGATGACTCTGATTCCGTTGATTCCGGGCAATCACCCTCTGCCATGTCTGATGTTGATGATCTGGATGTAGTTGCTTCTAATGTGGTGTAATTAGGGTTCATTTTCAGTTTTTTTGTTGATGTTGCAGGCGTACACGTTTATTACCTTAAATATAAATAGCATTCAATCTGCTCTGAAGTTAGCGTCTCTGCAGCAGTTCATTTATGACTCTGCAGCTGATGTTGTTTTCCTGCAGGAAGTCTCCGTTGCACACCTGTTTGTTCCTGGCTTTCGCACTATTATAAATTTTGCACCTGAGTTTTCCACAGGTACTGCCTTATTAATTCGTGACGGTATCCCCGTTACCGAAGTTGAGCTCTTAGACTCGGGAAGGGGTATTGGTTGTCGGTTATTTGACACAACCTTGGTTAATATTTACGCCCCCTCTGGTTCCAGCAAACGGCAGGAAAGGTCTCGTTTTTATAAAGAGGATCTGATTTATCTTTTACGCAAAAATCCTGCGGCTTTGATATTGGGGGGTGATTTTAATTGTGTATTACAAGCTAAGGACCAATCCCCTCATTTTAATTATTGTTTCGAGCTACATTCTCTTGTACGTCAACTACGACTACGCGATGCGTGGGAGGTTAAACACCCCACTTTAGTTAAATTTACATTTTTTACTGCCACGTCATGTAGTCGACTGGACCGATTGTATATTTCTGATCCCCTTAGTGTTTCTGTTTTAAATGTAGATGTTATTCCAGCCAGTTTTACGGATCATTGTGCCCTTGCGGTTATAATTAATTTGGAGCGTCAGCCTCTTAAACTTTATCGGCCGCTGTGGAAATTGAATGTCTCCTTGCTCGATGACCCTGACATCGAACCTCTAATACAGACGGCGTGGGACATGTGTTTCCGTTCTCTGCGATACTATCCGTCTAAGCTTCACTGGTGGATCCACTGTGCGAAGCCAAAACTACGTCGCACTTTAATGTCCTACAGTTATAATAGAGCGCGAGATCTGAAACTGACTTTTGAGTATTATTATTCGGTGCTTCGCGAACTTTATGATACTTCTCGAATGACATGTGCCCACCTTTCTGAGATTCGGAAAATTAAAGCCAAGCTCCTTAGTATCAAACGGCTTCAGATGGAAGGATTGAAGATTAAATCTAAACCGCCGTCCACCTTAGCACATGAAATGACTTCTATGTACCATCTGTTTCGTCACCACAAGAACCGTCGACGTGTATTGATTGACGACCTTATGGCAGCTGATGGTCGCCGGCTTACCTTACAGAATCAAATAACCCATGTACTTACCTGCTACTATGAGACCTTATATTCTGTGGCTGATTCTGATCCGCTTGATGTTGACGAGATTTTAACTGCTATCCCATCCGTTTTAACAGAGGACCATAATATGGAATTTTTAGCTCCTTTTACTGCAGACGAAATTTCAGCTTTCATTGCTTGTTCACCATCTCACAAATCTCCTGGTCCGGATGGCCTTCCTAAGGAGTTTTTTGTTCGCTTTTGGACTATTATAGGGCCTGTTTTTACGGATATTGTAAATGAAATCTTGAATGGTGGCACAATTCCAGCCGATTTCAAGAGAGGTACGGTTGTCCTGATACCAAAATCTGCTGGTTTGAAGACAGCTAGTGACTTTCGTCCTTTAACCCTTTTAAATTTTGATTATAAGACGGCTGCTCGGGCTGTTAATGCACGTCTATCCCTCTTGCTTACACCTGTGATAACTCATTGTCAAAGCTGCTTTCCAGGGCGCTCCATATTGACTCCTCTGGCGGGGTATCGTGATGTCGTGTCGATTGTCGCTGTCACCAATATTTCCTGTGCGCTTTTATTTGTTGATTTTAGTAAGGCTTTTGATCGTGTGTCCCATTCGTTTTTAGAGCTTCTGCTGCGCCGACTCGGTTTTAATGAAAAGGCGCTGCTGATACTTTAGAATATGACGACTGGAATTTCTGCTAAGATTGACATTAATGGCCAGCTAACGAAGGTCATTGATATTAAACGTGGCGTCCCGCAAGGTAGCCCTTTATCCATGACCCTTTATGCTCTCTCCCTTCAACCACTCCTCTCTCGTCTCAACTCGACATTTCGTGGTCTTACGATTTCTGGGGTTACCCTGACAGCAACAGCTTATGCTGATGATTTGGTTGTTTTGCTTCGTTCCGCAGCAGAAGTGCCGCAGTTGAAAATGGAAGTAGATAAATTTTCTGCGGCCTCAGGTTCTCGTATCAACCCCCGTCAAAGCAAACTCCTGAATTTGCGGGGCTTTGAACGTGTGGTTGTTCCGTGCGTTGCGGCTGTTGAACAGCATACACATTTGGGTATCTATCTTGACCGGTGTCCTCTTCGTATGGCTGCAAAAAATTGGCAAGTGGCCATTTCCAAGCTTCAAGGTGTTTTATTAGAACACTCATGGCGTTCGATACCGCTACTGCAAAAAAAGCGTGTATTAGACACTTATGTTTTATGTAAAATATATTACGTTGCTCAGTTGTTTCCGCTTCCCCGACTGCAGGGTGCAAAAATGGTCCAGCTTCTTAACAGGTATATTTGGCGGGGGCACATTTTTAAATTACGTTGTGATGTTCTTACGAAGCCGTGTCTTGAGGGCGGCTTGTCGTTCACCGATGTCCGTGTCAAGGCTGCTGCCCTTTATGTTAAGCGAACCCTCCATCTTTTATTTTCTGAGTCCCCGACTGTTACTTCGCGATTATTCCATGTCGTTCGTCCTGCAAGCTTGTCACCGCCAATTCACGTTGGGCCTCTAAATGCGAAGCTACGGCATGTTCGGGACTTCTATATTGAGATTAGTTATCTAGATCTCCACTTACAACGTCGTCCTGTTTTTACTACGCGAACACTGCTTGAAAAATGGCACAGGTCTTCTTCTTCCAACCCGGTTGTTTTGCAATATCCCCGCTTTAATTGGCGTAACGTATGGACGAATATTAGCTTACCCGTTCATTCTGCAACTGTTGCCTCCCTATGGTATAAGGTAGTTAATCAGCTGATTCCTACGAACGAACGACTTCATCGTATAGGTTTAAGTGTCTCTCCGCTTTGTCACACGTGTGGTTGTGTTGATACACTCCAACACCGGTTTACCTGCGTTGACCGTCTTCGCATGTGGTACTGGCTGCGGCGACAATTGGCTTTACTCACCAGGAGCTCGGAATCGGCATTTACAACTGATATTCTCTGCTGGCCGGACACGGTTTTTTATCCCCGGACCAAGAACAACACCATTATGTGGCTTCTTGGCCGTTACATTTTTTCAGTGGTTGATGGTGATGGTATTTCCGATTTTATTTCGTTTACTGGTTACATGCTTCATGAGTACTGGACGCAGAAATCTTTCCCACATCTTAAGAGGGACTTTGCGAATATGCTTAGTATTGTTTTCGAAAAACAGGGGGTTGGTTAAGTTGCCATTTCTATTGATCGCTCCTGTGCCAGATTCACTAATTCCACCGGTATAATGGCATACTGATCTACCTTCCCGCTAGTTTTAGTTATTTTGCATTCCTGTTAAGCTTTTACCTGTTTGGATGGACAACGATTCCTCAGAAGCATGTCCACATATGAGTATTATAGGACTCCGATCCAAGGACAATTACATAGTATTGGTGCCACTGTGCTCCAGTGCAGGGAGGAGGTGACGTCGTGGCCAGGCCTCGGGATTCGACCCCTGCCCACCGCGCCACCGCCGACCTGCCCTGACTCATTACACAGTAATAACAAGACAAAAAAAAAGTGGTTAAGGCGTTGGAAAAAAAGGAGAAAAAAAAGAAAATAGAAAAAAAATGGATAAGGCGTCGGACTTCGGATCCAAACAAAAAAAAAAAATGGATAAGGCATCGGTCTCCTAAAAAAAAAAAAAAAAATGGATAAGGCATCGGTCTCCTAAACCGGGGATTGTGGGTTCGAGTCCCACCAGAGGTACACGTTTTACTCACTGGGGCAAAATCACTCTCACCACATACAGCTGTAATAGTTGAGCTAAGCTGGCGTTTCTGAGTGCTTACAGGTATCACAGGTACGACGACGATATGAAAATACGCACTTACTGAAAAAAAAAAAAAATGGATAAGGCGTCGGACTTCGGATCCGAAGATTGCAGGTTCGAATCCTGTCACGGTCGAGTTTTTCCAGTTCTGCAAAAGATGCATGCTGTTTTACTGTGTTGTTTGAGTACTGAAAAACTAGATGAAAGTTGCTGCTGTCCGCTTCCTGGCTGCAAACGGGCGTCTACCTGAAGCACAAGCAAGACAAGGGTGATCTGTAGCGAAATTTTCGGCACAGTGCCGATCAGGAGAGTTTTTGTTGGAACTACTGCGTCTGATTCAGGACCCAAGAGCTACGCCACACGCGTCTGCACACAGTCGAGCATGTGCGTTGAATAATGGTGCTGATAGCCACGTATCATTTCAAGTAGATTTGATGCCTTTCGGAGACAATTTTTCATTGAATAGGATTGTAGCTGATTTGTGGCAGCAGGAAATAAGCTGTAGTCAAAAGGATCTTCCAAAGATGGTCCCATCAGTATTGTATGGCTCGAAACGCGTTGTGTGGAGCCCGGCTAGCTCAGTCGGTAGAGCATGAGACTCATAATCTCAGGGTCGTGGGTTCGAGCCCCACGCTGGGCGGCGCCAAATTTTGTGTCTACGCGGATGCAACCTGCGCCCCTCTCGTGAGCCTTGCGTAATGAAAGTAACGGGTTACGACGATGCCTAGCTTCGTATGAATATCAGAGGAATGGTATTTGAAGCTGAAAGTAACTCTGAAATGAAATAAACGTGTTGTTTTGGAATTTTAGGTGTACATCGATATCGTGTGAGATGTGTAGGAAAGCAGCAGCTGTGCTAACTAAATGCAAATAATGGTCGCTAATGCGGTGTGTTTCCAGCTGAAGGGCCCCGATTCACTAGTCCATAAGAACAAAGTACCCGAAAAATGCGCTAGGCGGCGCCTCCTTAGCTCAGTGGCATACAAGTCGGCCCTCGGCGGCCGTGGTGAGCGGACGTGTGGTGCTTACGTCGCCGCTGCTGCTGGCTGTTTTGGTGAGTGCCGCCTTTGCTGTACACAGTAACGTGTTATTGTTTGGAATATGTGTAGGATTCCAACATGAGTCAATTAACACGACGGGGTACTTTGAAGTTTGTGTTTGATTCAAACTATGCAAGACCAAAATCGTTTGAATTAGAATCGTGGATTGAGGAAGCTTTGAAACGATCCTTTGATGACATTCTTGGCGTCCATTTATCGATAGTTAGCAGCACTGCCTATATAACGTTTAAATCTGCCGAAATCTGTGACCAAATCATTGACTCTTTTAGTGGTCGTTTGAAGTTTAAGCATTGTGATGGGAATGTTGGAGAGGTTCTCGTGTCTCATGCAGGGTTTGGTGTCCGCACCGTTCGAATATTCGAACTACCGTTTGAAGTACCCGCGGAACACATCAACGCTGCTTTGGACAGCTATGGTAAGGTCATTAGCAATGTTGCCGAAAAGTGGTTGTCTTTCAAAGTCCCTGTTTTGAACGGTGTTCGTCAGGTCAAGATAGAGTTGAAGAGACACATCCCGTCATATCTCACTATTTGTGGATACAGGGCGATCGTTATGTACAACGGTCAACCTAGAACTTGTGCAGGTTGTGGTGCCACTGATCACGTTCGCGCTCAGTGTATGCAGCGACGAGTGACGCAATTACCACCTGGCGAAAGGACGGAAACTAACAGGATGTCGACACTGCCTCTCACTTATGTAGCGGCAGTCCGCTCGACCACGGCCGCGGCGGTGCAACCTGACGTGGTCACAGATCCCAGGGCTTCGGACACTGTTCTAGATACGCCCATGGACACTTACAGTCTGGACGGCATCGCTGTTCCTACTACAGAAGTACCGGTGGCCAGTAGCATCCCGGCGGTTCCGTCTTTAGACAGCCACCAAGAGGTTGCTAACTCCCAGGAAGCTCACACTGGTCGCCACGTTAACAGCAATATGGATCCCATTTCAGTTCAGAATGCACTTCCTCCTGCACAGGACTCCACTTCTTCCTCATCGGCTGCAGAACTTCAAAGAGTCGAAACTTCACCCAAGAAACACAAGAAAAGGAGGATCGCCAACAAAGATGCCGCCCACACCGCACCACCTTTGCGCGAAAAAGGGGCGCAAATTGCCCGTTCCTTGCCTGACGTCTCTCTTGACCACCCCACTGAACAGCCGCTGCATGAGACCCCACAGGTCTCGGACGTCTCCGTGCCCCACCCCGATGGTGACGGCCAGGTCGCTGCGAACGAGGAACAGAACCCTCGTGCGGACCTCAGGGATACCCCCGAACATCAATCTCAAAATGATCAGGGCTCAATTGGCGAGGTGGCCGCTGTTCATGTGGTCAATTGGGCAGATGACACTGACGATGTAATAATGGACCAGAGCCTGTCTGTGGTAGGGCCATCTCCAGGAAATTTACCCGCATTACCGGTCGGCGACTTAAGTACGACACGACCTGTCTCAAAACACCCGACGGGGGACGATGATTACCTATCTGATACCTACTAAAGGTTATAATTTTCTGTGATTCTGCATATCTACTTTGCTTTTTTCTCTTTCTGCCAACATTTAGCAGTTCATGCAGTCCTACCAGGATTATAAGTTAGCTACAATTAACGTTAATAGAATTACTTCTGTACAGAAGCTCTCTAGCTTTCGTGATTATTTATACAGCTACGATGCTGATATTTTGCTGTTGCAGGAGGTCGATGATAAATTTCAGCCTGACATTCCTGGCTACCAATTACTCAAAAACACCACCCCAGACAGTTCTTCAGGTACCGCTCTATTAACCAAAGTGGGCGTGGCCGTCTCCGACGTTGAACGACTCGAAAATGGCAGGGGTATAGCGTGCCTTATCAACGGCATTAGATTTGTTAATGTATATGCCCCTTCCGGGAATCAGAATAGAACGAGACGAGCTCAGTTCTTTGCCACTGACTTATTATATCTTTTGCGCCGCAGCCGGGAGGACGTGGTTATCGGAGGCGATTTTAATTGTGTTTTGAAGCCAAAGGACCAATGGCCGAACTTTAATGGATGTGCCGCTCTCGGCGAAACAGTACGTCAATTAGAGCTGGAGGATACGTGGGAAATAACACACGGGGAACAACGGTGCTTCACGTACCATACTCCACAAATGGCCAGCCGCCTCGACAGGATCTACGTGGGGAAAAACCTGCGTGAGCGGGTATCTTCCTCGGAAACGTGGCCCCTGTATTTTTCCGACCATTTAGCTTACCATTGTATCATTCGTATGGCGCTCCAGCAAACTTTCCGTGGTCGGACAGGATGGAAACTTAACGTCAGTATTCTCAGGGAACAGGAGTTACGAGACCGTCTACAAGAAGCCTGGGAAATTTGTTTACATCGACGACCAACATTCCCATCGGTAACGCAGTGGTGGTGCCGTTGTGCAAAACCTAGGCTTATTCGTTGTTTGAAGGCTTATAGTTCTGACAGGAGCCGGATGCAGAAAGAGACGTTTGAATTTTATTTTCGCTGTCTCCGTGACTTGTATTCTGAAGCACATGTCACGCAGGAACAATTTCTTCAGATTAAACGGATCAAATCAAAGTTGACGCTCCTCAAACGCAGGCAAATGGAAGGCGTTAAAATCCGTTCGCGAGATAGCGCCGGCACTTCTGACGAACAACCATCCGCCTTCCACCTAGGGACAGAGAAACGCCGCGCACGACAAAAATTGATTACCCGCTTACGAACTGAAGACGGTACCTTTGTGACGACCCAGGCTGAAATTAAGGAGTCTCTAACGGCCTATTACGGGCGACTATACAGGGCACAACCAGCCGATGATGCGGCAATCGCGGCGATGCATGCATATCTTCCGACAACGCTCGATGAGGACGACAGGCAATTGTTAATCAGTGATGTCACCGCGGTGGAGATTCGGGAGGCACTGAGCAGGGCTCAGGCCAACAAATCGCCCGGCATTGATGGTCTGCCGATTGAATTTTATAAGCAGTTCTGGGACCTCCTCGAACATTGTTTTGTTTGCATCTGCAATGAACTGCGCGCCGGCCAACAGTTACCAGATGGTTTCAATGACAGCCTGATCGTTTTGGTCCCAAAAGAATACCCCCATCAGGATATTGCCAAATTCCGCCCTATCTCCCTGTTGAACTCTGACTACAAGATTGTGGCCCGCGTCATAGCAGGTAGACTTAAACATGTCCTTGCAAAAATTATACATCACAGCCAGGCGGCAGCGGTCCCGGGCCTCACGATCTTTAAATGTCTTGCAGATTACAGGGAGCTCATTTCGTTTACTGCAATCACACGCCCGGAAGCAGCAATCTTGGCTTTAGATCAATGTCAGGCCTTTGATCGGATCCTGCATCGCTACCTCTTCCACAGCATGAACCACTTAGGATTTGGTGACGGCTTTACTGCAATGGTCAGCAACATGTACACCTCGGCCACTTCTCAGATCATCGTCAATGGTCAATTCACCCGGCGGATTCCGATTCAGCGGTCAATCAGACAGGGCTGTCCCATGTCCATGTGTCTCTTCGTGATCGCAATTGAGCCACTTGTAAGGATGCTGAATTGTAACCTTCAAGGTTTAACCCTGTATTCCAGCACCCTCAAATGCATTGCGTACGCCGACGATGTGGGTGTCATTGTGCGTTCGGAACAAGACCTCACGGCCGTTAGGAATAGTATCACCGATTACGAGCGAGCATCCGGTTCTCAGCTAAACTATGAAAAGACTTGCCTCCTGCCTATAGGCAGTGGATTTCGCACAGACGCCCCTTTGCCGTACAGAAGATGTGCAACTCTCAAACTTCTTGGTATCAAGATGAGCAGTTGCCCCCTACGAACAACGGTAGACAATTGGAAACATCTTTTGGCTATGTCTCGGGGCTGCTTACAGCATCATAAAGGCAGAGAACAGGACTTATTGCAGAGAGTTCATTTCGTTAATACCATAATTCTCTCGAAAATTTGGTATGTCGGGCAAATACTTCCTGTGGTCGACAGTGTTGCGAGGAAAATTATGTCGGCAGTAGGTTGGTACATCTGGAGGGGTGACATCTTCAAGGTGGGCATCAATGTCATCACTCTCCCACCAGACAAAGGCGGCCTCGGCCTGACGGATGTTCAAACCAAATGTAAGGCACTCTTGATCCGGCGTACACTGCAGCTCTGCCACGAATATCCTGACAGCGCGCTGAGTATGGCCATACGCACATTTCAGCCTCAGACTATGCACATCCCCATCAACCTTCGGGAAACGCATTTCAAAGCAAACCACATTAGGATGTTTCTTTTAGAAAGTAGTTATCTCCAAATGAAATCGAGAGTCCCGCTACGTGACCTTACCACTGCCCACCTCTACCGGCTACTGAACGACACAGGCAGGGTCAACCGCATGGAACTGAAGTATCCCTCTAAAGACTGGGCTCTAATATGGAAGACTATACATAACAAAGTGCTAGATACCGGTATTCGATCACTGTGGTATAAAGTTGTTAATGAAACTCTACCCACAGCCGAAAAACTTCATAAAATACATTTGTCAGCTACTGACAAATGTAGGGAGTGCGGCCTTGTCGACACTTTGCAACACAGATGTGTTTGTGGTGCGAACAGTCTTATTTGGGAATGGTGTAGAATGACCATGGCCTTGATCTGCCGCACGGCGCGCCAGCACATCTCTCTTACGTCCGTGCTCCAACCCGACGACGCGTACTACCCCACAACCAAGGCAAACACCTGGACGTGGTTGGCTGGACACACCCTATGTTACTTACTTGACGCCCAGGAGGGGCGTTCATACCTGGACTACAGATTATACCTCGCCACACAGGCACAACTGCTAATGCAGGATGTCAAACATAGGCAAAAGTTTGCAAATTATATCTTAGCGCTCCAAATCACGACCCTGTAAACGAATTCAGTAAGGTTTCTTCCACGGCCACGTATACATCCACCTTATCAAATATAAATGAAAGTCTCAATAAATAAATTACAAATAAAAAAAAACAAATATGTCCAACGAAAACAATGAAACAACGAAAAAGAAGAAAAGGAACAAAGTCGACACTCATGGTGTCTGCAGTAGTCACTGAGTGGGAATGTTCATGCTTGGTGTTTTAACTGTCTTGTTTAACCTAGCCCTTCGTCTCCGTTAATTCAGCAGGAATTTGATTTACATTCTCCCAACATGGATGGTGAAGCTGACCATTCGTTTGGACGTGGTGTCCACTGGGTTTTTCGTTTATGTTTTATGTTTGCAAACTTACATGGAAGATGTATCCGTTTCACTCAACTGCGAACATTACTTGCTTCTTTATTTATTTGACGTCGACGAGGGAAGATGAAACAGGATTTATTTCTTCAATTTTTTCTTTCCTTCTTCTTCAAACCATTCCGCGACAACATGGATTTCATCATTTCTCTTTTCCACATTCGTATGCAGAGCGCAGTTTTTGGCGGCTGAGTCGTTCGGAGCTAAGAGAAGGAGACTTGGGAAACCACACAGCAAAAATGGAATATATCAGACTAGTCCAAGCCATCGCTTGGGGAAGCCAAAGGCATAACAAACTTTCGAGAAGACGAGCTTTGAATGACGTCGGCAACCTGCAACTCCGCATGCAGTAAAATCAAATAAACAATATTAACAGAAACAAAAATAAAAAAAAAGAACAAACAAAAAATAACAAAAAAAAACAAAAATAAAACAAAAACAACAATAAATAAAATTTTTCAATATCACTTCAAACAAAAAGGAATCAAAATATATCAACTATACATTTCAAAATATCCACAGTGAAATAGCATAACAAGAGTATAGCATCGAAGCTAGCCGAAGAAGGCAAAAAAGGTGAGCGAATGGATGGGCTGTATGGGGAGATGGGAGGCCCAAAAAAAAAAAAAAAAAAAAAAAATAAAAAAAAAGTGGCAGAGCGCTGGTCTAGTAAACCAGAGGTCGTGAGTTCCATCCTCACAGGAGGCAAATGAATTTTGTAACAGCCCCTCCTACAGTAGCCCTTTCGAAAAAAGCGGTCAAGGATAAAAAGATTGATGAAGGGGTGAGGTATTTAAGAAATGCTCTCGCAAATGAATAGTGCGAATGGTGCTATTAAAGCAGGCACCAGAAACTGCTGCTTTTGGCAGTCTCTGGAGAATGCCGCCGTGAAATACTTAGTTCTTGTGATGTATTTTCTACCCCCGATAGAGACCCTCGCGGTTGTCGTCGTCGTCGTCGTCGTCGTCGTCGTCGTCGTCGTCGTCGTCGTCGTCGTCGTCGTCGTCGTCGTCGTCGTCGTCGGCGGCGCCGCCGCCGCTTTGGTAATAGCGGCAACTCGCCATTGTATGACATAGGGTGAGGTACCTTCTGCAACCGACTGAGATGGCAGTAAGCTATTGAAGCTGATTTGCAACCTCTTGTTTGATCAGCGTCATAAGGGCTTGAATGTAACTTGAGATGGGACACAGCAAGAAGTAGCGTCGCAGTTTTAGTACTGAAATTGGAGATGGAGTATTGCGTCAAAGATGGGAAAGTCATTCCGGCAACCTTACAAATGGCGAAAATGAGGTATGTGTGGGGAAGGATATCGCGGCAGTGATCGTGTGGCCTAATGGATAAGGCGTCGGACTTCGGATCCGAAAATTGCAGGTTCGAATCCTGTCACGGTCGAGTTTTTCCAGTTCTGCAAAAGATGCATGCTGTTTTACTGTGTTGTTTGAGTACTGAAAAACTAGGTGAAAGTTGCTGCTGTCCGCTTCCTGGCTGCAAACGGGCGTCTACCTGAAGCACAAGCAAGACAAGGGTGATCTGTAGCGAAATTTTCGGCACAGTGCCGATCAGGAGAGTTTTTGTTGGAACTACTGCGTCTGATTCAGGACCCAAGAGCTACGCCACAGGCGTCTGCACACAGTGGAGCATGTGTGTTGAATAATGGTGCTGATAGCCACGTATCATTTCAAGTAGATTTGATGCCTTTCGGAGACAATTTTTCATTGAATAGGATTGTAGCTGATTTGTGGCAGCAGGAAATAAGCTGTAATCCAAAGGATCTTCCAAAGATGGTCCCATCAGTATTGTATGGCTCGTAACGCGTTGTGTGGAGCCCGGCTAGCTCAGTCGGTAGAGCATGAGACTCTTAATCTCAGGGTCGTGGGTTCGAGCCCCTCGCTAGGCGGCGCCAAATTTTGTGTCTACGCGGATGCAACCTGCGCCCCTCTCGTGAGCCTTGCGTAATGAAAGTAACGGGTTACGACGATGCCTAGCTTCGTATGAATATCAGAGGAATGGTATTTGAAGCTGAAAGTAACTCTGAAATGAAATAAACGTGTTGTTTTGGAATTTTAGGTGTAAATCGATATCGTGTGAGATGTGTAGGAAAGCAGCAGCTGTGCTAACTAAATGCAAATAATGGTCGCTAATGCGGTGTGTTTCCAGCTGAAGGGCTCCGATTCACTAGTCCATAAGAACAAAGTACCCGAAAAATGCGCTAGGCGGCGCCTCCTTAGCTCAGTGGTTGTCTGACGTATCCAAGCTCTCGGATTGCGGTATGCAAGCGGACAGGTTCGTGTGTGATTGGTCGGATGACATGGAAGAGGGCGGTCGGGAAGCCGATTTCGTAACGGATCGGCGACGTATAGGTAGTCCGTTATCAGAAGCTCAAGCTGATGTGTCCCACCAGCAACAAACGGCTACCGCCGACGGCGGCGCAGTGGCTGATGACGTAGACTTCTTTTAGATGATGTTCGCCATTAACATCCATACTCGGCTTTTTGTCACCTATATCTCTGTTCTCATGCCGTCCTTGCAAGCTTACCGAATTGCGACATTGAACATTAATAATATCAGTAGCCCACTAAACTTAAAAAATCTCCAAGATTTTCTCTATGCCGCCGATATTGATCTCATCATGCTGCAGGAAGTGACCAATATTAACCTTGACCGTATCACGGGCTACAATGCCGTCTTTAATCCTGGACATGGCACTGATCCAGGGACCGCGATCTTGGCTAAGGAAGGGATAGTGATGTCACATATCGAGCGCCTGGCGTCTGGCAGAGGTATAGCGATCACTATCAATACTACTAGATTTATCAATCTCTACGCCCCATCCGGCTCTGGGAGACGACGACAGAGAGCAGAGTTTTTTAAAGATGACATTGTGCCACTTTTTACACCACCTTCAGAACAACTTATATTCGCTGGTGACTTTAACTGTGTCCTCACTCCCAAAGACCAGACGCCGAACTTCAATCCGTCCGCCGAGCTTCGGACTCTTATTGAAGAGTTAAATTTAATAGATTCTTGGGAGCTTAGACACGGTGACAGGCCCGGATTCACTTTCGTTACAGGCCACTCAGCTAGCTGCATCGATAGAATCTACGTGTCATCAAATATGAGGGAACATGTTTTGCAGGCAGAGCTATGGCCGACTGTCTTCACAGATCATGTGGCATATATATGTACCGTCAATTTAGCCAAACAAGGGACGTACAGGGCAAGGGGACCCTGGAAACTGAATGTAGCGTGTTTACCAGAACCCGGGTGTCACACAGTCTTCCGCAATACGTGGGCAGACTGCGAACGAAAGTTTCCCGCGTACGATTCTACCATTACGTGGTGGGTAAAATGTGCGAAACCCCCCTTAACAAAAGCGATGAAGAATTATTCCCGAGATCGATGTGCCTGGCAGAAGCAAACCCTGGAATTTTACTTTCAGTGTTTAAGAGATTTATATCGAGAAGATGCAACAGTAATAGCAAATCGTATGCATATTAAAAGAATACAGGCTACGATTCTCACCCTCAAACGGAAGCAATTGGAAGGCTGTAAAGTCAGGACGCGTCTGCAAAACGCTGTACAGGACGAAACGACATCAATGTACCATGTTATTCGTGAACAGAAAAGGGGGCGCAGAAAGATATTGACAGAACTGCACACTGCAAATGGTCGACTCATAAACCAACAGCGCGACATACGAGACGAGATTTACAAACATTTCACAGCACAGTTCACGGAACACCCAGTGCATATGGCGGCGCAGCAAGTTCTTCTGGCACGCCGTTTTGCGACATTGAGCACGGCAGAAGCAGACGGCCTCGCTGCAGTCATAACTGAAGATGAAGTAGAGGACGCCATTCGAGGGAGCCCACAGAATAAATCGCCTGGCCCCGACGGATTACCGGCTGAGTTTTATCGAACCTTTCGTCACCATTTAGTTCCAAAGCTGACCTTGGTTTGTAATGATATCTTAAATGCTGGAAGTGATATCTTAAGGGAATTCTGTGAGGGCATAGTGGTATTGGTACCCAAAACCCAAGCGGGAAAGACAGTCGACAATCTCCGACCGCTTACATTACTTAATGCCGATTATAAGATATTCGCGCGGGTCATGATGCAGCGATTCAGTACGGTACTTAGTACTGTCACGGGGGCCTACCAGACGAGCGTTGGGAACACTAGAAACATACAGCAGACGTTAAGTGCATATAGAGATATCATAGCTACAGCCGCCGCTTGCGACATGCGATGCGCTCTTGTCTCGTTAGATTTTGAGAAAGCATTCGATAAAATCAGTCATTCATATCTTCTGTGCGCGATGGCAGCAATGAATTTTCCACGGAAAGTTATTGACACTGTTACACTCCTGCTGCGAAACGGTACGTTCAAGATCTGTCTCAACGGACAACTCAGTAAACCTATTAACATCGCTCGGTCGGTACGACAAGGTTGCCCGATGTCAATGGCTTTGTTTGCAGTTGCTCTTGAACCCTTACTGTTCTCCCTGGCGCAAGACCTTCCGGGAATACGCATACATGGCCAGAAGATCGTATGCCAGGCATTTGCGGATGACGTCAGTTTCGTGGTGACGAAAGCTGACGATTTGGAACGCGCGTTTCAGCTGATATCCACTTATGCAGCCGCATCAGGAGCGAAAGTCAACTGTAAAATGTCTGGCATTATGGAACTTGGTAGAGGACTCGAACTTGGCAATAGCCAATCACTAAAAAGAATGACAACATTTAAATGTCTCGGCATTGAATACACGCGCACCATCCGCTGCACGTCTGCTCTTAATTATCGAAAATTATTGGCACAAATTCGGGCCGGCATACGGCAACATCAATTGCGAAATCTCAACGCCATACAAAGAGTGCTTTTAGTCAATACTTACATTGTTTCTAAAGTGAATTATGTCGCACAAATCCTACCAATACCAAAGGTCATCGCACAACGAATGCTTGCAGCGCTCGGACACTTTGTCAGTAGGGGACACATTTTCAAAGTCCCATTTGCAACTTTGACGCTCCCCTTGGGAAAGGGCGGCCTAAATCTGACTGATGTTTACCACAAAGCGAAAGCATTATATATCAGCAACATGTATAAACAATGGCAACGATCACCAAATTCCTTAACGGCCCACCTTCTCAATGAAATTGCACCTGCCAGCATGACGCTTCCGGTAAACGTAAGTCACATCCCGACTGCATTTAGCCACTTTAGTACTTTTTTCCTCGAATACAGCTATATTCAAAGCAACATACCTGAGAATGTTCTTTACAGGGTCAAAGCACTTTACAGCTGCCTGACGGACAGTAAGCCGCGCAACAGAATAGAAGTGAAGTATAGAGACTGCAACTGGGCCAAGATCTGGGAAAACATTCATGACGCACACTTACCATCGCAGGTGCGGTCTACATGGTACATGGCGGTCAATAGGATCATACCGACAAATTCAAAACTACACATGATCCACTTGGCAGACACTCCGAATTGCGTTCACTGTCCTCTACTAGATACCATCGAACATCGCTTTCTATGCGACAATGTGAAGGACATCTGGCTTCTCTTTGCACGGAAGCTCTCAAGTATGCTGCGTACTGCACCTAGGATGATTACTCCAGCTGGACTCCTCACTCCTGATGCCGTTCCATACCCTCCGGCAACACGACGAGCAGTCAATTGGCTTCAAGGTCAGACGGTGTATTATATATTATCGGCGCCAGAAAAAAATAAAGAAGACTATTGGCTATACCTAATAACTCAACACCAGAAACTTCAACGAATCGACAAATATAGAGAAAAATATGCTTCCTTTCTCCTCCGAACGTTGACGTAGAGAGATATTCCTCCAGGGCGCCGTCGCAGTCCGGAAACTCTGATGGATGGCCCTTTCACGACTATGATAGTCGCAATTAGGATTCGGATTGCGGCGATCGAACGGCCACGAATATGAAACGGACCACCCCGACAGTGGTGACGCTTTGGGGGATGATGCCTCTCCTGTCGAGAGCTCTGCGAGCCTGTTCTACGAGATCCCCGTCGAATTTTGTAGATCTAATATTCAAATTATAAATTATTCGTTTCTTGTTTATTCAATTAGTAAGATTCGTTTATTGAAAAGAAGACGTATTGATGTTATGTTTGACCTTCTCCTGTCAGAGGAAGAGAAGAGTTGTTCCTTCTTGCTGTGGAAGACTCCAGCATCACAAGTTTATTTTCACACATTCAGTCTCCCTCGGAAAGTGATGAGTTTTCTAACATTCCTGCAGAATATTTCATTTGCTTCATTTTCCACATCACATATAGTGGTACACCAAATAACCACATGGATACTGAAGAGAATCCATTTGTTTCACGATTAATTTTTTATTTCAACGGAGATTTTTGCTAATGGCGGAGAAGCCGAGCCGATGAATGCACTTTTGGCGAGCGTGAGGACGGGCTAGAAGGGGTGGATAGAGGCCTGAATAAAAAAAAAAAAAAAAAAAAAAAGTGGCAGAGCGCTGGTCTAGTAAACCAGAGGTCGTGAGTTCGATCCTCACAGGAGGCAAATGAATTCTGTAACAGCCCCTCCTACAGTAGCCCTTTCGAAAAAAGCGGTCAAGGATAAAAAGATTGTTGAAGGGGTGCGGTATTTAAGAAATGCTCTAGCAAATGAATAGTGCGAATGGTGCTATTAAAGCAGCCACCAGAAACTGCTGCTTTTGGCAGTCTCTGGAGAATGCCGCCGTGAAATAGTTCTTGTGATGTATTTTCTACCCCTGATAGAGACCCTCGCGGTTGTCGTCGTCGGCGGCGCCGCCGCCGCTTTGGTAATAGCGGCAACTCGCCATTGTATGACATAGGGTGAGGTACCTTCTGCAACCGACTGAGATGGCAGTAAGCGATTGAAGCTGATTTGCAACCTCTTGTTTGATCAGCGTCATAAGGGCTTGAATGTAACTTGCGATGGGACACAGCAAGAAGTAGCGTCGCCTTTTTAGTACTGAAATTGGAGATGGAGAATTGCGTCAAAGGTGGGAAATTCATTCCGGCAAGCGTACAAATGGCGAAAATGAGGTGTGTGTGGGGAAGCATATTAGGCCAGTGACCGTGTGGCCTAATGGATACGGCGTCGGACTTCGGATCCGAAGATTGCAGGTTCGAATGCTGTCACGGTCGAGTTTTTCCAGTTCTGCAAAAGATGCATGCTGTTTTACTGAGTTGTTTGAGTACTACAAATCTAGTTGAAAGTTGCTGCTGTCCGCTTCCTGGCTGCAAACCGGCGTCTACCTGAAGCTCAAGCAAGACAAAGGGGTTGTGTAGCGAAATTTTCGGCACAGTGCCGACCAGGAGAGATTTTTGGAACTACTGCGTCTGACTCAGGACCCAAGAGCTACGCCACAGGCGTCTGCGCACAGTCGAGCATGTGTGTTGAATAATGGTGCTGATAGCCACGTATCATTTCAAGTAGATTTGATGCCTTTCTGAAAATTTATTTCATTGAATAGGATTGTAGCTCATTTGTGGCAGCAGGAAATAAGCTGTAGTCAAAAGGATCTTCCATAGATGGTCGCAGGTCGCATAAATACTGTATGGCTCGTGACGCGTTGTGTGGAGCCTGGCTAGCTCAGTCGGTAGAGCATGAGACTTTTAATCTCAGGGTCGTGGGTTCGAGCCCCACGCTGGGCGGCGCAAAATTTTCTGTCTACGCGGGTGCAACCTGCGCCCCTCTCGTGAGCCTTGCGTAATGAACGTAACGGGTTACGACGATGCCTAGCTTCGTATGAATATCAGAGGAATGGTTTTTGAAGCTGAAAGTAGCTCTGAAATGAAATAAATGTGTTGTTTTGGAATTTTAGGCGTACATCGATATCGTGTGAGATGTGTAGGAAAGCAGCAGCTGTGCTAACTAAATACAAATAATGGTCGCTAGTGCGGTGCGTTTTCAGCTGAAGGGCTCCGATTAACTGGTCCATAAGAATAAAGTACCCGAATTGTGCGCTAGGCGGCGCCCCTTTAGCTCAGTGGCAGAGCGCTGGTCTAGTAAACCAGAGTTCGTGAGTTCGATCCTCACAGAAAGCAAATGAATTTTTTAACAGCCCCTTTTACCGTAGATCTTTCGAAAAAAGCGGCCAAGGATAAAAAAAATTATCAGTGGGTGCGGTATTTAAGAAATGCTCTCGCAAATGAATAGTGCGAATGGTGCTATTAAAGTAGGTACCAGAAACTGCTGCTTTTCCAAAACCCAGGCGATCATTGTAGGCAAAACCACCTCATCCTTCCGCCTCCTTGATTTCTATCTCACCGTCTATGGCCGTCCCATCGCCCTCACTCCCACCCTTAAGTACCTTGGAGTCACCCTCGACCGTCGCCTCTCCTGGACTCTCCATCTCCAGACAATCCAAGCCAAGGCACGTTCCCGCCTCCGTCTCCTCAAGCTCCTTTCCGGCCGTACGTGGGGTCTGGACCCCTCCACCGTCCTCCACACCTATACATCCCTCATCCGCCCTATCCTTTGTTATGCCCATCCAGCATGGATCTCCGCTCCCCCTACCTTTTATAAATCCCTTCAAATCCTTGAACGCCATGCTCTCCGCCTCGCCTATCGCATCCGTCTCCCCTCCCCCACGCGGATCCTCTACGATCTCATCCCCTTCCCCCACCTCCTCCTTTTCCTTGAAAGGATACGGATCCTGTACACCTCCCGCAAACTCGATCCTCCTCACCCGCTCGTCTCCCCGATCCTCTCCCACCCCCGCCCGCTGCCGCGCCTGTATTCGCACGTCCCACCCGGTCTCCATCTCTCCGCCCTCCTTACCCTCTCCCAAGGTGGCTTCCGCCAGCTCCCTCTCCCTGATGATGCCCTCCTCCCCTCCATCTACCCCTCCTACCAACTTTGATCCTCCCAACCTCTTCCTGTACTTACTCCTCTGGGCACCCTCCCCCCCTTCTCTCCCTTTTCCCTCACTCCTCCTTTTCTCGCCCCTCGTCCCCCGGGCCTCCCCTCCCCTGTCCCTATCCTCCTGTCCCCGTCTCCTAAGCCGTGGCATCCTCTTTTCCTCCCCTCTCCCCCTCCTCTCCCCTGTTCCCCTCTTGGCAGGTCCCCGGACTCGCACACGCTCAGTGGACATTCGCGCGCCGGAGATCACCGCCATCAGTGTATCGTGTGTGCCGTCCTGTTTAGTGTTCAGTTTCGCCATCACGCTCCATTGTTCACCAGTGACATCGTCTTCTTCAGTGTTTGTGCGTCGGGTCTCCAGTTCGTAGTGTGGATTGTCATCAAGTGTGAACGGCTTCTTGTGCTTTTATATTCTTGTGTCTCCTATTTTTTCCCGCCGTTTTTCTATGTGATGTCTCTTCTTTGTTTATCTCCATGTACTCTCTTCGGCTGAAGAACGGCGTATTGTGCTGCTGCCAGCCTACCTGGTTGTTCAGGTATCAAAATTACAATAAAGTAAAAAAACTGCTGCTTTTCGCATTCGAGGGCTGGATTCCCTCTCTTCTTCATCGAAGAGTTTCACTGCCTGGGCTACTCTCAGGGTGCACCTTCGACGTGGAAGATCCCCGCCGTTTCCCTGCCGTGTCGTCTGCTTGCCGTCCATACTGCCTGCCGGTGCTCGCCGCCGCCGCCGCCGCTTGGTCGCCGCCTTCCGGTCCTCGCCGCCGCCGCCGTCGCCGCCTGCCGGGGCTCGCCGCCCCCGCCTGGTCGCCGCCTGCCGGTGCTCGCCGCCGCCGCCGCCGCCGCCGCCGCCTGCTGATCGCCGCCGCCGCCGCCGCCGCCGCCGTCGCCGCCTGCCGGGGCTCGCCGCCGCCGCCGCCTGCCGGGGCTCGCCGCCGCCAGCCGGTGCCCGCCGCCGCCGCCGGTGCCCGCCGCCGCCGCCGCCATCCGGTGACGCCTGGTCGCCGCCATCGCCGCCGTCCTGACCCTGGTCTACGGCCGTCTTCGTCTTCATCCGTCTTCGTCTTAGTCTGTCCCCAGTTTCTGTCTTTTCCTCTTCGTTCTGTTCGTTATTGTTTCTCTCTCCCGTCATGTCCGCCCTCACCACCACTGTCACTACTACCACCACCGCCATTGTCTATACCTCCCCTTCCGCCGCCTCCACCACTATAACTTGGTGTGCCCAGTCCCACCCCCCTCCTTCCATTCCGCCTCTCCTCACTCTCCCTTCACCCTCTATCTTTGTCGCCCCCTCTCCCGCTTCTTCCTCCCGCTCCTCTCGTTCTGATCCCTTCCCCCCACTCCCCCAGCCTGTCACTGCAGCTCCGGCTCGGGTGGTGGCCCGTCGGGCCACTGCCCACGCCCAGCTCTCCCCGTCACCTTCGCCATCACCGCCGCCACTGCAACCATCATCGTCATCGCCGCCGTCGCCTTCGCCTTCACCGTCACCGTCACCATCTCCGGCGCCGACTCCGGCCCCGGGACCTGCCCCTCCCCGCCACCTTCCCGTTGTTCCCGTCCCCCACACCTCCTCCTCCGCCGTCAAGCGCCCCTGTGGCACTCCTGCTTCCTCTGCCTCCAAATAGGCTGCGACTCGTCCTCCTTCCCCCACCCATGATGCCATGGAAGTCTCCCCGCCTCTCCCTGCCCCCTCATCCTCCTCCTCTCTCCCTTCCTCCTACCGCTACCTCCTCTCCCGTCCTGATCCCTCTCTCCTTGAAGCCTGGAAGTTCACCCTCTTCCTTCGCCAGCATTGTCCTGGTGCCCCCATCTCCCTCCTCACTCCTCGCCACGATTCGGTCCTCATCTCCTCCCACAGCCCAAATCTCCACACCTACCTCCTTTCCCGCATCCCTGTCACCCGCTTTGGCCCTCATGCCTCTCTCACCCCAGCTCCTTCACCACCTCTCTCCCGCCAACCCCAACCTCCGCGTCGCCCGCCAACTCTCACCGCCGTGATCACTCGGCTTAGTCCAGTGATCACGGAGGAGGAGGTGTTGGCGGACCTCCAGGAGCATCCCCAATTGGAGGTGCGTGCGGTTCGCCGCATACATAACGCTGCCGGCCCCACCCGCCTTACGCGGGTTTTTTCTGAGCACGCCCCCTCCATTGACCGTCTCCTGAAGGAGCGTGCCCTCCTTTTTAACCAGCGGTACAAGGTCGACCCCTCCCGTTGCCCTCCTCAATCCCTGCGCTGCCAGAGGTGTCTGCGCTATAACGCGCACCCCACAGCTGACTGCCGCGAGGCCCCCACCTGCCCGCATTGTCGGCAAGCGCACTTCCTCAGGCAGTGCCCTAACCTCCAATCCCCTCCTTCCTGCAATACCTGCAATCTCCCCCATCCCATCTACTCCCAAAAGTCTAAAGCCCGACCCCTTCCAACCACTCCTGAACTCACCGTCCCTGTCCGTCCCCTGGACGCCCCCGCCCCTCCTGGCAATTCCCTTCGTCCCCTCCCCCCACCGCTGAGGACATCATCAGGTTCCTTACCATCGTCCTCCAGAATGTTCATCCTTTTCAGCGCCCACACACCCTCCAACAGATCTCCATCGCCGCCCGTTCCATATTCCAACTCAAGATGTACGCCACCTACTCCAACAACCAGGCCCATTTCACCTTCTCCCGCCTCGACACCCTCGTCTAAATCCCTATCATGGCGCGACAGCAATGTATCCTTTTCAACAACATCCGCTCCCTAGCCACCAACAGGAACCTCTTCCTGCACACCCTTGCCACCCACCGCGTGGATGCCTTCCTCCTTAATGAAACCTTCCTCCAACCCCACCACACCATTCACACTTCGCCCTACCTCCTCCACCGCTCCGATAATCCCCTCCCAATTGCGCGTGGCGGAGTTGCCATTGGTCACCACCGCCAGATCCCCGTTCGGCTCCAACCTCTCCTTCCCGACCCCACCGAACACCTGATCCTTAGTCTCTTCTTCCCCGGCCTTACCGTTACCTGCGCCACCATCTATGTCCGCCCCAACGCTCCTATTCCCTTCGACTTCCTCTCCCACGTCGATCGTACCTTTTCCTCCTACGTGATCGCCGCCGACCTCAACATCCATAGTCGTTCCGCTGCCCAGTTACGGCGATGGCATCGGTTCCTCTCCACCCTTCAAGGTGACCTCGTCCCCATCCCCCGGCATACCCGTCCTGAATCCAACTCCACTCCTGATGTTATCCTCTCCTCCCCCAACCTCCTTGGCCGCATAACGGTGGATATCCTGGAGCCTATTGGTAGCGACCATCTCCCTGTCCTCCTCACCGTTTCAGACGGTCGTCGCCCTCGCCCCGACCCTCGTACTGACCCTCCCCCTAAGTATGTCCACGACTATTCCCGAACCGACTGGAATGCCTACCAGGATACCCTTTCCACCCAGGTCGATAGCCACCCTCTCACCTACCACCACCCTGACGATGTCACCCATGCCGCTTCCTTTCTCCAGCAGACCTTGTCTGAGGCCGTGGAGGCCCACGTTCCTACTGTCGCCATCCACCCCCACCGTCCTACCTTACCCACACGGGCCGTTCTCCTCCTCCGTGAATCCCATCGTCTCTACCGTGCCTTCCTCCGCACGCGTGACCCGGACACACTACGACGCCACCGACAACTCCAGCGACACGTTCGTAATTTGCTCGCGGCTACGAAACGCCGGGACTGGCGACAGACATGCACCCGTTTAAATGCAACCCTACCAATCAACTCGTCCAAGTTCTGGTCGGCCTTCCGTCGCCTTACCGGAACTAAACCCTCCCCCTACTACCCTTTTCTCCACGATGATCACCCATTCCCTGACACCCTTATTAAGGCCAATCACTTTGCCTCCTACCTCTCCGATGTCTTCTCCATCCCCGACGATCCCCAGTTCGATTACTCCCTCTTCCCGGATATCCGCGATCGAACTGACACCTCTGTCCCTCCCCTCGCTCCTGGTTTCCAGTACTTGGACAACATTACACACACGGAACTCAATGCCCCTTTCACTACACAGGATCTCATTGTTACACTCCACACCAAACGCAACACCGCTCCTGGTCACGATCGTGTCACCTACCGTCACCTTCGTGAAGCTCCTGTCGCATCCACCAGCATCTCCGCCAGCACCGCCTCCTTCCCGTCACCCAGTGTGGCTTTCGGCCGTCCTTCTCTTCCGACGACCTTCTCCTTCACCTCACTCACCTCCTTTCCGAACAGCTTAATTCCCGCCGCTCCGCAATCTTCCTCTCCCTGGACCTCGAACGTGCATATGACCGCGTATGGCATTCCGGTCTCCTCTTCAAGCTCCAAACCTTCGCCCTTCCCATTAACTACGTCCGTCTGATCGGCTCCTTTCTCTCCCGCCGTCCTTCCTATGTCACCATCCATAACACCGATTCCTACACCTTTTTCCCCTCCGCCGGTGTGCCCCAAGGCTCCGTCCTCTCCCCCCTTCTGTACCTGTTGTACACGGCGGACATGCCGCCGCCGTCACCCCCCGTCCACCTTCTCCAGTTTGTCGATGGCACCGCCCTCCTTGCCCTTGCCCCCACCCTACAGCGCTCCCAACGCCTTCTCCAATCCCATCTTGACCGGTTCACCGCTTGGTGCAACCAGTGGTTGCTCAAGGTCAATCCCTCCAAAACCCAGGCGATCATTGTAGGCAAAACCACCCCTTCCTTCCGCCTCCTTGATTTCTATCTCACCGTCTATGGCCGTCCTATCGCCCTCACTCCCACCCTTAAGTACCTTGGCGTCACCCTCGACCGTCGCCTCTCCTGGACTCCCCATCTCCAGACAATCCAAGCCAAGGCACGTTCCCGACTCCGTCTCCTCAAGCTCCTTTCCTGCCGCACGTGGCGTCTGGACCCCTCCACAATCCTCCACACCTATAAATCCCTCATCCGCCCTATCTTTTGTTACGCCCATCCAGCCTGGATCTCCGCCCCCCCTACCTTCTATAAATCCCTCCAAATCCTTGAACGCCATGCTCTCCGCCTTGCCTATCGCATCCGTCTCCCCTCCCCCACGCGAATCCTGTATGATCTCATCCCCTTCCCCCACCTCCTCCTTTTCCTTGAAAGGATACGTATCCTGTACACCTCACGTAAACTTGATCCTCCTCACCCACTCGTTTCCCCGATCATCTCCCACCCCCGCCCGCTGCCGCGCCTGTATTCCCACGTCCCACCCGGTCTCCATCTCTCCACCCTCCTTACCCTCTCCCAAGGTGGCTTCCGCCAGCTCCCCCTCCCTGATGATGTCCTCGTCCCCTCCATCTACCCCTCTTATCAACTTTGATCCTCCCCCCCCACCTCCTATGTCCTCTCCTTTAGGCACCCTCCCTCACTCCCTTCCCTTCCCTCCTCTTTCCTATCCCCCCTCCCTCCTCCCCTCTCCACCGGGCTTCCCCTCCCCCTTCCTCTCTCCTTTGCCCATTGCATCTCTGCTCCCCCCTCTCCCATTCCCCTTCCCATTCCTCCTCCTCCACCTCCTCTCTTGGCAGGTCCCCGGACTCGTACACGCTCAGTGAACATTCGCGCGCCGGAGATCATCGCCGTCAGTGTTTCGTGTGTGTGCCTTCGTTTGTGTGTAGTGTTGTTCGCCGTCACGCCCCCACCGTTCACGTACCGTCGCCATCATCCATGTTCTCTGCATCGTGTCGCCCAGTGTTAGTGATGTTTCTCGTCCAGCGTGAACGGCTACATGTTTTTTCGATTTTTAGTGTCTACATTTTTTTTGCCCATCGTTATTACTGTCTACTCTGTGCCACCTTTCTGTACTACTTGTTGTAACACTCAAGGCTGAAGAGCGGCGTATTGTGCTGCTGCCAGCCCGCCTTCGTATAAGGTGTTAAAATCACAATAAAGAAAAAAAAAAAAATCTGCTGCTTTTGGCAGTCTCCGGAGAATGCCGACGTGGAATACTTAGTTCTTGTGATGTATTTTCTACCCCTGGTAGAGACCCTCGCGGTTGTCGTCGTCGTCGTCGTCGGCGCCGCCGCCGCTTTGGTAATAGCGGCAACTCGCCATTGTATGACATAGGGTGAGGTACCTTTTGCAACCGACTGAGATGGCAGTAAGCGATTGAAGCTGATTTGCAACCTCTTGTTTGATCAGCGTCATAAGGGCTTGAATGTAACTTGAGATGGGACACAGCAAGAAGTAGCGTCGCCCTTTTAGTACTGAAATTGGAGATGGAGAATTGCGTCAAAGATGGGAAATTCATTCCGGCAAGCGTACAAATGGCGAAAATGAGGTGTGTGTGGGGAAGCATATTAGGCCAGTGACCGTGTGGCCTAATGGATAAGGCGTCGGACTTCAATCCGAAGATTGCAGGTTCGAATCCTGTCACGGTCGAGTTTTTCCACTTCTGCAAAAGATGCATGCTGTTTTACTGTGTTGTTTGAGTACTGAAAAACTAGATGAAAGTTGCTGCTGTCCGCTTCCTGGCTGCAAACGGGCGTCTACCTGAAGCACAAGAAGACAAGGGTGATCTGTAGCGAAATTTTCGGCACAGTGCCGATCAGGAGAGTTTTTGTTGGAACTACTGCGTCTGATTCAGGACCCAAGAGCTACGCCACAGGCGTCTGCACACAGTGGAGCATGTGTGTTGAATAATGGTGCTGATAGCCACGTATCATTTCAAGTAGATTTGATGCCTTTCGGAGACAATTTTTCATCGAATAGGATTGTAGCTCATTTGTCGCAGCAGGAAATAAGCTGTAGTCAAAAGGATCTTCCAAAGATGGTCCCATCAGTAATGTATGGCTCGTAACGCGTTGTGTGGAGCCCGGCTAGCTCAGTCGGTAGAGCATGAGACTCTTAATCTCAGGGTCGTGGGTTCGAGTCCCTCGCTGGGCGGCGCCAAATTTTGTGTCTACGCGGATGCAACCTGCGCCCCTCTCATGAGCCTTGCGTAATGAAAGTAACGGGTTACGACGATGCCTAGCTTCGTATGAATAACAGAGGAATGGTATTTGAAGCTGAAAGTAACTCTGAAATGAAATAAATGTGTTGTTTTCGAATTTTAGGCGTACATCGATATCGTGTGAGATGTGTAGGAAAGCAGCAGCTGTGCTAACTAAATACAAATAATGGTCGCTAGTGCGGTGCGTTTTCAGCTGAAGGGCTCCGATTAACTGGTCCATAAGAATAAAGTACCCGAATTGTGCGCTAGGCGGCGCCCCTTTTGCTCAGTGTCAGTTCCGCTTTAGACGCCGTGCAGTGTGGACGTGCCTAGTCTTCCGCTCCGCCGTAGCGTTACGTATAGTGGACTATCGTTTTTGTTACGTGTTGTGTTGCAACTTCTGAGAGTATTTCTCCGTCGTTGTTTCGTACCTTGTGTTACTTTCTGTCCTTATTTCAGTGTTTTTTGTGTAGCGGTTTCGACCGCATATTTTGAAAATGTCGTCCCAGGTTATTCCTCGTCAGGCTACAGTTAGTTTTGCTTTTGACAAGTCAACCCGCCATGTGCAACCTAGTTCTCTTGAGATTCATGATTGGTTGGTAGATACCTTTGGTGTTCATTCGGATCAGGTGCACACTGCTTATTTTGATACCGAACTGTATGTTTTCTTTGTTAAGTTTATGGACCCACTTCAGGTTGATAAAATTCTTTCTAAATATGGTCATCAAGTTCTCTTTCGGCATCGGGATGATTCTGTAAGTACCGTGCTGCTTTCCAATGCTTCCATCACGTATACCAATGTTCGTGTTTACAACCTTCCACCGGAGGTGGATAATGTCTATCTTAAGGAGGGTCTACAGAAGTATGGTGATGTAAAGAGCATTCGCCTTGAACGCTGGTCAAGCCAACATCGCCTGCAATGTTACAGTGGTATTCGTTCAGTCGAAATGCACGTTAAGCAGAATATTCCATCTCACCTGCAGATCGGTGGATATCGTGTCCATGTAACATATAGTGGTCAGGTTGGCACCTGTTTTTTGTGCAATGAAAGTGGTCACGTGCGTACCGACTGTCCGCGGAGAGTTTTTGTTTTAAAAAATTCTCTCGAACAGCGTCGCAAGTTAACGGTCGCTGACCTCGTTGCAGGTGGTTCTGCTCTTGGTGTAGCACAGTCCAGTGGTAGTAGCGCCCCGCCACAGGTTTTGCGCACCCCTGATACAGAATTTCCTCCTTTGCGTGCTAAATCTGATGTTGTTCCGTCTGTCCCTCAGGTGGGTGTGCCACTTTTGAATAATAAGAGGCGTCGCCCACACGATGGAAATAGTACGGATGAGGATCTCCCTGAGATGCCCCAGTCCGAGCGACCGGCATCCTCCGAGCCACTGTGTACTGTAGCTGCTCCCTGCCCTCCTGAGGTAGCGGTTCCGGTGGCGGCTGCTGGCGCCCCTCCGGCCTCCGACGCAGCTTCTCTCGAGTCGGGTCGTCGGTCGGGCCTGTTGGCGCCGTCTTCCGAACCGACTTCGATGTCACAACAAGTGGAGCCGCGACAACTTCCTGCTTCGCTGCCCCATACCTCTGCCAGCGGAGCTGCTCCGCTTCCTTCCAACTCTGCGGCCTCGGACCTTCCTGCTCACGTTTCGCCTCCGTGCAGTCCATGTTTGCCGGAAGCTAGTGCAGGTGTTGACCATTCCGTTTTGTCGGATGTTTCCCCCACGACCCCGGATCCCGCATGTGGACCGGCGCGGGTGGTGTCGGATACAGAACTTGACCCTCCTACGTCACCGGCGGCTGAAGTTTCCTTGCCCGTCAGCCGACGCAAGTTACGCGTTCAGCCGAACGTTAATGCTGTTCGTAAAAAACCGAAACGTAAGGGATCCGCGGAACGGGGTAGCAGTCCCCCTCCCTCGGATGCCTCCGTCACCCCTGCTATGGACTGTGACGCTGGTGCGTCGGTGTAGGTGATTTGTTTTCTCGCTTTTCTCTCTATGGTTCAAGCATACACCTTTCTTACCTTAAATGTTAACCG
This sequence comes from Schistocerca piceifrons, assembly GCF_021461385.2. Classification (NCBI taxonomy): domain Eukaryota; kingdom Metazoa; phylum Arthropoda; class Insecta; order Orthoptera; family Acrididae; genus Schistocerca; species Schistocerca piceifrons. Next base: position 9,885,010 of record NC_060144.1, read on the forward strand.
TATTGAGTCCGACGTTCGCATTGACTCTTTGCGGCAGTTTATTTACGACGCCTGTGCGGACGTAGTGTTTTTGCAGGAAGTGTTGTTTTCTGATCTCTCTCTACCTGGATTTCAAACTGTTTTTAATGTCGCGCCGGAATATTCAACAGGAACTGCTCTTTTCTTTCGAGAGGGCATTCCTATTACTGACATTGAATTCCTTGACTCTGGCCGTGGGATTGGTTGTCGTCTTTTTGATCTCCGCCTCGTTGTTTTGTATGCCCCCTCTGGTTCGGGTCACACTGTGGCTCGATCGCGCTTTTATAAAGAAGAGCTTATTTATCTTTTGCGCCAGAGTCCTCGGAGTCTCCTGCTCGGAGGCGATTTTAATTGTGTTTTACGCCCTGCAGACCAGTCCCCCAATTTTAATTATTGCCGTGATTTACATGACTTAGTTCGTACGATGCATCTGCGTGATGTATGGGAACACAAATATCCAACCCTGGTGAAATATACGTTTTTTACCGCGTCCTCATGCAGTAGACTCGACAGATTCTATTTATCTGATTTTTTATGTGATAAAATTCTTTCTGTCGATGTTATTCCTACTAGTTTTTCTGACCATTGTGCTTTTACTGCAACTGTAAATCTTAGTCGCCAACCTGCAAAACTTTCTCGTTCCCAGTGGATGTTACATGTTTCCCACCTTGCCGACAGTGCTATGGATGATGTTATAAGTGGCGTGTGGGAGCGATGTCTTCGCTCTGTCCCGCGATACCCCTCCTTGCTGGTTTGGTGGACTGCGTTTGCCAAGCCCAAGGTTCGTCAGACTTTGATTTTCTACTGTGCTGCTAGCACGCGTGATTTTAAGAACACGTATGCATATTACTACTCTGTCCTGCGTGAACTATATGACGCGGCGGGTACCTCTCCACTGCGGATCCATGATGTTCGTCGTATTAAAGCCAAGCTCTTGAGCCTTAAACGACGACAGATGGATGGTCTGCGAGTTAAGTCGAAACCTCACTCTCTTGTTGAAGGTGAACTGACATCCTTGTACCACCTGCTACGGCATCAGACTCGTCGTCGTCGCTCCTTCATCTCTTCTCTTACGGTGGATGATGGGCGACAGCTTAGTGCACAGGAGGAAATGGTTCGTGCTCTTCATCAGTATTACACTAGTCTCTATTCTGCCGATGATTCTGGTGAGTCTCTTTCGGATGATGTCTTTGGGGATCTAACTGCGACGATCGCGCCTGACGCGAACGGCGAATTTCTCCGGGAGTTCCAGGTAGATGATGTTTTCGATTTTATTGCTCGCTCTCCGTCCAGTAAATCGCCGGGTCCAGACGGCCTGCCTAAAGAATTTTATCTCCGTTTTTGGCCTCTTTTGGGTGGCATTTTTACGCAGATTTTAAATGAGATTGTCAGAGGGATGGATGTGCCTGCCGATTTTAAAGTAGGGAAAATTGTTTTAATTCCGAAGTCCTCTGGTCGTTTATCTGCTGCCAATCTTCGTCCGCTCACATTGCTGAATTTTGACTATAAGACAGCTGCTAGAGCGCTCAATAGCCGGCTGTCTTCTCTGCTTCGAGGTGTGATTGGTGCACATCAATGTTGTTTTCATGATAGATCTATTCTGACACCAGTAGCCGAATATCGGGATGTTGTCTCGGTTGCGGCGGTTACAAACGTACATTGTGCCTTTGCCTTCCTTGATTTTTATAAGGCTTTTGATCACGTCAGTCATGTGTTTTTAGATCGTGTTTTAGGTACAATAGGTTTTAACGCTTCATCACGTGGTGTTCTTGGCAATTTGTACAGGGGAATAACAGCTCGGGTGTCAGTCAATGGGCAGCTGACGCCGCCCATTGCTATCCGCCGCGGAGTGCCTCAGGGTAGTCCGCTCTCTATGTCTTTATTCGTTTTGTCCCTGGAACCGCTGCTTCGGACTATTGCTCTCAAGCTTCAGGGTATGTCCCTCTCTGGTGGGAAGCTCTCGGTTAAGGCATATGCGGATGATGTCGTTGTTCTCCTCCGTCAACGAGATGATATCCCGTTGTTGAAAGGGGCAGTTGATGCATACTGTCGTGTCTCTGGAGCGCGTCTCAATCAGGGTAAATGTAAGTTCCTTGATATTCGAGGATTTCGCGATGCTGACGTCCCTTGGGCCACTTTTGTCGATCGCCATACGTCCTTGGGGATTATCATTGATCGGTGTCCTCTAAAAATGGCGGCTCTCAATTGGAAATCTGTCACCGAGAAGATACAGGGGGCTCTGATGGTCCATGAGCAGCGCTCTGCTACCATTTTGCAAAAAGTCCGAATTTTAGACACCTACGTCCTATGTAAAGCTTATTATGTTGCTCAGCTGTTCCCACTTCCCATGATGGTGGCGAAAAGGTTGCGCCAATTGTCTAGCAGGTTTATATGGAAGGGCCATCTATTCAAGTTACGTTACGAGGTAATGACGAAACCGCGTATCTCCGGAGGCTTGGGCCTCTCTGACATTACTCGCAAGGCGTCTGCTTTGTACGTCCGCCGAACGACTCTAATTGTTACGCAAGAAGTGACTTCAATTACATCCAGGCTTTTTACTGTTGTGCGTCCGGCGAGCCTTGCTCCACCTGTCGATGTCGGACGCCTAAATTTTAAGTTGAAACACATTCGGGAATTTTACATTGCGGTGAGTTACCTCGGTGACGTCTTCTTGCGGCGACCGGTGCCAACGACCAAGAGCTTGATTGCCCGCTGGGAGGGGCTGGCCAGTCCCAATCCAATAGAACTGGCGTCTCCATCCGTGTCCTGGAGGAACGTCTGGAAGAACGTTAGTCTGCCGATCCACTCTATGGCCGTGGCGTCCACGTGGTATAGGGTAATAAATAATTTGGTTCCCACCAATGTACGACTGCACCGTATTGGTCTTTCTGACACGGACACCTGTACTCGGTGTGGTCTCCTGGATACCCTTGAACATCGATTCACCTGCTGTGGGCACCTTGCTAATTGGCGTTGGCTCAGGAAACAACTTGCTTTTGTCACTAGGTCTGCTGAAGCCGCTTATACTATTGACATCATCGTCCGGCCCGATTCTTCCTTTTTTCCGCGGACGAAGCTCCATACCGTCATGTGGTTGATTGGCCATTTCGTACATTTTGTCAACAGTTGTCATGAAGAGGATGGACACCTAGCGTTTCGGCAGTACATGCTTACTGCTTACTGGCAGCGCTTGCGATTGCCAGGCCTCCGAGATGATTTTGCCAATATGCTTAGCCTGACATTTGAAAGAGAGGGTGTTGGCTAAGGTCACCTGTGTGAGCCATTTTCTTTTATACTGTTTCTGGATTTGCCGCCTTTATATATGTTTCTTCTCTACACCAGGACTGAAGTTTTCGTGTTTTAATCTTTATTTCAGTCAGCAGTCTACATTATATAGTCATGTTTTAGGATTTTAATTTCAGTACTGTAAAAAAAAAAAAAAAAAAAAAAGTGGCTAGGATACCTGGCTCTCACCCAGGAGGCCCGGGTTCGATTCCCGGTACCGGAAAAGCGCGAAAAAAAAAAAAAAAAGTGGCAGAGCGCTGGTCTAGTAAACCAGAGTTCGTGAGTTCGATCCTCACAGAAAGCAAATGAATTTTTTAACAGCCCCTTTTACCGTAGATCTTTCGAAAAAAGCGGCCAAGGATAAAAAAAATTATGAGTGGGTGCGGTATTTAAGAAATGCTCTCGGTGTTCGCTGCCGCCTGCGATCATGGACGCCCCAACTACCACCATCATGTACTCCTCTCCTTCACGTGCCCCCACTGTAACGTCATGGAGTGCTTCCTCTGGGATTCACCTGTCTCATGCACCTCCCCTACTCACAGCCTCCTCCCCATCTATCTCCTCTCCATCGATGTATCCCCACCTGTACGTCACTCCGGCTCCTACCCCTGCTGCTGCCCCTGCTGCTTCTCCCGCTCCTGCCTCTGTCCCTGCCCCCAACCCCCCTACCCCTCCTGTCGCCCGCCGGGACGACTTTCCCCTCTCCCCCCTGCGACTACCGCTGCTTCCCCTGCCGGAGTCTCCGCCCGCCGCGCCACAGTCGCCGCCACAGAGCGCCCTACCCTCTCATCCGGTGCTACTGCCTCACAGGAGGGCCCTGCCTCCCACCACCTCCCCATCCATCCAGTCCCTCATCCCTCCGCCCAGGCAACGCCCGCCAAAAAATCTTCCAAACGGCCCAGTGGCGACCTCTCCTCTACTCCTTCCTCCAAAAAGCCACTGCCCGCCCCACCTCCCACTGACCCCGTTATGGATACCACCCCACCTCCCTCCTCTCCAGCTCCCTCCCTGTATACCTTTGTCCTAGCCAACCCTGATCCGAAATTCCTGGATGCCCGCACCCTCACCCTTGAAATCCGGAAGTACATCCCCAGTGCACCCATCACCCAACTTATCCCTCGCAGAGACTCTGTCCTCATCAAGTCTCCCTCTCCGTCCTTCCATACTGATCTCCTCTGGCGCCTTCCCCGCATCACCTTTGGGCCCCACGCATCCCTCACCCCATTCCTTACATCCTCCTCTCCTCGTCAACCCCAACCGCCTCGTCGTCCGCCGACCCTCACTGCCGTCATCACAAAACTCAGCCCTGTGGTAACGGAGGCTGAGATGTTGGCGGAACTGAATACCCACCCCTCCCTGGAAGTCCGCTCTGCCCGCCGTATTTACAACTCTTCTGGCCCTACTTTCCTCATGCGTATCTTTCCAGAGTCCGCCTCCTCCATCGACCACCTCCTCACGCAGGGAGCCCTGATTTTCAACCGCCGCCACCCTGTTGACCCATCCCGTTCCCCTCCTCAATCCTACCGCTGCCAGCGTTGTCTTCTGTACAATGACCACCTCACCCAAAACTGCAAGAACCCACCCACCTGCCCCCATTGTAAAGCCTCCCACTTCCTCAAACAGTGTCCCAACCTCGCCTCCCCCCCATCCTGCAACACCTGCAATGAACCTCACCCCACCTATTCCTCCAAATGCAAAGCCAAGCCCCCTCCCACCAACCCTGAACTCACTGTCCCTGTTCGCCCCATTGACCCACCTATCCACCCTAACAATTCCCTCCGCCCTCCCCCTACAGCAGAAGACATCATCCGGTTCCTCACCGTCGTCCTGCAGAACATCCACCCCTTCCAGCGCCCCCACACACTCCAGCAGATTTCCCTCGCTGCCCGCTCTATTTTCCACTTAAACACCTACGCCACGTACTCCCACAACCAGGCCCACTTTACCTTCACCCGCCTAGACACCCTTGTTTAAGCCCCTCTCTCCCCTTCCCACACCCAACCCCATGGCTCGTCAACAGTAACGTCTCCTCTACCTCAACATTCGCTCCCTCCCTGCAAACAAATACCTCTTCATGCGTACCCTCTCCCAGCACCAGGTTGACTCCTTCATCCTTAATGAAACCTTCCTCCAGCTCCACCATGTAGTCCGCATCTCCCCTTATCTCCTTCACCGCACCGACAATCCCCTTCCCCTAGCTCGAGGCGTGGTCGCTATCGGCCCCCTCTGGCGTCTCCCTGTCCGGCCACAACCCCTCCTCAATGACCCAACCGAACACCTCCCCTCAGCCTCTTTTTTCCCTCCCTCACTGTCACCTGTGCCACTATCTATATTCGCCCTTTGACTTCATTTCCCATGTTGACCGTACCTTCTCCACCTATGTGATCGCCACTGACCTCAACATCCACAGCCGTGACCCTGCCTCCCTTCGGCGGTGGCATCAGTTCCTTGCCACCCTCCATGGTGACCTTGTTCCTCTCCCACAACACACCCGTCCTGAAAGTAACTCTACCCCCGATGTTATCCTCGCTTCCCCCAACCTCCTTGGTCGCATTGCCGTTGATGTCCTCGATCCTGTTGGTAGTGACCATCTCCCCGTCCTTCTCACCATCTCCTCTACCCGTCCTGCCACTGCAGCTACCCGCCCACCTGCCCCTCCAAAATCTGTCCATGACTACCACCGTGCCAATTGGGATGCCTACCGGGAATCCATTGCCTTACAGGTTGAAAGCCACCCTCTCACTTTCCACCACCCTGATGACATCACCCATGCCTCTTCCTTCCTTCAGAAGACCATCACTGACGCTGTGGAGGCTCATGTCCCTACCAAACTCATCCACCCTCACCGCACTACACTTCCTCCACAGGCCGTCCTTCTTCTGCGTGAATCCCGCAGGCTCTACCGCTCCTTCCTCCGCACTCGTGACCGGGATACTCTCAGCCACCACCGGCAATTACAGCGACATATCCGGAACCTCCTTACAGCAAAGAAACGCCGGGACTGGCGACAGACATGCACACGCCTCAACTCCAGCCTCCCTGTCAACTCCTCCAAGTACTGGTCAGCCTTCCACCGCCTTACTGGTAGCCATCCCACCCCACATTACCCCATCCTCCATGACGATCGACCCTTTCCTGACAACCTCAGTAAGGCTAACCATTTTGCTTCTCACCTGTCCGAGGTCTTCTCCATTCCTGACGATCCCCATTTTGATTACTCCCTCTTCCCCACTGTCCTTGACCGCACTGACACCTCTGTCCCCCCGCTCGCCCCTAGCTTCCAGTACCAGTACTTGGATCGGCTACCCCCCTCCGACATCAACACTCCCATCACCATGCAAGACATCGCACTCGTCCTCCGCTCCAAACGAAACACCGCCCCTGGTCATGATGGCGTCACCTACCGTCACCTCAAGGAATCCCCTCCATCCTTCCTGTCTGTCCTTGCCACGCTGTACAATGTCCTCCTCTCCACTGGATTTTACCCTGACCTGTGGAAGACTTCCCGTGTCCTGCTGTTCCCTAAGCCTAACAAACCCCCCTCGGCTACCTCTTCCTATCGTCCCATCTGCCTCACCTCAGTGTTCAGTAAGGTCTTTGAGGCCATCCTCTCTCGCCGTATCCACCTCCACCTTCACCAGCACCGCCTCCTTCCTCTTACCCAATGTGGCTTCCGGCCTTCCTTCTCTGCTGCCAACCAGCTCCTTAACCTTACCCATCTTCTTTCCCTCCAACTTAACTCCCGTCGCTCTGCTATCTTTGTTTCCCTTGATCTCCAGAACGCCTATGACCGTGTCTGGCATTCCGGGCTCCTTTTCAAACTCCAGACCTATGCTCTCCCCATCAACTTCGTCCGTCTCGTTGCTTCCTTCCTCTCTCATCGTCCCTCCTATGTGACTATCCACAATTCCAACTCCCGTACTTTCTACCCCTCTGCCGGCGTGCCCCAAGGTTCTGTCCTTTCCCCTCTCCTCTATCTCCTGTGCACTGCTGATATTCCCAAACCTCCCCCTCCTGTTCATCTTCTCCAGTTCGCTGATGACACCGCCTTCCTAGCCCTTTATCCTACCCTTCAACGGTCCCAACGTACCCTCCAAACCCACCTTGACCAATTCACCGCTTGGTGCAACCAGTGGTTCCTCCGTGTTAATCCCTCCAAGACCCAGGCGATCATCATAGGCCGCACCACCCGCTCCTTCCGCCTCCATGATTTCTACCTCACCATTTACGGCCGTCCTATCCACCTCACTCCTACCCTCAAATACCTTGGCCTCACACTCGACCGCCACCTCACCCGGACTCCCCATCTCCTTACCATCCAAAACAAAGCTCACAACCGCCTCCGCCTCCTGAAACTCCTGTCCGGCCGGACGTGGGGTCTGCATCCTTCCATCATCCTTCACACCTACAACTCTATGATCCGCCCCATCCTTTGTTATGCCAGCATCGCTTGGATTTCCGCCCCTCCCCGGTTCTATAAAGCCCTCCAAATCCTTGAACGCCATGCACTCCGCCTCGCCTTCCGCATCCGCCTTCCGTCCCCCACGCGCATCCTCTATGACCTCATCCCCTTCCCCCACCTTCTCCTATTCCTTGAACACATCCGCACACTATATATTGTCCGCCGCCTTGATCCCCCTCACCCCCTGGTGTCTCCCTTCCTCTCCACTCCCACCCAGTTGCCGCGCCTTTACCGTTGTGTCCCTCCCTCTCTCCATATCCACGCCCTCCATCTCCTTTCCCAACACAACTTCCACCGTCTACCACTCCCGGATGATGAGCTTCGCCCTGACATCTACCCTTCCTACCAACTCTAACCCCCTCTTCCTGCCTCCTCTTCAGGGCTCCCTCTCCTCCCCCTCCCTCCTTCTGAGCGGATTTCCCCTCCTACTCCCCGCCCATCTCTTGTGCCTTCTTTCAGTGTCTCTGCGCTCCCTCCTGCCCTGTCTTCCCTTTCCCTCTCCCGCCCCATGTGTCTCCTGCCTCTTCGTGCACCCACGGTTGCCCCTCCTCTCTTCATCCCGCCGCTTCCCCAGCTGCCCCATGCTCTCCCCTCCTTTTCCATCCTCTCTGCCCTCTCCCTCGGCAGGTCCCGCCTGGTAGTTTTACTCTTCGTCGTGTGTGCTCCAAGTGGGTTTTAAGTGTGTTGTTTTCGTAGTGTTTTTAATTCTGTGGCCAACTTTTAAACTGTGCATGCGCATCCAGTGTCTTCTCTGTGTTTTAAGAATCGCAAACTGTGTTTTTTTTAAACTTTCTGGTGACTATTTTAACTGTCCCCAATGAACTTCTACATGTCAGTGATTTTTACCTCCATTTTCTCCCCTTACTCTGTTTTATGTTCCCCTTTTTTTTACCTCCTTATATATGTATTATTTTATTCTTGTTTTAGTTGTCATGTCACTCGGCTGAAGAGCGGCGGATTGTGCTGCTGACAGCCCTCCCCTGCCCATATGGGGCAGGGGCATGAAATCACAACAAAGAAAAAAAAAAAAAAAAAGAAACTGCTGCTTTTGGCAGTCTCTGGAGAATGCCGCCGTGAAATACTTAGTTCTTGTGATGTATTTTCTACCCCTGATAGAGACCCTCGCGGTTGTCGTCGTCGTCGGCGGCGGCGGCGGCGGCGCCGCCGCCGCTTTGGTAATAGCGGCAACTCGCCATTGTATGACATAGGGTGAGGTACCTTCTGCAACCGACTGAGATGGCAGTAAGCTATTGAAGCTGATTTGCAACCTCTTGTTTGATCAGCGTCATAAGGGCTTGAATGTAACTTGAGATGGGACACAGCAAGAAGTAGCGTCGCAGTTTTAGTACTGAAATTGGAGATGGAGTATTGCGTCAAAGATGGGAAATTCATTCCGGCTAGCGTACAAATGGCGAAAATGAGGTGTGTGTGGGGAAGGATATTGCGCCAGTGACCGTGTGGCCTACTGGACAGTCTGGCCTCGGCGTCCGTGCCGTGCGGATGTGCTGTGTTTACGTCGCTGCTGCTGGTGGCCGAGCGCTGTTTGTGGTGAGTTAAACGCTGTAGAGCGTTTCTCTTCTATCTGTCGACGATTCCATTTTGAAAGTGGTAATGGCTGAACTAGTACGAAAAGATACGTTGAAATTTGTCTTCGACAACAGTTTCGGGAGACCTACTTCATTTGAAATAGAGAGATTTCTTGAGGAGACAGTAAAGTTAACGGGTGATGATATTATTGGCATTCATTCATCGATCTGCAGTAGTACGGTGTATTTGAAGCTCAGGAGTGCGACTAAATGCGACCAACTTGTTGAATCCTGTGGAGGTACTTTCAAGTTTAAGCATTCTGATGGCAATGTGGGCGAGGTCAAAGTTTCTCATGCTGGTTTTGGTGTGAGGACCGATCGCGTTTTCGAACTGCCATTTGAGATAACTGCTGAACAAATTAATTCCGTTTTGAAGCCTTATGGAACTATCATTAGTAATGTTGCCGAGCGGTGGTCCTCTGCACATAAATTTCAAGTTTTAAATGGTGTTCGACAGGTCAAAATCGATATGGTCAAGCATATCCCGTCTTATGTCAGTGTCTGTGGCTACAGAGCTATCGTGATATACGAGGGGCAACCGCGAACATGCGCGGGTTGTGGTTCTGCAGGACACGTTCATGCTCAGTGCCTGCAAAGGCGCGTAACACAAATACCGACCGGAGAGGCAGGAGTCCCACACGCCATGTCACAGCTACCGCTGACATACGTTGCGGCGGTGCGCACGATCTCGTCCACGAACAAAGCGACCGAGAGACCTGCTTCCGAGGGCAAATTAATTGACTGTCAAATGGCCATCACCGAACCGGAAGCCGGCCAGGAGGTCATCGTTCCTGCACAACCAGCACAACAAGAACATTGCCCCTCAGCCGACGTTGCGCGTAACAGCTCTCCGGCAGGCTCCCTGAACATAACTGTCGCTGGTGAGAACCATTCAGCAGCTGGTCTCGACGGTACAGTAGCAGCAGATAGACAAATCGACAATCATACCAAGGACACTAAGAAGCGCAGGATTGCTCACCAGGGAGCGGCCGAAACTGCCCCTGTCATGGGAGACAAGATCAAACAGGTGAGACAAAAAATGACCGACGTACCACCAGCACCACAGGACGGCAATCGCAAACCGTTGAAGAAATCGAGGACAGGAGCATCATCCGAAAATGGAACTGACGACCTTGTGTTCTCCGCGTCTACACAGCCGACTCCAAAGAGTGCCATGGTACCTGAGCCGCAACCTACAGACGCTTGCCCACGACTCAAGGAGAACCGAAACGACACTCGTTCCCCACACTGGGCTGATGATCACGACGATGAGGATCAAGATCAAGACATGACGGACGACAATGCTGCACCGGACCTTAGACTTAGCGGAGGGGACTCTAACCAACAGCGACGCCCCCCATCACGAGGAACAGGCACCGATGATGACGCAGATTTCTATTAACTGAACATGCGATCATTAGCTTAGGCAAAATATATCTAGATCGCTAGGACGATAGGCAGTCAGTTCTTTTACACCCTTACGTTCAAGCAAATTTGGCGGGCTTACAAGCTTACCGGATTGCAACATTAAATATTAATAAGATCCGGAGTGCACTGAATTTGCGGAATCTCCAGGACGTTGTCTATGCAGCCGACATCGATATCGTATTGTTACAAGAAGTGACAGATATTGACCTAGAGCACATACCGGGCTATAACGCTATTGTTAACCCCAGTAGCAATAACGAACTTGGAACGGCTATATTATATAAAGAAGGTATACTAATCCGCAACGTTGAGAAACTACCCAACTGTAGAGGTATAGCTGGCACCGTCAATGACACCCGAATCATTAATATTTATGCACCTTCCGGATCTGGTAACAGACAGCGGCGAGCCGTCTTCTTCAAAGAAGAGATAGTTCCACTGTTCGGAACGGGTCATGATCACATAATATTTGCCGGGGATTTTAATTGTGTTATCCGTCCGAAAGACCAAACGCCGAACTTTACTAAATCACTGGAGCTTGAAACCATCATCACTGAGTTGGGACTTATTGACACGTGGGAACATCAGCATGGTGACGCGCCCGGTTTCACACACGTCACTAGCCATTCTGCGAGCCGTTTAGACCGGATCTATACAACAGCTGGTTTGAAGTCAAATGTTCTACACTCCGAAATCTGGCCCACCATATTTTCTGATCATGCCGCGTATATTTGTACCATCAATTTGGCGAAACAAGGAACCTACAAAGCCAGGGGACAGTGGAAACTTAATGTTGCTCATTTATTAGATCCGGCGTGCCGCGTAGCATTTAACAATACGTGGGACGACTGTGAAAAACGTTTCCCGCAGTACAACTCGCCGCTCATTTGGTGGATCAAGTGCGCCAAACCTGCTATAACGAAAACTTTGAAACGCTACTCTCGCGAGAAGGCTGCCTGGCAAAAGGCAACTGTGGAATTTTATTTTCAGTGCCTCCGTGACTTGCATAAGCCGGATGTGACGATAATCGACAATTATTCACAAATAAAACGAATACAAGCAAAAATATTGACTTTAAAACGACAACAACTTCAGGGTTGCCGTATTAGGACCCGTTTGCAACACACCGTTCCGAACGAAGCGACCTCCATGTATCATGTGATACACGAAAATAAACGGAACAATAGGAAAATAATTACTAAACTGACAACTACTGATGGTCGATTATTGACCAAACAGTGCGAGATCAAGGACGAAATCTACAAGCATTATACAGAATTGTTGGCCACCACACCAACGGATGACGTGGTGCAAAGGGAAGTCATCGACGGGGTAACAGGTAGACTCAGTTCGGATGAAGCCGGCACCCTCACTACCGCTATAACGGAGGACGAAGTGGTGGACGCCATACTGAGAGGTCCAAAGAACAAATCACCCGGACCTGATGGACTACCTGTCGAACTGTATCAAATTTTTCGACAAACAATGGCAACGAAGCTGACGTGCATATGCAATGAACTCATGAATCCCAGTGCCCCCTTCCCAGAAGAGTTCTATGAGGGGACGGTGGTCCTGGTCCCCAAAACGCCAGGAGGCAAGGGCATTGGTAATCTTCGACCTATCACCTTATTGAACAGCGATTACAAAATCTTCGCCCGCGTCATCATGCAACGGCTGCACTCCGTAATTACCACAGTTACAGGTTCCTACCAATCGTGTGTTGGCAGGCATAGAAAGATATATCAGACCTTAAGTGATTACAGGGATGTCATTCCCATAGCGGCGACTTGCAGACTCCGATGCGCCATCGTATCACTTGATTTCGAACAAGCATTCGACAGAGTGAGCCATTCATACCTTTTCAGTGTAATGCGGAAAATGAATTTTCCTCCGAATTTTCTAGCCATGCTCAACTCCGTGCTCACGAATGGTACCTCTAAAATCCAGATAAATGGACAACTCAGTAGCCCAATCAAGGTTCGTAGCTCGGTACGACAAGGTTGCCCAATGTCCATGGTATTGTTTGCAATAGCAATCGAACCGCTCCTGTTCAATTTAAACCAGGTTCTGCAAGGATTACACATACACGACCACAAAATAACGTGTAAATCATACGCTGATGATGTCGGCTTCCTAGTCAGGAGTGACCAAGAACTAGACACTGCGCTCCAAATTACGAAGAAGTATGAACTTGCTTCCGGCGCTAAAATAAATATGGCGAAGTCAGGAATTTTGCCGATCGGCCGCGGAGATGACATTGGAGCTCGAGAACACCTGAAACGCCTTGACACACTGAAAAGCCTCGGCATAGTATACACGCGCCATATCCGACGAACAGTTGTTCTCAACTACAGACGCATATTGACGAACATGCGAGCGTGCCTCCACCAATACAGTCTACGGAATCTGGACGCAATGCAGAAGGTACAGCTCGCCAATACCTATATCACGTCCAAAGTGAACTACGTCGCCCAAATATTGCCATTACCACGAGCAATAGCGAAACGAATGCTAGCAGCGCTCGGCCATTATGTTAGTAGGGGTCATATTTTCAAAATTAAATATGAAACGCTGACGTTACCAGACAACAAAGGTGGTCTCAATCTTACCGATATCTACTGTAAAGCACAAGCACTGTATATTTGCAAGACATACCGACTGTGGAAAGAATCGCCGGGTAATCTAGTGGGTCATCTTCTGAATGAAATAATCCCGCCCAGTCTGGATCCACCTATAGACGTGCACCACCTCCCGACGGACCTTTCGCACCTCAAACATTTTCTCATTGAATACAGCTACATTCCGAGAACGCTTTTCCACAACGGTACGCTAACAGTAAAAGACTTGAACCAGACCATGATTGACGGAAAACCCAGAAACAGCATCAAGGGGAAACTTCAACAGTATGACTGGAATACGATTTGGAAGAATATTCATGATCCCCGATTACCGACTAAGGTGAGAGCCGTATGGTACTTTGCTGTTAATAGGAAACTGCCGACGAATTCTAAGTTGCACGCCGTACATCTGGCAGAAACGCCAAACTGCACTACCTGCAACGTCCTCGATACCGAGGAACACAGGTTTACATGTGATACGATCGACGACGTATGGTGCTGCATTCGGCGCATGCTAGCAATTATACTCAGAACTTCCGATAATACCATCACACCGACTAACCTCCTCAATCCTGAGGGCGTCCCCTACCCCAATACTAAAAGAAATGCTGCCAATTGGTTAATGGGACTTTCAGATTTCTATATTCTCACACAAGAAGACCGGAGCGAAGAAGAATTTTTGACATTTCTGCGCATTCAGCATCATCAGCTTGAACAAATACGAGATTATAGATTGCAATATGCTAATTTTCTCAAGGGAATCTTGGTGTAGAAACCAATCTAGCTGAGTCGAGTTTCGACTCCACCTTTTCCTTTTACTTATTTTTATTTTTATTCATTCACGCGTTTCATACCGGAAAAAAAAGGTAGTTAAGGCGTAAAAAAAAAAAAATGGCAGAGCAAAAAAAAAAAAAAATGGATCAGACGTCAAGCTTCGGATAAAAAAAAAAAGTGGTTAAGGCGTTGGACAAAAAAAAAAATGGATAAGGCGTCGGACTTCGGATCCGAAGATTGCAGGTTCGAATACTGTCACGGTCGAGTTTTTCCAGTTCTGCTAAAGATGCATGAGGTTTTACTGTGTTGTTTGAGTACTGAAAAACTAGATGAAAGTTGCTGCTGTCCGCTTCCTGGCTGCAAACGGGCGTCTACCTGAAGCACAAGCAAGACAAGGGTGATCTGTAGCGAAATTTTCGGCACAGTGCCGATCAGGAGAGTTTTTGTTGGAACTACTGCGTCTGATTCAAGACCCAAGAGCTACGCCACAGGCGTCTGCACACAGTCGAGCATGTGTGTTGAATAATGGTGCTGATAGCCACGTATCATTTCAAGTAGATTTGATGCCGTTCGGAGACAATTTTTCATTGAATAGGATTGTAGCTCATTTGTGGCAGCAGGAAATAAGCTGTAGTCAAAAGGATCTTCCAAAGATGGTCCCATCAGTATTGTATGGCTCGTAACGCGTTGTGTAGAGCCGGGCTAGCTCAGTCGGTAGAGCATGAGACTCATAATCTCAGGGTCGTGGGTTCGAGCCCCACGCTGGGCGGCGCCAAATTTTGTGTCTACGCGGATGCAACCTGCGCCCCTCTCGTGAGCCTTGCGTAATGAAAGTAACGGGTTACGACGATGCCTAGCTTCGTATGAATATCAGAGGAATGGTATTTGAAGCTGAAAGTAACTCCGAAATGAAATAAACGTGTTGTTTTGGAATTTTAGGTGTACATCGATATCGTGTGAGATGTGTAGGAAAGCAGCAGCTGTGCTAACTAAATGCAAATAATGGTCGCTAATGCGGTGTGTTTCCAGCTGAAGGGCTCCGATTCACTAGTCCATAAGAACAAAGTACCCGAAAAATGCGCTAGGCGGCGCCTCCTTAGCTCAGTGGCAGAGCGCTGGTCTAGTAAACCAGAGGTCGTGAGTTCGATCCTCACAGGAGGCAAATGAATTTTGTAACAGCCCCTCCTACAGTAGCCCTTTAGAAAAAAGCGGTCAAGGATAAAAAGATTGATGAAAGGGTGCGGTATTTAAGAAATGCTCTCGCAAATCAATAGTGCGAATGGTGCTATTAAAGCAGGCACCAGAATCTGCTGCTTTTTTTCGCGCGCCGGAGGTCGCCGCCATCAGTGTTTTGTGTGTTTAGTGTTTAGTGTTCACCGTCCCCTCCATCGTTCACCAGTGCCATCATCATCTTCAGTGGTTGTGCGTCGTCTCATCAGCTAGCAGTGTGGATTATCGACGAGTGTGAACGGCTCCGTGATTCTCTCTGTGTGTCTCCTGTTTTATTGCCCACCGCTCTGTGACTTATGTGTCTTCTCACTGTTTTTGCTGCTTGTGTCTTCTATGGCTGAAGAGCAGCGTAGTGTGCTGCTGACAGCCTGCCTGTTGTACAGGTTTTAAAATAACAATAAAGTAAAAAAAAAAAAAACTGCTGCTTTTGGCAGTCTCTGGAGAATGCCGCCGTGAAATACTTAGTTCTAGTGATGTATTTTCTACCCCTGATAGAGACCCTCGCGGTTGTCGTCGTCGTCGTCGTCGTCGTCGGCGTCGGCGCCGCCGCCGCTTTGGTAATAGCGGCAACTCGCCATTGTATGACATAGGGTGAGGTACCTTCTGCAACCGACTGAGATGGCAGTAAGCTATTGAAGCTGATTTGCAACCTCTTGTTTGATCAGCGTCATAAGGGCTTGAATGTAACTTGAGATGGGACACAGCAAGAAGTAGCGTCGCAGTTTTAGTACTGAAATTGGAGATGGAGTATTGCGTCAAAGATGGGAAATTCATTCCGGCAAGCGTACAAATGGCGAAAATGAGGTGTGTGTGGGGAAGGATACTGCGCCAGTGACCGTGTGGCCTAATGGATAAGGCGTCGGACTTCGGATCCAATGATTGCAGGTTCGAATCCTGTCACGGTCGAGTTTATCCAGTTCTGCAAAAGATGCATACTGTTTTACTGTGTTGTTTGAGTACTGAAAAACTAGTTGAAAGTTGCTGCTGTCCGCTTCCTGGCTGCAAACGGGCGTCTACCTGAAGCACAAGCAAGACAAGGGTGATCTGTAGCGAAATTTTCGGCACAGTGCCGATCAGGAGAGTTTTTGTTGGAACTACTGCGTCTGATTCAGGACCCAAGAGCTACGCCACAGGCGTCTGCACACAGTCGAGCATGTGTGTTGAATAATGGTGCTGATAGCCACGTATCATTTCAAGTAGATTTGATGCCTTTTGGAGACAATTTTTCATGGAATAGGATTGTAGCTCATTTGTGGCAGCAGGAAATAAGCTTTAGTCAAAAGGATCTTCCAAAGATGGTCCCATCAGTATTGTATGGCTCGTAACGCGTTGTGTGGAGCCCGGCTAGCTCAGTCGGTAGAGCATGAGACTCTTAATCTCAGGGTCGTGGGTTCGAGCCCCACGCTCGGCGGCGCCAAATTTTGTGTCTACGCGGATGCAATTTGCGCCCCTCTCGTGAGCCTTGCGTAATGAAAGTAAGGGTTACGACGATGCCTAGCTTCGTATGAATATCAGAGGAATGGTATTTGAAGCTGAAAGTAACTCCGAAATGAAATAAACGTGTTGTTTTGGAATTTTAGGTGTACATCGATATCGTGTGAGATGTGTAGGAAAGCAGCAGCTGTGCTAACTAAATGCAAATAATGGTCGCTAATGCGGTGTGTTTCCAGCTGAAGGGCTCCGATTCACTAGTCCATAAGAACAAAGTACCCGAAAAATGCGCCAGGCGGCGCCTCCTTAGCTCAGTGGCAGAGCGCTGGTCTAGTAAACCAGAGGTCGTGAGTTCGATCCTCACAGGAGGCAAATGAATTTTGTAACAGCCCCTCCTACAGTAGCCCTTTCGAAAAAAGCGGTCAAGGATAAAAAGATTGATGAAAGGGTGCGGTATTTAAGAAATGCTCTCGCAAACGAATAGTGCGAATGGTGCTATTGAAGCAGGCACCAGAAACTGCTGCTACCCCCCCCCCCTCCAGTGCACCTCTTGCAATATGCTGATGACACCGCATTCCTCGCCCTCGCTCCTACCCTCCAACGGTCCCCACGCCTTCTCCAGAATCACCTTGACCTTTTTGCTGCATGGTGTAACCAATGGCTCCTGAAACTAAATCCTTCCAAGACCCAGGCAATCATCGTAGGTCTGCGCACGTCATGTCCGTCTCACCCCCACCCTCACCTACCTTGGCCTCACCATTGACCGTCACCTCACCTGGATCCCTCATCTCCGATCCATCCAATCCAAAGCCCACAACCGCCTCCGCCTCCTCAAACTCCTCTCTGGCCGGACATGGGGGTTGCACCCCTCTACCATCCTCCACACCTACAAATCCTTAATCCGTCCCATCCTCTGTTATGCCAGTCCTGCCTGGATATCTGCCCCCCCCAAATTCTATCAGTCCCTCCAGATCCTTGAGCGTCATGCACTCCGCCTCGCCTTCCATATCCGCCTCCCGTCCCCCACGCGAATCCTCTATGATCTCATTCCTTTCCCCCATCTGCTCCTCTTCCTCGAACATATCCGCATCCTCTACACCTCCCGCCGTCTTGAACCCCCTCACCCCCTGGTTGCTCCTCTCCTCTCCCATACTTGCCCCCTGCCACGTCTTCACCGTTGTGTCCCCCCTACCCTCCATCCCTACACCCTCCATCTCCTTTCCCAAGGTGGCTTCCGTCAGCTTCCCCTCCCGGATGATGCCCTCTCTCCCTCCATTTATCCTTCCTATCAACTCTGATCATCCCTCCCCCTCCTTTCCTCTGTCCTTTCCCTGGGCTCCCTCTTCCCCCCCCCCTTCCATCCTGTTTCCTCCCCACTACAGCTCTCCCTACCTCCCTTCTCCCCCCCAGTCCTTTTGTATTCCCCTCCTCTGCCTACCCCCCTCCCTGTCGCGTCTGCCCAGTACCCCTCTTATGGGTCGTCATCCTCCATCAGCTCCTTTCCCGGTCCCCCCCCCCCCCCCCCCCGTTTCGCTTTTACTCTCCTTTCCCCCCCTTTTTGTTTTCCCATCTCCTGTCCAGTTTCCCCCCACCTGCTCTCGACTGTGGTGTCACCTTTGCCGACTTTTTCGTGCTGTGTTCTAGTGACTATTCAGTGTTGTGTTGCGAACAGAAACCATGCTGTCGCTGGGTGTGAATTTTATATACTTTGCGAACAGACTCCAGACTGTCGCTGTGTTTTTTTTAACTGTCTATTGTTTTCCCTGTCTGCTCCGTATGTATTTTTATTCGCTTCATCATCCCTCTGTTGCTTGTTTTAATTTCCCCATTTTCTTTTCACCTTGTTACTCACTAAGTCCCCGATTTTATCGCCTGTTTTTTATTATTATTTATTCTCCTGCTCTTTGTCAGAAAATCTGTAGGCTGCAGAGCAGCGTCCTAAGCTGCTGCCAGCCCGCCCCCTTTGGGGGGGAATTGAAATTCAATAAAAAAAAAAAACTGCTGCTTTTCATTTGAGGGTTGGATTCCCTCTCTTCTTCATCGAAGAGTTTCACTGCCTGGGCTACTCTGAGGGTGCACCTTCGACGTGGAAGATCCCCGCCGTTTCCCTGCCGTGTCGTCTGCTTGCCGTCCATACTGCCTGCCGGTGCTCGCCGCCGCTTGGTCGCCGCCGCCGTCGCCGCCTGCCGGGGCTCGCCGCCCCCGCCTGGTCGCCGCCTGCCGGTGCTCGCCGTCGCCGCCAGCCGGTGCCCGCCGCCGCCGCCGGTGCCCGCCGCCGCCGCCATCCGGTGCCGCCTGGTCGCCGCCATCGCCGCCGTCCTGACCCTGGTCTACGGCCGTCTTCGTCTTCATCCGTCTTCATCTTTGTCTGTCCCCAGTTTCTATCCTTTCCTCTTCGTTCTGCTCGTTCTTGTTTCTCTCTCCCGTCATGTCCGCCCCCACCACCACTGTCACTACTACCACCACCGCCATTGTCTATACCTCCCCTTCCGCCGCCTCCACCACTATAACTTGGTGTGCCCAGTCCCACCCCCCTCCTTCCATTCCGCCTCTCCTCACTCTCCCTTCACCCTCTATCTTTGTCGCCCCCTCTCCCGCTTCTTCCTCCCGCTCCTCTCGTTCTGATCCCTTCCCCCCACTCCCCCAGCCTGTCACTGCAGCTCCGGCTCGGGTGGTGGCCCGTCGGGCCACTGCCCACTCCCAGCTCTCCCCGTCACCTTCGCCATCACCGCCGCCACTGCCACCATCATCGTCATCGCCGCCGTCGCCTTCGCCTTCACCGTCACCGTCACCATCTCCGGCGCCGACTCCGGCCCCGGGACCTGCCCCTCCCCGCCACCTTCCCGTTGTTCCTGTCCCCCACACATCCTCCTCCGCCGTCAAGCGCCCCTGTGGCACTCCTGCTTCCTCTGCTTCCAAAAAGGCTGCGCCTCGTCCTCCTTCCCCCACCCATGATGCCATGGAAGTCTCCCCGCCTGTCCCTGCCCCCTCATCCTCCTCCTCTCTCCCTTCCTCCTACCGCTACCTCCTCTCCCGTCCTGATCCCTCTCTCCTTGAAGCCCGGAACCTCACCCTCTTCCTTCGCCAGCATTGTCCTGGTGCCCCCATCTCCCTCCTCACTCCTCGCCGAGATTCGGTCCTCATCTCCTCCCCCAGCCCAACCCTCCACACCTACCTCCTTTCCCGCATCCCTGTCACCCGCTTTGGCCCTCATGCCTCTCTCACCCCAGCTCCTTCACCACCTCCCTCCCGCCAACCCCAACCTCCGCGTCGCCTGCCAACTCTCACCGCCGTGATCACTCGGCTTAGTCCAGTGATCACGGAGGAGGAGGTGTTGGCGGAGCTCCAGGCGCATCCCCATTTGGAGGTGCGTGCGGTTCGCCGCATACATAACGCTGCCGGCCCCACCCGCCTTATGCGGGTTTTTTCTGAGCACACCCCCTCCATTGACCGTCTCCATAAGGAGGGTGCCCTCCTTTTTATCCAGCGGTACAAGGTCGACCCCTCCCGTTGCCCTCCTCAATCCCTGCGCTGCCAGAGGTGTCTGCGCTACAACGCGCACCCCACAGCTGAGTGTCGCGAGGCCCCCACCTGCCTGCATTGTCGGCAAGCGCACTTCCTCCAATCCCCTCCTTCCTGCAATACCTGCAATCTCCCCCATCCCACCTACTCCCAAAAGTCTAAAGCCCGACCCCCTCCAACCACTCCTGAACTCACCGTCCCTGTCCGTCCCCTGGACGCCCCCACCCCTCCTGGCAATTCCCTTCGTCCCACCCCCCACCGCTGAGGACATCATCAGGTTCCTTACCATCGTCCTCCAGAATGTTCATCCCTTTCAGCGCCCACACACCCTCCAACAGATCTCCCTCGCCGCCCGTTCCATATTCCAACTCAAGATGTACGCCACCTACTCCAACAACCAGGCCCATTTCACCTTCTCCCGCCTCGACACCCTCGTCTAAATCCCTATCATGGCGCGACAGCAACGTATCCTTTTCAACAACATCCGCTCCCTAGCCACCAACAGGAACCTCTTCCTGCACACCCTTGCCACCCACCGCGTGGATGCCTTCCTCCTTAATGAAACCTTCCTCCAACCCCACCACACCATTCACACTTCGCCCTACCTCCTCCACCGCTCCGATAATCCCCTCCCAATTGCGCGTGGCGGAGTTGCCATTGGTCACCACCGCCAGATCCCCGTTCGGCTCCAACCTCTCCTTCCTGACCCCACCGAACACCTGATCCTTAGTCTCTTCTTCCCCGGCCTTACCGTTACCTGCGCCACCATCTATGTCCGCCCCAACGCTCCTATTCCCTTCGACTTCCTCTCCCACGTCGATCGTACCTTTTCCTCCTACGTGATCGCCGCCGACCTCAACATCCATAGTCGTTCCGCTGCCCAGTTACGGCGATGGCATCGGTTCCTCTCCACCCTTCAAGGTGACCTCGTCCCCATCCCCCGGCATACCCGTCCTGAATCCAACTCCGGAACTAAGCCCTCCCCCTACTATCCTCTTCTCCACGATGATCACCCCTTCCCTGACACCCTTAGTAAGGCCAATCACTTTGCCTCCTACCTCTCCGATGTCTTCTCCATCCCCGACGATCCCCAGTTCGATTACTCCCTCTTCCCGGATATCCGCGATCGAACTGACACCTCTGTCCCTCCCCTCGCTCCTGGTTTCCAGTACTTGGACAACATTACACACACGGAACTCAATGCCCCTATCACTACACAGGATCTCATTGTTACACTCCGCACCAAACGCAACACCGCCCCTGGTCACGATCGTGTCACCTACCGTCACCTTCGTCACGTATCATTTCAAGTAGATTTGAGGCCTTTCGGAGATAATTTTTCATTGAATAGGATTGTAGCTCATTTGTGGCAGCAGGTAATAAGCTGTAGTCAAAAGGATCTTCCAAAGATGGTCCCAGGTCCCATCAGTATTGTATGGCTCGTAACGCGTTGCGTGGAGCCCGGCTAGCTCAGTCGTTAGAGCGTGAGACTCTTAATCTCAGGGTCGTGGGTTCGAGCCCCACGCTGGGCGGCGCAAAATTTTGTGTCTACGCGGATGCAACCTGCGCCCCTCTCGTGAGCCTTGCGTAATGAACGTAACGGGTTACGACGATGCCTAGCTTCGTATGAATATCAGAGGAATGGTATTTGAAGCAGAAAGTAATTCTGAAATGAAATAAATGTGTTGTTTTGGAATTTTAGGTGTACATCGATATCGTGCGAGATGTGTAGGAAAGCAGCAGCTGTGCTAACTAAATGCAAATAATGGTCGCTAATGCGGTGCGTTTGCAGCTGAAGGGCTCCGATTCAAGAGTCCATAAGAACAAAATACCCGAAATGTGTTCTGGGCGGCGCCTCCTGAGCTCAGTGGCAGAGCGCTGGTCTAGTAAACCAGAGGTCTTGAGTTCGATCCTCACAGGAGGCAAATGCATTTTGTAACAGCCCCTCCTACCGTAGCCCTTTTGAAAAAAGCGGTCAAGGATAAAAAATTGATGAATGGGTGCGGTATTTAAGAAATGCTCTCGCAAATGAATGGTGCAAATGGTGCTATTAAAGTAGGCACCAGAAACTGCTGCTTTTGGCAGTCTCCGGAGAATGCCTCGCGGTTGTCGTCGGCGCCGTCGCCGCTTTGGTAATAGCGGCAACTCGCCATTGTATGACATAGGGTGAGTTACCTTCTGCAACAGACTGAGATGGCAGTAAGCGATTGAAGCTGATTTGCAACCTCTTGTTTGATCAGCGTCATAAGTGCTTGAATGTAACTTGCGATGGGACACGGCAAGAAGTAGCGCCGCATTTTTAGTACCGAAATTGGAGATGGAGAATTGCGTCGAAGATGGGAAATTCATTCCGGCAAGTGTACAAACGGCGAAATTGTGATGTGTGTGGGGAAGGATATTGCGCCAGTGACCGTGTGGCCTAATGGACGCAGTCTCGCCGCGTCAGCCGTGCTGTGCGGACGTGTGCTGAGTTTCGTGCGCCGCGGTCTGCTGTGCTTTGGCGTGGTAAGTCGCAGTGCTTCTTGCATCGTTCCATAACTTCTACGCATGTTGAAATTTGAAATATGAATCCGTGATGGCCCATTTGAACAGACAAGATACTTTGAAATTCTCGTTTGATCGTAATTTCGCCCGACCTAAACTGCACGAAATCGAAGATTGGTTGGAATACGATGTGAAAGTTGATTCAGAGGATGTCATTGGAATGCATCTTTCGATAGTGAGCAGCGTTGTATTTGTGAAATTGAGGAATGCTAACTTATGTGACAAAATACACTCCTGGAAATTGAAATAAGAACACCATGAATTCATTGTCCCAGGAAGGGGAAACTTTATTGACACATTCCTGGGGTCAGATACATCACATGATCACACTGACAGAACCACAGGCACATAGACACAGGCAAGAGAGCATGCACAATGTCGGCACTAGTACAGTGTATATCCACCTTTCGCAGCAATGCAGGCTGCTATTCTCCCATGGAGACGATCGTAGAGATGCTGGATGTAGTCCTGTGGAACGGCTTGCCATGCCATTTCCACCTGGCGCCTCAGTTGGACCAGCGTTCGTGCTGGACGTGCAGACCGCGTGAGACGACGCTTCATCCAGTCCCAAACATGCTCAATGGGGGACAGATCCGGAGATCTTGCTGGCCAGGGTAGTTGACTTACACCTTCTAGAGCACGTTGGGTGGCACGGGATACATGCGGACGTGCATTGTCCTGTTGGAACAGCAAGTTCCCTTGCCGGTCTAGGAATGGTAGAACGATGGGTTCGATGACGGTTTGGATGTACCGTGCACTATTCAGTGTCCCCTCGACGATCACCAGTGGTGTACGGCCAGTGTAGGAGATCGCTCCCCACACCATGATGCCGGGTGTTGGCCCTGTGTGCCTCGGTCGTATGCAGTCCTGATTGTGGCGCTCACCTGCACGGCGCCAAACACGCATACGACCATCATTGGCACCAAGGCAGAAGCGACTCTCATCGCTGAAGACGATACGTCTCCATTCGTCCCTCCATTCACGCCTGTCGCGACACCACTGGAGGCGGGCTGCACGATGTTGGGGCGTGAGCGGAAGACGGCCTAACGGTGTGCGGGACCGTAGCCCAGCTTCATGGAGACGGTTGCGAATGGTCCTCGCCGATACCCCAGGAGCAACAGTGTCCCTAATTTGCTGGGAAGTGGCGGTGCGGTCCCCTACGGCACTGCGTAGGATCCTACGGTCTTGGCATGCATCCGTGCGTCGCTGCGGTCCGGTCCCAGGTCGACGGGCACGTGCACCTTCCGCCGACCACAGGCGACAACATCGATGTACTGTGGAGACCTCACGCCCCACGTGTTGAGCAATTCGGCGGTACGTCCACCAGGCCTCCCGCATGCCCACTATACGCCCTCGCTCAAAGTCCGTCAACTGCACATACGGTTCACGTCCACGCTGTCGCGGCATGCTACCAGTGTTAAAGACTGCGATGGAGCTCCGTATGCCACGGCAAACTGGCTGACACTGACGGCGGCGGTGCACAAATGCTGCTCAGCTAGCGCCATTCGACGGCCAACACCGCGGTTCCTGGTGTGTCCGCTGTGCCGTGCGTGTGATCATTGCTTGTACAGCCCTCTCGCAGTGTCCGGAGCAAGTATGGTGGGTCTGACACACCGGTGTCAATGTGTTCTTTTTTCCATTTCCAGGAGTGTAGTTGAGTCTTGCGGAGGAATTATGAAATTTAAGCATTGTGATGGAAACGTAGGTGAAGTCACCGTAACACATGCAGGGTTTGGAATACGAACTATCAGGATATTCGAACTATCATTCGAAGTACCGGCGGAACAAATAAACGCAGTGATAGCGCCGTACGGTAAAGTTCTCAGCAATGTTGCCGAACGGTGGTCCAACGCGCGCAAATTCCAAGTTCTCAACGGAGTGAGGCAATTAATTTTTTTTTTTTTTTTTTTCCTTTATTGTATTTCAATTCCCCATCGGGGCGGGCTGGCAGCAGCATATGCGCTGCTCTTCAGCCGAAAGACATAGAACAAAACAATAGAAGACATTTAAAAACAGCAAAGGAGAGAAGAAGGCGAACATAGATATAAAAAAGGGAGAACATCATGGAAGGCAATATACAAAAAAACGGGGTGACTGTAAAATGGAGATAAAAAAAAAAAACTGTTTAAAAGTAGCACACACAAAAAGCCACACTCTGCGACGATTAAAAGAGCACAAGGCACAGTATGACTGGAGCATAAAGGTGTTGACGGATGGCATAGCACACAACGTAACACTGACGGCGAACCTCAAGGCAGTACACAATTAAAATCACACCTCTGGACGCACACGAGAAACAGCACGAAACAACACTGACGTGGAACACTGATGATGATCAATACAGAGGATCTGCCAGGTTCAAGGAGATGAGGGAGACCTGAAGAAGGGAGGGAGGGGAAGAGATGGGGGAGGGGAATGGGGGGCGCTCGGAAGAGGGCCAGGTAGGGAGGGATGTGGGAAGGAGAGAGGCAAGTATGGGGTGCAGGGTCTCAGGGGAGGGGGGGATGGAGGAAAATCCGCTCTGGGAGAAGGAGGAAAGAGGAGAAGGGGGCCCTGGGGAGGGGGGGGGGAACAAGGCCGGGTTATAGTTGGAAGGAAGGGTATATGTCACGGCGAAGTTCGTCATCCGGGAGGGGGAGGCGTTGGAAATTGCCCTGATGAAGGAGATGGAGGGTGTGGAGGTGGAGAGAGGGAGGGATACAGCGATAGAGGCGCGGCAACGGGCGAGGGGTGGAGAGGAAGGAGGAAACCAGAGGGTGGGGGGGATCAACCCTGCGAACAATGTAAAGGATGCGGAGATGTTGGAGGAACAAGCGGAGGTGGGGGAAGGGGATCAGTTCATACAGGAGCCGTGTGGGGGAAGGAAGGCGGATACGGAAGGCAAGGCGGAGCGCATGGCGTTCAAGGATTTGGAGAGCCTTGTAAAAGCGGGTGGGGGCAGAGATCCAGGCGACGCTGGCATAACAGAGGATAGGACGGATGAGGGATTTGTAGGTGTGGAGGATGGTAGAAGGATGCAATCCCCATGTCCGGCCGGACAGGAGTTTCAGCAGGCGGAGGCGGGAATGGGCTTTCTGCTGGATGGTCAGGAGATGAGGGGTCCAGGTGAGGTGTCGGTCAAGGGTGAGGCCAAGGTATTTCAGGGTGGGGGTGAGTTGGATAGGACGACCATAAAGGGTGAGGTAGAAATCTTGGAGGCGAAAGGAGCGAGTGGTACGGCCTATGATGATTGCCTGGGTTTTGGAGGGGTTCAGACGGAGGAGCCACTGGTTACACCAAGTGGTGAACTGGTTAAGGTGGGTTTGGAGGGTACGTTGAGACAGTTGAAGGGTAGGATAGAGAGCCAGGAAGGCGGTGTCATCAGCATATTGGAGAAGGTGAACTGGTGGGGGTGGCTTGGGCATATCAGCTGTATACAAGAGATAAAAGAGAGGGGAGAGGACAGAACCCTGGGGGATGCCAGCCGTGGGATAAAAGATACGGGAGTTGGTGTTGTGGAGGGTGACATAGGAAGGACGGTGCGAGAGGAAGGAAGCGACCAGACGGACAAAATTGATAGGCAGGGCGTAGGTTTGGAGTTTAAAGAGGAGACCGGGATGCCATACACGGTCATAGGCATTTTGGAGGTCAAGGGAAACAAAAATGGCGGAGCGACGGGAGTTGAGCTGGAGGGACAGAAGGTGAACAAGGTTGAGGAGTTGGTCGTCAGCAGAGAAGGAGGGTCGGAAGCCACACTGGGTAAGGGGGAGGAGGTGGTGTTGAGCAAGGTGCCGATGGATACGGTGGGAGAGGATGGATTCAAGGACCTTACTGAAGACAGAGGTGAGGCAGATGGGACGATAGGAAGAGGCGGCAGAAGGGGGTTTGTTGGGTTTGAGGAAGAGGAGGATGCGGGAGGTCTTCCACAGGTCAGGGTAGAAGCCAGTAGAGAGGATGACATTATAGAGATGGGCGAGGACAGTTAGGAAGGAATAGGGGCTTTCTCGAAGGTGACGGTAGGTGACACAGTCGTGACCAGGGGCCGTGTTGCGTTTGGACTGGAGGAGAAGCTTAATGTCTTGTGCTGTGATGGGAGTGTTGACGTCGGAGGGGGGCAACTGCCCCAAGTACTGGAGACTAGGAGCAAGTGGAGCGACTGAGGTATCAGCACGTTCCATGACGGTGGGGAAAAGAGAATATTCAAAGTGGGGATCATCGGGGATGGAGAAGACCTCGGAAAGGTGGGAAGCGAAGTGGTTGGCCTTACTGAGGTTGTCTGGAAGGGGGCGATCGTTATGGAGAAGGGGGTAGTGGGGAGCGGAAAGGGAACCAGTAAGACGATGGAAGGCAGACCAGTACTTGGAGGAGTTGATAGGGAGGGTGGCATTGAGTCGTGTGCAGGTCTGGCGCCAGTCCCGGCGCTTCGTTGCTGTAATAAGGTTCCGTACGTGTCGCTGTATTTGCCGGTGGCGTTGGAGTGTATCCCTGTCACGAGTGCGGAGGAAGGAGCGATAGAGGCGGCGGGATTCACGGAGGAGGAGGACAGCCCGCGGAGGGAGAGTGGGACGGTGTGGGTGGATGGTTTTAGTAGGAACATGGGCCTCCACGGCGTCAGTAATTACCGTCTGAAGGAAGGACGAGGCGCGGATGATGTCGTCAGGATGGCGATAGGTAAGAGGGTGGCTTTCGACCTGGGTGGAGATGGAGTCCCGGTAGGCATCCCAGTTGGCACGGCGATAGTCATGGACGACCTTGGGAGGGGGTGCAGGTTGCGGAGCTGGAGGGGGGCGGTTTGCAGACGTTATGGTGAGAAGGACAGGGAGGTGATCGCTACCTGTGGGGTCAAGGACGGCGACAGTGATACGCCCAAGGAGGTTGGCGGAGGCAATGACAACATCGGGGGTGGTGTTACTTTCGGGTCGGGTGTGCTGGGGAATGGGAACAAGGTCACCCTGGATTGTGGAGAGGAACTGATGCCACCGCCGAAGGGCAGCAGGAGTGCGGCTATGGACGTTGAGGTCGGCGGCAATCACATAGGTGGAGAAGGTGTGGTCAATGTGTGAGATGAAGTCATAAGGAAGAGGAGCAGTGGAGCGGACATAGATGGTGGCACAGGTAATGGTGAGGGAGGGGAAGAAGACGCTAAGGATAAGGTGTTCAGTGGGGTCATTAAGGAGAGGTTGTGGCCGGACGGGGATATGCTTAAGGTGGCCAATCGCGACTCCACCCTGCGCACGAGGACCAGGAGCATCAGTGCGGTGGAGGATATAGGGGGGAGGAGCGGATAGAATGGTGGGGCTGGAGAAGGGTTTCGTTCAAGAGGAAGGTGTCGACCTGGTAGTGGGAGAGGGTGTGCATGAGGAGGTATTTGTTGGAGCGGAAGGAGCGAATGTTCTGGAAGAGGATGCGAGACTCGTGCCGCGCCATGACGGGAAGGAGGGGGGGAAGAGAGGGAAGGGAAGAGACTTAAACTAGGGTGTCGAGGCGGGTGAAGGTGAAGTGGGCTTGGTTGTGGGAGTAAGTGGCGAAGGTGTTCAGGTGGAAAACAGAGCGAGCAGCAAGGGATATTTGTTGGAAGGTGTGCGGGCGCTGGAAAGGGTGAATGTTTTGGAGTACAATGGTAATGAACCGGATGATGTCCTCGGCCGTGGGGGGTGGACGGAGGGAATTGTTAGGATGGACAGGAGGATCGACGGGACGAACTGGGACTGTAAGTTCAGGGGTGGCTGGAGGGGGTTTAGCTTTACACTTGTGGGAGTATGTGGGATGGGGGCCATTGCAGGTATTACAGGAAGGAGGAGCAGCGAGGTTGGGGCAGTTCTTGAGAAAGTGGGAGGCCTTGCAATGGGGACAGGTGGGGGGGTTTTTGCAGTCGGGAGTCAGGTGGTCATTGTACATCAGGCACCGTTGGCAACGGTAGGATTGGGGAGGGGATTTGGAGGATTCAACAGGGTGGCGACGGTGGTATATCAGGGCACCCTGGGTGAGGAGATGGTCTATGGACGGGGCGGACTCTGAGAATACCCGCATGAGGTAGGTGGGACCAAAGGCATTGTGGATACGGCGAGCAGAGCGGATTTCCAAGTCCGGGTGGGAGTTCAGTTCTACCAACACTTCATCCTCTGTGATCACCGGGCTGAGCTTGGTGATCACAGCGGTGTAGGTGGGGGGGCGACGGGGAGGCTGGGGCTGACGAGGAGTGGAAGCGGAAAGGAAGGGTGTCAGAGAGGCGTGGGGGCCAAACATAACTCGTGGGAGTTTTCGCAGGAGGTCCGTGTGAAATGATGGGGACGGGGACTTGATAAGGACTGAGTCCCTGCGGGGAATGAGTTGGGAGATGGGAGCACCAGGTAAGTACTTTCGTATTTCCTTGGTGAGGGTACGAGCGTCGAGGAACTTAGGATCGGGAGTGGACAGGACAAAGGTGTGGAGGGTGGGGGCCAAGGTAGGGGTGGCAGGAGGAGGGGTGGTGTCCATGGTGACGGCAGGGGGAGGGGGAGGTGGCGTTGATTTTTTGTGGGAAGTGGCGGGAGCAGAGTCGGTAAGGACGCGCTTTTGGGGTTTTTTGGAGACTGGAGGCTGGGAGGAGGGGAGAGGGACGGGGAGGAGAGGGAGGTGGCGGGTGGCAGATCCCTGTGGCGTAGTGGAGGCACCGGGAGAAGCAGCTGGTTCAGTGGTGGCGATGGTGGCTCGGCGCAACGTGATGCGTGCGGGAGATGCAGAAGACGAAGCGACGGGGTCGGTGAGAGAGGGGAAGCCAACCACCTGAGGGGCGGCAGCAGAGGCGGCAACAGAGGCGTACGTGAGGGCGGGGGTAGTAGTGGGAGCTGTTGAGGGTGCGGAGGCAGGAGGAAGGGTGTAGAGGTGTGGGTATACAGCAGGGGAGGAGATAGGGGGGTGGGTAAGTGGAGGATGGGAAGGGGAGGTGGAAGGAGGGAGGCCAGAGGCGGCACTCCAGGAAGTGACTGTGGGAGAGGGGGAGGGGGACGTGTAGATGACGGTGGAGGTGGGAGTACTCATTGCAGACGAACGGCGACGGACAGACGGACGTGCAGCAGGCGGCGTCGGCGTCGGCGATGGGCAGCGGCGAACAGCAGGCGGCGTCGGCGTCGGCGGCGAACAGACGGACGAACAGCAGGCGGCGGCGGCGGCGGCGGCGGCGGCGGCAGCGGTTACGACGACGGCAATGGACAGTCAGCAGGCGGACGGACGGACGGACGGACGGACGGACGGACGAACGAACGAACAGCGACAGCAGCGGGCAGACAGACAGACAGACAGACAGACACACACAATCTTCGAAGACGGAGATTCCACCCTGAGAGTAGCCCAGGCTTTGCAATCTGACGCTTTCGAAGGAGGGGATCCAACCCTCTAGATCGTCGAGGCAATTAAAGGTCGTTTTGCACAAACATGTTTCGTCATACAACAGCGTCTGTGGTTTCCGAGGTATCGTTATATACGACGGGCAGCCGAGGACGTGCGCGGCGTGCAACTCTCCCGGCCACGGTCGCGCTGAGTGTTTACAGCGGCGAGTGGCGCAGCTGCCGGCTGGCGAGGCGCCGCGACCGCCGGCAATGACTGCGCTGCCAGCGACTTACGCTACGGCTGCCCGCGGCCAAGTCTTGACCCCAAGCCCTGATGTGAATTCGGAGAACCATGCAACCCGAGAAGAAGCCCAGATTGCCACCACTGACACAACAGAAGCTAGACTACCCGAACCTAAGGAAATCGTGACAGCTGTAACGGTTTCAACACAACAGACACCGAAAGATATTGGGAGCCACAGCAAATTCTCCGATTCCTCCGCTGTTGAGAATGACATGCAAGAACCATCCCGGAATGAGCAACCTCATAGTGAACCGATTTCTCTATTGACACCATCATCCACCAAGGGCACGGTCGACAATTTAGCTCGAAACACCACCCGCTTAGAAGATTTGAAGAATGCTGAGGAAGACAACACCAGATAGCAGCCGGTGAAACCTAAACGGCAAACACGAAAACAGAGCCCTGAAGAGATTCAAGAACTAGAGAAAAAACTCTCCCATACCAAAAGAATTCTTTAAAACAGATCGAAGCGGAAAGCAAGGCGTGGTAGACATCGGAAAACCAGACATGCCCAACCCGAATTAGGACGTACAGATGAACCTCGCCCCTCCAATTGAAGAACCAATGGACACTGTTGACCGCTGCTGAACTGATACGGGAACAGCATGGTCTGACGACACTGAATGCGCTTAGTTGGACTACCGAATGGCGCAGGCGTATAAAATCGCCACGCTCAATGTAAACACAATAATTTCGGACGTAAAGTTACAATCTGTGAAGGACTACTTATATGCCGCCGACATTGACATAGCGATGTTACAAGAGGTAGTTACGACCAAAATAGCGGATGTGTACGGATATGAGGCGATCTTAAACATAGGCAATGAATGTGGAACAGGAATACTGTTCAAACACGGCATACCATGTACAGCAAAAGCAATACTTGAATCTGGACGAGGCATAACTGCACAAATATATGATCTGCTTCTTGTTAATATATATGCTCCCTCTGGATCCAGCGGAAAACGAGCAAGGGGCAACCTGTTCCGGGACGAAATTGTCCCATTAATAACGGATCCTAGACTGCACATAATTTTGGGTGGAGATTTTAACTGCGTATTGCGTCCCGAATATCAAATCCCGAACTTCAACTTTTGTGAGAAGCTGTTGCTGTTAATTAACGGGCTAGATACGATAGATGCTTGGTGCCACCTTCGCCCGCACACCCGAGGATACACCTACGTATCCAGTAATTCGGCAAGCAGACTAGACAGGCTGTATGTAACGAAAGGTTTTATCGATAATGTAACTGACTGTGAAATTTGGCCTCTTAACTTCTCGGATCACTGCGCATTTCATATAACCGCGAAGCATACTAAACAGAAAACATTCCTGGGAAGGGGTGTATGGCAGCTAAACGTGTCACTTTTGGAGGACGCAGTACTGAAACAGGAGGTCCATGCTACATGGCAGCGTTGTATTCGGATGCAATCCAGATATCCAACACGCATCATGTGGTGGCTACAGTCTGCGAAACCGCAGATAAAAAAATGCATCGCACGATATGGTCGCATGAAAGCGTACTGGCGAAAACGCACCTTGGAGTATCACTTTCTTTGCCTCCGCGAACTATATGATGACCCCATGGGATTAGTAGCAAACAGCTCTAGAATAAAACGCACTAAAGCAAGAATAACGGCGTTGGTACGACAATCACTAGACGGGAAAAAAGTTCGATCGCGTCCTCCGATTGAACTGACGCAGGAGAATACGTCCGTATATCACGTGATACGGGAAGCCAAGAGAGGTAAACAAAAGTTAATCCACACTCTCAGTGATGAACAGGGGAACGAATACGATCAACAAGTCACAGTAAAAAACTACGTGGTGCAACATTATACAGATTTTTACTCCGCATCGGCGACTGACGCTACGGCAAGTGAGCCGCTTTTATCCAACATTCAATCCACGGTCCATCCGACTGACAACGCCGACCTTGTAGCCCACATAACTGAGGAAGAAGTATGTGCCATAATCAAAGACTCGCCTACAAAGAAATCTGCTGGTTTAGATGGCCTACCCATAGAATTTTATGCTTGTTTTTGGCACATCATAGGACCGGAATTTACCAAAATATGCAATGAATTATTGGGAGACGTGCAGATGCCATCTCAGTTTACCGAAGGAATGATTGTACTGATCCCCAAAAAACCACGTAGCGCTACGCTGAAGGATTTTCGACCACTAACACTCCTCAATTCCGACTATAAAATCTTCACCCGACTCATAAACTGTAGACTGAAGACGATACTGTCGAAAGTACTTGGCCCTTATCAAATGAGTGCTGTCCCAGGGAGATCAATGTCGAATGCATTATGTGAATATAGAGACATAATATATTTGTCGTGGCTATGCAAATGCAATGTTGGTCTCATGTTTTTAGACTTCGATAAGGCTTTTGACCACATCAACCACCACTTTCTACTAACTGTAATGCAACGGTTGGGATTCAGTGCTCATTTTATTCAGATCATACGCAAATGTATAGTCGGCACTTCCTCTCGAATCAAAATTAATGGTCAGCTAAGTTCACCAGTCCCGATCAAGCAATCAGTGAGAAAAGGCTGCCCCCTTTCTATGGCACTATACGCAATCGCCGTAGAACCGTTACTGTTAAACCTGCATCACAGGATACAAGGTCTACAGGTGTTGGGTACAAAAACCGTGTGTCACGCTAATGCTGACGTCAGTGTAGTAGTTAACACGCACTCAGAAATGGAAGTCGTTCATCAAATAATCCATGCTTACGCCACTTCTTCCGGAGCCAAACTCAATGAACAAAAATCGAAAATTTTACCTGTCGGACCCCATATGGAGACCATTCAAAGAACGTGGCTACAAAGAACAGAGAAGACGAACCACATAGGTATGATTCTAATGGCCAACCCAATAGAGATGACAGTAGCCAACTGGGACCATAAACTACATATATTCAGGGCTACTCTCCGTGAACACAAAACTAGAACGCTCAATCGGATACAGAGAGCTCTATTGCTTAACAGCTATGCGCTAAGCAAAATATATCACATCGCAGCAGTGTTACCAGTACCTAAGGATACAGCGCAAAAGCTTTTAGCTGCAGCGTATTGGTTCATATGGAGCGGAAACATCTTTAAAGTCGCCATGCCAACCATAGTGTTAACCCGCGCCGCTGGTGGTTTGGGCGTCAAAGACATCAAGAACCAATGCACTGCCGTATACATGGACCGAATCCGCAAAATACTGCAGTCACCCCATCCGACAATTACGAAAACGTTATTCAACAGGTTAGCCCCAACGAACAAAAAGGCCCCAGTCGATGTTGGTCGCATCAGCGCTCAACTCGATCACGTCCGGACTTATTACCTGGAAATGAGCTATATTCAAGATACTTCACAGCTGCTTAACACCAGAAGGACCTATTACCACCTCACGAGACACCATAGGCAAAACCCAATTGAAGCGAAATATCCAGCGGTCAACTGGAGTAACGTCTGGAAAAACATTAACAATCCCATCCTTCACTCCAAAGTAGTGTCCACGTGGTATGACATTGTGAACGAGAAGGTCCCCACAGGTGAAAAGTTGCACAATATCAAAATGAAGCAGAGTCCGTACTGCGATCATTGCCATACTGTAGATACCTTGGCACACATTCTCATCTGCCGCGACCAATACCACATATGGAACTGGACTAGAAAAAAACTCGCAATAATTACTAGAACTGCAGACTCTGCTATAACACTTAAAGATGTACTTCAACCAGACTGGCATTTCTTTCCTGCAACAAAGCACAATAGCTATGCCTGGATTATCGGCCAGTTTGCATATTTTGCAGTTACGAATACACATGCGAGTATAGACGAGTACATACAGTATATAATGGAAGAGCACCACAACCTTAAAACGAGTCGTAAATACAAAGCTTTGTTTCAAAATTTCTTACTTCACACTTTGCCATAATGAAGAGGTAATTCTTTTTTTTTTTGGGGGGGGGGGGGGTTGGTGAATAACACTACAGCGAGTCGATACTAATTGTGCTTCATTATAATTAAGTTGGCATTTATTCATTTATTTATTTTTATAGTACAGCAGGTGAAAGTGCCCCAGGAAAACTCATTTTGCCAGAAGCCGTAACATAAAACAAATCAGAAGTGCTTGATTGATTTTGTGTTCTTCTGTTTCACGGGTATTGGACAGATTGTCACGGCAAGAAGATTTATTCAGTTCCTTTATATATTATTTAGAAAAAAATAATGAAAAAATAAATAAAAAAGTGGGTTAAGTTAGGGTGAAAGTGGCGGTGGCAACAGATTTTTTTATTATTATTTTCTTTTTTTAAATTTTTTTTTAGGTTAGATAGGATTTTGGGGGTGATATGGATGATAGGGGCCAACGCCTGAAGTGGAAGAGGTCCAGGAAATTAAATAAAAAAATTAAAAAAAGTTCATTAAAAAAAGGCAAGGTATGTTTGGCAACTCTGTCATCGAAAATAAAAAAAGTAGCGTAACGGTAAGCGAAAAAACAAAAAAAAGGGTCCGAGTTCGTTTCCCGGTTGGGTCTGAAATTTTCTCCTCTGAGGGACTGGGTGTTGCGTTGTTCCAATCATCATCATTTCATCCCCATCGACGCGCAAGTCGCCGAAGTGGCGTCACATCGAAACGAACGGTCAACCCGACGGGAGGTCCTAGTGACACGACATTTACTTTTACATTTAGCATGTAGTGACGTCTCGGCTAAGAATGAAGCACAATCACAGTAGGTTCTGGCAGAGCCATCATAAGTGTGAAGTTCTGCTTGGAACAAGAAAACAGTGCAGCACGCATTCGGGTTTAGCAACAGTGCCAGTAGACACTACACAATGACCACATTGAATTAAAAACTTATAACATAGTCAGCGCCTTAAAAACAAAAAGGACATTCATTGTGACTAAGTACATACTGAAGTTTCTAGTTTGTAGAATTATTCAGTACCATGTTCCTGACTTACCAAAAATCGTGAAACGGAGCAAGGTAGAGCAGCTACACTTGTTACATTTCCACTCCTTAAATAAGTGCTTTTCCTTTTCTTTTCTGTTTTACACTTTATGCATATGCCATGAATACGTGAAATTGTTAAATTCCCATCCGTGCTCTAATTCACTAACCTTTACTATTCCATGTATAGTTTTTAGACGAGTGATGATAACAACATGAAGGAATCTTTCCTTTGACGAAATATTCTAAATTTACGATTCACTGAAAACAACGTGATCTTCAAATTCCGACTCCGCTAACAATCAGTTGTTTTAGTATTG
Organism: Schistocerca piceifrons; assembly: GCF_021461385.2. Classification (NCBI taxonomy): domain Eukaryota; kingdom Metazoa; phylum Arthropoda; class Insecta; order Orthoptera; family Acrididae; genus Schistocerca; species Schistocerca piceifrons. Next base: position 9,920,774 of record NC_060144.1, read on the forward strand.
ACATACATTACTTGAAAACCCCACATTCTCAACTCTGAAATAAACAGAAAAAAGTTATCAGTATTGAAAAGATCATATTCTAAAATGTTAAGATGTTAAAATGTAATCCTGTCAAAATTCCATTGTTTTAGTTTTGTAGTTCCACTTTCTTGGCTACAAAAATGTGTAATTTTCCTAGAGTAACATGTTATTTTGTAGATAATTCCAATTAGAAAATTTTCCTTTCCAAAAAAAAAAAAATGGGTAAGGCGTTGGACTTCGGATCCGAAGATTCCAGGTTCGAATCCTGTCACGGTCGAGTTTTTCCAGTTCTGCAGAAGATGCATGCTGTTTTACTGTGTTGTTTGAGTACTGAAAAACTAGTTGAAACTTGCTGCTGTCCGCTTCCTGGCTGCAAACGGGCGTCTACCTGAAGCACAAGCAAGACAAGGGTGATCGGTAGCGAAATTTTCGGCACAGTGCCGATCAGGAGAGTTTTTGTTGGAACTACTGCGTCTGATTCAGGACCCAAGAGCTACGCCACAGGCGTCTGCGCACAGTCGAGCATGTGTGTTGAATAATGGTGCTGATAGCCACGTATCATTTCAAGTAGATTTGATGCCTTTCGGAGACAATTTTTCATTGAAAAGGATTGTAGCTCATTTGTGGCAGCAGGAAATAAGCTGTAGTCAAAAGGATCTTCCAAAGATGGTCGCAGGTCCCATCAGTATTGTATGGCTCGTAACGCATGTGTGAAGCCCGGCTAGCTCAGTCGGTAGAGCATGAGACTCTTAACCTCAGGGTCGTGGGTTCGAGCCCCACACTGGGCGGCGCAAAATTTTGTGTCTACGCGGATGCAACCTGCGCCCCTCTCGTGAGCCTTGCGTAATGAACGTAACGGGTTACGACGATGCCTAGCTTCGTATGAATATCAGAGGAATGGTATTTGAAGCTGAAAGTAATTCTGAAATGAAATAAATGTGTTGTTTTGGAATTTTAGGTGTACATCGATATCATGTGAGATGTGTAGGAAAGCAGCAGCTGTGCTAACTAAATGCAAATAATGGTCGCTAATGCGGTGCGTTTCCAGCTGAAGGGCTCCGATTCAAGAGTCCATAAGAACAAATTACCCGAAATGTGCACAAGGCGGCGCCTCCTTAGCTCAGTGGCCATTCTGGCTCTAGCTGCCGACGCGTACGGACGTGCCACCGTTTGCTGCGCGTAGTCAGTGCTTCGCCAGTGTTTACATTGCGTTTCGGTGTCTTTGCTTTTTGTGATTTTCTTCGTGTGTAACTTGTGTTTCTTCTGCCTACTGTGTTCTGTTTTTGTGTTTTCTACAGACGATTATTTATCGTTTGTGGAGTTTTCGGTAATTACCGGAATCTCCCCTTGATTACTGCATACCATGACTACAACTGTGAGCAAGAATACGCTGGTTATTGCTTTCGCCAAGGAAACACGACGTGTTCAGCCGACTGCTCTGGAAATTCATGATTGGCTTGATCAGGTACTTGGCATTAATTCTGATATGGTGCATACCACTCAGCTAGATACTGACAACTACTGTGTTTTCGTAAAATTTTTGAGCCCCGTTTCGGTAGATAAAATTATTGGAAAATTCGGGTATCATGTAGAATTTTTGCATAGAGACGGCACTACAAGTAAAGTGGCTATCAGGAGAGCTGATGCTCTTTATAGATCTGAGCGGGTGTTAAATTTACCTATCGAGATAGATAATGAGAAAATCAAGGTTGCCCTTTCTCAATATGGTGAGGTTAAGGATATAGTTAACGAACGTTGGTCGAAGCAATTTAAAATTCAGAGCTTCAATGGTATTCGTTCGGTAGAGATGGAAGTAAAGACGAATATCCCATCTCATATAACTGTTGACGGGCATAAAGCACACGTGATTTATACTGGTCAAACCCCTACGTGCCATATATGCAATGAATAGGGTCATTTAAGGCAGGACTGTCCCCGTCGTGTTTTTGTACTAAAAACAAATTTAGTCCAACGCCGCAAGATGGCCTTGAGCGAAGTTTTGGCAACTGATAGTACAGCCAAACAGGGTGAGGGTTCGGATCCTGTACCTAGTTCTGTAAATATTGCTGTTGATGGTAGTGATTTTCCACCCCTGATAACACGCTTCAGTTGTGATTCCTCTGCCCGAGAGTTGGACGTACTAAACAAGAAACGACCACTTGAACATACAGATGATCATTCCGATGATGAAACCTCCCGACAATCTCCTACTGTACGTAAACAGAAAGCTAGCCATGAAAATCTGCCTGTGCCCCAAGACGAAATGCAAGTGGATTTAATTACAGTTTCTGATACATCTCGCTCATTGCCAGAAAATGAAACGGCAGCTGCCGACACCGAGAAAGTAGAAGTTCCCCAGGCAGTGACAACTTGCCCAGCTGTGAACAGTGATAATCAGCTGTTTACAGACGGGAAGTTCGCGGAAGCGGTAGAACAACAACACCGCGGCACCGCAACAGCACAGCAACCGGCACCAGAGTGTAAACAAGAAGAAGTGTTTACTTCTGAACCGGACAATAAGCAAACACCGTCGCCAGCATCACAACAAACGAAGGTAGCATGTAAACAGCAGGCAGTGTTTACAAACCAGATCTCTCGAGACACTGTTGCTGAAGCAGCCACGCCGAGTGCTGCCACAACAAAATCAGGTCAGGGTTTTCAGGGCGTCCACCGCCGTACGCTAAAACCACAACCGAATCTTACTGTTTCTCGCACCCCAGCCAAACAAAAAGCCGAAAAGTCAGATGTAAAATCGCAGAAAAATATACGATATGACATTGTCCGAGAAGGTGCTCCAGCTGAGCCTCCTGATACACTCAATGTCGAACAGCCCCTCAGTACTAAGGTACGGGATGACAATGGAAGACAAGCTAATGTTTAGCAACGTGTTACGAGGAATAATGCAGAACTCTAAACGACTGTAGTTCTACAACGGATTTCAGCATACCAAAAGTACAACAGTTTTTGACCAAGGTTGTAGGTGGCCAATAGCCAGTTAGCAAGCATACTCTATCACAACGATAAATATAAATAAAATTCGAACCTCATTAAAGCTAGCTGCTCTCAAGGAATTTTTTGTATGACTCTGGAACCGATATCGCGTTGCTACAGGAGGTTGTAACGACGTCACTTGCAATACCAGGATACACCGCCATTGTTAACGTATCTTGTGAAACACATACAGGAACAGCGTTTCTGCTCAGGGAAGGAATTCCCGTGTCTCAAGTAGAGCGTTTGGAATCTGGAAGGGCCATTAGTATAAACGTTTTAGGTACCACATTGATTAACTTATATGCGCCCTCAGGAAATAGTAATAGACAGGACAGGGCAGCATTTTATAAAGAGGAAATTATATATTTATTACGTCGAAATCCGAACAGTTTTATAATGGGCGGTGATTTTAACTGTGTGTTAAATCGTAAAGATCGACAACCACATTTTAACGGTTCGTTGGAACTTAAACGCCTAGTAACCGACTTACAACTTAAGGACGCATGGGAACTAAAATATCCAACGAATGTTGAATATACGTATATAACACAGACTTTGCGCAGTAGAATAGACAGAATTTATGTTTCGCACAACTTAGAACGATGTCTACTCAATTCAGAAATCGTACCTGTATATTTTAGTGACCACTGCAGTATGAAAGCGTGCATTAATTTAGCTCCACAGCCGATTCAGATTTTTAGGAACCAGTGGCATCTAAAAGTCTCTCTCTTAAAAGAGCAAGATTTGGCAGACGCAGTATCGGAAGCGTGGACCTTATGTCTGCGATCGATCGACAGGCACCCCACAGTATTAGATTGGTGGATTAAGGTTGCAAAACCGAGACTGAGAAAAGTGTGTATCAGATACAGCAGAGAAAGAGCGCGGGAGTTAAAAAACAGTATGGAATTTTATTACAGATTGTTGCGGGACCTCTATGAACAGGCAAACGTGTCAACCATTAGATTACACGACATCAAACACACCAAAGCGAAATTACTCGCCTTTAAAAGACAACAGATGGAAGGCTTAAAACTGAAGTCCAAGGCGAAGTCGATGGTAGAGGATGAAACAACATCCTTATACCATCTGCTTCGGCATGCAAAGAATAGGCGACGAACTGTCATTAGTGAAATTAAAACATCCAATGGGACAACACTAACGTCTCAGAAGGAGATTCTCAATGCAGTATACCAATACTACCATGCATTATATTCTTCCAGCCCACCACACGAGGGGTCTCTGCGAGAGGTTCTCAGTGTTTTATCCCCACAATTGACGAGTTCTGAAAACGACGATATCCTTTCTGAAGTCAGTAACGAAGAGGTTCGTGAGATAATAACCAAGTCCCCGTTAAATAAATCTGCTGGACCCGACGGACTGCCTGTAGAATTTTACTTAAAATTCTGGTTTTTAATTGGTGACACTTTTACATGCATTGTCAATGAGATTTTTAAAGAGCAGACGGTACCTGAAGATTTTAAAGATAGCAAAATTGTACTTATACCGAAAAACAAAGGGACGAAAAGATTAAACAATTACCGCCCTATTTCACTTTTAAACTCTGACTACAAAATAGTATGCCGGATTTTAAAAAAGAGACTTTCCCCTCTGACCGACAAATTAATTAGTCAACATCAGTCATGTGCGGCAAATAGAAATATTTTTAATACAATTTCTGAATATAGAGACTTCATCGCCTTAGCATCAGTTTCCAATTTCAAATGTGCTCTACTCTTTATAGATTTTAATAAGGCTTTCGACTCGGTGAATCACCGTTTCCTGTTTGAGGTACTGACGAAAATGGGATTCGTCCACAAAACTGTTAATGTTATAAAAAACATTGCTACTGGTCTGCACGCTAAATTAGCCGTCAACTGTCAGCTGTCGCGGCAAATTCCAATAAAGCGCGGCATCCCACAGGGAAGTCCCTTATCTATGTTTTTGTTTGTTGTGTCGTTAGAGCCCTTTTTACGAAGTGTTCATGAAAGGTTAAAGGGCATAACTATAACTGGCAGGAAAACTGTAGTGAGAGCCTATGCTGACGATGTTGGTGTCGTCATAAGAGGGCAAGATGATGTAATTCGACTAGGGGCCATTCTTCAAAACTACTGCCGCGCATCGGGTGCGACAAAGAACGAAAATAAAAGAACAATCTTGGGAATGCGGGGTCTTGAATGGATACACATCGATTGGGCGAAGTCAGTTACCACCCATAACACCCTGGGAACAATCCTGACGGCATGTCCCATGAGGATGACGGCCCTCAACTTGAAAGAAGTTTCAACAAAGATTCAAGGGGGACTCATTGAGAACTCACAACGAGTTATGAACCAGGTTCAGAGGGTCAAGTTCATTAACTTATGCATTCTCTCAAAGGCATTCTATATGGCACAAGTTTTTCCCTTGCCAAAGTTGATAGCTCAGAAAATAATCTCGAGAGTTGCAAATTTCTTATGGAAGGGGGAAATCTACAGGGTTAACCTAAAAACTGCGACCTTACATCCTAGAAATGGAGGCCTCGGACTGGTGGATATACGCAATAAAGCTTCTGCGCTTTTCATAAAACGGTCTTTAAACATATTTCACGCCAACCCAGGCAGTATTACTACACAATTGTTTCAATGTGTCCAACCAGAAAGCCTTCAGCCACCGGCAGACGTACAAAAGATTAACCCCCGACTGCGATACGTTAAGATCTTGTACACAGAATTGAGCTATGTTAACGAGAAACTCAGAACTTCACTGCACATTACAGCCCGAGATATCATGAGAGAAACACAACAATACGAAGGCCAAAATAAAATTGCCACGAAATATAAAATTACAACTGGGATGCAATTTGGGAGAATATTAGTTTTAACGGGCTCAATTCACATGTGGTAACGGCATGGTACAAAGCCGTCAATGATATTGTCAGCACCAACGAACGGCTTTATAAAATTGGGAAAGCTGAAACCCCCTTATGTCAGACATGTAAACTGGTTGACACCGTGATTCATAGATTCACGTGTGGTGGAAATTTCAACAATTGGATTTGGCTCAGGAAAAGTCTTGCACTACTGCAACGAACGTCACCCAATTCTATTACTCCTATGATGCTTTTTAGGCCTGAAATTAAGTATTACCCCAAAACCAAAAATAATGCAATACACTGGTTAATGGGACAGTTTGTCCAGTACATTATCAATAAAATAGGTGGTGACGATGAAACGGAATTCAAGCTTTTTATGAAAATGGAGTACAATAAAGTTAAGCACTATGCAGACCACAGGAAAATGTATGGAAAAATGATGATCATTTTATTCGAAAGAATAGGTGTTGGTTAAAAAGCACAGTCTAACACTAAAGTTACTATTTTAGGGGTATTGAAGGAATGAAGTATGAGATCTATGTTCAAGATGAAGGAAATGCCTCTTCTTTTATACATTTCTGTTATGTCGGTCCCCCCAATATGTGTCTCATAAATGTTCGATGTATATTGCGGTAAAATAACATGTTTCCTACTCGAATGACTGTTGAATGATAACTCGAATGACAGCCTTCCAATGAGATCTCCACCCAGACGTCGTACAACCAGTGCTCAGCACAATAATAAAAAGAGCAGGCAAAGACCACACACGACTACAACGGCTTTTCTATAACATGTAAAATGTACTGAAGGAACCATTCGGTGGGAGTAATGGCGGGGGCATCGTGGCCAGGCCTCAAGTTCTTTGACCCCTGCCCTCTTTGTCCCGTCATGCGCCTACTGATACGCTTCCGAAAAGACACACAAAAAAAAGTGGTTAAGGCGGAAAAAAAAGTTGAAAATAAAAAAAGTGGTAAAGCACTGGTAATGCAAAAAAAAATGGATAAGGCGTCGGACTTCGGATCCGAAGATTGCAAATAAAAAAAAAAGTGGTTAAGGCGTCTGACTAAAAAAAAAGCGGTCTAAGGCGCCACATTTAAGCTCTGGTTCCCTAAGGGGAGCGAGGGTTCGTACCCCACATCTGACAATGCATTTTAAATATTCCAAAACTACCAATTTCGTACATGCGGGAAAACAAGTAAATTAAAAAAAAAGTGGCGGAGCGCTGACCTAGTAAACCAGAGGTCGTGAGTTCGATCCTCACAGGAGGCAAATGAATTTTGTAACAGCCCCTCCTACCGTAGCCCTTTCGAAAAAGGCGGTCAAGGATAAAAAAAATTATGAATGGGTGCGGTATTTAAGAAATGCTCTCGCAAATGAATATTTCGAATGGTGCTATTAAAGTAGGCACCAGAAACTGCTGCTTTTGGCAGTCTCCGGAGAATGCCGACGTGAAATACTTAGTTCTTGTGATGTATTTTCTACCCCTGATAGAGACCCTCGCAGTTGTCGTCGTCGTCGGCGCCCCCGCCACTTTGGTAATAGCGGCAACTCGCCATTGTATCACATAGCGTGAGGTACCTTCTGCAACCGACGGATATGGCAGTAAGCGATTGAAGCTGATTTGCAACCTCTTGTTTGATCAGCGTCATAAGGGCTTGAATGTAACTTGAGATGGGACACAGCAAGAAGTAGCGTCGCATTTTTAGTACTGAAATTGGAGATGGAGAATTGCGTCAAAGATGGGAAATTCATTCCGGCAAGTGTACAAATGGCGAAAATGAGGTGTGTGTGGGGAAGGATATTGCGCCAGTGACCGTGTGGCCTAATGGATAAGGCGTGGGACTTCGGATCCGAAGATTGCAGGTTCGAATCCTGTCACGGTCGCGTTTTTCCAGTTCTGCAGAAGATGCATGCTGTTTTACTGTGTTGTTTGAGTACTGAAAAACTAGTTGAAAGTTGCTGCTGTCCGCTTCCTGGCTGCAAACGGGCGTCTACCTGAAGCACAAGCAAGACAAGGGTGATCGGTAGCGAAATTTTCGGCACAGTGCCGATTAGGAGAGTTTTTGTTGGAACTACTGCGTCTGATTCAGGACCCAAGAGCTACGCCACAGGCGTCTGCGCACAGTCGAGCATGTGTGTTGAACAATGGTGCTGATAGCCACGTATCATTTCAAGTAGATTTGATGCCTTTCGGAGTCAATTTTTCATTGAAAAGGATTGTAGCTCATTTGTGGCAGCAGGAAATAAGCTGTAGTCAAAAGGATCTTCCAAAGATGGTCCCAGGTCTCATCAGTATTGTATGGCTCGTGACGTGTTGTGTGGAGCCCGGCTAGCTCAGTCGGTAGAGCATCAGACTCTTAACCTCAGGGTCGTGGGTTCTAGCCCCACACTGGGCGGCGCAAAATTTTGTGTCTACGCGGATGCAACCTGCGCCCCTCTCGTGAGCCTTGCGTAATGAAAGTAACGGGTTACGACGATGCCTAGCTTCGTATGAATATCAGAGGAATGGTATTTGAAGCTGAAAGTAATTCTGAAATGAAATAAATGTGTTGTTTTGGAATTTTAGGTGTACATCGATATCGTGTGAGATGTGTAGGAAAGCAGCAGCTGTGCTAACTAAATGCAAATAATGGTCGCTAATGCGGTGTGTTTGCAGCTGAAGGGCTCCGATTCACTATTCCATAAGAACAAAGTACCCGAAAAATGCGCTAGGCGGCGCCTCTTTAGCTTAGTGGCAGAGCGCTGGTCTAGTAAACCAGAGGTCTTGAGTTCGATCCTCACAGGAGGCAAATGAATTTTGTAACAGCCCCTCCTACAGTAGCCCTTTCGAAGAAAGCGGTCAAGGATAAAAAGATTGATGAAGGGGTGCGGTATTTAAGAAATGCTCTCGCAAATGAATAGTGCGAATGGTGCTATTAAAGCAGGCACCAGAAACTGCTGCTTTCACCAGCATCTCCGCCAGCACCGCCTCCTTCCTGTCACCCAGTGTGGCTTTCGGCCGTCCTTCTCTTCCGACGACCTTCTCCTTCACCTCACTCATCTCCTTTCCGAACAGCTTAATTCCCGTCGCTCCGCAATCTTCCTCTCCCTGGACCTCGAACGTGCATATGACCGCGTATGGCATTCCGGTCTCCTCTTCAAGCTCCAAACCTTCGCCCTTCCCATTAACTACGTCCGTCTGATCGGCTCCTTTCTCTCCCGCCGTCCTTCCTATGTCACCATCCATAACACCGATTCCTACACCTTTTTCCCCTCCGCCGGTGTGCCCCAAGGCTCCGTCCTCTCCCCCCTTCTGTACCTGTTGTACACGGCGCACATGCCGCCGCCGTCACCCCCGTCCACCTTCTCCAGTTTGCCGATGACACCGCCTTCCTTGCCCTTGCCCCCACCCTACAGCGCTCCCAACGCCTTCTCCAATCCCATCTTGACCGGTTCACCGCTTGGTGCAACCAGTGGTTGCTCAAGGTCAATCCTTCCAAAACCCAGGCGATCATTGTAGGCAAAACCACCCCTTCCTTCCGCCTCCTTGATTTCTATCTCACCGTCTATGGCCGTCCCATCGCCCTCACTCCCACCCTTAAGTACCTTGTGTAGTGGGACGAAATTAAGCGTCACCCATCCACCAAAGTCAGCCCAGTTTGCAGGTGACTATAAGTTTAATTTAGTTTTGTTTATGTGTTTTCTTATTATTTGTAATAGATGTGAATTATCTAAAAGTTTTGTATTTTTTTATGTGTTTCATGTACGGAGAGGTCGGCGCAACGAACGGGGACAGCATCTTCGTTGCCGCGACCAGAGAGGAAATTGCTGGCCGCTATACGTCGCGGGTCGACAGCCAAGGAGCAACAGAAGATCCTGGAACCGAGTTGTTGCGTCGTGTTTCTAAAAAATTAAAAATGAAGTTTTATACTCTTTTTGTACAACAATGACATCATATAGATCTTAATCTTATTGAAATGTTAGTCACTGTCTGTCAACGCTCAAGTTCACATCTGTATGTGGAGGAAGCTAATAAAATAGTGTATGCTACTAAAGTTGAAGCACGTGTCTTGAAGATTTATTTATGAAGAGTTATGTGAACGGATTAATAATATATTTGACAAGATTATTGATTCAGACAGCGTTGGCCGAAACTTTGAATCTAAAAAGTTTATTTAATGTGTGATTCTGATATCGATTAGATCAAGATAACGTGTGTCGATATAATTTTCTGAGGAGAAACAAACGAAATTTAGTTTCGAAAAAGTTACGAAAACCAATTGGCCCGAGTGATCTAATTCTCTGCACACGACTCAACTGATGTTTTACAGTTTCGTTCAAGAACCATTCTATGACAATTTAAAAAGAATATGAATCATTTTTGAAGTGGGTTGTAACTGACGTAGGTGACGAAGTCTGCACATGGTCATATATCAAACGAAAACCTAAGGCGTCGTTACACCGCACCGTGGCGACCTTAGAAACAGGACTTGTGTGCAACTAAGGCACACAGGTACGAAACAAAACATCAAGAGTCCTTCGGAAGTCAACGCGAGTTTTCGTGGAGCCTTCGCCAGCCAGCGGCGACTTCGTGGGTGTGGGCATCTGACGGAGTGCAGCCAAGCAGTACGGTCACGCAGTTGTTCCACGAGAAGGCGCATCTGTTGGGCAGCAGCTGAACGCTGCAAACCTCGACAACCCTTTTTCCCCCTAAACTAATAGGCCCAGTACGTCAGCTGCGGGACGTTCCTCCGGCTGGTATTAGAGGTGTTGCTGAGGGCTTCGACTGTCTACGGCGGTGCCGGGCGTGGTTGCAGCTAGCGACGTTTCCGGTGTTCGACTCAGCGTCCTGCCGGTTGCGGAAGCGGGGTCGCAGCATCTCAGCGGCTGCATCGACGGCTGTTACATCTGCAGCCCATAGCAGCACACTAATCATCGAGAACTACAAATTACAATATTAGTGTCCGGTGAGTTTGTTTCAAGTTGGAAGTGGAGTGTTGTACATAGGGAGTGTGCTTTACAGGATTGTTGATTACAAGTCTGCGTGTGTAAATAGTTAATATCTTACAATAATGTCGGGAAGTGAAATGTCAGACGAAGAGCAATCTATGTCCGATAGGAGCATGAGAGCCCTTTTTAGGGCGATCGCTAAATTAAAACAATCTAACGAGGAATCTGCTGCTAGATTAAAAGAGGAACTAAAACAGGAATTAAAACAGTCTAACGAAGAATCTATGGCTAGATTAAAACAGTCTAACGAAGAATCTATGGCTAGATTAAAACAGTCTAACGAAGAATCTATGGCTAGATTAAAACAGTCTAACGAGGAATCTACTGCTAGATTGAAAGAGGAACTAAAACAGGAATTAAAACAGTCTAACGAGGAATCTACTGCTAGACTTAAAGGGGAGCTAACAAAATCAACAGACAGGTTGCAGGAATATCTTAATGAAACCAGTCGAGAATTAAGGGATAAAATAGAGTCTTCTAAAGTTGAAATGCAGGAAAAATTAGTAGGACTTAGTAATAAGATTGCTGATAATTGTAAAAGGTTAGAAGAACATATCCAGGAATCGCGCGAGGAAAAAGCTCGCATGCGACACGATATTACTGACTTATCCGAGAGACTAGATAGTGTCAATATCTTAGTTGTAAATGAAATACAGAAAAATAACGATATGTTACGAGATGAATTTTCTATGCAAACAGAAACTGTTCGCAGAGAATTATTGAAATCTATTAAAGAGGTCTCTACCAAACCTGTAGAGATTTCTTCAATAGATAATGTAGAATTAGAGACATTAACCCATCAAGTAGAAAAGGACCATACCGAAATCGAAAACATGAAATTTTTAATTACTGAAATATGCAGTAACCTTGAGACTGCCAAAGATAATAACATTGATGAAGGTACAGAGCGTTCACATCGTGAGCACAGTGAAGAATCGATATTAGCTAATCGCGTATCCAATATAGAAATGCGGATACAGGAAATTACTAGACGGTTATCGGAATTAGATAATAACGAGAACATTTCAGGTAGCAGAGGTAATAACATAATCAGAGACAACAGTCGCATCGAATTTGCTAGCTCGGACGACAACAATATGAATAAAACAATCACGGCAAGCCAATCCGATGCAACTCCGTCTCTGCAATCTAAACAAAATCCGACAATTTCTCTCGCAGAATGTCTGGATGACATAACGACAAATTCAAATGTAGCAAGTCGATTTCCTGTATTTAAACCAGGAGGCGAACTTCACCCTATAATCTTTATAAAAGCTTTTGAAACATAATTATCTCCTAAATGGAGTAATGAAAAACGCATTCAATTTGTAATAGGACATTTAGAAGCAGAAGCTGCGGAATGGGCAGTACTGCATAGAACTGAATTCAGGGATTGGGATGATTTTGTTAAGCAGTTTAAACAAAATTATTGGTCAAGACGAAAACAACAACACTTAACTTTAGAGTTGTTAGCCCCTCCTCCATATTCTAAACGGTGGAGAGGTTATAGGAATTATTTTGAATGGAATTTAAACCGTGCTAAATTAATTGAAAGTCATCTAATGCGAGTCCTAATTAGTGGATTACCGTATTACATAAAGGAAAGAAAAATGTTATTCTACGAATTATACAAAACCTTAATAATGGGGACGAAACAGTTAACACCCGGGGTGTGTGGTTATATTTTAGCGACTTGTTGTATTGGAAAGCACAGAGGGAACACCAGAGATGGAAAATCTGCATTCCGAAACCTGTTGTGGACGAGTTAATTACTTATATTCATGAAGGTTACGGGCATTTTGGAATTCATAAATGTATTAAACATCTAATGAAGTATTATTATTTCAAAAATATGTCACGTATTGTGAGAAGTATTATGAGGGCTTGTGAAACCTGTCAAAAGGTTAAAGTTAATAACAAATCCAAGCGTTATAAATTATATGCTGTAATTCCTCGAGGTTTGTGGGATCTACTATCATTAGATTTTTTCGGCCCTCTGCCTCGGAGTTCAGGAGGATTAACATATGTGTTTGTTGTAATGGAATGTTGGTCCAAACATGTGAAACTATATACTTTGAAACGAGCGAATACAGCAAGCGTTATACGCTGCCTCACCCGAAATTACTTTGTTAACTGGGGCATTCCTAAACGACTTATGTCTGACAACGGTAGTGCCTTTATTAGTCAAAGATTTCAAGATATGATAAGACAATATGGAATCAAACATATCTTAATTTCGAAATATCACCCTCAAAGTAATTTAGTAGAAAGAGTCATGAAAGAATTAGGACGATTATGTAGAACTTATTGTGCACATAAACATACTCGGTGGGCCAAACTAATGCCTGAATTCGAAAAGATATTAAATGAATTGCCTCACCTAACGACGGGATTATCACCTATAGAAATTTTAGGCAAACGAATTATAGGTGAGCCTTTACTAGCTGCTTTACCTTGGCCACCAGTAAATGAGATCCAACAATGTATCCCAGACGAAAAAGTTTGCGAACAGATTGTAAAAAAATGCCGAACGGAGAATTAAAAGTTATAATCAACAGGCTATAGAACCCTCATTTCAGGTAGGAGATCTTGTGTTAGTACGATCTCATCCTAAAAGTTCTAAGATCGGTAAGGAATGTAGAAAATTCTTCTTGATCTTTGAAGGTCCATATGTTGTACATAAGATTGTACATCCCAAAGCATTACTTCTTATGGAACCTTCATCAGGTGTAATTAAAGGATTATATAGTGTTGATCAAATGAAACCCTTCATTCCTAAATAAGTTAATATTTAGTATATGTTACACACGGAAGAGCGTTCATAGTTTATTCATGTGAAGTTTTTCGTGATAGTTACGTGTTATTTTAAATAAATGACAGAAAGCTTAAACATGTGTTCTACAATAATCTACTGGTACTTCAAAAAGAGAAAGATAACCAAAAGGGGGATTTATATGGAGGAAACTTTGCTCTTAGGTCTAAAGGAATTTTGCGTATTTTAAATTTACTCGGATAGTAGGAACCAAAGGGGATGGTTAATAGTTTTAGGGACCATGGGCGTCCAGAGCTATATGGCTCACGAGAACATAGCAGAGTGCCTTTAATAGAGGTTTGTAATAGTGTTAATATAGAACACACCAAATGGGGCTCTCTCGCTTGTTTCTCCTAAATAAATGGCCATTACCCAACAAGGTGTCCGAAGGTAAAGAAAGCCGTGCCGAGATTCCAAAGAAAGTTTTGCTTGATTTCTTCTTGACCTCAGGCATAAATAAGGCATTAGGGAAGAGGATGACGTAAAGTAAATAGTACTATTAGTTATTGTGAGAAACTTATTAGTAATATACATTCTTGAAAAGAATCACTCTAGTAAATAAATGAAACTGAAACTAATCTATCACAATTTGAACGCTCTGTCCTAATGTACAACGTTAAAGAACGTACTAAATTAGTATTTATTAGCAACTATTAACTGAAGAGGAGCAATCTCCCTATATTCGGTTACGAATTACCATAAGAGCACAATTAAGAGTAAATGACAAATAGTCACAACGATATCGTATTAAAAGGATTAAATCTATCTAATAGCAAGGACTCTAGGTTACGTAAAATGTGAGGAAAATGGATTAACAGTTAAATATTGTATATTGAACAGTTTTAATTTCGGTTAAAACCTGACAAACTGAGCTTGTGGGTGGGGTATGTAGTGGGACGAAATTAAGCGTCACCCATCCACCAAAGTCAGCCCAGTTTGCAGGTGACTATAAGTTTAATTTAGTTTTGTTTATGTGTTTTCTTATTATTTGTAATAGATGTGAATTATCTAAAAGTTTTGTATTTTTTTATGTGTTTCATGTACGGAGAGGTCGGCGCAACGAACGGGGACAGCATCTTCGTTGCCGCGACCAGAGAGGAAATTGCTGGCCGCTATACGTCGCGGGTCGACAGCCAAGGAGCAACAGAAGATCCTGGAACCGAGTTGTTGCGTCGTGTTTCTAAAAAATTAAAAATGAAGTTTTATACTCTTTTTGTACAACAATGACATCATATAGATCTTAATCTTATTGAAATGTTAGTCACTGTCTGTCAACGCTCAAGTTCACATCTGTATGTGGAGGAAGCTAATAAAATAGTGTATGCTACTAAAGTTGAAGCACGTGTCTTGAAGATTTATTTATGAAGAGTTATGTGAACGGATTAATAATATATTTGACAAGATTATTGATTCAGACAGCGTTGGCCGAAACTTTGAATCTAAAAAGTTTATTTAATGTGTGATTCTGATATCGATTAGATCAAGATAACGTGTGTCGATATAATTTTCTGAGGAGAAACAAACGAAATTTAGTTTCGAAAAAGTTACGAAAACCAATTGGCCCGAGTGATCTAATTCTCTGCACACGACTCAACTGATGTTTTACAGTTTCGTTCAAGAACCATTCTATGACAATTTAAAAAGAATATGAATCATTTTTGAAGTGGGTTGTAACTGACGTAGGTGACGAAGTCTGCACATGGTCATACATATATCAAACGAATCAAACGAAAACCTAAGGCGTCGTTACACCGCACCGTTTTTTTTTTTTTTTTTTTTTTTTTTTTTCATCAACCAACATTTTTATTTTGCTCACTCATACTTGACTGATGTACAACAATAAAAAATAGTAAAGAGTAGAGCAATGACAACCAGTGAAACAAGCTGGTAGTACAGCAGCAGTTTAATGTCCCCATCTTTGACATCTAGAACACTCCACATGACATGTTATTGATAGTCCTGTCACGGTCGCCACGGTGCGGTGTAACGACGCCTTAGGTTTTCGTTTGATATATGACCATGTGCAGACTTCGTCACCTACGTCAGTTACAGCCCACTTCAAAAATGATTCATATTCTTTTTAAATTGTCATAGAATGATTCTTGAACGAAACTGTAAAACATCAGTCGAGTCGTGTGCAGAGAATTACATCACTTGGGCCAATTGGTTTTCGTAACTTTTTCGAATTTAAATTTCGTTTGTTTCTCCTCAGAAAATTATATCGACACACGTTATCTTGATCTAATCGATATCAGAATCACACATTAAATAAACTTTTTAGATTCAAAGTTTCGGCCAACGCTGTCTGAATCAATAATCTTGTCAAATATATTATTAATCCGTTCACATAACTCTTCATAAATAAATCTTCAAGACACGTGCTTCAACTTTAGTAGCATACACTATTTTATTAGCTTCCTCCACATACAGATGTGAACTTGAGCGTTGACAGACAGTGACTAACATTTCAATAAGATTAAGATCTATATGATGTCATTGTTGTACAAAAAGAGTATACAACTCCATTTTTAATTTTTAGAAGCACGACGCAACAACTCGGTTCCAGGATCTTCTGTTGCTCCTTGGCTGTCGACCCGCGACGTATAGCGGCCAGCAATTTCCTCTCTGGTCGCGGCAACGAAGATGCTGTCCCCGTTCGTTGCGCCGACCTCTCCGTACATGAAACACATAAAAAAATACAAACTTTTAGATAATTCACATTTATTACAAATAATAAGAAAACACATAAACAAAACTAAATTAAACTTATAGTCACCTGCAAACTGGGCTGACTTTGGTGTATGGGTGACGCTTAATTTCGTCCCACTACACTTGGCGTCACCCTCGATCGTCGCCTCTCCTGGACTCCCCATGTCCAGACAATCCAAGCCAAGGCACGTTCCCGCCTCCGTCTCCTCAAGCTCCTTTCCGGCCGTATGTGGGGTCTGGACCCCTCCACCATCCTCCACACCTATAAATCCCTCATCCGCCCTATCCTTTGTTATGCCCATCCAGCATGGATCTCCGCTCCCCCTACCTTTTATAAATCCCTCCAAATCCTTGAACGCCATGCTCTCCGCCTCGCCTATCGCATCCGTCTCCCCTCCCCCACGCGGATTCTCTACGATCTCATCCCCTTCCCCCACCTTTTCCTTGAAAAGATACGGATCCTGTACACCTCCCGCAAACTCGATCCTCCTCACCCGCTCGTCTCCCCGATCCTCTCCCACCCCCGCCCGCTGCCGCGCCTATATTCGCACGTCCCACCTGGTCTCCACCTCTCCACCCTCCTTACCCTCTCCCAAGGTGGCTTCCGCCAGCTCCCCCTCCCTGATGATGCCCTCCTCCCTTCCATCTACCCCTCCTACCAACTTTGATCCTCCCGCCCTCCTCCTGTACTTACTCCTCCGTGCACCCTCCCTGCCTCCTCTCCCTTTTCCCTCCCTCCTCCTTTTCTCCCCCCCCTCCTCCCCCGGGCCTCCCCTCCCTGTTCCTCTCCTCCTGCCCCCGACTCCTCAGCCATTGGCATTCTTTTTCTCCCCTCTCCCCCACCTCCCCCTTCTACCCCTCTTGGCAGGTCCCCGGACTCGCACACGTTACGTGGACATTCGCGCGCCGGAGGTCGCCGCCATCAGTGTTTTGTGTGTTTAGTGTTTAGTGTTTAGTGTTCACCGTCCCCTCCATCGTTCACCAGTGCCATCATCATCTTCAGTGGTTGTGCGTCGTCTCATCAGCTAGCAGTGTGGATTATCGTCAAGTGTGAACGGCTCCGTGATTGTCTCTATGTGTCTCCTGTTTTATTGCCCACCGCTCTGTGACTTATGTGTCTTCTCACTGTTTTTGCTGCTTGTGTCTTCTATGGCTGAAGAGCGGCGTAGTGTGCTGCTGACAGCCTGCCTGTTGTACAGGTTTTAAAATAACAATAAAGTTAAAAAAAAAAACTGCTGCTTTCATTCGAGGGTTGGATTCCCTCATTTCCTCATCGAGGACTCGCCCTGCCTGGGCTACTCTCAGGGTGTATCTTCGACGTGGAAGAGCTCCAACCGTGCTTGTCGCGTTGTTGCCCGTTTGCGCGCCGTCACTGCTGCCTGCCGCCGCCGCCGCTGCCGCCGCCGCCGCCGCCGCCGTCGTCGTCGTCTGTTCGCCGCCGCCCGGTGCTTGCCGCCGCCGCCGCCGCCGCCGTCGCTTGGTCGCCGTCTGTCGGTGCTCGCCGCTTCCTCTTCTGCCGCCGCCACCTGGTCGCCGCTTCTTAAGCCGCTGTCGCCGTCTCTTGGTGCTCGCCGGTGCCGCCGTCTCTCGGTGTTCGCTGCCGCCTGCGATCATGGAGGCCCCAACTACCACCATCATTTACACCTCTCCTTCACGTGCCCCCACTGTAACGTCATGGAGTGCTTCCTCTGGGATTCACCCGTCTCATGCACCACCCCTACTCACAGTTTCCTCCCCATCTATCTCCTCTCCATCGATGTATCCCCACCTGTACGTCACTCCGGCTCCTACCCCTGCTGCTGCCCCTGCTGCTTCTCCCGCTCCTGCCTCTGTCCCTGCTCCCAACCCCCCCTCCCCCTCCTGTCGCCCGCCGCGACGACTTTCCCCCTCTCCCCCCTGCGACTACCGCTGCTTCCCCTGCCAGAGTCTCCGCCCGCCGCGCCACACTCGCCGCCACAGAGCGCCCTACCCTCTCATCCGGTGCTACTGCCTCACAGGAGGGCCCTGCCGCCCACCACCTCCCCATCCATCCAGTCCCTCATCCCTCATCCCAGCCAACACCCGCCAAAAAATCTTCCAAACGGCCCAGTGGCGACCTCTCCTCTACTCCTTCCTCCAAAAAGCCACTGCCCGCCCCACCTCCCACTGACCCTGCTATGGATACCACCCCACCTCCCTCCTCTCCAGCCCCCTCCCTGTATACCTTTGTCCTAGCCAACCCTGATCCGAAATTCCTGGATGCCCGCACCCTCACCCTTGAAATCCGGAAGTACATCCCCAGTGCACCCATCATCCAACTTATCCCTCGCAGAGACTCTGTCCTCATCAAGTCTTCCTCTCCGTCCTTCCATACTGATCTCCTCCGGCGCCTTCCCCGCATCACCTTTGGGCCCCACGCATCCCTCACCCCATTCCTTACATCCTCCTCTCCTCGTCAACCCCAACCGCCTCGTCGTCCGCCGACCCTCACTGCCGTCATCACAAAACTCAGCCCTGTGGTCACGGAGACTGAGGTGTTGGCGGAACTGAATGCCCACCCCTCCCTGGAAGTCCGCTCTGCCCGCCGTATTTACAACTCCTCTGGCCCTACTTTCGTCATGTGTATCTTTACAGAGTCTGCCTGCTCCATCGACCACCTCCTCACACAGGGAGCTCTGATTTTCAACCGCCGCCACCCTGTTGACCCGTCCCGTTCCCCTCCTCAAACCTACCGCCGCCAGTGTTGTCTTCTGTACCGTCCCGTTCCCCTCCTCAAACCTACCGCTGCCAGTGTTGTCTTCTGTACAATGACCATCTCACCCAAAACTGCAAGAACCCACCCACCTGCCCCCATTGTAAAGCCTCCCACTTCCTCAAACAGTGTCCCAACCTCGCCTCCCCCCCATCCTGCAACACCTGCAATGAACCTCACCCCACCTATTCCTCCAAATGCAAAGCCAAGCCCCCCTCCCACCAACCCTGAACTCACTGTCCCCGTTCGCCCCATTGACCCACCTATCCACCCTAACAATTCCCTCCGCCCTCCCCCTACAGCAGAAGACATCATCCGGTTCCTCACCGTCGTCCTGCAGAACATCCACCCCTTCCAGCGCCCCCACACACTCCAGCAGATTTCCCTCGCTGCCCACTCTGTTTTCCACTTAAACACCTACGCCACATACTCCCACAACCAGGCCCACTTTACCTTCACCCGCCTAGACACCCTCGTTTAAGCCCCTCTCTCCCCTTCCCACACCCTTCCAATACCCAACCCCATGGCTCGTCAACAGTATCGTCTCCTCTACCTTAATGAAACCTTCCTCCAACCCCACCATGTGGTCCGCATCTCCCCTTATCTCCTTCACCGCACTGACAATCCCCTTCCCCTAGCTCGAGGCGGGGTCGCTATCGGCCACCTCAGGCATCTCCCTGTTCGGCCACAACCCCTCCTCAATGACCCAACCGAACACCTTCTCCTCAGCCTCTTTTTTCCCTCCCTCACCGTCACCTGTGCCACTATCTATATTCGCCCCGCAGCTCCTCTCCCCTTTGACTTCATTTCCCATGTTGACCGTACCTTCTCCACCTATGTGATCGCCACTGACCTCAACATCCACAGCCGTGACCCTGCCACCCTTCGGCGGTGGCATCAGTTCCTTGCCACCCTCCATGGTGACCTTGTTCCTCTCCCACAGCCCACCCGTCCTGAAAGTAACTCCACCCCCGATGTTATCCTCGCTTCCCCCAACCTCCTTGGTCGCATTGCCGTTGATGTCCTCGATCCCGTCGGTAGTGACCATCTCCCTGTCCTTCTCACCATCTCCTCTACCCGTCCTGCCACTGCAGCCACCCGCCCACCTGCCCCTCCAAAATCTGTCCATGACTACCACCGTGCCAATTGGGATGCCTACCGGGAATCCATTGCCTTACAGGTCGAAAGCCACCCCCTCACTTTCCACCACCCCGATGACATCACCCATGCCTCTTCCTTCCTTCAGAAGACCATCACTGACGCTGTGGAGGCTCATGTCCCTACCAAACTCATCCACCCTCACCGCCCTACACTTCCTCCACAGGCCGTCCTTCTTCTGCGTGAATCCCGCAGGCTCTACCGCTCCTTCCTCCGCACTCGTGACCGGGATACTCTCACCCGCCACCGGCAATTACAGCGGCATATCCGGAACCTCCTTACAGCAAAGAAACGCCAGGACTGGCGTCAGACATGCACACGCCTCAACTCCACCCTCCCTGTCAACTCCTCCAAGTACTGGTCAGCCTTCCACCGCCTTACTGGTAGCCATCCCACCCCACATTACCCCATCCTCCATGACGATCACCCTTTCCTGACAACCTCAGTAAGGCTAACCATTTTGCTTCCCACCTGTCCGAGGTCTTCTCCATTCCTGACGATCCCCATTTTGATTACTCCCTCTTCCCCACTGTCCTTGACCGCACTGACACCTCTGTCCCCCCGCTCGCCCCTAGCTTCCAGTACTTGGATCGGCTACCCCCTCCGACATCAACACTCCCATCACCATGCAAGACATCACACTCGTCCTCCGCTCCAAACGAAACACTGCCCCTGGTCATGATGGCATCACCTACCGTCACCTCAAGGACTCCCCTCCATCCTTCCTGTCTGTCCTTGCTATCCTGTACAATGTCCTCCTCTCCACTGGATTTTACCCTGACCTGTGGAAGACTTCCTGTGTCCTGCTGTTCCCTAAGCCTAACAAACCCCCCTCTGCTACCTCTTCCTATTGTCCCATCTGCCTCACCTCCTTGTTCAGTAAGGTCTTTGAGGCCATCCTCTCTCGCCGTATCCACTGCCACCTTAACCAGCACCGCCTCCTTCCTCTTACCCATTGTGGCTTCCGGCCTTCCTCCTCTGCTGACGACCAGCTCCTTCACCTTACCCATCTTCTTTCCCTCCAACTTAACTCCCGTCGCTCTGCTATCTTTGTTTCCCTTGATCTCCAGAACGCCTATGACCATGTCTGGCATCCCGGGCTCCTTTTCAAACTCCAGACCTATGCTCTCCCCATCAACTTCGTCCGTCTCGTTGCTTCCTTCCTCTCCCATCGTCCCTCCAATGTGACTATCCACAATTCCAACTCCCGTACTTTCTACCCCTCTGCTGGCGTGCCCCAAGGTTCTGTCCTTTCCCCTCTCCTCTATCTCCTGTACACTGCTGATATGCCCAAACCTCCCCCTCCTGTTCATCTTCTCCAGTTCGCTGATGACACCGCCTTCCTAGCCCTTTATCCTACCCTTCAACGGTCCCAACGTACCCTCCAAACCCACCTTGACCAATTCACCGCTTGGTGCAACCAGTGGTTCCTCCGTGTTAATCCTTCCAAGACCCAGGCGATCATCATAGGCCGCACCACCCGCTCCTTCCGCCTCCATGATTTCTACCTCACCATTTACGGCCGTCCTATCCACCTCACTCCTACCCTCAAATACCTTGGCCTCACCCTCGACCGCCACCTCACCTGGACTCCCCATCTCCTTACCATCCAAAACAAGGCTCACAACCGCCTCCGCCTCCTGAAACTCCTGTCCGGCCGGACGTGGGGTCTGCATCCTTCCACCATCCTTCACACCTACAAATCCATGATCCGCCCCATCCTTTGTTATGCCAGCATCGCTTGGATTTCCGCCCCTCCCCAGTTCTATAAAGCCCTCCAAATCCTTGAACGCCATGCACTCCGCCTCGCCTTCCGCATCCGCCTTCCGTCCCCCACGCGCATCCTCTATGACCTCATCCCCTTCCCCCACCTTCTCCTTTTCCTTGAACACATCCGCACACTATATATTGTCCGCCGCCTTGATCCCCCTCACCCCCTGGTGTCTCCCTTCCTCTCCACTCCCTACCAGTTGCCGCGCCTTTACCGTTGTGTCCCTCCCTCTCTCCATCTCCACACCCTCCGTCTCCTTTCCCAACACAACTTCCACCGTCTACCACTCCCAGATGATGAGCTTCGCCCTGACATCTACCCTTCCTACCAACTCTAACCCCCTCTTCCTGCCTCCTCCTCAGGGCTCCCTTTCCTCCACCTCCCTCCTTCTGAGCGGATTTCCCCTCCTACAACCCGTCCATCTCTTGTGCCTTCTTTCAGTGTCTCTGCGCTCCCTCCTGCCCTGTCTTCCCTTTTCCTCTCCCGCCCCATGTGTCTCCTGCCTCTTCGTGAACCCACGGTTGCCCCTCCTCTCTTCATCCCGCCGCTTCCCCAGCTGCCCCATGCTCTCCCCTCCTTTTCCATCCTCTCTGACCTTTCCCTCGGCAGGTCCCGCCTGGTAGTTTTATTCTTCGTCGTGTGTGCTCCAAGTGGGTTTTAAGTGTGTTGTTTCGGAGTGTTTTTAATACTGTGGCCAACTTTTAACCTGTGCATACGTATCCAGTGTCTTCTGTGTTTTAAGAATCGCCAACTGTGTTTTTTAACTTTCTGGTCACTTTTTTAACTGTCCCCAATGAACTTCTACATGTCAGTGTATTTTTACCTCCATTTTCTCCCCTTACTCTGTTTTATGTTCCCCTTTTTTACCTCCTTATGTATGTATTATTTTATTCTTGTTTTAGTTGTCATTCACTCGGCTGAAGAGCGGCGGATTGTGCTGCTGACAGCCCTCCCCTGCCCGTATGGGGCAGGGGCATGAAATCACAATAAAGAAAAAAAAACTGCTGCTTTTGGCAGTCTCCGGAGAATGCCGACGTGAATATTTAGTTCTTGTGATGTATTTTCTACTCCTGATAGAGACCCTCGCAGTTGTCGTCGTAGTCGGCGCCGCCGCTTTGGTAATAGCGGCAACTCGCCGTTGTATGACATAGGGTGAGGTACCTTCTGCAACCGACTGAGATGGCAGTAAGCTATTGAAGCTGATTTGCAACCTCTTAATTGATCAGCGTCATAAGGGCTTGAATGTACCTTGAGATGGGACACAGCAAGAAGTAGCGTCGCATTTTTAGTACTGAAATTGGAGATTGAGTATTGCGTCAAAGATGGGAAATTCATTCCGGCAAGCGTACAAATGGCGAAAATGAGGAGTGTGTGGGGAAGGATATTGCGCCAGTGACCGTGTGGCCTAATGGATAAGTTCCGCTTGCGACGCCGTGCAGGTCGCACGTGTTGTGCCTTCGCTCCGCAATAGCGTGTGCAAGCCGTGACTACTTTCGTTGTTTACGTTGTTTGCTAGATTTGCTGTCTTGTGCATCCGTCACTTCACTTCGCTTTTAGTGTTTTGTGTCGTTTTGTGTTAGCGGTCTCGACCGTTTAATAAGTGGATATGTCGTCCAGGTTGTTCCCAAGGAAATGTACTCTGTGTTTCGAATTTGACAAGTTTACACGTCATGTTCAACCGAGTTCCATGGAAGTTCGCGATTTCATAGTGGATGTCATTGGTATTACGTCTGACCAGGTTCATACTGCCTATTACGACACCGATCTCTACTGTTTCTTCGTCAAGTTGTTAAACCCTGTGTTACTGGAGAGGATTCTGTTAAAACATGGTAGCAGAGCTGAGTTCCGTCATCGTGACGCCTTGGTGAGTACTGTTCTCACATCCAGTGCTGATGTAGAATACAAAAATGTCCGTGTGTACAACCTGCTGCCGGAAGTTGAAAACTGTTATTTACGTGAGATTTTGACGAAGTATGGGGAGGTTAAGCAAATCCGTAACGAACGTTGGCCTAGTCAACATCGGTTACAGTGTTTTAGTGGCGTCCGGTCAGTCGAAATGCACGTCAAGCAGGATATCCCCTCCCATCTTGTTGTTTGTGGGTATAAGTGCATGTCACGTACAGTGGGCAACCAGGCACATGCTTTATTTGTAATGAAACTGGCCACTTGCGTACGAACTGCCCTAAATGTGTATTTGTTCTCAAAAGTACCTTGGAACAGCGTAAAATATTGACATTGGCCGATCTTGTTAGGGAGGCACCAATCACGGACATCGAACGCCCTAGTAATAGTGAAATATTGCCCCCGGAGCCTGGTTTGCCTGTTGCCGACTTTCCACCCTTTCCTTCAAAACCGGTTACAGATACGCCTGCCTCCAAATCTGACGTGCAGCTGCTGAGCCACAAACGGCGACGAACGTGTGATGATGATAGTCCGGACGAGGATCTTCAGGAATTAGAACACGGCGTCCCTAAAGAGATGCCGGTTACGGTTACTGACTCCAGTTTTTCTGAACCGTCGCACGCAGCTGTCGACGCTGCGGCTATTGACGTCATTCCGAGTGACGTACAGGCAGCTTTGGCACCACAACAGCCGAGCACGCCGCCTGAAGTCGCGACGTCACCACAGGCCGAATCACAACAAGCGCGTGCTTCCGATAAGCATAACGAGGAAGGCAGTACTTGTGTACAAACTGAATGAAGTCAAAGTCCGTCTACAAACAAACACGAAGTTCGTGTTAGTGGCAACAAACAAACTTGTCCTAAGGAGGAAATTGAGTGCCGGCCACCTTCTGAGTCAGTTCTTTCTACAGATCAAATGGCTGAGGCGTCACATCACGTTATGGATTGCGAAGTCACTCAGAACCCTCCCACACCTCCGTCTGCCGA
The DNA here is from genome assembly GCF_021461385.2 of Schistocerca piceifrons. Taxonomy (NCBI): domain Eukaryota; kingdom Metazoa; phylum Arthropoda; class Insecta; order Orthoptera; family Acrididae; genus Schistocerca; species Schistocerca piceifrons. The sequence continues at coordinate 9,945,695 of NC_060144.1, forward strand.
TGTGTTCCCTAGCAGAGCACGTAGTAGGACCAAAGTTCAACCGAACGTGAACGCCGTACGGAAGAAAAACAAACCCAACGACACCCAAGTGACTGTTCGTGATTCTCCCGACAGTGCAGCCCATTCCGAAGTTTCTATGACATTGTAATGCGACCAATGTTGTTTAGTGACCCTTTACGTACCTCACTGTAATAATGGCACAAGCATACAAATTCGTCTCCCTGAACACAAATAAGATTCGATCTGATCTCAAAATTGCGGCCCTACAGCAGTTTCTATACGAATCTGACGCTGATATTGTGTTGTTGCAGGATGTTACTGTTTTGAATCTCTTCATCTCTGGTTTTAAAACCATATCAAACGTTGCTCCTGAGGAAAGTACAGGTACCGCACTTTTATTACGGGAAGGTATTCCAGTTGGGAAGATCGAGTTTTTAGATTCCGGTCGAGGAGTGAGCTGTAAAATTTTTGATGTAACCCTTGTTAACTTATATGCCCCGTCAGGCAACACCAACAAATTCGAACGGTCACGTTTTTATAAGGAGGATGTTACGTATTTGTTGAGGAGAAGTCCTCAAAACCTGATAATAGGAGGTGACTTCAACTGTGTTCTACGTAACAACGATCAGTCCCCTAATTTTAACTACTGTAAAGAACTGCACGAGCTCGTTAAGAATATTAAGCTGAAAGATGCTTGGGAACTGAAGTATCCTACTTTAGTTAAATTCACTTTTTTCACCGTTACTTCATGCAGCCGTCTGGATAGAATTTATCTATCGGACTGTATCAGTGATAGACTCCTAGCGGTTGACGTATTCCCGGCTAGTTTTACCGACCATTGCGCTGTTACGGCAACAGTTCACTTAAATCGACAGCCTACCAAATTATTTCGTTCCCCGTGGATGTTAAACATATCGCATCTGGCGGACGCTGAAATATTTGACGTTATCAGGCATGTGTGGGCCACTTGTTTGCGTTCCATCACTTTTTATCCGACTAAGGCGATGTGGTGGACCACTGTTGCGAAACCAAAGCTTCGAAAAAGTCTCATTTATTATAGTGCTCAGAAAGCACGCGCCTGCAAGAAGACCTTTGAGTTTTACTACACTGTGCTGCGACAACTGTATGATTCATCCACTGCGACCAACACTAACTTTCCATCAATTCAACGTGTCAAGGCTAAACTTGTCAGCTTGAAGCGTCAACAATTGGAAGGTCTGAAAGTTAAATCCAAACCTAAATCTGTTTTAGCCGACGAAATGACATCTATGTACCATTTATTCAAGCGTTTATCACCCCGCCGCCGGGCTTTCATTGATGTATTGGAAAGAGATAATGGGGAATTACTCTCTACTCAAGCGGCCATTGTTAGTGAAATTCACCAACATTTCCACCGACTGTATTCCAGTGAGATTGTCAATGAACCTGCTGTCAGTGCAGTGGTCAATGTTTTTGATAGGGCGATTACTCCTGCTGAAAATGTCGACTTTTTATCGGATTTCACTCCCGAGGAAGTTTTAGCCTTGATCAAGTCTCCTTCCTTTAAATCGCCTGGTCCTGATGGTTTGCCCAAGGAATTTTATATCAAATTCTGGCATGTCCTTGGTGGTACTTTTACTGAAATTGTTAATGGAGTCATGAGTGGTGGTCCTCTTCCTGCCGAGTTCAAAGTGGGTAGAATTGTTTTAGTCCCGAAGAGAACTGGTCACAAGCGAGTTGATAATCTCCGTCCAATCACATTATTAAACTTTGTTTATAAAACGATTGCCCGAGCGATTAATAGCAGAATGACCCCCATCCTTGGGAAAGTTATTCACTCACATCAGTCTTGCCTTCCAGGGAGATCCATTATGACTCCGGTTGCGGAGTACAGAGACGTTATTTCAGTAGCGGCCGTAACCAACATCAAATGTGCTTTCCTTTTTCTTGACTTTTGCAAAGCTTTTGACCGCGTTAGTCATCACTATTTAGAACGCATCCCGCAACGAATTGGACTCGAAGAACGAGCTGTGGCAGTCATTCGGCATATGATAACAGGCATTACTGCTAGGATCACCGTTAACGGTCAGCTGACACAAGCTGTTAGTATGCGACGAGGTGTACCGCAAGGCAGTCCGTTGTCGATGTCGCTCTTTGTTTGGTCGCTCGAGCCATTTCTGAAGAGATTGTGTATCACATTAACTGGCCTTTCTGTCTTAGGGAGCAATCTTACTGTGAGGGCTTACGCCGATGATGTTGCTGTTATCCTACGTCATGAGTCTGAAGTGGCCCAATTGCGGGCTGAGATTGATACAGCACTGCTTCTGGAGCGAAACTCAGTGAGGGTAAATGTAAGGTTCTAAGCTTACGGGGCTTCGAATCTCTTGCTATACCGTGGGCACAGATCGTCGAACAACATGTTGGGATCATCATCGATAGGTGTCCCTTACGTATGGCAGCTAAAAACTGGAAACTTACTGCCAATCGAATACGGGGAGCTATAGTGGAAAACACCTGGCGATCGACAAATATCCTCCAGAAGATCAGGATTTAGAATACATACATACTCTGTAAAGCTTATTATGTCGCTCAGGTGTTCCCTCTTCCCAAAATGCAAGCCCATAAGATCATGCGTTTGTCCAGCAGGTTTGTGTGGCTCGGTCATATTTTTAAGTTAACCCATACCACACTGTCTAAGTCAGTGCAAGCTGGGGGCCTGCAACTCAATGATATCCGTCGAAAGGCGACAGCACTCTATATAAAACGAACAACTGTGATAATTACCACGATGCCCCATACTATCACATCGAAGCTGTTTCGCATTGTTCGCCCTAAATGTATGAAACCGCCAATTGACATCGGGAAACTCAACTTTCAATTGCAACATGTCAGTGTTTATTACCTCGAAATGAGTTACTTAGGTGACAGTGTTTTCACAAGTCCTTGTCTCACGACAGTGTTCTTAATTGCTCAGTGGCAGAAGTACGAAGCTCCAAATACAATTGAAATGCACTACTCAAGAATCGTCTGGACGGCAGTGTGGACCAATATTACTCTCAAAATTCATTCCTCAGATGTGCTTTCCGCCTGGTATAAAGTTGTCCACAATCTTATTCCAACCAACGAAAAACTCAACCGCATTGGCTTAAGTGCTACTGACAACTGCCTGAAATGTGGATTAGTAGACACTCTGAGGCACAGGTTTACTTGTAGCGGGCATCAGTTCAACTGGCATTGGGTGCGGAAACGATTGGCGCTGCTCACACGCAGCACTGAAGGTCATTATACAACTGATGTCCTCCTGTGGCCTGATACACGGTATTACCCCAAAACGAAAAACAGTACTGTTATGTGGATGCTGCGACATTTTGTCAATTACGTCATAACTAAACACGGAGAAGACAATATTACTGCCTTTACTGCTTATATGGAAACGGCATATTGGCGAAGAAACCAGTTCCCGCACATTAAGAGGGATTTTGGGAATATGTTAACAATAGTGTTTGAGGAACAGGAAATTGGGTGATTCTAAAGTAAATCCGCGATTACTGTCAACATTTCCACGGTGAAGTTCCCAAGTACAAGCCAACACTGAATACTATTTTCGTTATCATTTCGCCTATGGCGCTTGAAGAATATGAAGTTTCTCTTCTTTCTTATTCCTCATTATTTGTATTTTGAGGGAAGAGACATTTTTTTTCTTCTTGGTTTTGAGAAAGTTTTCTATTTTTCGTTTCACTTATATTGCAAAGAAGACGAAGCAATGAACTCCTTGTAATCTGGAAGAAATAGAATTCTTTTTGTGTGCTGTTGTACGACGCCAGGGAATCTGGAGACTTTGATTTCTTTTGACTATAGCTGAAGAAGCTCGCCAAAGAAGGCATTCATGGAGAGCGCAAGGAGGGCTGTAAGGGGAGAAGGGAGGTCCTAAAAAAAATTAAAAAAAAATGGATAAGGCGTCGGACTTCGGATCCGAAGATTGCAGGTTCGAATCCTGTCACGGTCGAGTTTTTCCAGTTCTGAAAAAGATGCATGCTGTTTTACTGTGTTGTTTGAGTACTGAAAAACTAGTTGAAACTTGCTGCTGTCCGCTTCCTGGCTGCAAACGGGCGTCTTCCTGAAGCACAAGCAAGACAAGGGTGATCGGTAGCGAAATTTTCGGCACAGTGCCGATCAAGAGAGTTTTTGTTGGAACTACTGCGTCGGATTCAGGACCCAAGAGCTACGCCACAGGCGTCTGCGCACAGTCGAGCATGTGTGTTGAATAATGGTGCTGATAGCCACGTATCATTTCAAGTAGATTTGATGCCTTTCGGAGACAATTTTTCATTGAAAAGGATTGTAGCTCATTTGTGGCAGCAGGAAATAAGCTGTAGTCAAAAGGATCTTCCAAAGATGGTCCCAGGTCCCATCAGTATTGTATGGCTCGTAACGCGTTGTGTGAAGCCCGGCTAGCTCAGTCGGTAGAGCATGAGACTCTTAATCTCAGGGTCGTCGGTTCGAGTCCCACGCTGGGCGCCGCAAAATTTTGTGTGTACGCGGATGCAACCTGCGCCCCTCTCGTGAGCCTTGCGCAATGAACGTAACGGGTTACGACGATGCCTAGCTTCGTATGAATATCAGAGGAATGGTATTTGAAGCTGAAAGTAATTCTGAAATGAAATAAATGTGCTGTTTTGGAATTTTAGGTGTACATCGATATCGCGTGAGATGTGTAGGAAAGCAGCAGCTGTGCTAACTAAATGCAAATAATGTTCGCTAATGCGGTGCGTTTCCAGGTCGTGATTTCGATCCTCACAGGAGGCAAATGAATTTTGTAACAGCCCCTCCTACAGCCCTTTCGAAAAAAGCGGTCAAGGATAGAAAGATTGATGAATGGGTGCGGTATTTAAGAAATGCTCTCGCAAATGAATAGTGCGAATGGTGCTATTAAAGTAGGCACCAGAAACTGCTGCTTTTGGCAGTCTCCGGAGAATGCCGACGTGGAATACTTAGTTCTTGTGATGTATTTTCTACCCCTGGTAGAGACCCTCGCGGGTGTCGTCGTCGTCGGCGCCGCCGCCACTTTGGTAATAGCGGCAACTCGCTATTGTATGACATAGGGTGAGGTACCTTCTGCAACCGACTGAGATGGCAGTAAGCTATTGAAGCTGATTTGCAACCTCTTGTTTGATCAGCGTCATCAGGGCTTGAATGTAACTTGCGATGGGACACACCAAGAAGTAGCGTCGCATTTTTGGTACTGAAATTGGAGATGGAGTATTGCGTCAAAGATGGGAAATTCATTCCGGCAAGCGTACAAATGGCGAAAATGAGGAAAGTGTGGGGAAGGATATTGCGCCAATGACCGTGTGGCCTAATGGACGCTTACCTCGCGGGCAGCCGTGCGGTGCGGACGTACGGAGCGGCTGGTCGTGTTTACTTCGTCGCTGCCGGCGGCGGTCGCTGTGCATGGTGAGTGCGCGCTTACAGCGATAACACTACCCTCGGTAATGAATACACGAATGCAATCATGACTCAACCAGAACGGAAAGACACTCTTAAGTTGACATTCGACCCGAAATTTGCTAGACCAAAATCCTTTGAGGTAGAACTATTTGTGCGAGATGTTATGAAATTAACGCTTGAAGATTTAATTGGCATACACTTATCGATCGTTAGTAGTACCGTTTACTTGAAATTGGTGACGCCTGAACGATGTGAACAAATTGTTGCGTCGTGTGGTGGATCTCTTAAGTTCAAACATTCAAAAAAAAAAAAAAAATGGCTCTGAGCACTATGGGACTCAACTACTGAGGTCATTAGTCCCCTAGAACTTAGAACTAGTTGAACCTAACTAACCTAAGGACATCACAAACATCCATGCCCGAGGCAGGATTCGAACCTGCGACCGTAGCGGTCTTGCGGTTCCAGGCTGCAGCGCCTAGAACCGCACGGCCACTCAAACATTCAGACGGAAACGTTGGCGAGGTGCGACTAACGCAAGCCGGCTTGGGATTGCGAACCATCAGAATATTTGAACTGCCCTTCGAAGTAACTGCCGAGCAGATTAACGCCAAACTACGGGAATATGGTTCGGTAGTAAGCAACGTTGCTGAGAAATGGCCGGGTCAACATATATTCCCAGTATTAAACGGTGTGCGGCAAGTGAAACTCTAGTTGCTGAAGCATATTCCATCTTACATCATTATCAGTGGGTACAGGGTCATAGTAATTTATGACGGGCAACCACGGACATGCTCGGGATGTGGCTCCACAGCACACGTCCGCGCTCAGTGTATTCAGAGGCGCGTAGCGCAGATCCCGACTTGCGAGCGTGAGCAGCCTGGCCGCAGTTCTACGTTGCCGATCACTTACGTAGCCGCCGCCCGTGTACACTCAGCTCCAGAGCTCAGCGTCGATTTCACCCTAGATGCGTACACTGATCACAACGAGGAGAACATCCCAATAGAGACGAGTAATGTACCGGAAACCCTCGGAGCTTCCTTACAGGAAGTTAAGGAGGGAAGTAAGGAGACGCAGGGTGGCAGCCAGGTCCGTAACGTCTTCGAACAGCCGCAAGCGGCGGAAGTTTTTCCCCTGGCCGAAGACTGTGCCACTCAGGAGAACACTGCTCAAAACTCCACGTGCCCTTCCCCGAACAAGCAGAAGAAGCGAAGAATCGCGCAACAGGGTGCTGACACAAAAGCGCAACCACTGCGCGAGAAAGCCAATCAGGTGCGTCAGAAGATGACCGACGTGACGTCTCAGGTTTCCACTGCAACTCCCCAGACGTCCAAAAAGTCCCGCACTGACGACTCCGAGGCTGACTCCGACAACAGACCCTCCCCATCACAGACGAAGATGATGTCAGTAGATACAGAAGGTACAGGCGGCCACCTGCCAGGTAGCAGTGCAGATCCGCGTGAAGCTCACCACCCGCGTAACTGGGTGGACGACGTCGAAGAATGCTCTCACGACTACGGTATGACCGAAGTACAGGGACAAGACCGAGAAACAGTGTCAGAAGTCCGGGAAACGGAATCGCAAGGGCAACGGAAGACTGAATCTGCTCTTCAGGCGGTCGATGCCGACCCCGACTTCTTTTAATTGATGCCCCTCCGTCATCCCTAAGGGAGCGGCTCAACGCCACGCATACCTCTGCCCTCATGCCACCCTTACAGGCATACCGTGTTGCCACGGTCAACATCAAGAAGATCAGCAGTACGTCGAACCTGAGGAATCTTACGGATTTCTTATATGCAGCTGATGTCGACATTGCGCTGTTGCAAGAGGTCGCCGACATTGATCTGGATCGTATCACAGGTTACAATGCGTTAATCAACCCGGGACGTGGCAGTGAACTCGGAACTGCACTTTTGACCAAAGAAGGCATCGCCGTAGCCGATGTCGACAGACTGCCGAACAGCAGAGGTATTGCGGGGACAATCCACAACACCCGATTCATAAATGTTTATGCCCCTTCTGGAACGGGGCCGGCCGAAGTGGCCGTGCGGATAAAGGCGCTGCAGTCTGGAACCGCAAGACCGCTACGGTCGCAGGTTCGAATCCTGCCTCGGGCATGGATGTTTGTGATGTCCTTAGGTTAGTTAGGTTTAACTAGTTCTAAGTTCTAGGGGACTAATGACCTCAGCAGTTGAGTCCCATCGTGCTCAGAGCCAGAGAGCCTTCTGGAACGGGAAAAAAACGCCGGAGATCGGAGTTTTTTAAGGAAGAGATAGTGCCACTTTTTACAACCCGCACAGGCCAAGTCGTATTTGCAGGTGATTTCAACTGTGTACTGAAACCCAAAGACCAAACGCCGCATGTTAACACTTCCATAGAACTTCTGGACATTGTTCGAGAATTAAACCTACTCGACACGTGGGAACTTAAACACGGCGACATGCCCGGTTTTATCCACGTCACCAGCCATTCTGCCAGCCGCATTGACAGAATTTATGCAACTTCCAATTTACGAAACCAAATTTTGTAAGCGGAGCGATGGCCGCTTATATTCTCTGACCATGTAACATATATATGTACCATAAATATGGAAAACCAGGGTATATATAGAGCGAGAGGCCCGTGGAAACTGAATGTTTCCCATTTATCAGATCCAGGGTGCCACGCCGTCTTCCAACACACATGGTCAGATTGTGAAAGGAAATTTCCACTGTACAATTCGGCTTTCTCGTGGTGGATAAAATGTGCAAAGCCAGCTCTAATGAAAGCGATGAAGTGTTACTCTCGCGAGAAATGCGCCTGGCAGAGGACCACAATAGAATTCTATTTTCAGTGCCTACGAGACCTTTATACAGACGACAATACAGTAGTGGCCGATCACATGCAGATCAAAAGAATCAAGCGAGACTCCTAACACTGACGCGACGACAATCTGAAGGCTATCAAGTGAGAACACGCCTGCAAAATGCAGTGCGGGAGGAGACAACATCCATGTACCACGTTATACAAGAGCAAAAAAGAAGAAACAGGAAAATACTGACTGAGCTAAAAACTGCAGACGGTCGCCTTTTCGACACACAAACTGTTATTCAAGAAGAAATTTATAAACATTTTACGGCGTTACTAGCTGAAAAACCAATAGATGTGGCAGCGCAGGCAGTCCTTACGGACAGGGCGTGGGGGAGACTTAGTCCGGTACAGGCGGAAGAACTCGCCTCAGACATACTCGAGGATGAAGTGGCAGACGCCATTCTCAGAAGCCCAAGAAATAAATCGCCTGGTCCTGCGGATTACCTGTCGAGTTTTATCACACATTTAGGCGACAGTTAGTTAGTAAGTTGACTCTGGTCTGTAATGACATTATGAACATTCGAAATGGCAGCTTGAAAGATTTTTGTAAAGGGATAGTGGTGCTAGTTCCAAAAACTCCAGGAGGCAAAACTGTTGAGAATCTCCGGCCTTTAACATTGCTTAACACTGACTATAAAATTTTCGCACGTGTCATTATGCAACGATTAAATTCAGTCATTATCAGCGTTCCCGGCGACTACCAAACGTGTGTTGGACCAAATAGAAATATTTTCCACACTTTAACTGCATACAGAGATCTCATAGCGATTGCCGAAGCCTGTGACATCCCAAGTGCCCTTGTGTCCCTCGACTTTGAAATGGCCTTTGACAGGGTGAACCACTCCTATCTCGTACGCACCATGGACGCCATGCATTTTCCTCAGAAAATCACTGATACTGTTAAAACCCTCCTGATGAATGGTACGTCGCAAATCAATGTAAATGAACGCTTAAGCAGGCCGATCAGTATCGCCAGTTCAGTACGACAGGGCTGCCCAATGTCGATGGCATTGTTTGCCATAGCACTCGAGCCATTCTTGTACTCCCTGACGCAAGACCTTCCAGGGCTGCTCATTCATGGTCAGAGATTATTTGCCAGGCATACGCAGATGATGTCAGTTTTGTAGTAACGAAAGACGAGGACTTAGAGAAAGCTTTCCACATTGTAACAACGTATGAAGCTGCATCGGGGGCGAAACTCAACCGTCACAAGTCAGGCTTAATGCACATTGGACGCGGATTAGAACTCGGTGCTGCTTAAATAATAAAAAGCTTGGAAACGATCACCTGCCTCGGGATTGAATACACACGCAATATCCGCCGCACGGCTGCCTTGAACTATAGAAAACTGCTGGCAAAAATGCGCGCTGGCACACGGCAACATAGCCTGCGAGCACTAAATGCCATTCAAAGAGTGGCTTTAGTTAACACCTACATAATTTCCAAAGTAAATTACGTTGCCCAAGTACTGCCATTACCAAAGAATTTGGTACAACAAATGTTAGCGGCGCTTGGCCACTTTGTTACCAGGGGTTAGATATTTAAAGTAAAGTATGAAACCCTCACCCTACCAGTTTGGAAGGGAGGCCTCAATTTGACGGATGTCTACCTCAAAGCAAAAGCCTTGTATGTTAGTCAAACATACAAACAGTGGCACAGATCACCTAACACACTGACGGCTCACATTTTGAATGAAATAGTGCCTCCCAATCTGGACCCACCTGTAGATGTAAAACACATTCTGAACTCGCTCTGTCACTTAAGGTATTTCATCCTAGAGCTTAGCTACATACAACGAAGAATTCCAGAGGCAGACCGACACAAAGTCAAAGCAATTTACGCCACATTGACGGAAAGTACACCACGCAATATAGTGGAGGTGAAATGTCGAGGTTATAACTGGAAACAAGTCTGGGAGAACATTCACGACCCGCTTGTTTCATCTACAGTGCGCTCAACTTGGTACATGGCAGTCAATAGGAAATTTCCGACCAATTCGAGGTTACACAAGATTCACCTGGCTGAAACACCGAATTGCGTCAGATGTCACTTAGTCGACACAGACGAGCATAGATTTACTTGCGACGCTGTACAGGACATATGGTCCCTCTGCACCCGGAAACTCGCAAGCATACTGCGAACGTCACCAAGAACGATAACACCGACACGCCTACTCAACCCTGACGAAGTTCGCTATTCCAATACAAAACGACGGGCCGTCAATTGGCTAAAGGGCCAGACTGTATACTACATCCCATCCGAGCAAGTGAAGAGTAAAGAAGAATATTGGATACATTTAACGATGGAACACCAGACACTGCTACGAACGACGAAATATAGAGAAACCTATGCTTGTTTTTTATTACGAATGTTGACATAGAGTCACTATATAGAAAGAATCTTGACTTTATCACCTCTTTCAATCTCTTTACTAGTTTTTTTTCATAGCATTTGCCATACTAATGGGGCGACGCTTTTATTCTTTTATTTCCTTTATGTTAGAAAACCAAAATGGTTCCCCGGTAGGATGTCATGGAGACTTTGGTGGCCGGGGCTTCGGAGTTAAGAGCAGCTGAAACAGAAATAACACTTGCGAGATGGACGAAAAAACGAATGTTAGACAACGGAATACATTAGCAATAGCTATTCACCGACAAGACAAACTCTGAAGCCACCAGTCTGCTGAAATTCCCCCCGTACACCTACGGAGAGTCAGGGGTACCAATCAAGAAGTATCTTCATTTCCGTCTCATGAAGAGACATTTAGTTCATTACAATTACAGCTACTGAAGCTAGCCGAAAAAAAAAGAAGTGGCAGAGCGCTAGTCTAGTAAACCAGAGGTCGTGAGTTCGATCCTCACAGGACGCAAATGAATTTTGTAGCAGCCCCTTCTACCGTAGCCATTCCGAAAAAAGCGGTCAAGGATAAAAAAAATTATGAAGGTGTGCGGTATTTAAGAAATGCTCCCGCAAATGAACAGTGCGAATGGTGCTATTAAAGTAGGCACCAGAAACTGCTGCTTTTCGCATCAGAGGGTTGGATCCCCTCATTCGAAGGCGTCAGATTGCAAAGCCTGGGCTACTCTCAGGTTGGAATCTCCGACTTCGAAGATTGTGTCCGTCTGTCTGTCTGTCTGTCTGTCTGCCCGTCTGCCCGCCGCTTACTGCTGTAGCTGTTCGTCCGTCCGTCCGTCCGTCCGTCCGTCCACCTGCCTGCTCGCTGTCCGTCACCGCCGCTACCGCTGCTGCCTGCTGTCCGTCCGTCCGTCCGTCTGTTCGCCGACGCCGCCGCCGCCGCCTGGTCGCCGCCAGCCGGTGCTCGCCGCCGCCGCCGCCGCCTGGTCGTCGCCGCTGCCGCCGCCGTCGCCGTCCGACCCTGGTCTTTGGCCGTCTTCGTCTTCGTCCGTCCTCGTCCCCCTCCGTCTTTGTCTTCGTCTGTCCCCTGTTTGTGTCCTTTCCTTTTCGTTCTGTGCGTTCTTGTTTCTCCCTGACGTCATGTCCACCCCCACCACCACCGCCACCGCTACACCGCTACACTTCCGCTTCCGCCACCTCCACCACTATAACGTGGTGTGCCCAGTCCCACCCCCCTCCTTCCATCCCACCTCTTCTCACTCTCGCTTCGCCCTCGCTCTTTGTCGCCCCCTCTGCAGCTTCTTCCTCCCACTCCTCTCGTTCTGATCCCTTCCCCCCACTCCCCCAGCCTGTCACTGCAGCTCCGGTTAGGGTGGTGGCCCGTCGGGCCACTGTCCATGCCCAGCTCTCACCGTCGCCTTCGCCATCACCGCCACCACCGCCACCACCGCCACCGTCATCGTCATCGTCGCCGTCGCCTTCACCGTCACCATCTCCGGCGCCGACTGCTGCGTCCACACTGGGACCTGTCCCTTCCCGCCACCTCCATATAGCTCCCATCCCTCATATCACCACCCGCCCTTCTGCCGCCGTAAAACGCCCTAGTGTCACCACAGCCTCCTTCGCTCCCAAAAAGGCCCCGCCCCGTCCTCCTTCCCCCCCCCCAGGGTGCCATGGATGTCTCCCCACCTGGCCCTGCTCCCTCCGCCTCCTCCTCCTCCTCCTCCCCCCCTCTTTATACAAATACCTCCTCTCCCGTCCCAATCCTTCCCTTCTCGAGGCCTGGAATCTCTCCCTCCTCCTCCGCCAACATTTCCCTGGTGCCCCCATCTCTCTCCTCACTCCCAGACGAGATTCTGTTCTCATCTCCTCCCCCAGCCCAACCCTCCATACTGACCTCCTCTCCCACCTCCCCATCGCCCGTTTTGGCCCCAACACCTCCCTCACCCCTGCTCCTTCCCCTTCTCCTACCCACCAACCCCAACCCCCACATCGCCCACCGACCCTCACCTCCATGATCACTCGGCTCAGTCTGTCGATCACAGAGGAGGAGGAGGTGTTGGCGGAGTTCAAGGCGCATCCCACGCTGGAGGTGCGGGTGGTCCACCGCATTTTCAACTCGGCCGGCCCCACCCGCCTTATGCGGGTTTTCTCCGAGGACGCCCCCTCCATTGACCGTCTCCTGAAGGAGGGTGCCCTCCTCTTCAACCAGCGTTATAAGGTTGACCCCTCCCGTCCCCTCCTCAATCCCTGCACTGCCAGAGGTGTCTGCGCTATAACACGCACCCCACAGCTGAGTGCCGTGAGGCCCCCACCTGCCCGCATTGTCGGCAAGCGCACTTCCTCAGGCAGTGCCCTAACCTCCAATCCCCTCCTTCCTGCAATACCTGCAATCTCCCCCATCCCACCTACTCCCAAAAGTGTAAAGCCCGACCCCCTCCGACCACTCCTGAACTCACCGTCCCTGTCTGTCCTCTGGACGCCCCCACCCCTCCTGGAAATTCCCTTCGTCCCCCCCCCACCGCTGAGGACATCATCTGGTTCCTCACCATCGTCCTCCAGAATGTCCATCCCTTTCAGCGCCCCCACACCCTCCAACAGGTTTCCCTCGCCGCCCGTTCCATTTTCCACCTCAAAATGTACGCCACCTACTTTAACAACCAGGTCCATTTCACCTTCTCCTGCCTTGACACCCTCGTCTAAATTCCTGTCATGGCGCGACAGCAACGTATCCTTTTCAACAACATCCGCTCCCTTCCCGCCAACAAGAACCTCTTCCTGCACACCCTTGCCACCCACCGCATGGATGCCTTCCTCCTTAATGAAACTTCCTCCAACCCCACCACACCATCCACACTTCGCCCTATCTCCTCCACCGCTCCGACAATCCCCTCCCAATTATGCATGGCGGAGTTGCCATTGGTCACCACCGCCACATCCCCGTTCGGCTCCAACCTCTCCTTTCCGACCCCACCGAACATCTGATACTTATTCTCTTCTTCCCCGGCCTTACCATTACCTGCGCCACCATCTATGTCCGCCCCAACGCTCCTATTCCCTTCGACTTCCTCTCCCACATCGACCATACCTTCTCCTCTTACGTGATCGCCGCCGACCTCAACATCCATAGTCGTTCCGCCGCCCAGTTACGGCGGTAGTATCGGTTCCTCTCCTCCCTTCAAGGCGACCTAATCCCCATCCCCCCGTCCCGAATCCAATTCCACTCCTGATGTTATCCTCTCCTCCCCCAACCTCCTTGGCCGCATAACAGTGGATGTCCTGTCCTCCTCACCATTTCCGACGGTCATCGCCCCCACCCCGACCCGTCATGACCCTTCCCCTAAGTATGTCCACGACTATTCCCGTGCCGACTGGAATGCCTACTGGGATACCCTTTCCACCCAGGTCGATAGCCACCCCTTCACCTACCACCACCCTGACGATGTCACCCATGCCGCCTCCTTTCTCCAGCAGACCTTGTCTGAGGCCGTGGAGGCCCGCATCCCTACTGTCGCCATCCACCCCCACCGTCCTACCTTACCCCCACAGGCCGTCCTCCTCCTCCGTGAATCCCGTCGTCTCTACCTTGCCTTCCTCCACAACCATGACCCGGACACACTACGACGCCACCGGCAACTCCAGCAACACATTCGTAATTTGCTCGCGGCTAGGAAACGCCGGGACTGGCGACAGACATGCACCCGTTTAAATGCTACCCTACCAATAAACTCGTCCAAGTTCTGGTCGGCCTTCCGTCACCTTACCAGAAGTAAACCCTCCCCCTATTATCCTCTTCTCCATGATGATCACCCTTGCCCTGACACCCTTAGTAAGGCCAATCACTTTGCCTCCTACCTCTCCGATGTATTTTCCATCCCCGATGATCCCCAGTTCGATCACTCCCTCTTCCCGGATATCTGCGATCGAACTGACACCTCTGTCCCTCCCCTCGCTCCTAGTTTCCAGTACTTGGACAACATTGCACACACGGAACTCATTGCCCCTCTCACTACACAGGATCTCATTGATACACTCCGCACAAAATGCAACACCGCTCCTGATCACGATCGTGTCACCTACCGTCACCTTCGTGAAGCTCCTGTCTCTTTCCTCTCCACCCTGGCCAGGCTCTACAATGTAGTCCTGTCCACCGGTTACTACCCCGACCTGTGGAAAACCTCCCATATCTTCATGTTCCATAAACCTGGCAAACCGCCGTCCGCCGTCTCCTCCTACCGTCCCATCAGCCTTACCTCGGTCTTCAGCAAGGTCCTGGAATCTATCCTCACCCGACGCATCCACCAGCATCTCCGCCAGCACCGCCTCCTTCCCGTTACCCAGTGTGGCTTTCGGCCGTCCTTCTCTTCCGACGACCTTCTCCTCCACCTCACTCATCTCCTTTCCGAACAGCCTAATTCCCGTCAGTCCGCAATCTTCCTCTCCCTGGACCTCGAACGTGCATATGACCGCGTATGGCATTCCGGTCTCCTCTTCAAGCTCCAAACCTTCGCCCTTCCCATTAACTACGTCCGTCTGATCGGCTCCTTTCTCTCTCGCCGTTCTTCCTATGTCACCATCCATAACACAGATTCCTACACCTTTTTCCCCTCCGCCGGTGTGCCCCAAGGCTCCGTCCTCTCCCCCCTTCTGTACCTTTTGTACACGGCGGGCATGCCGCCGCCGTCAGCCCCCGTCCACCTTCTCCAGTTTGCCGATGACACCGCCTTCCTTGCCCTTGCCCCCACCCTCCAGCGCTCCCAACACCTTCTCCAATACCATCTTGACCGGTTCACTGCTTGGTGCAACCAGTTGTTGCTCAAGGTCAATCCCTCCAAAACCCAGGCGATCATTGTAGGCAAAACCACCCCTTTCTTCCGCCTCCTTGATTTCTATCTCACCATCTATGGCCGTCCTATCGCCCTCACTACCACCCTTAAGTACCTTGGCGTCACCCTCGACCGTCGCCTCTCTTGGACTCCCCACCTCAGGACAATCCAAGCCAAGGCACGCTCCCAACTCAGTCTCCTCAAGCTCCTCTCTGGCCGTACGTGGGGTCTGGACCCCTCCACCATCCTCCACATCTATAAGTCCCTCATCCGCCCTATCCTTTGTTATGCCCATCCGGCTTGGATCTCCGCCCCCCTACCTTTTATAAATCCCTCCAAATCGTTGAACGTCATGCTCTCCGCCTCGCCTATCGCATCCGTCTCCCCTCCCCCACGCGGATCCTGTACAATCTCATCCCCTTCCCCCACCTCCTCCTTTTCTTTGAAAGGATACGGATCCTGTACACCTCCCGCAAACTCGATCCTCCTCAGCCGCTCGTCTCCCCGATCCTCTCCCACCCCAGCCTGCTGCCGCACCTGTATTCGCACGTCCCACCCGGTCACCATCTCTCCACCCTCCTTACCCTCTCCCAAGGTGGCTTCCGCCAGCTCCCCCTCCCTGATGATGTCCTCCTCCCCTCCATCTACCCCTCCTATCAGCTTTGACCCTGCCCCAGCCCCCACTTCCGGTGTCCTTTCCTTTAGGCACCCTCCCTCACATCTCTTCTCTTCCCTTCTCTTACCTTTTCCCACGTCCCCTCCCTCCACCCCTCTTCCCCCGGGCTTCCCCTCCACCTTCCTCCCTCCCCCCTTTCTCCCCTGCCCGTGGCATCTCTGCTCTCCCCTCTCGCTCTCCCCTTCTTCCTCCACCTCTCTTGGCAGGTCCCCGGACTCGCACACGCATAGTGAACATTCACGCGCCGGAGATCATCGACATCAGTATCTCGTGTGTGTGCTTCGTTTTGTGTTTCGTGCAGTTACAACTCCACTGTTCACATGTGGCGTCGCCGTTCTCCGTGTTTTGTGCGCCGTGTCCACAAGTATTAGTGTTTTTATCGTCCAACGTGAACGGCTTCATGTTTATTGTTTTTTTGTATCTCCATTTTTGCCCGCCGTTTTTTGTATTGTCTGTATCACTTCTATGTCATGTTATTGTTCCACTTAAGGCAGAAGAGCAGCGTAATGTGCTGCTGCCAGCCCGCCTGTATAGGTGATTAAAATTACAATAAAGGAAAAAAAAGCTGCTGCTTTTGGCAGTCTCCGGAGAATGCCGACGTGAAATACTTAGTTCTTGCGATGTATTTTCTACCCCTGGTAGAGACCATCGCGGTTGTCGTCGTCGTCATCATCGTCGGCGCCGCCGCCGCTTTGGTAATAGCGGCAACTCGCCATTGTATGACATAGGGTCAGGTACCTTCTGCAACCGGCTGAGATGGCAATAAGCGATTGAAGCTGATTTGCAACCTCTTGTTTGATCAACGTCATAAGGGCTTGAATGTAACTTGCGATGGGACACGGCAAGAAGTAGCGTCGCATTTTTAGTACTGAAATTGGAGATGGAGAATTATGTCAAAGATGGGAAATTCATTCCGGCAAGCGTACAAATGGCGAAAATGAGGTGTGTGTGGGGAAGCATATTGCGCCAGTGACCGTGTGGCCTATAAGCTGTAGTCAGAAGGATCTTCCATAGATGGTCGAATGTCCCATCAGTATTGTATGGCTCGTAGCGCGTTGTGTGGAACCCGGCTAGCTCAGTCGGTAGAGCATGAGACTCTTAATCTCAGGGTCGTGGGTTCGAGCCCCACGCTGGGCGACGCAAAATTTGTGTCCATGCGGATGCAACCTGCGGCCCTCTCGTGAGCCTTGCGTAATGAACGTAACGGGTTACGACGATGCCTAGCGTCGTATGAGTATCAGAGGAATGGTATTTGAAGCTGAAAGTAACTCTGAAATGAAATAAATGTGTTGTTTTGGAATTTTAGGTGTACATCGATATCGTGTGAGATGTGTAGGAACGCAGCAGCTGTGCTAACTAAATGCAAATAATGGTCGCTAATGCGGTGCGTTTCCAGCTGAATAAAGTAAAAAAAAAAAAAAAAAAAACTGCTGCTTTTGGCAGTCTCCGGAGAATGCCGACGTGGAATACTTAGTTCTTGTGATGTATTTTCTACCCCTGGTAGAGACCCTCGCAGTTGTCGTCGTCGTCGGCGCCGCCGCCGCTTTGGTAATAGCGGCAACTCGCCATTGTATGGCGTAGGGTGAGGTACCTTCTGCAACCAACTGAGATGGCAGTAAGCGATTGAAGCTGATTTGCAACCTCTTGTTTGATCAGCGATCTCGCATCCGTCGGTCGTCGTAATTTAACATATATATTATTATTGTTTAATTGTTGCCGACTTACCTGATGGGCCTTAATAAAAATGGTATTTCATTTTATTTTGATTTTACGATTAAATGCTTTCCTGAAGTTCTCCATTTTTAGCACTATTAATCTTAAATTATTTGTTACGTTAGTGAATGTTAGACTCGCTGAATCTTAAAACCTGAGCATATAAGTTGTACAATTTAATAAACTTTTCATATTAATTTCCTCGGCTAGTCAGTTCACTTTAAAGCATAAGATCTTTAGTTATTAATTAAAATTGCGGACCATACACGCGCGAGAGTATTTTTCTTCCCTCCGTTAATCATTATATTATAGTCAGAGTCCTGGCTCAGGGTCTCGGGTATGGTACTAAAAATAAGAATCTTAAAGCTAAGTAATTTCTGCAACGTCAGGCGGCTGTGGAGAAAAATTAATATTATGTTAATAGCGGGCGAGTTTTCCGCTTCCGCTAATTTTTCCTAAGTGAATATCGCCACGTAATGACGCCCTCTGATACTCATACGAAACTAGGCATCGTCGTAACCCAATACGTTCATTACGCAAGGCTCACGAGAGGGCCGCAGGTTGCATCCGCATGCACACAAAATTTTGCGTCGCCCAGCGTGGGGCTCGAACCCAAGATCCTGTGATTAAGAGTCTCATGCTCTACCGACTGAGCTAGCCGGCCTCCACACAACGCGTTACGAGCCATACAATACTGATGGGACATCCGACCATCTATGGAAGATCCTTTTGACTACAGCTTATTTCCTGCTGCCACAAATGACCTACAATCCTATTGAATGAAAAATTGTCTCCGAAATCTACTTGAAATGACACGTGGCTATCAGCACCACTATTCAACACACATGCTAAACTGTGCACAGACGACTGTGGCGTAGGTCTTGGGTCCTGAGACAGACGCAGTAGTTCCAACAAAAACTCTCCTGATCGGCACTGTGCAGAAAATTTCGCTACAGATCACCCTTGTCTTGCTTGTGCTTCAGGTAGACGCCGGTTTGCAGCCAGGAAGCGGACAGAACCAACTGTCAACTACTTTTGCAGTACTCTAACATCACAGTAAAACAGCATGCACCTTTGGAGAACTAGAAACACTCGACCGTGACAGGATTCGGTCCTCCAATCTTCGGATCCGAAGTCCGACGAATTATCCATTAGGCCACACGGTCACTGGCGCAATATCCTTCCCCACACACAACTCATTTTCGCCATTTGTACACTTGCCTGAATGAATTTCCCATCTTTGACGCAATTCTCCTTCTCCAATTTCAGTAGTAAAAATGCGTCGCTACTTCTTGCTGTGTCCCATCGCAAGTTACATTCAAGCCCTTATGACGTTGATCAAACAAGAGCTACGCCACAGGCGCCTTCGCACAGTCGAGCATGTGTGTGGTATAATGGTGCTGATAGCCACGTGTCATTTCAAGTAGATTTCGGAGACAATTTTTCAGTCAATTGGATTGCAGCTTATTGTGGCTGCAGGAAGTAAGCTGTACTCAAAAGGATTTTCCATAGATCGTCGCAGGTCCCATCGGTATTGTATGGCTCGTAACGCGTTGTGTGGAACTCGGCTAGCTCAGACGGTAGAGCATGAGACTCTTAATCCCAGGGTCGTGGGTTCGAGCATGTGTCAGCTTTCGCGTCAGCCGAGCAAAGTCGAGACAAGTCGACACATGGGGACACACGATGCTGTGAATCGTAATCCCCACTAGCCTACGAGGGGAGAAGGGAAACCATTCGTAGCGTTGAAAACACTCTCCTGAGTAAAGGAGACAACTTCCGTGCGATGTCCGGCCTTCGAACCCGGAGCAGCTACTTGGGAAGCAACCATGCTGACCGACACACCACCACCGCCTTCTGCTACGCGCCGCTTGCGCCGTCATGTGTCGCCTTCCCTCCTGGCGCCAGAGGCCGAAGGCGATAGCGCTGCAGGCGCTCAACGCCGAGTGCAACGCGAGCACCACTGAACCCGATTTCCTGGCGCTGCTAGGGCGACATACTGTAACTAGGCGCAGAACTGACTTTCTCTGTTAAATTGGCCCTTTAATGCACATCAGGGCGAACACGAAATTTCTAATATGAAGTACTCACTGACGATCCAAAGACGTTTCAGTATGTATGCGTCGGTACCACCGGGGCAGTGCCTAAGTATTGGAAAGTGAAGGCCGACTGTTAGAGCCTCACATGAAATATTTCATTGGCTTCCCACGAGTGCGTAATGCACAGCGTGGCTGTTGCTAGGAAACGGTCTCATTCGCCGTTCGTTAATATCTAGTTTTCTTTGCATCAATGTGAAAATGTTCCTATTACTAAATACAGTTTTGCTAGTCACAGTTCAAACTGGAAGCGACGGAAGAAAGCGGTCCAACGCGCCACATTGTTTCCCGAAAGCGAGGGTGCGTTTAGTACGCCACATCTGTCATTGCGTCTCACATATTCTGAAACTGACATAAATCCATCCTACCGAAAAAAGAAACAGATTTCGGAGTGAGGTTCCTGAGGTCTTGCTAGAGATGGAAGTCACTGGAGCGCTTGTCTTGCGCGTCAGATTGGCCGAGCGGTCTAAGGCGCCAGATTTAAGCTCTGGTTCCCGTGAGGGAGCGTGGGTTCGAACCCCACATCTGATAACGCTTTTTAAACATTCTGAAACTAACGTACACCCTTGATCTTATAGAACAAGTACATTACGCAGAAACACGCCGTGGAGATTTTACTAGAGACGACAGTGACAGCAGTGCAGGCGTCGCACGTCCGATAGCCCGAGCGGCCGAAAACAAATAGCGGAACATAGTTTCCTCGTGCCGAGTTTTAGCTCTTCTCACGGACGTTTCCGTGGTCGTTGTGTTGTGGCTCAGGGCTACTCCATTTTCCTTCCCTAAAGGCAACGCGAGAGACTGTCAGGCAAATCCCAAGTGATCTGTACACGGACTAAGACGTCCGCACGTCTGCCAACATTCTCGCCAACTTGTATGCCGTGCCAACGACACGGGTTCATGTCCGATTACCGAAATTAGGCAGCGTTGGCCGTGGTTAGTGCTCGGCTGGGTGACGAACTAGGAAGTCCGCGTGTGTTGGTTTCTTCAGTTTTGCCTTTTTCCTTAGTTTTTGGTGCTGCTGTGCGGTAATGGTACGGTCCAGCTCGCTGACCCCCCTCTTGCTCTCGGTACGCAAAGGCGCGACATGCGGCCACAGTTAAATGAAAGGGTCCGTTGTGTGTTTGTCGATGTGGCCTCTCCCAGTCGTTTCTAGCGCCTGTCCTCTACATATACGCCCATTTGCAAGCGTCAGCTTACGCGTCAGCCGAGAGGGGAGAAGGGAAACTATTCGTAGCGTTGAAAACACTCTCCTGAGTAAAGGAGACAAATTCCGTGCGATGTCCGGCCTTCGAACCCGGAGCAGCTACTTGGGAAGCAACCATGCTGACCGACACACCACCACTGCCTTCTGCTACGCGCCGCTTGCGCCGTCATGTGTCGCCTTCCCTCCTGGCGCCAGAGGCCGAAGGCGATAGCGCTGCAGGCGCTCAACGCCGAGTGCAACGCGAGCACCACTGAACCCGATTTCCTGGCGCTGCTAGGGCGACATACTGTAACTAGGCGCAGAACTGACTTTCTCTGATAAATTGGCCCTTTAATGCACATCAGGGCGAACACGAAATTTCTAATATGAGGTACTCACTGACGATCCAAAACGTTTCAGTATGTATGCGTCGGTACCACCGGGGCAGTGCCTAAGTATTGGAAAGTGAAGGCCGACAGTTAGAGCCTCACATGAAATATTTCATTGGCTTCCCACGAGTGCGTAATGCACAGCGTGGCTGTTGCTAGGAAACGGTCTCATTCGCCGTTCGTTAATATCTAGTTTTCTTTGCATCAATGTGAAAATGTTCCTATTACTAAATACAGTTTTGCTAGTCACAGTTCAAACTGGAAGCGACGGAAGAAAGCGGTCCAACGCGCCACATTGTTTCCCGAAAGCGAGGGTGCGTTTAGTACGCTACATCTGACATTGCGTCTCACATATTCTGAAACTGACATAATTCCATCTTACCGAAAAAAGAAACAGATTTCGGAGTGAGGTTCCTGAGGTCTTGCTAGAGATGGAAGTCACTGGAGCGCTTGTCTTGCGCGTCAGATTGGCCGAACGGTCTAAGGCGCCAGATTTAAGCTATGGTTCCCGTAAGGGAGCGTGGGTTCGAACCCCACATCTGACAATGCTTTTTAAACATTCTGAAACTAACGTACTCCCTTGATCTTATAGAACAAGTAAATTACGCAGAAACACGCCGTGGAGGTTTTACTAGAGACGACAGTGACAGCAGTGCAGGCGTCGCACGTCCGATAGCCCGAGCGGCCGAAAACAAATAGCGGAACATAGTTTCCTCGTGCCGAGTTTTAGCTCTTCTCACGGACGTTTCCGTGGTCGTTGTGTTGTGGCTCAGGGCTATTCCATTTTCCTTCCCTTAAAGGCAACGCGAGAGACTGTCAGGCAAATCCCAAGTGATCTGTACACGGACTAAGACGTCCGCACGTCTGCCAACATTCTCGCCAACTTGTATGCCGTGCCAACGACACGGGTTCATGTCCGATTACCGAAATTAGGCAGCGTTGGCCGTGGTTAGTGCTCGGCTGGGTGACGAACTAGGAAGTCCGCGTGTGTTGGTTTCTTCAGTTTTGCCTTTTTCCTTAGTTTTGGGTGCTGCTGTGCGGTAATGGTACGGTCCAGCTCGCTGACCCCCCTCTTGCTCTCGGTACGCAAAGGCGCGAACATGCGGCCACAGTCAAATGAAAGGGTCCGTTGTGTGTTTGTCGATGTGGCCTCTCCCAGTCGTTTCTAGCGCCTGTCCTCTACATATACGCCCATTTGCAAGCGTCAGCTTACGCGTCAGCCGAGAGGGGAGAAGGGAAACTATTCGTAGCGTTGAAAACACTCTCCTGAGTAAAGGAGACAAATTCCGTGCGATGTCCGGCCTTCGAACCCGGAGCAGCTACTTGGGAAGCAACCATGCTGACCGACACACCACCACCGCCTTCTGGTACGCGCTGCTTGCGCCGTCATGTGTCGCCTTCCCTCCTGGCGCCAGAGGCCGAAGGCGATAGCGCTGCAGGCGCTCAACGCCGAGTGCAACGCGAGCACCACTGAACCCGATTTCCTGGCGCTGCTAGGGCGACATACTGTAACTAGGCGCAGAACTGACTTTCTCTGATAAATTGGCCCTTTAATGCACATCAGGGCGAACACGAAATTTCTAATATGAGGTACTCACTGACGATCCAAAACGTTTCAGTATGTATGCGTCGGTACCACCGGGGCAGTGCCTAAGTATTGGAAAGTGAAGGCCGACAGTTAGAGCCTCACATGAAATATTTCATTGGCTTCCCACGAGTGCGTAATGCACAGCGTGGCTGTTGCTAGGAAACGGTCTCATTCGCCGTTCGTTAATATCTAGTTTTCTTTGCATCAATGTGAAAATGTTCCTATTACTAAATACAGTTTTGCTAGTCACAGTTCAAACTGGAAGCGACGGAAGAAAGCGGTCCAACGCGCCACATTGTTTCCCGAAAGCGAGGGTGCGTTTAGTACGCTACATCTGACATTGCGTCTCACATATTCTGAAACTGACATAATTCCATCCTACCGAAAAAAGAAACAGATTTCGGAGTGAGGTTCCTGAGGTCTTGCTAGAGATGGAAGTCACTGGAGCGCTTGTCTTGCGCGTCAGATTGGCCGAACGGTCTAAGGCGCCAGATTTAAGCTATGGTTCCCGTAAGGGAGCGTGGGTTCGAACCCCACATCTGACAATGCTTTTTAAACATTCTGAAACTAACGTACTCCCTTGATCTTATAGAACAAGTAAATTACGCAGAAACACGCCGTGGAGGTTTTACTAGAGACGACAGTGACAGCAGTGCAGGCGTCGCACGTCCGATAGCCCGAGCGGCCGAAAACAAATAGCGGAACATAGTTTCCTCGTGCCGAGTTTTAGCTCTTCTCACGGACGTTTCCGTGGTCGTTGTGTTGTGGCTCAGGGCTATTCCATTTTCCTTCCCTTAAAGGCAACGCGAGAGACTGTCAGGCAAATCCCAAGTGATCTGTACACGGACTAAGACGTCCGCACGTCTGCCAACATTCTCGCCAACTTGTATGCCGTGCCAACGACACGGGTTCATGTCCGATTACCGAAATTAGGCAGCGTTGGCCGTGGTTAGTGCTCGGCTGGGTGACGAACTAGGAAGTCCGCGTGTGTTGGTTTCTTCAGTTTTGCCTTTTTCCTTAGTTTTGGGTGCTGCTGTGCGGTAATGGTACGGTCCAGCTCGCTGACCCCCCTCTTGCTCTCGGTACGCAAAGGCGCGAACATGCGGCCACAGTCAAATGAAAGGGTCCGTTGTGTGTTTGTCGATGTGGCCTCTCCCAGTCGTTTCTAGCGCCTGTCCTCTACATATACGCCCATTTGCAAGCGTCAGCTTTCGCGTCAGCCGAGAGGGGAGAAGGGAAACCATTCGTAGCGTTGAAAACACTCTCCTGAATAAAGGAGACAAATTCCGTGCGATGTCCGGCCTTCGAACCCGGAGCAGCTACTTGGGAAGCAACCATGCTGACCGACACACCACCACCGCCTTCTGCTACGCGCCGCTTGCGCCGTCATGTGTCGCCTTCCCTCCTGGCGCCAGAGGCCGAAGGCGATAGCGCTGCAGGCGCTCAACGCCGAGTGCAACGCGAGCACCACTGAACCCGATTTCCTGGCGCTGCTAGGGCGACATACTGTAACTAGGCGCAGAACTGACTTTCTCTGATAAATTGGCCCTTTAATGCACATCAGGGCGAACACGAAATTTCTAATATGAAGTACTCACTGACGATCCAAAGATGTTTCAGTATGTATGCGTCGGTACCACCGGGGCAGTGCCTAAGTATTGGAAAGTGAAGGCCGACAGTTAGAGCCTCACATGAAGTATTTCATTGGCTTCTCACGAGTGCGTATTGCACAGCGTGGCTGTTGCTAGGAAACGGTCTCATTCGCCGTTCGTTAATATCTAGTTTTCTTTGCATCAATGTGAGAATGTTTCTATTGCTAAATACAGTTTTGCTAGTCACAGTTCAAACTGGAAGCGACGGAAGAAAGCGGTCCAACGCGCCACATTGTTTCCCGAAAGCGAGGGTGCGTTTAGTACGCCACATCTGACATTGCGTCTTACATATTCTGAAACTGACATAATTCCATCCTACCGAAAAAAGAAACAGATTTCGGAGTGAGGTTCCTGAGGTCTTGCTAGGGATGGAAGTCACTGGAGCGCTTGGCTTGCGCGTCAGATTGGCCGAGCGGTCTAAGGCGCCAGATTTAAGCTATGGTTCCCGTAAGGGAGCGTGGGTTCGAACCCCACATCTGACGAAGCTTTTTAAACATTCTGAAACTAACGTACTCCCTTGATCTTATAGAACAAGTAAATTACGCAGAAACACGCCGTGGAGATTTTACTAGAGACGACAGTGACAGCAGTGCAGGCATCGCACGTCCGATAGCCCGAGCGGCCGAAAACAAATTGCGGAACATATTTTCCTCGTGCCGAGTTTTAACTCTTCTCACGGACGTTTCCGTGGTCGTTGTGTTGTGGCTCAGGGCTATTCCATTTTCTTCCCTAAAAGGCAACGCGAGAGACTGTCAGGCAAATCCCAAGTGATCTGTACACGGACTAAGACGTCTGCACGTCTGCCAACATTCTCGCCAACTTGTATGCCGTGCCAACGACACGGGTTCATGTCCGATTACCGAAATTAGGCAGCGTTGGCCGTGGTTAGTGCTCGGCTGGGTGACGAACTAGGAAGTCCGCGTGTGTTGGTTTCTTCAGTTTTGCCTTTTTCCTTACTTTTTGGTGCTGCTGTGCGGTAATGGTACGGTCCAGCTCGCTGAACCCCCTCTTGCTCTCGGTACGCAAAGGCGCGAACATGCGGCCACAGTCAAATGAAAGGGTCCGTTATGTGTTTGTCGATGTGGCCTCTCCCAGTCGTTTCTAGCGCCTGTCCTCTACATATACGCCCATTTGCAAGCGTCAGCTTTCGCGTCAGCCGAGCAAAGTCGAGACAAGTCGACACATGGGGACACACGATGCTGTGAATCGTAATCCGCACTAGCCTACGAGGGGAGAAGGGAAACCATTCGTAGCGTTGAAAACACTCTCCTGAGTAAAGGAGACAACTTCCGTGCGATGTCCGGCCTTCGAACCCGGAGCAGCTACTTGGGAAGCAACCATGCTGACCGACACACCACCACCGCCTTCTGCTACGCGCCGCTTGCGCCGTCATGTGTCGCCTTCCCTCCTGGCGCCAGAGGCCGAAGGCGATAGCGCTGCAGGCGCTCAACGCCGAGTGCAACGCGAGCACCACTGAACCCGATTTCCTGGCGCTGCTAGGGCGACATACTGTAACTAGGCGCAGAACTGACTTTCTCTGATAAATTGGCCCTTTAATGCACATCAGGGCGAACACGAAATTTCTAATATGAAGTACTCACTGACGATCCAAAGACGTTTCAGTATGTATGCGTCGGTACCACCGGGGCAGTGCCTAAGTATTGGAAAGTGAAGGCCGACAGTTAGAGCCTCACATGAAGTATTTCATTGGCTTCTCACGAGTGCGTATTGCACAGCGTGGCTGTTGCTAGGAAACGGTCTCATTCGCCGTTCGTTAATATCTAGTTTTCTTTGCATCAATGTGAGAATGTTTCTATTGCTAAATACAGTTTTGCTAGTCACAGTTCAAACTGGAAGCGACGGAAGAAAGCGGTCCAACGCGCCACATTGTTTCCCGAAAGCGAGGGTGCGTTTAGTACGCCACATCTGACATTGCGTCTTACATATTCTGAAACTGACATAATTCCATCCTACCGAAAAAAGAAACAGATTTCGGAGTGAGGTTCCTGAGGTCTTGCTAGAGATGGAAGTCACTGGAGCGCTTGTCTTGCGCGTCAGATTGGCCGAGCGGTCTAAGGCGCCAGATTTAAGCTATGGTTCCCGTAAGGGAGCGTGGGTTCGAACCCCACATCTGACAATGCTTTTTAAACATTCTGAAACTAACGTACTCCCTTGATCTTATAGAACAAGTAAATTACGCAGAAACACGCCGTGGAGATTTTACTAGAGACGACAGTGACAGCAGTGCAGGCATCGCACGTCCGATAGCCCGAGCGGCCGAAAACAAATTGCGGAACATATTTTCCTCGTGCCGAGTTTTAACTCTTCTCACGGACGTTTCCGTGGTCGTTGTGTTGTGGCTCAGGGCTATTCCATTTTCTTCCCTAAAAGGCAACGCGAGAGACTGTCAGGCAAATCCCAAGTGATCTGTACACGGACTAAGACGTCTGCACGTCTGCCAACATTCTCGCCAACTTGTATGCCGTGCCAACGACACGGGTTCATGTCCGATTACCGAAATTAGGCAGCGTTGGCCGTGGTTAGTGCTCGGCTGGGTGACGAACTAGGAAGTCCGCGTGTGTTGGTTTCTTCAGTTTTGCCTTTTTCCTTACTTTTTGGTGCTGCTGTGCGGTAATGGTACGGTCCAGCTCGCTGAACCCCCTCTTGCTCTCGGTACGCAAAGGCGCGAACATGCGGCCACAGTCAAATGAAAGGGTCCGTTATGTGTTTGTCGATGTGGCCTCTCCCAGTCGTTTCTAGCGCCTGTCCTCTACATATACGCCCATTTGCAAGCGTCAGCTTTCGCGTCAGCCGAGCAAAGTCGAGACAAGTCGACACATGGGGACACACGATGCTGTGAATCGTAATCCGCACTAGCCTACGAGGGGAGAAGGGAAACCATTCGTAGCGTTGAAAACACTCTCCTGAGTAAAGGAGACAACTTCCGTGCGATGTCCGGCCTTCGAACCCGGAGCAGCTACTTGGGAAGCAACCATGCTGACCGACACACCACCACCGCCTTCTGCTACGCGCCGCTTGCGCCGTCATGTGTCGCCTTCCCTCCTGGCGCCAGAGGCCGAAGGCGATAGCGCTGCAGGCGCTCAACGCCGAGTGCAACGCGAGCACCACTGAACCCGATTTCCTGGCGCTGCTAGGGCGACATACTGTAACTAGGCGCAGAACTGACTTTCTCTGATAAATTGGCCCTTTAATGCACATCAGGGCGAACACGAAATTTCTAATATGAAGTACTCACTGACGATCCAAAGACGTTTCAGTATGTATGCGTCGGTACCACCGGGGCAGTGCCTAAGTATTGGAAAGTGAAGGCCGACAGTTAGAGCCTCACATGAAGTATTTCATTGGCTTCTCACGAGTGCGTATTGCACAGCGTGGCTGTTGCTAGGAAACGGTCTCATTCGCCGTTCGTTAATATCTAGTTTTCTTTGCATCAATGTGAGAATGTTTCTATTGCTAAATACAGTTTTGCTAGTCACAGTTCAAACTGGAAGCGACGGAAGAAAGCGGTCCAACGCGCCACATTGTTTCCCGAAAGCGAGGGTGCGTTTAGTACGCCACATCTGACATTGCGTCTTACATATTCTGAAACTGACATAATTCCATCCTACCGAAAAAAGAAACAGATTTCGGAGTGAGGTTCCTGAGGTCTTGCTAGAGATGGAAGTCACTGGAGCGCTTGTCTTGCGCGTCAGATTGGCCGAGCGGTCTAAGGCGCCAGATTTAAGCTATGGTTCCCGTAAGGGAGCGTGGGTTCGAACCCCACATCAGACAAAGCTTTTTAAACATTCTGAAACTAACGTACTCCCTTGATCTTACAGAACAAGTAAATTACGCAGAAACACGCCGTGGAGATTTTACTAGAGACGACAGTGACAGCAGTGCAGGCATCGCACGTCCGATAGCCCGAGCGGCCGAAAACAAATTGCGGAACATATTTTCCTCGTGCCGAGTTTTAACTCTTCTCACGGACGTTTCCGTGGTCGTTGTGTTGTGGCTCAGGGCTATTCCATTTTCTTCCCTAAAAGGCAACGCGAGAGACTGTCAGGCAAATCCCAAGTGATCTGTACACGGACTAAGACGTCTGCACGTCTGCCAACATTCTCGCCAACTTGTATGCCGTGCCAACGACACGGGTTCATGTCCGATTACCGAAATTAGGCAGCGTTGGCCGTGGTTAGTGCTCGGCTGGGTGACGAACTAGGAAGTCCGCGTGTGTTGGTTTCTTCAGTTTTGCCTTTTTCCTTACTTTTTGGTGCTGCTGTGCGGTAATGGTACGGTCCAGCTCGCTGAACCCCCTCTTGCTCTCGGTACGCAAAGGCGCGAACATGCGGCCACAGTCAAATGAAAGGGTCCGTTATGTGTTTGTCGATGTGGCCTCTCCCAGTCGTTTCTAGCGCCTGTCCTCTACATATACGCCCATTTGCAAGCGTCAGCTTTCGCGTCAGCCGAGCAAAGTCGAGACAAGTCGACACATGGGGACACACGATGCTGTGAATCGTAATCCGCACTAGCCTACGAGGGGAGAAGGGAAACCATTCGTAGCGTTGAAAACACTCTCCTGAGTAAAGGAGACAACTTCCGTGCGATGTCCGGCCTTCGAACCCGGAGCAGCTACTTGGGAAGCAACCATGCTGACCGACACACCACCACCGCCTTCTGCTACGCGCCGCTTGCGCCGTCATGTGTCGCCTTCCCTCCTGGCGCCAGAGGCCGAAGGCGATAGCGCTGCAGGCGCTCAACGCCGAGTGCAACGCGAGCACCACTGAACCCGATTTCCTGGCGCTGCTAGGGCGACATACTGTAACTAGGCGCAGAACTGACTTTCTCTGATAAATTGGCCCTTTAATGCACATCAGGGCGAACACGAAATTTCTAATATGAAGTACTCACTGACGATCCAAAGACGTTTCAGTATGTATGCGTCGGTACCACCGGGGCAGTGCCTAAGTATTGGAAAGTGAAGGCCGACAGTTAGAGCCTCACATGAAGTATTTCATTGGCTTCTCACGAGTGCGTATTGCACAGCGTGGCTGTTGCTAGGAAACGGTCTCATTCGCCGTTCGTTAATATCTAGTTTTCTTTGCATCAATGTGAGAATGTTTCTATTGCTAAATACAGTTTTGCTAGTCACAGTTCAAACTGGAAGCGACGGAAGAAAGCGGTCCAACGCGCCACATTGTTTCCCGAAAGCGAGGGTGCGTTTAGTACGCCACATCTGACATTGCGTCTTACATATTCTGAAACTGACATAATTCCATCCTACCGAAAAAAGAAACAGATTTCGGAGTGAGGTTCCTGAGGTCTTGCTAGAGATGGAAGTCACTGGAGCGCTTGTCTTGCGCGTCAGATTGGCCGAGCGGTCTAAGGCGCCAGATTTAAGCTATGGTTCCCGTAAGGGAGCGTGGGTTCGAACCCCACATCTGACAATGCTTTTTAAACATTCTGAAACTAACGTACTCCCTTGATCTTATAGAACAAGTAAATTACGCAGAAACACGCCGTGGAGATTTTACTAGAGACGACAGTGACAGCAGTGCAGGCATCGCACGTCCGATAGCCCGAGCGGCCGAAAACAAATTGCGGAACATATTTTCCTCGTGCCGAGTTTTAACTCTTCTCACGGACGTTTCCGTGGTCGTTGTGTTGTGGCTCAGGGCTATTCCATTTTCTTCCCTAAAAGGCAACGCGAGAGACTGTCAGGCAAATCCCAAGTGATCTGTACACGGACTAAGACGTCTGCACGTCTGCCAACATTCTCGCCAACTTGTATGCCGTGCCAACGACACGGGTTCATGTCCGATTACCGAAATTAGGCAGCGTTGGCCGTGGTTAGTGCTCGGCTGGGTGACGAACTAGGAAGTCCGCGTGTGTTGGTTTCTTCAGTTTTGCCTTTTTCCTTACTTTTTGGTGCTGCTGTGCGGTAATGGTACGGTCCAGCTCGCTGAACCCCCTCTTGCTCTCGGTACGCAAAGGCGCGAACATGCGGCCACAGTCAAATGAAAGGGTCCGTTATGTGTTTGTCGATGTGGCCTCTCCCAGTCGTTTCTAGCGCCTGTCCTCTACATATACGCCCATTTGCAAGCGTCAGCTTTCGCGTCAGCCGAGCAAAGTCGAGACAAGTCGACACATGGGGACACACGATGCTGTGAATCGTAATCCGCACTAGCCTACGAGGGGAGAAGGGAAACCATTCGTAGCGTTGAAAACACTCTCCTGAGTAAAGGAGACAACTTCCGTGCGATGTCCGGCCTTCGAACCCGGAGCAGCTACTTGGGAAGCAACCATGCTGACCGACACACCACCACCGCCTTCTGCTACGCGCCGCTTGCGCCGTCATGTGTCGCCTTCCCTCCTGGCGCCAGAGGCCGAAGGCGATAGCGCTGCAGGCGCTCAACGCCGAGTGCAACGCGAGCACCACTGAACCCGATTTCCTGGCGCTGCTAGGGCGACATACTGTAACTAGGCGCAGAACTGACTTTCTCTGATAAATTGGCCCTTTAATGCACATCAGGGCGAACACGAAATTTCTAATATGAAGTACTCACTGACGATCCAAAGACGTTTCAGTATGTATGCGTCGGTACCACCGGGGCAGTGCCTAAGTATTGGAAAGTGAAGGCCGACAGTTAGAGCCTCACATGAAGTATTTCATTGGCTTCTCACGAGTGCGTATTGCACAGCGTGGCTGTTGCTAGGAAACGGTCTCATTCGCCGTTCGTTAATATCTAGTTTTCTTTGCATCAATGTGAGAATGTTTCTATTGCTAAATACAGTTTTGCTAGTCACAGTTCAAACTGGAAGCGACGGAAGAAAGCGGTCCAACGCGCCACATTGTTTCCCGAAAGCGAGGGTGCGTTTAGTACGCCACATCTGACATTGCGTCTTACATATTCTGAAACTGACATAATTCCATCCTACCGAAAAAAGAAACAGATTTCGGAGTGAGGTTCCTGAGGTCTTGCTAGAGATGGAAGTCACTGGAGCGCTTGTCTTGCGCGTCAGATTGGCCGAGCGGTCTAAGGCGCCAGATTTAAGCTATGGTTCCCGTAAGGGAGCGTGGGTTCGAACCCCACATCAGACAAAGCTTTTTAAACATTCTGAAACTAACGTACTCCCTTGATCTTACAGAACAAGTAAATTACGCAGAAACACGCCGTGGAGATTTTACTAGAGACGACAGTGACAGCAGTGCAGGCATCGCACGTCCGATAGCCCGAGCGGCCGAAAACAAATTGCGGAACATATTTTCCTCGTGCCGAGTTTTAACTCTTCTCACGGACGTTTCCGTGGTCGTTGTGTTGTGGCTCAGGGCTATTCCATTTTCTTCCCTAAAAGGCAACGCGAGAGACTGTCAGGCAAATCCCAAGTGATCTGTACACGGACTAAGACGTCTGCACGTCTGCCAACATTCTCGCCAACTTGTATGCCGTGCCAACGACACGGGTTCATGTCCGATTACCGAAATTAGGCAGCGTTGGCCGTGGTTAGTGCTCGGCTGGGTGACGAACTAGGAAGTCCGCGTGTGTTGGTTTCTTCAGTTTTGCCTTTTTCCTTACTTTTTGGTGCTGCTGTGCGGTAATGGTACGGTCCAGCTCGCTGAACCCCCTCTTGCTCTCGGTACGCAAAGGCGCGAACATGCGGCCACAGTCAAATGAAAGGGTCCGTTATGTGTTTGTCGATGTGGCCTCTCCCAGTCGTTTCTAGCGCCTGTCCTCTACATATACGCCCATTTGCAAGCGTCAGCTTTCGCGTCAGCCGAGCAAAGTCGAGACAAGTCGACACATGGGGACACACGATGCTGTGAATCGTAATCCGCACTAGCCTACGAGGGGAGAAGGGAAACCATTCGTAGCGTTGAAAACACTCTCCTGAGTAAAGGAGACAACTTCCGTGCGATGTCCGGCCTTCGAACCCGGAGCAGCTACTTGGGAAGCAACCATGCTGACCGACACACCACCACCGCCTTCTGCTACGCGCCGCTTGCGCCGTCATGTGTCGCCTTCCCTCCTGGCGCCAGAGGCCGAAGGCGATAGCGCTGCAGGCGCTCAACGCCGAGTGCAACGCGAGCACCACTGAACCCGATTTCCTGGCGCTGCTAGGGCGACATACTGTAACTAGGCGCAGAACTGACTTTCTCTGATAAATTGGCCCTTTAATGCACATCAGGGCGAACACGAAATTTCTAATATGAAGTACTCACTGACGATCCAAAGACGTTTCAGTATGTATGCGTCGGTACCACCGGGGCAGTGCCTAAGTATTGGAAAGTGAAGGCCGACAGTTAGAGCCTCACATGAAGTATTTCATTGGCTTCTCACGAGTGCGTATTGCACAGCGTGGCTGTTGCTAGGAAACGGTCTCATTCGCCGTTCGTTAATATCTAGTTTTCTTTGCATCAATGTGAGAATGTTTCTATTGCTAAATACAGTTTTGCTAGTCACAGTTCAAACTGGAAGCGACGGAAGAAAGCGGTCCAACGCGCCACATTGTTTCCCGAAAGCGAGGGTGCGTTTAGTACGCCACATCTGACATTGCGTCTTACATATTCTGAAACTGACATAATTCCATCCTACCGAAAAAAGAAACAGATTTCGGAGTGAGGTTCCTGAGGTCTTGCTAGAGATGGAAGTCACTGGAGCGCTTGTCTTGCGCGTCAGATTGGCCGAGCGGTCTAAGGCGCCAGATTTAAGCTATGGTTCCCGTAAGGGAGCGTGGGTTCGAACCCCACATCAGACAAAGCTTTTTAAACATTCTGAAACTAACGTACTCCCTTGATCTTACAGAACAAGTAAATTACGCAGAAACACGCCGTGGAGATTTTACTAGAGACGACAGTGACAGCAGTGCAGGCATCGCACGTCCGATAGCCCGAGCGGCCGAAAACAAATTGCGGAACATATTTTCCTCGTGCCGAGTTTTAACTCTTCTCACGGACGTTTCCGTGGTCGTTGTGTTGTGGCTCAGGGCTATTCCATTTTCTTCCCTAAAAGGCAACGCGAGAGACTGTCAGGCAAATCCCAAGTGATCTGTACACGGACTAAGACGTCTGCACGTCTGCCAACATTCTCGCCAACTTGTATGCCGTGCCAACGACACGGGTTCATGTCCGATTACCGAAATTAGGCAGCGTTGGCCGTGGTTAGTGCTCGGCTGGGTGACGAACTAGGAAGTCCGCGTGTGTTGGTTTCTTCAGTTTTGCCTTTTTCCTTACTTTTTGGTGCTGCTGTGCGGTAATGGTACGGTCCAGCTCGCTGAACCCCCTCTTGCTCTCGGTACGCAAAGGCGCGAACATGCGGCCACAGTCAAATGAAAGGGTCCGTTATGTGTTTGTCGATGTGGCCTCTCCCAGTCGTTTCTAGCGCCTGTCCTCTACATATACGCCCATTTGCAAGCGTCAGCTTTCGCGTCAGCCGAGCAAAGTCGAGACAAGTCGACACATGGGGACACACGATGCTGTGAATCGTAATCCGCACTAGCCTACGAGGGGAGAAGGGAAACCATTCGTAGCGTTGAAAACACTCTCCTGAGTAAAGGAGACAACTTCCGTGCGATGTCCGGCCTTCGAACCCGGAGCAGCTACTTGGGAAGCAACCATGCTGACCGACACACCACCACCGCCTTCTGCTACGCGCCGCTTGCGCCGTCATGTGTCGCCTTCCCTCCTGGCGCCAGAGGCCGAAGGCGATAGCGCTGCAGGCGCTCAACGCCGAGTGCAACGCGAGCACCACTGAACCCGATTTCCTGGCGCTGCTAGGGCGACATACTGTAACTAGGCGCAGAACTGACTTTCTCTGATAAATTGGCCCTTTAATGCACATCAGGGCGAACACGAAATTTCTAATATGAAGTACTCACTGACGATCCAAAGACGTTTCAGTATGTATGCGTCGGTACCACCGGGGCAGTGCCTAAGTATTGGAAAGTGAAGGCCGACAGTTAGAGCCTCACATGAAGTATTTCATTGGCTTCTCACGAGTGCGTATTGCACAGCGTGGCTGTTGCTAGGAAACGGTCTCATTCGCCGTTCGTTAATATCTAGTTTTCTTTGCATCAATGTGAGAATGTTTCTATTGCTAAATACAGTTTTGCTAGTCACAGTTCAAACTGGAAGCGACGGAAGAAAGCGGTCCAACGCGCCACATTGTTTCCCGAAAGCGAGGGTGCGTTTAGTACGCCACATCTGACATTGCGTCTTACATATTCTGAAACTGACATAATTCCATCCTACCGAAAAAAGAAACAGATTTCGGAGTGAGGTTCCTGAGGTCTTGCTAGAGATGGAAGTCACTGGAGCGCTTGTCTTGCGCGTCAGATTGGCCGAGCGGTCTAAGGCGCCAGATTTAAGCTATGGTTCCCGTAAGGGAGCGTGGGTTCGAACCCCACATCTGACAATGCTTTTTAAACATTCTGAAACTAACGTACTCCCTTGATCTTACAGAACAAGTAAATTACGCAGAAACACGCCGTGGAGATTTTACTAGAGACGACAGTGACAGCAGTGCAGGCATCGCACGTCCGATAGCCCGAGCGGCCGAAAACAAATTGCGGAACATATTTTCCTCGTGCCGAGTTTTAACTCTTCTCACGGACGTTTCCGTGGTCGTTGTGTTGTGGCTCAGGGCTATTCCATTTTCTTCCCTAAAAGGCAACGCGAGAGACTGTCAGGCAAATCCCAAGTGATCTGTACACGGACTAAGACGTCTGCACGTCTGCCAACATTCTCGCCAACTTGTATGCCGTGCCAACGACACGGGTTCATGTCCGATTACCGAAATTAGGCAGCGTTGGCCGTGGTTAGTGCTCGGCTGGGTGACGAACTAGGAAGTCCGCGTGTGTTGGTTTCTTCAGTTTTGCCTTTTTCCTTACTTTTTGGTGCTGCTGTGCGGTAATGGTACGGTCCAGCTCGCTGAACCCCCTCTTGCTCTCGGTACGCAAAGGCGCGAACATGCGGCCACAGTCAAATGAAAGGGTCCGTTATGTGTTTGTCGATGTGGCCTCTCCCAGTCGTTTCTAGCGCCTGTCCTCTACATATACGCCCATTTGCAAGCGTCAGCTTTCGCGTCAGCCGAGCAAAGTCGAGACAAGTCGACACATGGGGACACACGATGCTGTGAATCGTAATCCGCACTAGCCTACGAGGGGAGAAGGGAAACCATTCGTAGCGTTGAAAACACTCTCCTGAGTAAAGGAGACAACTTCCGTGCGATGTCCGGCCTTCGAACCCGGAGCAGCTACTTGGGAAGCAACCATGCTGACCGACACACCACCACCGCCTTCTGCTACGCGCTGCTTGCGCCATCATGTGTCGCCTTCCCTCCTGGCGCCAGAGGCCGAAGGCGATAGCGCTGCAGGCGCTCAACGCCGAGTGCAACGCGAGCACCACTGAACCCGATTTCCTGGCGCTGCTAGGGCGACATACTGTAACTAGGCGCAGAACTGACTTTCTCTGATAAATTGGCCCTTTAATGCACATCAGGGCGAACACGAAATTTCTAATATGAAGTACTCACTGACGATCCAAAGACGTTTCAGTATGTATGCGTCGGTACCACCGGGGCAGTGCCTAAGTATTGGAAAGTGAAGGCCGACAGTTAGAGCCTCACATGAAGTATTTCATTGGCTTCTCACGAGTGCGTATTGCACAGCGTGGCTGTTGCTAGGAAACGGTCTCATTCGCCGTTCGTTAATATCTAGTTTTCTTTGCATCAATGTGAGAATGTTTCTATTGCTAAATACAGTTTTGCTAGTCACAGTTCAAACTGGAAGCGACGGAAGAAAGCGGTCCAACGCGCCACATTGTTTCCCGAAAGCGAGGGTGCGTTTAGTACGCCACATCTGACATTGCGTCTTACATATTCTGAAACTGACATAATTCCATCCTACCGAAAAAAGAAACAGATTTCGGAGTGAGGTTCCTGAGGTCTTGCTAGAGATGGAAGTCACTGGAGCGCTTGTCTTGCGCGTCAGATTGGCCGAGCGGTCTAAGGCGCCAGATTTAAGCTATGGTTCCCGTAAGGGAGCGTGGGTTCGAACCCCACATCAGACAATGCTTTTTAAACATTCTGAAACTAACGTACTCCCTTGATCTTACAGAACAAGTAAATTACGCAGAAACACGCCGTGGAGATTTTACTAGAGACGACAGTGACAGCAGTGCAGGCATCGCACGTCCGATAGCCCGAGCGGCCGAAAACAAATTGCGGAACATATTTTCCTCGTGCCGAGTTTTAACTCTTCTCACGGACGTTTCCGTGGTCGTTGTGTTGTGGCTCAGGGCTATTCCATTTTCTTCCCTAAAAGGCAACGCGAGAGACTGTCAGGCAAATCCCAAGTGATCTGTACACGGACTAAGACGTCTGCACGTCTGCCAACATTCTCGCCAACTTGTATGCCGTGCCAACGACACGGGTTCATGTCCGATTACCGAAATTAGGCAGCGTTGGCCGTGGTTAGTGCTCGGCTGGGTGACGAACTAGGAAGTCCGCGTGTGTTGGTTTCTTCAGTTTTGCCTTTTTCCTTACTTTTTGGTGCTGCTGTGCGGTAATGGTACGGTCCAGCTCGCTGAACCCCCTCTTGCTCTCGGTACGCAAAGGCGCGAACATGCGGCCACAGTCAAATGAAAGGGTCCGTTATGTGTTTGTCGATGTGGCCTCTCCCAGTCGTTTCTAGCGCCTGTCCTCTACATATACGCCCATTTGCAAGCGTCAGCTTTCGCGTCAGCCGAGCAAAGTCGAGACAAGTCGACACATGGGGACACACGATGCTGTGAATCGTAATCCGCACTAGCCTACGAGGGGAGAAGGGAAACCATTCGTAGCGTTGAAAACACTCTCCTGAGTAAAGGAGACAACTTCCGTGCGATGTCCGGCCTTCGAACCCGGAGCAGCTACTTGGGAAGCAACCATGCTGACCGACACACCACCACCGCCTTCTGCTACGCGCCGCTTGCGCCGTCATGTGTCGCCTTCCCTCCTGGCGCCAGAGGCCGAAGGCGATAGCGCTGCAGGCGCTCAACGCCGAGTGCAACGCGAGCACCACTGAACCCGATTTCCTGGCGCTGCTAGGGCGACATACTGTAACTAGGCGCAGAACTGACTTTCTCTGATAAATTGGCCCTTTAATGCACATCAGGGCGAACACGAAATTTCTAATATGAAGTACTCACTGACGATCCAAAGACGTTTCAGTATGTATGCGTCGGTACCACCGGGGCAGTGCCTAAGTATTGGAAAGTGAAGGCCGACAGTTAGAGCCTCACATGAAGTATTTCATTGGCTTCTCACGAGTGCGTATTGCACAGCGTGGCTGTTGCTAGGAAACGGTCTCATTCGCCGTTCGTTAATATCTAGTTTTCTTTGCATCAATGTGAGAATGTTTCTATTGCTAAATACAGTTTTGCTAGTCACAGTTCAAACTGGAAGCGACGGAAGAAAGCGGTCCAACGCGCCACATTGTTTCCCGAAAGCGAGGGTGCGTTTAGTACGCCACATCTGACATTGCGTCTTACATATTCTGAAACTGACATAATTCCATCCTACCGAAAAAAGAAACAGATTTCGGAGTGAGGTTCCTGAGGTCTTGCTAGAGATGGAAGTCACTGGAGCGCTTGTCTTGCGCGTCAGATTGGCCGAGCGGTCTAAGGCGCCAGATTTAAGCTATGGTTCCCGTAAGGGAGCGTGGGTTCGAACCCCACATCTGACAATGCTTTTTAAACATTCTGAAACTAACGTACTCCCTTGATCTTACAGAACAAGTAAATTACGCAGAAACACGCCGTGGAGATTTTACTAGAGACGACAGTGACAGCAGTGCAGGCATCGCACGTCCGATAGCCCGAGCGGCCGAAAACAAATTGCGGAACATATTTTCCTCGTGCCGAGTTTTAACTCTTCTCACGGACGTTTCCGTGGTCGTTGTGTTGTGGCTCAGGGCTATTCCATTTTCTTCCCTAAAAGGCAACGCGAGAGACTGTCAGGCAAATCCCAAGTGATCTGTACACGGACTAAGACGTCTGCACGTCTGCCAACATTCTCGCCAACTTGTATGCCGTGCCAACGACACGGGTTCATGTCCGATTACCGAAATTAGGCAGCGTTGGCCGTGGTTAGTGCTCGGCTGGGTGACGAACTAGGAAGTCCGCGTGTGTTGGTTTCTTCAGTTTTGCCTTTTTCCTTACTTTTTGGTGCTGCTGTGCGGTAATGGTACGGTCCAGCTCGCTGAACCCCCTCTTGCTCTCGGTACGCAAAGGCGCGAACATGCGGCCACAGTCAAATGAAAGGGTCCGTTATGTGTTTGTCGATGTGGCCTCTCCCAGTCGTTTCTAGCGCCTGTCCTCTACATATACGCCCATTTGCAAGCGTCAGCTTTCGCGTCAGCCGAGCAAAGTCGAGACAAGTCGACACATGGGGACACACGATGCTGTGAATCGTAATCCGCACTAGCCTACGAGGGGAGAAGGGAAACCATTCGTAGCGTTGAAAACACTCTCCTGAGTAAAGGAGACAACTTCCGTGCGATGTCCGGCCTTCGAACCCGGAGCAGCTACTTGGGAAGCAACCATGCTGACCGACACACCACCACCGCCTTCTGCTACGCGCTGCTTGCGCCATCATGTGTCGCCTTCCCTCCTGGCGCCAGAGGCCGAAGGCGATAGCGCTGCAGGCGCTCAACGCCGAGTGCAACGCGAGCACCACTGAACCCGATTTCCTGGCGCTGCTAGGGCGACATACTGTAACTAGGCGCAGAACTGACTTTCTCTGATAAATTGGCCCTTTAATGCACATCAGGGCGAACACGAAATTTCTAATATGAAGTACTCACTGACGATCCAAAGACGTTTCAGTATGTATGCGTCGGTACCACCGGGGCAGTGCCTAAGTATTGGAAAGTGAAGGCCGACAGTTAGAGCCTCACATGAAGTATTTCATTGGCTTCTCACGAGTGCGTATTGCACAGCGTGGCTGTTGCTAGGAAACGGTCTCATTCGCCGTTCGTTAATATCTAGTTTTCTTTGCATCAATGTGAGAATGTTTCTATTGCTAAATACAGTTTTGCTAGTCACAGTTCAAACTGGAAGCGACGGAAGAAAGCGGTCCAACGCGCCACATTGTTTCCCGAAAGCGAGGGTGCGTTTAGTACGCCACATCTGACATTGCGTCTTACATATTCTGAAACTGACATAATTCCATCCTACCGAAAAAAGAAACAGATTTCGGAGTGAGGTTCCTGAGGTCTTGCTAGAGATGGAAGTCACTGG
This sequence comes from Schistocerca piceifrons, assembly GCF_021461385.2. NCBI lineage: Eukaryota > Metazoa > Arthropoda > Insecta > Orthoptera > Acrididae > Schistocerca > Schistocerca piceifrons. The sequence continues at coordinate 9,985,721 of NC_060144.1, forward strand.
AGCGCTTGTCTTGCGCGTCAGATTGGCCGAGCGGTCTAAGGCGCCAGATTTAAGCTATGGTTCCCGTAAGGGAGCGTGGGTTCGAACCCCACATCAGACAAAGCTTTTTAAACATTCTGAAACTAACGTACTCCCTTGATCTTACAGAACAAGTAAATTACGCAGAAACACGCCGTGGAGATTTTACTAGAGACGACAGTGACAGCAGTGCAGGCATCGCACGTCCGATAGCCCGAGCGGCCGAAAACAAATTGCGGAACATATTTTCCTCGTGCCGAGTTTTAACTCTTCTCACGGACGTTTCCGTGGTCGTTGTGTTGTGGCTCAGGGCTATTCCATTTTCTTCCCTAAAAGGCAACGCGAGAGACTGTCAGGCAAATCCCAAGTGATCTGTACACGGACTAAGACGTCTGCACGTCTGCCAACATTCTCGCCAACTTGTATGCCGTGCCAACGACACGGGTTCATGTCCGATTACCGAAATTAGGCAGCGTTGGCCGTGGTTAGTGCTCGGCTGGGTGACGAACTAGGAAGTCCGCGTGTGTTGGTTTCTTCAGTTTTGCCTTTTTCCTTACTTTTTGGTGCTGCTGTGCGGTAATGGTACGGTCCAGCTCGCTGAACCCCCTCTTGCTCTCGGTACGCAAAGGCGCGAACATGCGGCCACAGTCAAATGAAAGGGTCCGTTATGTGTTTGTCGATGTGGCCTCTCCCAGTCGTTTCTAGCGCCTGTCCTCTACATATACGCCCATTTGCAAGCGTCAGCTTTCGCGTCAGCCGAGCAAAGTCGAGACAAGTCGACACATGGGGACACACGATGCTGTGAATCGTAATCCGCACTAGCCTACGAGGGGAGAAGGGAAACCATTCGTAGCGTTGAAAACACTCTCCTGAGTAAAGGAGACAACTTCCGTGCGATGTCCGGCCTTCGAACCCGGAGCAGCTACTTGGGAAGCAACCATGCTGACCGACACACCACCACCGCCTTCTGCTACGCGCTGCTTGCGCCATCATGTGTCGCCTTCCCTCCTGGCGCCAGAGGCCGAAGGCGATAGCGCTGCAGGCGCTCAACGCCGAGTGCAACGCGAGCACCACTGAACCCGATTTCCTGGCGCTGCTAGGGCGACATACTGTAACTAGGCGCAGAACTGACTTTCTCTGATAAATTGGCCCTTTAATGCACATCAGGGCGAACACGAAATTTCTAATATGAAGTACTCACTGACGATCCAAAGACGTTTCAGTATGTATGCGTCGGTACCACCGGGGCAGTGCCTAAGTATTGGAAAGTGAAGGCCGACAGTTAGAGCCTCACATGAAGTATTTCATTGGCTTCTCACGAGTGCGTATTGCACAGCGTGGCTGTTGCTAGGAAACGGTCTCATTCGCCGTTCGTTAATATCTAGTTTTCTTTGCATCAATGTGAGAATGTTTCTATTGCTAAATACAGTTTTGCTAGTCACAGTTCAAACTGGAAGCGACGGAAGAAAGCGGTCCAACGCGCCACATTGTTTCCCGAAAGCGAGGGTGCGTTTAGTACGCCACATCTGACATTGCGTCTTACATATTCTGAAACTGACATAATTCCATCCTACCGAAAAAAGAAACAGATTTCGGAGTGAGGTTCCTGAGGTCTTGCTAGAGATGGAAGTCACTGGAGCGCTTGTCTTGCGCGTCAGATTGGCCGAGCGGTCTAAGGCGCCAGATTTAAGCTATGGTTCCCGTAAGGGAGCGTGGGTTCGAACCCCACATCAGACAAAGCTTTTTAAACATTCTGAAACTAACGTACTCCCTTGATCTTACAGAACAAGTAAATTACGCAGAAACACGCCGTGGAGATTTTACTAGAGACGACAGTGACAGCAGTGCAGGCATCGCACGTCCGATAGCCCGAGCGGCCGAAAACAAATTGCGGAACATATTTTCCTCGTGCCGAGTTTTAACTCTTCTCACGGACGTTTCCGTGGTCGTTGTGTTGTGGCTCAGGGCTATTCCATTTTCTTCCCTAAAAGGCAACGCGAGAGACTGTCAGGCAAATCCCAAGTGATCTGTACACGGACTAAGACGTCTGCACGTCTGCCAACATTCTCGCCAACTTGTATGCCGTGCCAACGACACGGGTTCATGTCCGATTACCGAAATTAGGCAGCGTTGGCCGTGGTTAGTGCTCGGCTGGGTGACGAACTAGGAAGTCCGCGTGTGTTGGTTTCTTCAGTTTTGCCTTTTTCCTTACTTTTTGGTGCTGCTGTGCGGTAATGGTACGGTCCAGCTCGCTGACCCCCCTCTTGCTCTCGGTACGCAAAGGCGCGAACATGCGGCCACAGTCAAATGAAAGGGTCCGTTATGTGTTTGTCGATGTGGCCTCTCCCAGTCGTTTCTAGCGCCTGTCCTCTACATATACGCCCATTTGCAAGCGTCAGCTTTCGCGTCAGCCGAGCAAAGTCGAGACAAGTCGACACATGGGGACACACGATGCTGTGAATCGTAATCCGCACTAGCCTACGAGGGGAGAAGGGAAACCATTCGTAGCGTTGAAAACACTCTCCTGAGTAAAGGAGACAACTTCCGTGCGATGTCCGGCCTTCGAACCCGGAGCAGCTACTTGGGAAGCAACCATGCTGACCGACACACCACCACCGCCTTCTGCTACGCGCTGCTTGCGCCATCATGTGTCGCCTTCCCTCCTGGCGCCAGAGGCCGAAGGCGATAGCGCTGCAGGCGCTCAACGCCGAGTGCAACGCGAGCACCACTGAACCCGATTTCCTGGCGCTGCTAGGGCGACATACTGTAACTAGGCGCAGAACTGACTTTCTCTGATAAATTGGCCCTTTAATGCACATCAGGGCGAACACGAAATTTCTAATATGAAGTACTCACTGACGATCCAAAGACGTTTCAGTATGTATGCGTCGGTACCACCGGGGCAGTGCCTAAGTATTGGAAAGTGAAGGCCGACAGTTAGAGCCTCACATGAAGTATTTCATTGGCTTCTCACGAGTGCGTATTGCACAGCGTGGCTGTTGCTAGGAAACGGTCTCATTCGCCGTTCGTTAATATCTAGTTTTCTTTGCATCAATGTGAGAATGTTTCTATTGCTAAATACAGTTTTGCTAGTCACAGTTCAAACTGGAAGCGACGGAAGAAAGCGGTCCAACGCGCCACATTGTTTCCCGAAAGCGAGGGTGCGTTTAGTACGCCACATCTGACATTGCGTCTTACATATTCTGAAACTGACATAATTCCATCCTACCGAAAAAAGAAACAGATTACGGAGTGAGGTTCCTGAGGTCTTGCTAGAGATGGAAGTCACTGGAGCGCTTGTCTTGCGCGTCAGATTGGCCGAGCGGTCTAAGGCGCCAGATTTAAGCTATGGTTCCCGTAAGGGAGCGTGGGTTCGAACCCCACATCAGACAAAGCTTTTTAAACATTCTGAAACTAACGTACTCCCTTGATCTTACAGAACAAGTAAATTACGCAGAAACACGCCGTGGAGATTTTACTAGAGACGACAGTGACAGCAGTGCAGGCATCGCACGTCCGATAGCCCGAGCGGCCGAAAACAAATTGCGGAACATATTTTCCTCGTGCCGAGTTTTAACTCTTCTCACGGACGTTTCCGTGGTCGTTGTGTTGTGGCTCAGGGCTATTCCATTTTCCTTCCCTAAAAGGCAACGCGAGAGACTGTCAGGCAAATCCCAAGTGATCTGTACACGGACTAAGACGTCTGCACGTCTGCCAACATTCTCGCCAACTTGTATGCCGTGCCAACGACACGGGTTCATGTCCGATTACCGAAATTAGGCAGCGTTGGCCGTGGTTAGTGCTCGGCTGGGTGACGAACTAGGAAGTCCGCGTGTGTTGGTTTCTTCAGTTTTGCCTTTTTCCTTACTTTTTGGTGCTGCTGTGCGGTAATGGTACGGTCCAGCTCGCTGAACCCCCTCTTGCTCTCGGTACGCAAAGGCGCGAACATGCGGCCACAGTCAAATGAAAGGGTCCGTTATGTGTTTGTCGATGTGGCCTCTCCCAGTCGTTTCTAGCGCCTGTCCTCTACATATACGCCCATTTGCAAGCGTCAGCTTTCGCGTCAGCCGAGCAAAGTCGAGACAAGTCGACACATGGGGACACACGATGCTGTGAATCGTAATCCGCACTAGCCTACGAAGGGAGAAGGGAAACCATTCGTACCGTTGAAAACACTCTCCTGCGTAAAGGAGTCAACTTCCGTGCGATGTCCGGCCTTCGATCCCGGAGCAGCTACTTGGGAAGCAACCATGCTGACCGACACACCACCACCGCCTTCTGCTACGCGCTGCTTGCGCCATCATGTGTCGCCTTCCCTCCTGGCGCCAGAGGCCGAAGGCGATAGCGCTGCAGGCGCTCAACGCCGAGTGCAACGCGAGCACCACTGAACCCGATTTCCCGGCGCTGCTAGGGCGACATACTGTAACTAGGCGCAGAACTGACTTTCTCTGATAAATTGGCCCTTTAATGCACATCAGGGCGAACACGAAATTTCTAATATGAAGTACTCACTGACGATCCAAAGACGTTTCAGTATGTATGCGTCGGTACCACCGGGGCAGTGCCTAAGTATTGGAAAGTGAAGGCCGACAGTTAGAGCCTCACATGAAGTATTTCATTGGCTTCTCACGAGTGCGTATTGCACAGCGTGGCTGTTGCTAGGAAACGGTCTCATTCGCCGTTCGTTAATATCTAGTTTTCTTTGCATCAATGTGAGAATGTTTCTATTGCTAAATACAGTTTTGCTAGTCACAGTTCAAACTGGAAGCGACGGAAGAAAGCGGTCCAACGCGCCACATTGTTTCCCGAAAGCGAGGGTGCGTTTAGTACGCCACATCTGACATTGCGTCTTACATATTCTGAAACTGACATAATTCCATCCTACCGAAAAAAGAAACAGATTACGGAGTGAGGTTCCTGAGGTCTTGCTAGAGATGGAAGTCACTGGAGCGCTTGTCTTGCGCGTCAGATTGGCCGAGCGGTCTAAGGCGCCAGATTTAAGCTATGGTTCCCGTAAGGGAGCGTGGGTTCGAACCCCACATCAGACAAAGCTTTTTAAACATTCTGAAACTAACGTACTCCCTTGATCTTACAGAACAAGTAAATTACGCAGAAACACGCCGTGGAGATTTTACTAGAGACGACAGTGACAGCAGTGCAGGCATCGCACGTCCGATAGCCCGAGCGGCCGAAAACAAATTGCGGAACATATTTTCCTCGTGCCGAGTTTTAACTCTTCTCACGGACGTTTCCGTGGTCGTTGTGTTGTGGCTCAGGGCTATTCCATTTTCCTTCCCTAAAAGGCAACGCGAGAGACTGTCAGGCAAATCCCAAGTGATCTGTACACGGACTAAGACGTCTGCACGTCTGCCAACATTCTCGCCAACTTGTATGCCGTGCCAACGACACGGGTTCATGTCCGATTACCGAAATTAGGCAGCGTTGGCCGTGGTTAGTGCTCGGCTGGGTGACGAACTAGGAAGTCCGCGTGTGTTGGTTTCTTCAGTTTTGCCTTTTTCCTTACTTTTTGGTGCTGCTGTGCGGTAATGGTACGGTCCAGCTCGCTGAACCCCCTCTTGCTCTCGGTACGCAAAGGCGCGAACATGCGGCCACAGTCAAATGAAAGGGTCCGTTATGTGTTTGTCGATGTGGCCTCTCCCAGTCGTTTCTAGCGCCTGTCCTCTACATATACGCCCATTTGCAAGCGTCAGCTTTCGCGTCAGCCGAGCAAAGTCGAGACAAGTCGACACATGGGGACACACGATGCTGTGAATCGTAATCCGCACTAGCCTACGAAGGGAGAAGGGAAACCATTCGTACCGTTGAAAACACTCTCCTGCGTAAAGGAGTCAACTTCCGTGCGATGTCCGGCCTTCGATCCCGGAGCAGCTACTTGGGAAGCAACCATGCTGACCGACACACCACCACCGCCTTCTGCTACGCGCTGCTTGCGCCATCATGTGTCGCCTTCCCTCCTGGCGCCAGAGGCCGAAGGCGATAGCGCTGCAGGCGCTCAACGCCGAGTGCAACGCGAGCACCACTGAACCCGATTTCCCGGCGCTGCTAGGGCGACATACTGTAACTAGGCGCAGAACTGACTTTCTCTGATAAATTGGCCCTTTAATGCACATCAGGGCGAACACGAAATTTCTAATATGAAGTACTCACTGACGATCCAAAGACGTTTCAGTATGTATGCGTCGGTACCACCGGGGCAGTGCCTAAGTATTGGAAAGTGAAGGCCGACAGTTAGAGCCTCACATGAAGTATTTCATTGGCTTCTCACGAGTGCGTATTGCACAGCGTGGCTGTTGCTAGGAAACGGTCTCATTCGCCGTTCGTTAATATCTAGTTTTCTTTGCATCAATGTGAGAATGTTTCTATTGCTAAATACAGTTTTGCTAGTCACAGTTCAAACTGGAAGCGACGGAAGAAAGCGGTCCAACGCGCCACATTGTTTCCCGAAAGCGAGGGTGCGTTTAGTACGCCACATCTGACATTGCGTCTTACATATTCTGAAACTGACATAATTCCATCCTACCGAAAAAAGAAACAGATTACGGAGTGAGGTTCCTGAGGTCTTGCTAGAGATGGAAGTCACTGGAGCGCTTGTCTTGCGCGTCAGATTGGCCGAGCGGTCTAAGGCGCCAGATTTAAGCTATGGTTCCCGTAAGGGAGCGTGGGTTCGAACCCCACATCAGACAAAGCTTTTTAAACATTCTGAAACTAACGTACTCCCTTGATCTTACAGAACAAGTAAATTACGCAGAAACACGCCGTGGAGATTTTACTAGAGACGACAGTGACAGCAGTGCAGGCATCGCACGTCCGATAGCCCGAGCGGCCGAAAACAAATTGCGGAACATATTTTCCTCGTGCCGAGTTTTAACTCTTCTCACGGACGTTTCCGTGGTCGTTGTGTTGTGGCTCAGGGCTATTCCATTTTCCTTCCCTAAAAGGCAACGCGAGAGACTGTCAGGCAAATCCCAAGTGATCTGTACACGGACTAAGACGTCTGCACGTCTGCCAACATTCTCGCCAACTTGTATGCCGTGCCAACGACACGGGTTCATGTCCGATTACCGAAATTAGGCAGCGTTGGCCGTGGTTAGTGCTCGGCTGGGTGACGAACTAGGAAGTCCGCGTGTGTTGGTTTCTTCAGTTTTGCCTTTTTCCTTACTTTTTGGTGCTGCTGTGCGGTAATGGTACGGTCCAGCTCGCTGAACCCCCTCTTGCTCTCGGTACGCAAAGGCGCGAACATGCGGCCACAGTCAAATGAAAGGGTCCGTTATGTGTTTGTCGATGTGGCCTCTCCCAGTCGTTTCTAGCGCCTGTCCTCTACATATACGCCCATTTGCAAGCGTCAGCTTTCGCGTCAGCCGAGCAAAGTCGAGACAAGTCGACACATGGGGACACACGATGCTGTGAATCGTAATCCGCACTAGCCTACGAAGGGAGAAGGGAAACCATTCGTACCGTTGAAAACACTCTCCTGCGTAAAGGAGTCAACTTCCGTGCGATGTCCGGCCTTCGATCCCGGAGCAGCTACTTGGGAAGCAACCATGCTGACCGACACACCACCACCGCCTTCTGCTACGCGCTGCTTGCGCCATCATGTGTCGCCTTCCCTCCTGGCGCCAGAGGCCGAAGGCGATAGCGCTGCAGGCGCTCAACGCCGAGTGCAACGCGAGCACCACTGAACCCGATTTCCCGGCGCTGCTAGGGCGACATACTGTAACTAGGCGCAGAACTGACTTTCTCTGATAAATTGGCCCTTTAATGCACATCAGGGCGAACACGAAATTTCTAATATGAAGTACTCACTGACGATCCAAAGACGTTTCAGTATGTATGCGTCGGTACCACCGGGGCAGTGCCTAAGTATTGGAAAGTGAAGGCCGACAGTTAGAGCCTCACATGAAGTATTTCATTGGCTTCTCACGAGTGCGTATTGCACAGCGTGGCTGTTGCTAGGAAACGGTCTCATTCGCCGTTCGTTAATATCTAGTTTTCTTTGCATCAATGTGAGAATGTTTCTATTGCTAAATACAGTTTTGCTAGTCACAGTTCAAACTGGAAGCGACGGAAGAAAGCGGTCCAACGCGCCACATTGTTTCCCGAAAGCGAGGGTGCGTTTAGTACGCCACATCTGACATTGCGTCTTACATATTCTGAAACTGACATAATTCCATCCTACCGAAAAAAGAAACAGATTTCGGAGTGAGGTTCCTGAGGTCTTGCTAGAGATGGAAGTCACTGGAGCGCTTGTCTTGCGCGTCAGATTGGCCGAGCGGTCTAAGGCGCCAGATTTAAGCTATGGTTCCCGTAAGGGAGCGTGGGTTCGAACCCCACATCAGACAAAGCTTTTTAAACATTCTGAAACTAACGTACTCCCTTGATCTTACAGAACAAGTAAATTACGCAGAAACACGCCGTGGAGATTTTACTAGAGACGACAGTGACAGCAGTGCAGGCATCGCACGTCCGATAGCCCGAGCGGCCGAAAACAAATTGCGGAACATATTTTCCTCGTGCCGAGTTTTAACTCTTCTCACGGACGTTTCCGTGGTCGTTGTGTTGTGGCTCAGGGCTATTCCATTTTCTTCCCTAAAAGGCAACGCGAGAGACTGTCAGGCAAATCCCAAGTGATCTGTACACGGACTAAGACGTCCGCACGTCTGCCAACATTCTCGCCAACTTGTATGCCGTGCCAACGACACGGGTTCATGTCCGATTACCGAAATTAGGCAGCGTTGGCCATGGTTAGTGCTCGGCTGGGTGACGAACTAGGAAGTCCGCGTGTGTTGGTTTCTTCAGTTTTGCCTTTTTCCTTAGTTTTTGGTGCTGCTGTGCGGTAATGGTACGGTCCAGCTCGCTGAACCCCCTCTTGCTCTCGGTACGCAAAGGCGCGAACATGCGGCCACAGTCAAATGAAAGGGTCCGTTATGTGTTTGTCGATGTGGCCTCTCCCAGTCGTTTCTAGCGCCTGTCCTCTACATATACGCCCATTTGCAAGCGTCAGCTTTCGCGTCAGCCGAGCAAAGTCGAGACAAGTCGACACATGGGGACACACGATGCTGTGAATCGTAATCCGCACTAGCCTACGAAGGGAGAAGGGAAACCATTCGTACCGTTGAAAACACTCTCCTGCGTAAAGGAGTCAACTTCCGTGCGATGTCCGGCCTTCGATCCCGGAGCAGCTACTTGGGAAGCAACCATGCTGACCGACACACCACCACCGCCTTCTGCTACGCGCTGCTTGCGCCATCATGTGTCGCCTTCCCTCCTGGCGCCAGAGGCCGAAGGCGATAGCGCTGCAGGCGCTCAACGCCGAGTGCAACGCGAGCACCACTGAACCCGATTTCCTGGCGCTGCTAGGGCGACATACTGTAACTAGGCGCAGAACTGACTTTCTCTGATAAATTGGCCCTTTAATGCACATCAGGGCGAACACGAAATTTCTAATATGAAGTACTCACTGACGATCCAAAGACGTTTCAGTATGTATGCGTCGGTACCACCGGGGCAGTGCCTAAGTATTGGAAAGTGAAGGCCGACAGTTAGAGCCTCACAAGAAATATTTCATTGGCTTCCCACGAGTGCGTAATGCACAGCGTGGCTGTTGCTAGGAAACGGTCTCATTCGCCGTTCGTTAATATCTAGTTTTCTTTGCATCAATGTGAAAATGTTCCTATTACTAAATACAGTTTTGCTAGTCACAGTTCAAACTGGAAGCGACGGAAGAAAGCGGTCCAACGCGCCACATTGTTTCCCGAAAGCGAGGGTGCGTTTAGTACGCCACATCTGACATTGCGTCTCACATATTCTGAAACTGACATAATTCCATCCTACCGAAAAAAGAAACAGATTTCGGAGTGAGGTTCCTGAGGTCTTGCTAGAGATGGAAGTCACTGGAGCGCTTGTCTTGCGCGTCAGATTGGCCGAGCGGTCTAAGGCGCCAGATTTAAGCTATGGTTCCTGTAAGGGAGCGTTGGTTCGAACCCCACATCTGACAATGCTTTTTAAACATTCTGAAACTAACGTACTCCCTTGATCTTATAGAACAAGTAAATTACGCATAAACACGCCGTGGAGATTTTACTAGACGACAGTGACAGCAGTGCAGTCGTCCCACGTCCGATAGCCCGAGCGGCCGAAAACAAATAGCGGAACATAGTTTCCTCGTGCCGAGTTTTAGCTCTTCTCACGGACGTTTCCGTGGTCGTTGTGTTGTGGCTCAGGGCTATTCCATTTTCCTTCCCTAAAAGGCAACGCGAGAGACTGTCAGGCAAATCCCAAGTGATCTGTACACGGACTAAGACGTCCGCACGTCTGCCAACATTCTCGCCAACTTGTATGCCGTGCCAACGACACGGGTTCATGTCCGATTACCGAAATTAGGCAGCGTTGGCCGTGGTTAGTGCTGGGCTGGGTGACGAACTAGGAAGTCCGCGTGTGTTGGTTTCTTCAGTTTTGCCTTTTTCCTTACTTTTTGGTGCTGCTGTGCGGTAATGGTACGGTCCAGCTCGCTGACCCCCCTCTTGCTCTCGGTACGCAAAGGCGCGAACATGCGGCCACAGTCAAATGAAAGGGTCCGTTATGTGTTTGTCGATGTGGCCTCTCCCAGTCGTTTCTAGCGCCTGTCCTCTACATATACGCCCATTTGCAAGCGTCAGCTTTCGCGTCAGCCGAGCAAAGTCGAGACAAGTCGACACATGGGGACACACGATGCTGTGAATCGTAATCCGCACTAGCCTACGAAGGGAGAAGGGAAACCATTCGTACCGTTGAAAACACTCTCCTGCGTAAAGGAGTCAACTTCCGTGCGATGTCCGGCCTTCGATCCCGGAGCAGCTACTTGGGAAGCAACCATGCTGACCGACACACCACCACCGCCTTCTGCTACGCGCTGCTTGCGCCATCATGTGTCGCCTTCCCTCCTGGCGCCAGAGGCCGAAGGCGATAGCGCTGCAGGCGCTCAACGCCGAGTGCAACGCGAGCACAACTGAACCCGATTTCCCGGCGCTGCTAGGGCGACATACTGTAACTAGGCGCAGAACTGACTTTCTCTGATAAATTGGCCCTTTAATGCACATCAGGGCGAACACGAAATTTCTAATATGAAGTACTCACTGACGATCCAAAGACGTTTCAGTATGTATGCGTCGGTACCACCGGGGCAGTGCCTAAGTATTGGAAAGTGAAGGCCGACAGTTAGAGCCTCACATGAAGTATTTCATTGGCTTCTCACGAGTGCGTATTGCACAGCGTGGCTGTTGCTAGGAAACGGTCTCATTCGCCGTTCGTTAATATCTAGTTTTCTTTGCATCAATGTGAGAATGTTTCTATTGCTAAATACAGTTTTGCTAGTCACAGTTCAAACTGGAAGCGACGGAAGAAAGCGGTCCAACGCGCCACATTGTTTCCCGAAAGCGAGGGTGCGTTTAGTACGCCACATCTGACATTGCGTCTTACATATTCTGAAACTGACATAATTCCATCCTACCGAAAAAAGAAACAGATTTCGGAGTGAGGTTCCTGAGGTCTTGCTAGAGATGGAAGTCACTGGAGCGCTTGTCTTGCGCGTCAGATTGGCCGAGCGGTCTAAGGCGCCAGATTTAAGCTATGGTTCCCGTAAGGGAGCGTGGGTTCGAACCCCACATCAGACAAAGCTTTTTAAACATTCTGAAACTAACGTACTCCCTTGATCTTACAGAACAAGTAAATTACGCAGAAACACGCCGTGGAGATTTTACTAGAGACGACAGTGACAGCAGTGCAGGCATCGCACGTCCGATAGCCCGAGCGGCCGAAAACAAATTGCGGAACATATTTTCCTCGTGCCGAGTTTTAACTCTTCTCACGGACGTTTCCGTGGTCGTTGTGTTGTGGCTCAGGGCTATTCCATTTTCCTTCCCTAAAAGGCAACGCGAGAGACTGTCAGGCAAATCCCAAGTGATCTGTACACGGACTAAGACGTCTGCACGTCTGCCAACATTCTCGCCAACTTGTATGCCGTGCCAACGACACGGGTTCATGTCCGATTACCGAAATTAGGCAGCGTTGGCCGTGGTTAGTGCTCGGCTGGGTGACGAACTAGGAAGTCCGCGTGTGTTGGTTTCTTCAGTTTTGCCTTTTTCCTTACTTTTTGGTGCTGCTGTGCGGTAATGGTACGGTCCAGCTCGCTGAACCCCCTCTTGCTCTCGGTACGCAAAGGCGCGAACATGCGGCCACAGTCAAATGAAAGGGTCCGTTATGTGTTTGTCGATGTGGCCTCTCCCAGTCGTTTCTAGCGCCTGTCCTCTACATATACGCCCATTTGCAAGCGTCAGCTTTCGCGTCAGCCGAGCAAAGTCGAGACAAGTCGACACATGGGGACACACGATGCTGTGAATCGTAATCCGCACTAGCCTACGAGGGGAGAAGGGAAACCATTCGTAGCGTTGAAAACACTCTCCTGAGTAAAGGAGACAACTTCCGTGCGATGTCCGGCCTTCGAACCCGGAGCAGCTACTTGGGAAGCAACCATGCTGACCGACACACCACCACCGCCTTCTGCTACGCGCTGCTTGCGCCATCATGTGTCGCCTTCCCTCCTGGCGCCAGAGGCCGAAGGCGATAGCGCTGCAGGCGCTCAACGCCGAGTGCAACGCGAGCACAACTGAACCCGATTTCCCGGCGCTGCTAGGGCGACATACTGTAACTAGGCGCAGAACTGACTTTCTCTGATAAATTGGCCCTTTAATGCACATCAGGGCGAACACGAAATTTCTAATATGAAGTACTCACTGACGATCCAAAGACGTTTCAGTATGTATGCGTCGGTACCACCGGGGCAGTGCCTAAGTATTGGAAAGTGAAGGCCGACAGTTAGAGCCTCACATGAAGTATTTCATTGGCTTCTCACGAGTGCGTATTGCACAGCGTGGCTGTTGCTAGGAAACGGTCTCATTCGCCGTTCGTTAATATCTAGTTTTCTTTGCATCAATGTGAGAATGTTTCTATTGCTAAATACAGTTTTGCTAGTCACAGTTCAAACTGGAAGCGACGGAAGAAAGCGGTCCAACGCGCCACATTGTTTCCCGAAAGCGAGGGTGCGTTTAGTACGCCACATCTGACATTGCGTCTTACATATTCTGAAACTGACATAATTCCATCCTACCGAAAAAAGAAACAGATTTCGGAGTGAGGTTCCTGAGGTCTTGCTAGAGATGGAAGTCACTGGAGCGCTTGTCTTGCGCGTCAGATTGGCCGAGCGGTCTAAGGCGCCAGATTTAAGCTATGGTTCCCGTAAGGGAGCGTGGGTTCGAACCCCACATCAGACAAAGCTTTTTAAACATTCTGAAACTAACGTACTCCCTTGATCTTACAGAACAAGTAAATTACGCAGAAACACGCCGTGGAGATTTTACTAGAGACGACAGTGACAGCAGTGCAGGCATCGCACGTCCGATAGCCCGAGCGGCCGAAAACAAATTGCGGAACATATTTTCCTCGTGCCGAGTTTTAACTCTTCTCACGGACGTTTCCGTGGTCGTTGTGTTGTGGCTCAGGGCTATTCCATTTTCCTTCCCTAAAAGGCAACGCGAGAGACTGTCAGGCAAATCCCAAGTGATCTGTACACGGACTAAGACGTCTGCACGTCTGCCAACATTCTCGCCAACTTGTATGCCGTGCCAACGACACGGGTTCATGTCCGATTACCGAAATTAGGCAGCGTTGGCCGTGGTTAGTGCTCGGCTGGGTGACGAACTAGGAAGTCCGCGTGTGTTGGTTTCTTCAGTTTTGCCTTTTTCCTTACTTTTTGGTGCTGCTGTGCGGTAATGGTACGGTCCAGCTCGCTGAACCCCCTCTTGCTCTCGGTACGCAAAGGCGCGAACATGCGGCCACAGTCAAATGAAAGGGTCCGTTATGTGTTTGTCGATGTGGCCTCTCCCAGTCGTTTCTAGCGCCTGTCCTCTACATATACGCCCATTTGCAAGCGTCAGCTTTCGCGTCAGCCGAGCAAAGTCGAGACAAGTCGACACATGGGGACACACGATGCTGTGAATCGTAATCCGCACTAGCCTACGAGGGGAGAAGGGAAACCATTCGTAGCGTTGAAAACACTCTCCTGAGTAAAGGAGACAACTTCCGTGCGATGTCCGGCCTTCGAACCCGGAGCAGCTACTTGGGAAGCAACCATGCTGACCGACACACCACCACCGCCTTCTGCTACGCGCTGCTTGCGCCATCATGTGTCGCCTTCCCTCCTGGCGCCAGAGGCCGAAGGCGATAGCGCTGCAGGCGCTCAACGCCGAGTGCAACGCGAGCACAACTGAACCCGATTTCCCGGCGCTGCTAGGGCGACATACTGTAACTAGGCGCAGAACTGACTTTCTCTGATAAATTGGCCCTTTAATGCACATCAGGGCGAACACGAAATTTCTAATATGAAGTACTCACTGACGATCCAAAGACGTTTCAGTATGTATGCGTCGGTACCACCGGGGCAGTGCCTAAGTATTGGAAAGTGAAGGCCGACAGTTAGAGCCTCACATGAAGTATTTCATTGGCTTCTCACGAGTGCGTATTGCACAGCGTGGCTGTTGCTAGGAAACGGTCTCATTCGCCGTTCGTTAATATCTAGTTTTCTTTGCATCAATGTGAGAATGTTTCTATTGCTAAATACAGTTTTGCTAGTCACAGTTCAAACTGGAAGCGACGGAAGAAAGCGGTCCAACGCGCCACATTGTTTCCCGAAAGCGAGGGTGCGTTTAGTACGCCACATCTGACATTGCGTCTTACATATTCTGAAACTGACATAATTCCATCCTACCGAAAAAAGAAACAGATTTCGGAGTGAGGTTCCTGAGGTCTTGCTAGAGATGGAAGTCACTGGAGCGCTTGTCTTGCGCGTCAGATTGGCCGAGCGGTCTAAGGCGCCAGATTTAAGCTATGGTTCCCGTAAGGGAGCGTGGGTTCGAACCCCACATCAGACAAAGCTTTTTAAACATTCTGAAACTAACGTACTCCCTTGATCTTACAGAACAAGTAAATTACGCAGAAACACGCCGTGGAGATTTTACTAGAGACGACAGTGACAGCAGTGCAGGCATCGCACGTCCGATAGCCCGAGCGGCCGAAAACAAATTGCGGAACATATTTTCCTCGTGCCGAGTTTTAACTCTTCTCACGGACGTTTCCGTGGTCGTTGTGTTGTGGCTCAGGGCTATTCCATTTTCCTTCCCTAAAAGGCAACGCGAGAGACTGTCAGGCAAATCCCAAGTGATCTGTACACGGACTAAGACGTCTGCACGTCTGCCAACATTCTCGCCAACTTGTATGCCGTGCCAACGACACGGGTTCATGTCCGATTACCGAAATTAGGCAGCGTTGGCCGTGGTTAGTGCTCGGCTGGGTGACGAACTAGGAAGTCCGCGTGTGTTGGTTTCTTCAGTTTTGCCTTTTTCCTTACTTTTTGGTGCTGCTGTGCGGTAATGGTACGGTCCAGCTCGCTGAACCCCCTCTTGCTCTCGGTACGCAAAGGCGCGAACATGCGGCCACAGTCAAATGAAAGGGTCCGTTATGTGTTTGTCGATGTGGCCTCTCCCAGTCGTTTCTAGCGCCTGTCCTCTACATATACGCCCATTTGCAAGCGTCAGCTTTCGCGTCAGCCGAGCAAAGTCGAGACAAGTCGACACATGGGGACACACGATGCTGTGAATCGTAATCCGCACTAGCCTACGAGGGGAGAAGGGAAACCATTCGTAGCGTTGAAAACACTCTCCTGAGTAAAGGAGACAACTTCCGTGCGATGTCCGGCCTTCGAACCCGGAGCAGCTACTTGGGAAGCAACCATGCTGACCGACACACCACCACCGCCTTCTGCTACGCGCCGCTTGCGCCGTCATGTGTCGCCTTCCCTCCTGGCGCCAGAGGCCGAAGGCGATAGCGCTGCAGGCGCTCAACGCCGAGTGCAACGCGAGCACCACTGAACCCGATTTCCTGGCGCTGCTAGGGCGACATACTGTAACTAGGCGCAGAACTGACTTTCTCTGATAAATTGGCCCTTTAATGCACATCAGGGCGAACACGAAATTTCTAATATGAAGTACTCACTGACGATCCAAAGACGTTTCAGTATGTATGCGTCGGTACCACCGGGGCAGTGCCTAAGTATTGGAAAGAGAAGGCTGACAGTTAGAGCCTCAAATGAAATATTTCATTGGCTTCCCACGAGTGCGTAATGCACAGCGTGGCTGTTGCTAGGAAACGGTCTCATTCGCCGTTCGTTAATATCTAGTTTTCTTTGCATCAATGTGAAAATGTTCCTATTACTAAATACAGTTTTGCTAGTCACAGTTCAAACTGGAAGCGACGGAAGAAAGCGGTCCAACGCGCCACATTGTTTCCCGAAAGCGAGGGTGCGTTTAGTACACCACATCTGACATTGCGTCTCACATATTCTGAAACTGACATAATTCCATCCTTCCGAAAAAAGAAACAGATTTCGGAGTGAGGTTCCTGAGGTCTTGCTAGAGATGGAAGTAACTGGAGCGCTTGTCTTGCGCGTCAGATTGGCCGAGCGGTCTAAGGCGCCAGATTTAAGGTATGGTTCCCGTAAGGGAGCGTGGGTTCGAACCCCACATCTGACGAAGCTTTTTAAACATTCTGAAACTAACGTACTCCCTTGATCTTATAGAACAAGTAAATTACGCAGAAACACGCCGTGGAGATTTTACTAGAGACGACAGTGACAGCAGTGCAGGCATCGCACGTCCGATAGCCCGAGCGGCCGAAAACAAATTGCGGAACATATTTTCCTCGTGCCGAGTTTTAACTCTTCTCACGGACGTTTCCGTGGTCGTTGTGTTGTGGCTCAGGGCTATTCCATTTTCTTCCCTAAAAGGCAACGCGAGAGACTGTCAGGCAAATCCCAAGTGATCTGTACACGGACTAAGACGTCCGCACGTCTGCCAACATTCTCGCCAACTTGTATGCCGTGCCAACGACACGGGTTCATGTCCGATTACCGAAATTAGGCAGCGTTGGCCATGGTTAGTGCTCGGCTGGGTGACGAACTAGGAAGTCCGCGTGTGTTGGTTTCTTCAGTTTTGCCTTTTTCCTTAGTTTTTGGTGCTGCTGTGCGGTAATGGTACGGTCCAGCTCGCTGAACCCCCTCTTGCTCTCGGTACGCAAAGGCGCGAACATGCGGCCACAGTCAAATGAAAGGGTCCGTTATGTGTTTGTCGATGTGGCCTCTCCCAGTCGTTTCTAGCGCCTGTCCTCTACATATACGCCCATTTGCAAGCGTCAGCTTTCGCGTCAGCCGAGCAAAGTCGAGACAAGTCGACACATGGGGACACACGATGCTGTGAATCGTAATCCGCACTAGCCTACGAAGGGAGAAGGGAAACCATTCGTACCGTTGAAAACACTCTCCTGCGTAAAGGAGTCAACTTCCGTGCGATGTCCGGCCTTCGATCCCGGAGCAGCTACTTGGGAAGCAACCATGCTGACCGACACACCACCACCGCCTTCTGCTACGCGCTGCTTGCGCCATCATGTGTCGCCTTCCCTCCTGGCGCCAGAGGCCGAAGGCGATAGCGCTGCAGGCGCTCAACGCCGAGTGCAACGCGAGCACCACTGAACCCGATTTCCCGGCGCTGCTAGGGCGACATACTGTAACTAGGCGCAGAACTGACTTTCTCTGATAAATTGGCCCTTTAATGCACATCAGGGCGAACACGAAATTTCTAATATGAAGTACTCACTGACGATCCAAAGACGTTTCAGTATGTATGCGTCGGTACCACCGGGGCAGTGCCTAAGTATTGGAAAGTGAAGGCCGACAGTTAGAGCCTCACATGAAGTATTTCATTGGCTTCTCACGAGTGCGTATTGCACAGCGTGGCTGTTGCTAGGAAACGGTCTCATTCGCCGTTCGTTAATATCTAGTTTTCTTTGCATCAATGTGAGAATGTTTCTATTGCTAAATACAGTTTTGCTAGTCACAGTTCAAACTGGAAGCGACGGAAGAAAGCGGTCCAACGCGCCACATTGTTTCCCGAAAGCGAGGGTGCGTTTAGTACGCCACATCTGACATTGCGTCTTACATATTCTGAAACTGACATAATTCCATCCTACCGAAAAAAGAAACAGATTTCGGAGTGAGGTTCCTGAGGTCTTGCTAGAGATGGAAGTCACTGGAGCGCTTGTCTTGCGCGTCAGATTGGCCGAGCGGTCTAAGGCGCCAGATTTAAGCTATGGTTCCCGTAAGGGAGCGTGGGTTCGAACCCCACATCAGACAAAGCTTTTTAAACATTCTGAAACTAACGTACTCCCTTGATCTTACAGAACAAGTAAATTACGCAGAAACACGCCGTGGAGATTTTACTAGAGACGACAGTGACAGCAGTGCAGGCATCGCACGTCCGATAGCCCGAGCGGCCGAAAACAAATTGCGGAACATATTTTCCTCGTGCCGAGTTTTAACTCTTCTCACGGACGTTTCCGTGGTCGTTGTGTTGTGGCTCAGGGCTATTCCATTTTCCTTCCCTAAAAGGCAACGCGAGAGACTGTCAGGCAAATCCCAAGTGATCTGTACACGGACTAAGACGTCTGCACGTCTGCCAACATTCTCGCCAACTTGTATGCCGTGCCAACGACACGGGTTCATGTCCGATTACCGAAATTAGGCAGCGTTGGCCGTGGTTAGTGCTCGGCTGGGTGACGAACTAGGAAGTCCGCGTGTGTTGGTTTCTTCAGTTTTGCCTTTTTCCTTACTTTTTGGTGCTGCTGTGCGGTAATGGTACGGTCCAGCTCGCTGAACCCCCTCTTGCTCTCGGTACGCAAAGGCGCGAACATGCGGCCACAGTCAAATGAAAGGGTCCGTTATGTGTTTGTCGATGTGGCCTCTCCCAGTCGTTTCTAGCGCCTGTCCTCTACATATACGCCCATTTGCAAGCGTCAGCTTTCGCGTCAGCCGAGCAAAGTCGAGACAAGTCGACACATGGGGACACACGATGCTGTGAATCGTAATCCGCACTAGCCTACGAGGGGAGAAGGGAAACCATTCGTAGCGTTGAAAACACTCTCCTGAGTAAAGGAGACAACTTCCGTGCGATGTCCGGCCTTCGAACCCGGAGCAGCTACTTGGGAAGCAACCATGCTGACCGACACACCACCACCGCCTTCTGCTACGCGCCGCTTGCGCCGTCATGTGTCGCCTTCCCTCCTGGCGCCAGAGGCCGAAGGCGATAGCGCTGCAGGCGCTCAACGCCGAGTGCAACGCGAGCACCACTGAACCCGATTTCCTGGCGCTGCTAGGGCGACATACTGTAACTAGGCGCAGAACTGACTTTCTCTGATAAATTGGCCCTTTAATGCACATCAGGGCGAACACGAAATTTCTAATATGAAGTACTCACTGACGATCCAAAGACGTTTCAGTATGTATGCGTCGGTACCACCGGGGCAGTGCCTAAGTATTGGAAAGAGAAGGCTGACAGTTAGAGCCTCAAATGAAATATTTCATTGGCTTCCCACGAGTGCGTAATGCACAGCGTGGCTGTTGCTAGGAAACGGTCTCATTCGCCGTTCGTTAATATCTAGTTTTCTTTGCATCAATGTGAAAATGTTCCTATTACTAAATACAGTTTTGCTAGTCACAGTTCAAACTGGAAGCGACGGAAGGAAGCGGTCCAACGCGCCACATTGTTTCCCGAAAGCGAGGGTGCGTTTAGTACACCACATCTGACATTGCGTCTCACATATTCTGAAACTGACATAATTCCATCCTTCCGAAAAAAGAAACAGATTTCGGAGTGAGGTTCCTGAGGTCTTGCTAGAGATGGAAGTAACTGGAGCGCTTGTCTTGCGCGTCAGATTGGCCGAGCGGTCTAAGGCGCCAGATTTAAGGTATGGTTCCCGTAAGGGAGCGTGGGTTCGAACCCCACATCAGACAAAGCTTTTTAAACATTCTGAAACTAACGTACTCCCTTGATCTTATAGAACAAGTAAATTACGCAGAAACACGCCGTGGAGATTTTACTAGAGACGACAGTGACAGCAGTGCAGGCATCGCACGTCCGATAGCCCGAGCGGCCGAAAACAAATTGCGGAACATATTTTCCTCGTGCCGAGTTTTAACTCTTCTCACGGACGTTTCCGTGGTCGTTGTGTTGTGGCTCAGGGCTATTCCATTTTCTTCCCTAAAAGGCAACGCGAGAGACTGTCAGGCAAATCCCAAGTGATCTGTACACGGACTAAGACGTCCGCACGTCTGCCAACATTCTCGCCAACTTGTATGCCGTGCCAACGACACGGGTTCATGTCCGATTACCGAAATTAGGCAGCGTTGGCCATGGTTAGTGCTCGGCTGGGTGACGAACTAGGAAGTCCGCGTGTGTTGGTTTCTTCAGTTTTGCCTTTTTCCTTAGTTTTTGGTGCTGCTGTGCGGTAATGGTACGGTCCAGCTCGCTGAACCCCCTCTTGCTCTCGGTACGCAAAGGCGCGAACATGCGGCCACAGTCAAATGAAAGGGTCCGTTATGTGTTTGTCGATGTGGCCTCTCCCAGTCGTTTCTAGCGCCTGTCCTCTACATATACGCCCATTTGCAAGCGTCAGCTTTCGCGTCAGCCGAGCAAAGTCGAGACAAGTCGACACATGGGGACACACGATGCTGTGAATCGTAATCCGCACTAGCCTACGAAGGGAGAAGGGAAACCATTCGTACCGTTGAAAACACTCTCCTGCGTAAAGGAGTCAACTTCCGTGCGATGTCCGGCCTTCGATCCCGGAGCAGCTACTTGGGAAGCAACCATGCTGACCGACACACCACCACCGCCTTCTGCTACGCGCTGCTTGCGCCATCATGTGTCGCCTTCCCTCCTGGCGCCAGAGGCCGAAGGCGATAGCGCTGCAGGCGCTCAACGCTGAGTGCAACGCGAGCACCACTGAACCCGATTTCCTGGCGCTGCTAGGGCGACATACTGTAACTAGGCGCAGAACTGACTTTCTCTGATAAATTGGCCCTTTAATGCACATCAGGGCGAACACGAAATTTCTAATATGAAGTACTCACTGACGATCCAAAGACGTTTCAGTATGTATGCGTCGGTACCACCGGGGCAGTGCCTAAGTATTGGAAAGTGAAGGCCGACAGTTAGAGCCTCACAAGAAATATTTCATTGGCTTCCCACGAGTGCGTAATGCACAGCGTGGCTGTTGCTAGGAAACGGTCTCATTCGCCGTTCGTTAATATCTAGTTTTCTTTGCATCAATGTGAAAATGTTCCTATTACTAAATACAGTTTTGCTAGTCACAGTTCAAACTGGAAGCGACGGAAGAAAGCGGTCCAACGCGCCACATTGTTTCCCGAAAGCGAGGGTGCGTTTAGTACGCCACATCTGACATTGCGTCTCACATATTCTGAAACTGACATAATTCCATCCTACCGAAAAAAGAAACAGATTTCGGAGTGAGGTTCCTGAGGTCTTGCTAGAGATGGAAGTCACTGGAGCGCTTGTCTTGCGCGTCAGATTGGCCGAGCGGTCTAAGGCGCCAGATTTAAGCTATGGTTCCTGTAAGGGAGCGTTGGTTCGAACCCCACATCTGACAATGCTTTTTAAACATTCTGAAACTAACGTACTCCCTTGATCTTATAGAACAAGTAAATTACGCATAAACACGCCGTGGAGATTTTACTAGACGACAGTGACAGCAGTGCAGTCGTCCCACGTCCGATAGCCCGAGCGGCCGAAAACAAATAGCGGAACATAGTTTCCTCGTGCCGAGTTTTAGCTCTTCTCACGGACGTTTCCGTGGTCGTTGTGTTGTGGCTCAGGGCTATTCCATTTTCCTTCCCTAAAAGGCAACGCGAGAGACTGTCAGGCAAATCCCAAGTGATCTGTACACGGACTAAGACGTCCGCACGTCTGCCAACATTCTCGCCAACTTGTATGCCGTGCCAACGACACGGGTTCATGTCCGATTACCGAAATTAGGCAGCGTTGGCCGTGGTTAGTGCTGGGCTGGGTGACGAACTAGGAAGTCCGCGTGTGTTGGTTTCTTCAGTTTTGCCTTTTTCCTTAGTTTTTGGTGCTGCTGTGCGGTAATGGTACGGTCCAGCTCGCTGACCCCCCTCTTGCTCTCGGTACGCAAAGGCGCGAACGTGCGGCCACAGTCAAATGAAAGGGTCCGTTGTGTGTTTGTCGATGTGGCCTCTCCCAGTCGTTTCTAGCGCCTGTCCTCTACATATACGCCCATTTGCAAGCGTCAGCTTTCGCGTCAGCCGAGCAAAGTCGAGACAAGTCGACACATGGAGACACACGATGCTGTGAATCGTAATCCGCACTAGCCTACGAAGGGAGAAGGGAAACCATTCGTAGCGTTGAAAACACTCTCCTGAGTAAAGGAGACAACTTCCGTGCGATGTCCGGCCTTCGAACGCGGAGCAGCTACTTGGGAAGCAACCATGCTGACCGACACACCACCACCGCCTTCTGGTACGCGCTGCTTGCGCCGTCATGTGTCGCCTTCCCTCCTGGCGCCAGAGGCCGAAATCGATAGCGCTGCAGGCGCTCAACGCTGAGTGCAACGCGAGCACCACTGAACCCGATTTCCTGGCGCTGCTAGGGCGACATACTGTAACTAGGCGCAGAACTGACTTTCTCTGATAAATTGGCCCTTTAATGCACATCAGGGCGAACACGAAATTTCTAATATGAAGTACTCACTGACGATCCAAAGACGTTTCAGTATGTATGCGTCGGTACCACCGGGGCAGTGCCTAAGTATTGGAAAGTGAAGGCCGACAGTTAGAGCCTCACAAGAAATATTTCATTGGCTTCCCACGAGTGCGTAATGCACAGCGTGGCTGTTGCTAGGAAACGGTCTCATTCGCCGTTCGTTAATATCTAGTTTTCTTTGCATCAATGTGAAAATGTTCCTATTACTAAATACAGTTTTGCTAGTCACAGTTCAAACTGGAAGCGACGGAAGAAAGCGGTCCAACGCGCCACATTGTTTCCCGAAAGCGAGGGTGCGTTTAGTACGCCACATCTGACATTGCGTCTCACATATTCTGAAACTGACATAATTCCATCCTACCGAAAAAAGAAACAGATTTCGGAGTGAGGTTCCTGAGGTCTTGCTAGAGATGGAAGTCACTGGAGCGCTTGTCTTGCGCGTCAGATTGGCCGAGCGGTCTAAGGCGCCAGATTTAAGCTATGGTTCCTGTAAGGGAGCGTTGGTTCGAACCCCACATCTGACAATGCTTTTTAAACATTCTGAAACTAACGTACTCCCTTGATCTTATAGAACAAGTAAATTACGCATAAACACGCCGTGGAGATTTTACTAGACGACAGTGACAGCAGTGCAGTCGTCCCACGTCCGATAGCCCGAGCGGCCGAAAACAAATAGCGGAACATAGTTTCCTCGTGCCGAGTTTTAGCTCTTCTCACGGACGTTTCCGTGGTCGTTGTGTTGTGGCTCAGGGTTATTCCATTTTCCTTCCCTAAAAGGCAACGCGAGAGACTGTCAGGCAAATCCCAAGTGATCTGTACACGGACTAAGACGTCCGCACGTCTGCCAACATTCTCGCCAACTTGTATGCCGTGCCAACGACACGGGTTCATGTCCGATTACCGAAATTAGGCAGCGTTGGCCGTGGTTAGTGCTGGGCTGGGTGACGAACTAGGAAGTCCGCGTGTGTTGGTTTCTTCAGTTTTGCCTTTTTCCTTAGTTTTTGGTGCTGCTGTGCGGTAATGGTACGGTCCAGCTCGCTGACCCCCCTCTTGCTCTCGGTACGCAAAGGCGCGAACGTGCGGCCACAGTCAAATGAAAGGGTCCGTTGTGTGTTTGTCGATGTGGCCTCTCCCAGTCGTTTCTAGCGCCTGTCCTCTACATATACGCCCATTTGCAAGCGTCAGCTTTCGCGTCAGCCGAGCAAAGTCGAGACAAGTCGACACATGGAGACACACGATGCTGTGAATCGTAATCCGCACTAGCCTACGAAGGGAGAAGGGAAACCATTCGTAGCGTTGAAAACACTCTCCTGAGTAAAGGAGACAACTTCCGTGCAATGTCCGGCCTTCGAACCCGGAGCAGCTACTTGGGAAGCAACCATGCTGACCGACACACCACCACCGCCTTCTGCTACGCGCCGCTTGCGCCGTCATGTGTCGCCTTCCCTCCTGGCGCCAGAGGCCGAAATCGATAGCGCTGCAGGCGCTCAACGCTGAGTGCAACGCGAGCACCACTGAACCCGATTTCCTGGCGCTGCTAGGGCGACATACTGTAACTAGGCGCAGAACTGACTTTCTCTGATAAATTGGCCCTTTAATGCACATCAGGGCGAACACGAAATTTCTAATATGAAGTACTCACTGACGATCCAAAGACGTTTCAGTATGTATGCGTCGGTACCACCGGGGCAGTGCCTAAGTATTGGAAAGTGAAGGCCGACAGTTAGAGCCTCACAAGAAATATTTCATTGGCTTCCCACGAGTGCGTAATGCACAGCGTGGCTGTTGCTAGGAAACGGTCTCATTCGCCGTTCGTTAATATCTAGTTTTCTTTGCATCAATGTGAAAATGTTCCTATTACTAAATACAGTTTTGCTAGTCACAGTTCAAACTGGAAGCGACGGAAGAAAGCGGTCCAACGCGCCACATTGTTTCCCGAAAGCGAGGGTGCGTTTAGTACGCCACATCTGACATTGCGTCTCACATATTCTGAAACTGACATAATTCCATCCTACCGAAAAAAGAAACAGATTTCGGAGTGAGGTTCCTGAGGTCTTGCTAGAGATGGAAGTCACTGGAGCGCTTGTCTTGCGCGTCAGATTGGCCGAGCGGTCTAAGGCGCCAGATTTAAGCTATGGTTCCTGTAAGGGAGCGTTGGTTCGAACCCCACATCTGACAATGCTTTTTAAACATTCTGAAACTAACGTACTCCCTTGATCTTATAGAACAAGTAAATTACGCATAAACACGCCGTGGAGATTTTACTAGACGACAGTGACAGCAGTGCAGTCGTCCCACGTCCGATAGCCCGAGCGGCCGAAAACAAATAGCGGAACATAGTTTCCTCGTGCCGAGTTTTAGCTCTTCTCACGGACGTTTCCGTGGTCGTTGTGTTGTGGCTCAGGGCTATTCCATTTTCCTTCCCTAAAAGGCAACGCGAGAGACTGTCAGGCAAATCCCAAGTGATCTGTACACGGACTAAGACGTCCGCACGTCTGCCAACATTCTCGCCAACTTGTATGCCGTGCCAACGACACGGGTTCATGTCCGATTACCGAAATTAGGCAGCGTTGGCCGTGGTTAGTGCTGGGCTGGGTGACGAACTAGGAAGTCCGCGTGTGTTGGTTTCTTCAGTTTTGCCTTTTTCCTTACTTTTTGGTGCTGCTGTGCGGTAATGGTACGGTCCAGCTCGCTGACCCCCCTCTTGCTCTCGGTACGCAAAGGCGCGAACGTGCGGCCACAGTCAAATGAAAGGGTCCGTTGTGTGTTTGTCGATGTGGCCTCTCCCAGTCGTTTCTAGCGCCTGTCCTCTACATATACGCCCATTTGCAAGCGTCAGCTTTCGCGTCAGCCGAGCAAAGTCGAGACAAGTCGACACATGGAGACACACGATGCTGTGAATCGTAATCCGCACTAGCCTACGAAGGGAGAAGGGAAACCATTCGTAGCGTTGAAAACACTCTCCTGAGTAAAGGAGACAACTTCCGTGCGATGTCCGGCCTTCGAACGCGGAGCAGCTACTTGGGAAGCAACCATGCTGACCGACACACCACCACCGCCTTCTGGTACGCGCTGCTTGCGCCGTCATGTGTCGCCTTCCCTCCTGGCGCCAGAGGCCGAAATCGATAGCGCTGCAGGCGCTCAACGCTGAGTGCAACGCGAGCACCACTGAACCCGATTTCCTGGCGCTGCTAGGGCGACATACTGTAACTAGGCGCAGAACTGACTTTCTCTGATAAATTGGCCCTTTAATGCACATCAGGGCGAACACGAAATTTCTAATATGAAGTACTCACTGACGATCCAAAGACGTTTCAGTATGTATGCGTCGGTACCACCGGGGCAGTGCCTAAGTATTGGAAAGTGAAGGCCGACAGTTAGAGCCTCACAAGAAATATTTCATTGGCTTCCCACGAGTGCGTAATGCACAGCGTGGCTGTTGCTAGGAAACGGTCTCATTCGCCGTTCGTTAATATCTAGTTTTCTTTGCATCAATGTGAAAATGTTTCTATTGCTAAATACAGTTTTGCTAGTCACAGTTCAAACTGGAAGCGACGGAAGAAAGCGGTCCAACGCGCCACATTGTTTCCCGAAAGCGAGGGTGCGTTTAGTACGCCACATCTGACATTGCGTCTTACATATTCTGAAACTGACATAATTCCATCCTACCGAAAAAAGAAACAGATTTCGGAGTGAGGTTCCTGAGGTCTTGCTAGAGATGGAAGTCACTGGAGCGCTTGTCTTGCGCGTCAGATTGGCCGAGCGGTCTAAGGCGCCAGATTTAAGCTATGGTTCCCGTAAGGGAGCGTGGGTTCGAACCCCACATCAGACAAAGCTTTTTAAACATTCTGAAACTAACGTACTCCCTTGATCTTACAGAACAAGTAAATTACGCAGAAACACGCCGTGGAGATTTTACTAGAGACGACAGTGACAGCAGTGCAGGCATCGCACGTCCGATAGCCCGAGCGGCCGAAAACAAATTGCGGAACATATTTTCCTCGTGCCGAGTTTTAACTCTTCTCACGGACGTTTCCGTGGTCGTTGTGTTGTGGCTCAGGGCTATTCCATTTTCCTTCCCTAAAAGGCAACGCGAGAGACTGTCAGGCAAATCCCAAGTGATCTGTACACGGACTAAGACGTCTGCACGTCTGCCAACATTCTCGCCAACTTGTATGCCGTGCCAACGACACGGGTTCATGTCCGATTACCGAAATTAGGCAGCGTTGGCCGTGGTTAGTGCTCGGCTGGGTGACGAACTAGGAAGTCCGCGTGTGTTGGTTTCTTCAGTTTTGCCTTTTTCCTTACTTTTTGGTGCTGCTGTGCGGTAATGGTACGGTCCAGCTCGCTGAACCCCCTCTTGCTCTCGGTACGCAAAGGCGCGAACATGCGGCCACAGTCAAATGAAAGGGTCCGTTATGTGTTTGTCGATGTGGCCTCTCCCAGTCGTTTCTAGCGCCTGTCCTCTACATATACGCCCATTTGCAAGCGTCAGCTTTCGCGTCAGCCGAGCAAAGTCGAGACAAGTCGACACATGGGGACACACGATGCTGTGAATCGTAATCCGCACTAGCCTACGAGGGGAGAAGGGAAACCATTCGTAGCGTTGAAAACACTCTCCTGAGTAAAGGAGACAACTTCCGTGCGATGTCCGGCCTTCGAACCCGGAGCAGCTACTTGGGAAGCAACCATGCTGACCGACACACCACCACCGCCTTCTGCTACGCGCCGCTTGCGCCGTCATGTGTCGCCTTCCCTCCTGGCGCCAGAGGCCGAAGGCAATAGCGCTGCAGGCGCTCAACGCCGAGTGCAACGCGAGCACCACTGAACCCGATTTCCTGGCGCTGCTAGGGCGACATACTGTAACTAGGCGCAGAACTGACTTTCTCTGATAAATTGGCCCTTTAATGCACATCAGGGCGAACACGAAATTTCTAATATGAAGTACTCACTGACGATCCAAAGACGTTTCAGTATGTATGCGTCGGTACCACCGGGGCAGTGCCTAAGTATTGGAAAGTGAAGGCCGACAGTTAGAGCCTCACAAGAAATATTTCATTGGCTTCCCACGAGTGCGTAATGCACAGCGTGGCTGTTGCTAGGAAACGGTCTCATTCGCCGTTCGTTAATATCTAGTTTTCTTTGCATCAATGTGAAAATGTTCCTATTACTAAATACAGTTTTGCTAGTCACAGTTCAAACTGGAAGCGACGGAAGAAAGCGGTCCAACGCGCCACATTGTTTCCCGAAAGCGAGGGTGCGTTTAGTACGCCACATCTGACATTGCGTCTCACATATTCTGAAACTGACATAATTCCATCCTACCGAAAAAAGAAACAGATTTCGGAGTGAGGTTCCTGAGGTCTTGCTAGAGATGGAAGTCACTGGAGCGCTTGTCTTGCGCGTCAGATTGGCCGAGCGGTCTAAGGCGCCAGATTTAAGCTATGGTTCCTGTAAGGGAGCGTTGGTTCGAACCCCACATCTGACAATGCTTTTTAAACATTCTGAAACTAACGTACTCCCTTGATCTTATAGAACAAGTAAATTACGCATAAACACGCCGTGGAGATTTTACTAGACGACAGTGACAGCAGTGCAGTCGTCCCACGTCCGATAGCCCGAGCGGCCGAAAACAAATAGCGGAACATAGTTTCCTCGTGCCGAGTTTTAGCTCTTCTCACGGACGTTTCCGTGGTCGTTGTGTTGTGGCTCAGGGCTATTCCATTTTCCTTCCCTAAAAGGCAACGCGAGAGACTGTCAGGCAAATCCCAAGTGATCTGTACACGGACTAAGACGTCCGCACGTCTGCCAACATTCTCGCCAACTTGTATGCCGTGCCAACGACACGGGTTCATGTCCGATTACCGAAATTAGGCAGCGTTGGCCGTGGTTAGTGCTGGGCTGGGTGACGAACTAGGAAGTCCGCGTGTGTTGGTTTCTTCAGTTTTGCCTTTTTCCTTACTTTTTGGTGCTGCTGTGCGGTAATGGTACGGTCCAGCTCGCTGACCCCCCTCTTGCTCTCGGTACGCAAAGGCGCGAACGTGCGGCCACAGTCAAATGAAAGGGTCCGTTGTGTGTTTGTCGATGTGGCCTCTCCCAGTCGTTTCTAGCGCCTGTCCTCTACATATACGCCCATTTGCAAGCGTCAGCTTTCGCGTCAGCCGAGCAAAGTCGAGACAAGTCGACACATGGAGACACACGATGCTGTGAATCGTAATCCGCACTAGCCTACGAAGGGAGAAGGGAAACCATTCGTAGCGTTGAAAACACTCTCCTGAGTAAAGGAGACAACTTCCGTGCGATGTCCGGCCTTCGAACGCGGAGCAGCTACTTGGGAAGCAACCATGCTGACCGACACACCACCACCGCCTTCTGGTACGCGCTGCTTGCGCCGTCATGTGTCGCCTTCCCTCCTGGCGCCAGAGGCCGAAATCGATAGCGCTGCAGGCGCTCAACGCTGAGTGCAACGCGAGCACCACTGAACCCGATTTCCTGGCGCTGCTAGGGCGACATACTGTAACTAGGCGCAGAACTGACTTTCTCTGATAAATTGGCCCTTTAATGCACATCAGGGCGAACACGAAATTTCTAATATGAAGTACTCACTGACGATCCAAAGACGTTTCAGTATGTATGCGTCGGTACCACCGGGGCAGTGCCTAAGTATTGGAAAGTGAAGGCCGACAGTTAGAGCCTCACAAGAAATATTTCATTGGCTTCCCACGAGTGCGTAATGCACAGCGTGGCTGTTGCTAGGAAACGGTCTCATTCGCCGTTCGTTAATATCTAGTTTTCTTTGCATCAATGTGAAAATGTTTCTATTGCTAAATACAGTTTTGCTAGTCACAGTTCAAACTGGAAGCGACGGAAGAAAGCGGTCCAACGCGCCACATTGTTTCCCGAAAGCGAGGGTGCGTTTAGTACGCCACATCTGACATTGCGTCTTACATATTCTGAAACTGACATAATTCCATCCTACCGAAAAAAGAAACAGATTTCGGAGTGAGGTTCCTGAGGTCTTGCTAGAGATGGAAGTCACTGGAGCGCTTGTCTTGCGCGTCAGATTGGCCGAGCGGTCTAAGGCGCCAGATTTAAGCTATGGTTCCCGTAAGGGAGCGTGGGTTCGAACCCCACATCAGACAAAGCTTTTTAAACATTCTGAAACTAACGTACTCCCTTGATCTTACAGAACAAGTAAATTACGCAGAAACACGCCGTGGAGATTTTACTAGAGACGACAGTGACAGCAGTGCAGGCATCGCACGTCCGATAGCCCGAGCGGCCGAAAACAAATTGCGGAACATATTTTCCTCGTGCCGAGTTTTAACTCTTCTCACGGACGTTTCCGTGGTCGTTGTGTTGTGGCTCAGGGCTATTCCATTTTCCTTCCCTAAAAGGCAACGCGAGAGACTGTCAGGCAAATCCCAAGTGATCTGTACACGGACTAAGACGTCTGCACGTCTGCCAACATTCTCGCCAACTTGTATGCCGTGCCAACGACACGGGTTCATGTCCGATTACCGAAATTAGGCAGCGTTGGCCGTGGTTAGTGCTCGGCTGGGTGACGAACTAGGAAGTCCGCGTGTGTTGGTTTCTTCAGTTTTGCCTTTTTCCTTACTTTTTGGTGCTGCTGTGCGGTAATGGTACGGTCCAGCTCGCTGAACCCCCTCTTGCTCTCGGTACGCAAAGGCGCGAACATGCGGCCACAGTCAAATGAAAGGGTCCGTTATGTGTTTGTCGATGTGGCCTCTCCCAGTCGTTTCTAGCGCCTGTCCTCTACATATACGCCCATTTGCAAGCGTCAGCTTTCGCGTCAGCCGAGCAAAGTCGAGACAAGTCGACACATGGGGACACACGATGCTGTGAATCGTAATCCGCACTAGCCTACGAGGGGAGAAGGGAAACCATTCGTAGCGTTGAAAACACTCTCCTGAGTAAAGGAGACAACTTCCGTGCGATGTCCGGCCTTCGAACCCGGAGCAGCTACTTGGGAAGCAACCATGCTGACCGACACACCACCACCGCCTTCTGCTACGCGCCGCTTGCGCCGTCATGTGTCGCCTTCCCTCCTGGCGCCAGAGGCCGAAGGCGATAGCGCTGCAGGCGCTCAACGCCGAGTGCAACGCGAGCACCACTGAACCCGATTTCCTGGCGCTGCTAGGGCGACATACTGTAACTAGGCGCAGAACTGACTTTCTCTGATAAATTGGCCCTTTAATGCACATCAGGGCGAACACGAAATTTCTAATATGAAGTACTCACTGACGATCCAAAGACGTTTCAGTATGTATGCGTCGGTACCACCGGGGCAGTGCCTAAGTATTGGAAAGAGAAGGCTGACAGTTAGAGCCTCAAATGAAATATTTCATTGGCTTCCCACGAGTGCGTAATGCACAGCGTGGCTGTTGCTAGGAAACGGTCTCATTCGCCGTTCGTTAATATCTAGTTTTCTTTGCATCAATGTGAAAATGTTCCTATTACTAAATACAGTTTTGCTAGTCACAGTTCAAACTGGAAGCGACGGAAGAAAGCGGTCCAACGCGCCACATTGTTTCCCGAAAGCGAGGGTGCGTTTAGTACACCACATCTGACATTGCGTCTCACATATTCTGAAACTGACATAATTCCATCCTTCCGAAAAAAGAAACAGATTTCGGAGTGAGGTTCCTGAGGTCTTGCTAGAGATGGAAGTAACTGGAGCGCTTGTCTTGCGCGTCAGATTGGCCGAGCGGTCTAAGGCGCCAGATTTAAGGTATGGTTCCCGTAAGGGACCGTGGGTTCGAACCCCACATCTGACGAAGCTTTTTAAACATTCTGAAACTAACGTACTCCC
This sequence comes from Schistocerca piceifrons, assembly GCF_021461385.2. Lineage (NCBI taxonomy): Eukaryota > Metazoa > Arthropoda > Insecta > Orthoptera > Acrididae > Schistocerca > Schistocerca piceifrons. The sequence continues at coordinate 10,017,305 of NC_060144.1, forward strand.
TTGATCTTATAGAACAAGTAAATTACGCAGAAACACGCCGTGGAGATTTTACTAGAGACGACAGTGACAGCAGTGCAGGCATCGCACGTCCGATAGCCCGAGCGGCCGAAAACAAATTGCGGAACATATTTTCCTCGTGCCGAGTTTTAACTCTTCTCACGGACGTTTCCGTGGTCGTTGTGTTGTGGCTCAGGGCTATTCCATTTTCTTCCCTAAAAGGCAACGCGAGAGACTGTCAGGCAAATCCCAAGTGATCTGTACACGGACTAAGACGTCCGCACGTCTGCCAACATTCTCGCCAACTTGTATGCCGTGCCAACGACACGGGTTCATGTCCGATTACCGAAATTAGGCAGCGTTGGCCATGGTTAGTGCTCGGCTGGGTGACGAACTAGGAAGTCCGCGTGTGTTGGTTTCTTCAGTTTTGCCTTTTTCCTTAGTTTTTGGTGCTGCTGTGCGGTAATGGTACGGTCCAGCTCGCTGAACCCCCTCTTGCTCTCGGTACGCAAAGGCGCGAACATGCGGCCACAGTCAAATGAAAGGGTCCGTTATGTGTTTGTCGATGTGGCCTCTCCCAGTCGTTTCTAGCGCCTGTCCTCTACATATACGCCCATTTGCAAGCGTCAGCTTTCGCGTCAGCCGAGCAAAGTCGAGACAAGTCGACACATGGGGACACACGATGCTGTGAATCGTAATCCGCACTAGCCTACGAAGGGAGAAGGGAAACCATTCGTACCGTTGAAAACACTCTCCTGCGTAAAGGAGTCAACTTCCGTGCGATGTCCGGCCTTCGATCCCGGAGCAGCTACTTGGGAAGCAACCATGCTGACCGACACACCACCACCGCCTTCTGCTACGCGCTGCTTGCGCCATCATGTGTCGCCTTCCCTCCTGGCGCCAGAGGCCGAAGGCGATAGCGCTGCAGGCGCTCAACGCCGAGTGCAACGCGAGCACCACTGAACCCGATTTCCTGGCGCTGCTAGGGCGACATACTGTAACTAGGCGCAGAACTGACTTTCTCTGATAAATTGGCCCTTTAATGCACATCAGGGCGAACACGAAATTTCTAATATGAAGTACTCACTGACGATCCAAAGACGTTTCAGTATGTATGCGTCGGTACCACCGGGGCAGTGCCTAAGTATTGGAAAGTGAAGGCCGACAGTTAGAGCCTCACAAGAAATATTTCATTGGCTTCCCACGAGTGCGTAATGCACAGCGTGGCTGTTGCTAGGAAACGGTCTCATTCGCCGTTCGTTAATATCTAGTTTTCTTTGCATCAATGTGAAAATGTTCCTATTACTAAATACAGTTTTGCTAGTCACAGTTCAAACTGGAAGCGACGGAAGAAAGCGGTCCAACGCGCCACATTGTTTCCCGAAAGCGAGGGTGCGTTTAGTACGCCACATCTGACATTGCGTCTCACATATTCTGAAACTGACATAATTCCATCCTACCGAAAAAAGAAACAGATTTCGGAGTGAGGTTCCTGAGGTCTTGCTAGAGATGGAAGTCACTGGAGCGCTTGTCTTGCGCGTCAGATTGGCCGAGCGGTCTAAGGCGCCAGATTTAAGCTATGGTTCCTGTAAGGGAGCGTTGGTTCGAACCCCACATCTGACAATGCTTTTTAAACATTCTGAAACTAACGTACTCCCTTGATCTTATAGAACAAGTAAATTACGCATAAACACGCCGTGGAGATTTTACTAGACGACAGTGACAGCAGTGCAGTCGTCCCACGTCCGATAGCCCGAGCGGCCGAAAACAAATAGCGGAACATAGTTTCCTCGTGCCGAGTTTTAGCTCTTCTCACGGACGTTTCCGTGGTCGTTGTGTTGTGGCTCAGGGCTATTCCATTTTCCTTCCCTAAAAGGCAACGCGAGAGACTGTCAGGCAAATCCCAAGTGATCTGTACACGGACTAAGACGTCCGCACGTCTGCCAACATTCTCGCCAACTTGTATGCCGTGCCAACGACACGGGTTCATGTCCGATTACCGAAATTAGGCAGCGTTGGCCGTGGTTAGTGCTGGGCTGGGTGACGAACTAGGAAGTCCGCGTGTGTTGGTTTCTTCAGTTTTGCCTTTTTCCTTACTTTTTGGTGCTGCTGTGCGGTAATGGTACGGTCCAGCTCGCTGACCCCCCTCTTGCTCTCGGTACGCAAAGGCGCGAACGTGCGGCCACAGTCAAATGAAAGGGTCCGTTGTGTGTTTGTCGATGTGGCCTCTCCCAGTCGTTTCTAGCGCCTGTCCTCTACATATACGCCCATTTGCAAGCGTCAGCTTTCGCGTCAGCCGAGCAAAGTCGAGACAAGTCGACACATGGAGACACACGATGCTGTGAATCGTAATCCGCACTAGCCTACGAAGGGAGAAGGGAAACCATTCGTAGCGTTGAAAACACTCTCCTGAGTAAAGGAGACAACTTCCGTGCGATGTCCGGCCTTCGAACGCGGAGCAGCTACTTGGGAAGCAACCATGCTGACCGACACACCACCACCGCCTTCTGGTACGCGCTGCTTGCGCCGTCATGTGTCGCCTTCCCTCCTGGCGCCAGAGGCCGAAATCGATAGCGCTGCAGGCGCTCAACGCTGAGTGCAACGCGAGCACCACTGAACCCGATTTCCTGGCGCTGCTAGGGCGACATACTGTAACTAGGCGCAGAACTGACTTTCTCTGATAAATTGGCCCTTTAATGCACATCAGGGCGAACACGAAATTTCTAATATGAAGTACTCACTGACGATCCAAAGACGTTTCAGTATGTATGCGTCGGTACCACCGGGGCAGTGCCTAAGTATTGGAAAGTGAAGGCCGACAGTTAGAGCCTCACAAGAAATATTTCATTGGCTTCCCACGAGTGCGTAATGCACAGCGTGGCTGTTGCTAGGAAACGGTCTCATTCGCCGTTCGTTAATATCTAGTTTTCTTTGCATCAATGTGAAAATGTTCCTATTACTAAATACAGTTTTGCTAGTCACAGTTCAAACTGGAAGCGACGGAAGAAAGCGGTCCAACGCGCCACATTGTTTCCCGAAAGCGAGGGTGCGTTTAGTACGCCACATCTGACATTGCGTCTCACATATTCTGAAACTGACATAATTCCATCCTACCGAAAAAAGAAACAGATTTCGGAGTGAGGTTCCTGAGGTCTTGCTAGAGATGGAAGTCACTGGAGCGCTTGTCTTGCGCGTCAGATTGGCCGAGCGGTCTAAGGCGCCAGATTTAAGCTATGGTTCCTGTAAGGGAGCGTTGGTTCGAACCCCACATCTGACAATGCTTTTTAAACATTCTGAAACTAACGTACTCCCTTGATCTTATAGAACAAGTAAATTACGCATAAACACGCCGTGGAGATTTTACTAGACGACAGTGACAGCAGTGCAGTCGTCCCACGTCCGATAGCCCGAGCGGCCGAAAACAAATAGCGGAACATAGTTTCCTCGTGCCGAGTTTTAGCTCTTCTCACGGACGTTTCCGTGGTCGTTGTGTTGTGGCTCAGGGCTATTCCATTTTCCTTCCCTAAAAGGCAACGCGAGAGACTGTCAGGCAAATCCCAAGTGATCTGTACACGGACTAAGACGTCCGCACGTCTGCCAACATTCTCGCCAACTTGTATGCCGTGCCAACGACAAGGGTTCATGTCCGATTACCGAAATTAGGCAGCGTTGGCCGTGGTTAGTGCTGGGCTGGGTGACGAACTAGGAAGTCCGCGTGTGTTGGTTTCTTCAGTTTTGCCTTTTTCCTTACTTTTTGGTGCTGCTGTGCGGTAATGGTACGGTCCAGCTCGCTGACCCCCCTCTTGCTCTCGGTACGCAAAGGCGCGAACGTGCGGCCACAGTCAAATGAAAGGGTCCGTTGTGTGTTTGTCGATGTGGCCTCTCCCAGTCGTTTCTAGCGCCTGTCCTCTACATATACGCCCATTTGCAAGCGTCAGCTTTCGCGTCAGCCGAGCAAAGTCGAGACAAGTCGACACATGGAGACACACGATGCTGTGAATCGTAATCCGCACTAGCCTACGAAGGGAGAAGGGAAACCATTCGTAGCGTTGAAAACACTCTCCTGAGTAAAGGAGACAACTTCCGTGCGATGTCCGGCCTTCGAACGCGGAGCAGCTACTTGGGAAGCAACCATGCTGACCGACACACCACCACCGCCTTCTGGTACGCGCTGCTTGCGCCGTCATGTGTCGCCTTCCCTCCTGGCGCCAGAGGCCGAAATCGATAGCGCTGCAGGCGCTCAACGCTGAGTGCAACGCGAGCACCACTGAACCCGATTTCCTGGCGCTGCTAGGGCGACATACTGTAACTAGGCGCAGAACTGACTTTCTCTGATAAATTGGCCCTTTAATGCACATCAGGGCGAACACGAAATTTCTAATATGAAGTACTCACTGACGATCCAAAGACGTTTCAGTATGTATGCGTCGGTACCACCGGGGCAGTGCCTAAGTATTGGAAAGTGAAGGCCGACAGTTAGAGCCTCACAAGAAATATTTCATTGGCTTCCCACGAGTGCGTAATGCACAGCGTGGCTGTTGCTAGGAAACGGTCTCATTCGCCGTTCGTTAATATCTAGTTTTCTTTGCATCAATGTGAAAATGTTCCTATTACTAAATACAGTTTTGCTAGTCACAGTTCAAACTGGAAGCGACGGAAGAAAGCGGTCCAACGCGCCACATTGTTTCCCGAAAGCGAGGGTGCGTTTAGTACGCCACATCTGACATTGCGTCTCACATATTCTGAAACTGACATAATTCCATCCTACCGAAAAAAGAAACAGATTTCGGAGTGAGGTTCCTGAGGTCTTGCTAGAGATGGAAGTCACTGGAGCGCTTGTCTTGCGCGTCAGATTGGCCGAGCGGTCTAAGGCGCCAGATTTAAGCTATGGTTCCTGTAAGGGAGCGTTGGTTCGAACCCCACATCTGACAATGCTTTTTAAACATTCTGAAACTAACGTACTCCCTTGATCTTATAGAACAAGTAAATTACGCATAAACACGCCGTGGAGATTTTACTAGACGACAGTGACAGCAGTGCAGTCGTCCCACGTCCGATAGCCCGAGCGGCCGAAAACAAATAGCGGAACATAGTTTCCTCGTGCCGAGTTTTAGCTCTTCTCACGGACGTTTCCGTGGTCGTTGTGTTGTGGCTCAGGGCTATTCCATTTTCCTTCCCTAAAAGGCAACGCGAGAGACTGTCAGGCAAATCCCAAGTGATCTGTACACGGACTAAGACGTCCGCACGTCTGCCAACATTCTCGCCAACTTGTATGCCGTGCCAACGACACGGGTTCATGTCCGATTACCGAAATTAGGCAGCGTTGGCCGTGGTTAGTGCTGGGCTGGGTGACGAACTAGGAAGTCCGCGTGTGTTGGTTTCTTCAGTTTTGCCTTTTTCCTTACTTTTTGGTGCTGCTGTGCGGTAATGGTACGGTCCAGCTCGCTGACCCCCCTCTTGCTCTCGGTACGCAAAGGCGCGAACGTGCGGCCACAGTCAAATGAAAGGGTCCGTTGTGTGTTTGTCGATGTGGCCTCTCCCAGTCGTTTCTAGCGCCTGTCCTCTACATATACGCCCATTTGCAAGCGTCAGCTTTCGCGTCAGCCGAGCAAAGTCGAGACAAGTCGACACATGGAGACACACGATGCTGTGAATCGTAATCCGCACTAGCCTACGAAGGGAGAAGGGAAACCATTCGTAGCGTTGAAAACACTCTCCTGAGTAAAGGAGACAACTTCCGTGCGATGTCCGGCCTTCGAACGCGGAGCAGCTACTTGGGAAGCAACCATGCTGACCGACACACCACCACCGCCTTCTGGTACGCGCTGCTTGCGCCGTCATGTGTCGCCTTCCCTCCTGGCGCCAGAGGCCGAAATCGATAGCGCTGCAGGCGCTCAACGCTGAGTGCAACGCGAGCACCACTGAACCCGATTTCCTGGCGCTGCTAGGGCGACATACTGTAACTAGGCGCAGAACTGACTTTCTCTGATAAATTGGCCCTTTAATGCACATCAGGGCGAACACGAAATTTCTAATATGAAGTACTCACTGACGATCCAAAGACGTTTCAGTATGTATGCGTCGGTACCACCGGGGCAGTGCCTAAGTATTGGAAAGTGAAGGCCGACAGTTAGAGCCTCACAAGAAATATTTCATTGGCTTCCCACGAGTGCGTAATGCACAGCGTGGCTGTTGCTAGGAAACGGTCTCATTCGCCGTTCGTTAATATCTAGTTTTCTTTGCATCAATGTGAAAATGTTCCTATTACTAAATACAGTTTTGCTAGTCACAGTTCAAACTGGAAGCGACGGAAGAAAGCGGTCCAACGCGCCACATTGTTTCCCGAAAGCGAGGGTGCGTTTAGTACGCCACATCTGACATTGCGTCTCACATATTCTGAAACTGACATAATTCCATCCTACCGAAAAAAGAAACAGATTTCGGAGTGAGGTTCCTGAGGTCTTGCTAGAGATGGAAGTCACTGGAGCGCTTGTCTTGCGCGTCAGATTGGCCGAGCGGTCTAAGGCGCCAGATTTAAGCTATGGTTCCTGTAAGGGAGCGTTGGTTCGAACCCCACATCTGACAATGCTTTTTAAACATTCTGAAACTAACGTACTCCCTTGATCTTATAGAACAAGTAAATTACGCATAAACACGCCGTGGAGATTTTACTAGACGACAGTGACAGCAGTGCAGTCGTCCCACGTCCGATAGCCCGAGCGGCCGAAAACAAATAGCGGAACATAGTTTCCTCGTGCCGAGTTTTAGCTCTTCTCACGGACGTTTCCGTGGTCGTTGTGTTGTGGCTCAGGGCTATTCCATTTTCCTTCCCTAAAAGGCAACGCGAGAGACTGTCAGGCAAATCCCAAGTGATCTGTACACGGACTAAGACGTCCGCACGTCTGCCAACATTCTCGCCAACTTGTATGCCGTGCCAACGACACGGGTTCATGTCCGATTACCGAAATTAGGCAGCGTTGGCCGTGGTTAGTGCTGGGCTGGGTGACGAACTAGGAAGTCCGCGTGTGTTGGTTTCTTCAGTTTTGCCTTTTTCCTTACTTTTTGGTGCTGCTGTGCGGTAATGGTACGGTCCAGCTCGCTGACCCCCCTCTTGCTCTCGGTACGCAAAGGCGCGAACGTGCGGCCACAGTCAAATGAAAGGGTCCGTTGTGTGTTTGTCGATGTGGCCTCTCCCAGTCGTTTCTAGCGCCTGTCCTCTACATATACGCCCATTTGCAAGCGTCAGCTTTCGCGTCAGCCGAGCAAAGTCGAGACAAGTCGACACATGGAGACACACGATGCTGTGAATCGTAATCCGCACTAGCCTACGAAGGGAGAAGGGAAACCATTCGTAGCGTTGAAAACACTCTCCTGAGTAAAGGAGACAACTTCCGTGCGATGTCCGGCCTTCGAACGCGGAGCAGCTACTTGGGAAGCAACCATGCTGACCGACACACCACCACCGCCTTCTGGTACGCGCTGCTTGCGCCGTCATGTGTCGCCTTCCCTCCTGGCGCCAGAGGCCGAAATCGATAGCGCTGCAGGCGCTCAACGCTGAGTGCAACGCGAGCACCACTGAACCCGATTTCCTGGCGCTGCTAGGGCGACATACTGTAACTAGGCGCAGAACTGACTTTCTCTGATAAATTGGCCCTTTAATGCACATCAGGGCGAACACGAAATTTCTAATATGAAGTACTCACTGACGATCCAAAGACGTTTCAGTATGTATGCGTCGGTACCACCGGGGCAGTGCCTAAGTATTGGAAAGTGAAGGCCGACAGTTAGAGCCTCACAAGAAATATTTCATTGGCTTCCCACGAGTGCGTAATGCACAGCGTGGCTGTTGCTAGGAAACGGTCTCATTCGCCGTTCGTTAATATCTAGTTTTCTTTGCATCAATGTGAAAATGTTCCTATTACTAAATACAGTTTTGCTAGTCACAGTTCAAACTGGAAGCGACGGAAGAAAGCGGTCCAACGCGCCACATTGTTTCCCGAAAGCGAGGGTGCGTTTAGTACGCCACATCTGACATTGCGTCTCACATATTCTGAAACTGACATAATTCCATCCTACCGAAAAAAGAAACAGATTTCGGAGTGAGGTTCCTGAGGTCTTGCTAGAGATGGAAGTCACTGGAGCGCTTGTCTTGCGCGTCAGATTGGCCGAGCGGTCTAAGGCGCCAGATTTAAGCTATGGTTCCTGTAAGGGAGCGTTGGTTCGAACCCCACATCTGACAATGCTTTTTAAACATTCTGAAACTAACGTACTCCCTTGATCTTATAGAACAAGTAAATTACGCATAAACACGCCGTGGAGATTTTACTAGACGACAGTGACAGCAGTGCAGTCGTCCCACGTCCGATAGCCCGAGCGGCCGAAAACAAATAGCGGAACATAGTTTCCTCGTGCCGAGTTTTAGCTCTTCTCACGGACGTTTCCGTGGTCGTTGTGTTGTGGCTCAGGGCTATTCCATTTTCCTTCCCTAAAAGGCAACGCGAGAGACTGTCAGGCAAATCCCAAGTGATCTGTACACGGACTAAGACGTCCGCACGTCTGCCAACATTCTCGCCAACTTGTATGCCGTGCCAACGACACGGGTTCATGTCCGATTACCGAAATTAGGCAGCGTTGGCCGTGGTTAGTGCTGGGCTGGGTGACGAACTAGGAAGTCCGCGTGTGTTGGTTTCTTCAGTTTTGCCTTTTTCCTTACTTTTTGGTGCTGCTGTGCGGTAATGGTACGGTCCAGCTCGCTGACCCCCCTCTTGCTCTCGGTACGCAAAGGCGCGAACGTGCGGCCACAGTCAAATGAAAGGGTCCGTTGTGTGTTTGTCGATGTGGCCTCTCCCAGTCGTTTCTAGCGCCTGTCCTCTACATATACGCCCATTTGCAAGCGTCAGCTTTCGCGTCAGCCGAGCAAAGTCGAGACAAGTCGACACATGGAGACACACGATGCTGTGAATCGTAATCCGCACTAGCCTACGAAGGGAGAAGGGAAACCATTCGTAGCGTTGAAAACACTCTCCTGAGTAAAGGAGACAACTTCCGTGCGATGTCCGGCCTTCGAACGCGGAGCAGCTACTTGGGAAGCAACCATGCTGACCGACACACCACCACCGCCTTCTGGTACGCGCTGCTTGCGCCGTCATGTGTCGCCTTCCCTCCTGGCGCCAGAGGCCGAAATCGATAGCGCTGCAGGCGCTCAACGCTGAGTGCAACGCGAGCACCACTGAACCCGATTTCCTGGCGCTGCTAGGGCGACATACTGTAACTAGGCGCAGAACTGACTTTCTCTGATAAATTGGCCCTTTAATGCACATCAGGGCGAACACGAAATTTCTAATATGAAGTACTCACTGACGATCCAAAGACGTTTCAGTATGTATGCGTCGGTACCACCGGGGCAGTGCCTAAGTATTGGAAAGTGAAGGCCGACAGTTAGAGCCTCACAAGAAATATTTCATTGGCTTCCCACGAGTGCGTAATGCACAGCGTGGCTGTTGCTAGGAAACGGTCTCATTCGCCGTTCGTTAATATCTAGTTTTCTTTGCATCAATGTGAAAATGTTCCTATTACTAAATACAGTTTTGCTAGTCACAGTTCAAACTGGAAGCGACGGAAGAAAGCGGTCCAACGCGCCACATTGTTTCCCGAAAGCGAGGGTGCGTTTAGTACGCCACATCTGACATTGCGTCTCACATATTCTGAAACTGACATAATTCCATCCTACCGAAAAAAGAAACAGATTTCGGAGTGAGGTTCCTGAGGTCTTGCTAGAGATGGAAGTCACTGGAGCGCTTGTCTTGCGCGTCAGATTGGCCGAGCGGTCTAAGGCGCCAGATTTAAGCTATGGTTCCTGTAAGGGAGCGTTGGTTCGAACCCCACATCTGACAATGCTTTTTAAACATTCTGAAACTAACGTACTCCCTTGATCTTATAGAACAAGTAAATTACGCATAAACACGCCGTGGAGATTTTACTAGACGACAGTGACAGCAGTGCAGTCGTCCCACGTCCGATAGCCCGAGCGGCCGAAAACAAATAGCGGAACATAGTTTCCTCGTGCCGAGTTTTAGCTCTTCTCACGGACGTTTCCGTGGTCGTTGTGTTGTGGCTCAGGGCTATTCCATTTTCCTTCCCTAAAAGGCAACGCGAGAGACTGTCAGGCAAATCCCAAGTGATCTGTACACGGACTAAGACGTCCGCACGTCTGCCAACATTCTCGCCAACTTGTATGCCGTGCCAACGACACGGGTTCATGTCCGATTACCGAAATTAGGCAGCGTTGGCCGTGGTTAGTGCTCGGCTGGGTGACGAACTAGGAAGTCCGCGTGTGTTGGTTTCTTCAGTTTTGCCTTTTTCCTTAGTTTTTGGTGCTGCTGTGCGGTAATGGTACGGTCCAGCTCGCTGACCCCCCTCTTGCTCTCGGTACGCAAAGGCGCGAACGTGCGGCCACAGTCAAATGAAAGGGTCCGTTGTGTGTTTGTCGATGTGGCCTCTCCCAGTCGTTTCTAGCGCCTGTCCTCTACATATACGCCCATTTGCAAGCGTCAGCTTTCGCGTCAGCCGAGCAAAGTCGAGACAAGTCGACACATGGAGACACACGATGCTGTGAATCGTAATCCGCACTAGCCTACGAAGGGAGAAGGGAAACCATTCGTAGCGTTGAAAACACTCTCCTGAGTAAAGGAGACAACTTCCGTGCAATGTCCGGCCTTCGAACCCGGAGCAGCTACTTGGGAAGCAACCATGCTGACCGACACACCACCACCGCCTTCTGCTACGCGCCGCTTGCGCCGTCATGTGTCGCCTTCCCTCCTGGCGCCAGAGGCCGAAGGCAATAGCGCTGCAGGCGCTCAACGCCGAGTGCAACGCGAGCACCACTGAACCCGATTTCCTGGCGCTGCTAGGGCGACATACTGTAACTAGGCGCAGAACTGACTTTCTCTGATAAATTGGCCCTTTAATGCACATCAGGGCGAACACGAAATTTCTAATATGAAGTACTCACTGACGATCCAAAGACGTTTCAGTATGTATGCGTCGGTACCACCGGGGCAGTGCCTAAGTATTGGAAAGTGAAGGCCGACAGTTAGAGCCTCACAAGAAATATTTCATTGGCTTCCCACGAGTGCGTAATGCACAGCGTGGCTGTTGCTAGGAAACGGTCTCATTCGCCGTTCGTTAATATCTAGTTTTCTTTGCATCAATGTGAAAATGTTCCTATTACTAAATACAGTTTTGCTAGTCACAGTTCAAACTGGAAGCGACGGAAGAAAGCGGTCCAACGCGCCACATTGTTTCCCGAAAGCGAGGGTGCGTTTAGTACGCCACATCTGACATTGCGTCTCACATATTCTGAAACTGACATAATTCCATCCTACCGAAAAAAGAAACAGATTTCGGAGTGAGGTTCCTGAGGTCTTGCTAGAGATGGAAGTCACTGGAGCGCTTGTCTTGCGCGTCAGATTGGCCGAGCGGTCTAAGGCGCCAGATTTAAGCTATGGTTCCTGTAAGGGAGCGTTGGTTCGAACCCCACATCTGACAATGCTTTTTAAACATTCTGAAACTAACGTACTCCCTTGATCTTATAGAACAAGTAAATTACGCATAAACACGCCGTGGAGATTTTACTAGACGACAGTGACAGCAGTGCAGTCGTCCCACGTCCGATAGCCCGAGCGGCCGAAAACAAATAGCGGAACATAGTTTCCTCGTGCCGAGTTTTAGCTCTTCTCACGGACGTTTCCGTGGTCGTTGTGTTGTGGCTCAGGGCTATTCCATTTTCCTTCCCTAAAAGGCAACGCGAGAGACTGTCAGGCAAATCCCAAGTGATCTGTACACGGACTAAGACGTCCGCACGTCTGCCAACATTCTCGCCAACTTGTATGCCGTGCCAACGACACGGGTTCATGTCCGATTACCGAAATTAGGCAGCGTTGGCCGTGGTTAGTGCTCGGCTGGGTGACGAACTAGGAAGTCCGCGTGTGTTGGTTTCTTCAGTTTTGCCTTTTTCCTTAGTTTTTGGTGCTGCTGTGCGGTAATGGTACGGTCCAGCTCGCTGACCCCCCTCTTGCTCTCGGTACGCAAAGGCGCGAACGTGCGGCCACAGTCAAATGAAAGGGTCCGTTGTGTGTTTGTCGATGTGGCCTCTCCCAGTCGTTTCTAGCGCCTGTCCTCTACATATACGCCCATTTGCAAGCGTCAGCTTTCGCGTCAGCCGAGCAAAGTCGAGACAAGTCGACACATGGAGACACACGATGCTGTGAATCGTAATCCGCACTAGCCTACGAAGGGAGAAGGGAAACCATTCGTAGCGTTGAAAACACTCTCCTGAGTAAAGGAGACAACTTCCGTGCAATGTCCGGCCTTCGAACCCGGAGCAGCTACTTGGGAAGCAACCATGCTGACCGACACACCACCACCGCCTTCTGCTACGCGCCGCTTGCGCCGTCATGTGTCGCCTTCCCTCCTGGCGCCAGAGGCCGAAGGCGATAGCGCTGCAGGCGCTCAACGCCGAGTGCAACGCGAGCACCACTGAACCCGATTTCCTGGCGCTGCTAGGGCGACATACTGTAACTAGGCGCAGAACTGACTTTCTCTGATAAATTGGCCCTTTAATGCACATCAGGGCGAACACGAAATTTCTAATATGAAGTACTCACTGACGATCCAAAGACGTTTCAGTATGTATGCGTCGGTACCACCGGGGCAGTGCCTAAGTATTGGAAAGTGAAGGCCGACAGTTAGAGCCTCACAAGAAATATTTCATTGGCTTCCCACGAGTGCGTAATGCACAGCGTGGCTGTTGCTAGGAAACGGTCTCATTCGCCGTTCGTTAATATCTAGTTTTCTTTGCATCAATGTGAAAATGTTCCTATTACTAAATACAGTTTTGCTAGTCACAGTTCAAACTGGAATCGACGGAAGAAAGCGGTCCAACGCGCCACATTGTTTCCCGAAAGCGAGGGTGCGTTTAGTACGCCACATCTGACATTGCGTCTCACATATTCTGAAACTGACATAATTCCATCCTACCGAAAAAAGAAACAGATTTCGGAGTGAGGTTCCTGAGGTCTTGCTAGAGATGGAAGTCACTGGAGCGCTTGTCTTGCGCGTCAGATTGGCCGAGCGGTCTAAGGCGCCAGATTTAAGCTCTGCTTCCCGTAAGGGAGCGTGGGTTCGAACCCCACATCTGACAATGCTTTTTAAACATTCTGAAACTAACGTACTCCCTTGATCTTATAGAACAAGTAAATTACGCAGAAACACGCCGTGGAGATTTTACTAGAGACGACAGTGACAGCAGTGCAGGCGTCGCACGTCCTATAGCCCGAGCGGCCGAAAACAAATAGCGGAACATAGTTTCCTCGTACCGGGTTTTAGCTCTTCTCACGGACGTTTCCGTGGTCGTTGTGTTGTGGCTCAGGGCTATTCCATTTTCCTTCCCTAAAAGGCAACGCGAGAGACTGTCAGGCAAATCCCAAGTGATCTGTACACGGACTAAGACGTCCGCACGTCTGCCAACATTCTCGCCAACTTGTATGCCGTGCCAACGACACGGGTTCATGTCCGATTACCGAAATTAGGCAGCGTTGGCCGTGGTTAGTGCTGGGCTGGGTGACGAACTAGGAAGTCCGCGTGTGTTGGTTTCTTCAGTTTTGCCTTTTTCCTTAGTTTTTGGTGCTGCTGTGCGGTAATGGTACGGTCCAGCTCGCTGACCCCCCTCTTGCTCTCGGTACGCAAAGGCGCGAACGTGCGGCCACAGTCAAATGAAAGGGTCCGTTGTGTGTTTGTCGATGTGGCCTCTCCCAGTCGTTTCTAGCGCCTGTCCTCTACATATACGCCCATTTGCAAGCGTCAGCTTTCGCGTCAGCCGAGCAAAGTCGAGACAAGTCGACACATGGAGACACACGATGCTGTGAATCGTAATCCGCACTAGCCTACGAAGGGAGAAGGGAAACCATTTGTACCGTTAAAAACACTCTCCTGCGTAAAGGAGACAACTTCCGTGCGATGTCCGGCCTTCGAACGCGGAGCAGCTACTTGGGAAGCAACCATGCTGACCGACACACCACCACCGCCTTCTGGTACGCGCTGCTTGCGCCGTCATGTGTCGCCTTCCCTCCTGGCGCCAGAGGCCGAAGGCGATAGCGCTGCAGGCGCTCAACGCTGAGTGCAACGCGAGCACCACTGAACCCGATTTCCTGGCGCTGCTAGGGCGACATACTGTAACTAGGCGCAGAACTGACTTTCTCTGATAAATTGGCCCTTTAATGCACATCAGGGCGAACACGAAATTTCTAATATGAAGTACTCACTGACGATCCAAAGACGTTTCAGTATGTATGCGTCGGTACCACCGGGGCAGTGCCTAAGTATTGGAAAGTGAAGGCCGACAGTTAGAGCCTCACATGAAGTATTTCATTGGCTTCCCACGATTGCGTAATGCACAGCGTGGCTGTTGCTAGGAAACGGTCTCATTCGCCGTTCGTTAATATCTAGATTTCTTTGCATCAATGTGAAAATGTTCCTATTACTAAATACAGTTTTGCTAGTCACAGTTCAAACTGGAAGCGACGGAAGAAAGCGGTCCAACGCGCCACATTGTTTCCCGAAAGCGAGGGTGCGTTTAGTACGCCACATCTGACATTGCGTCTCACATATTCTGAAACTGACATAATTCCATCCTACCGAAAAAAGAAACAGATTTCGGAGTGAGGTTCCTGAGGTCTTGCTAGAGATGGAAGTCACTGGAGCGCTTGTCTTGCGCGTCAGATTGGCCGAGCGGTCTAAGGCGCCAGATTTAAGCTCTGCTTCCCGTAAGGGAGCGTGGGTTCGAACCCCACATCTGACAATGCTTTTTAAACATTCTGAAACTAACGTACTCCCTTGATCTTATAGAACAAGTAAATTACGCAGAAACACGCCGTGGAGATTTTACTAGAGACGACAGTGACAGCAGTGCAGGCGTCGCACGTCCTATAGCCCGAGCGGCCGAAAACAAATAGCGGAACATAGTTTCCTCGTACCGGGTTTTAGCTCTTCTCACGGACGTTTCCGTGGTCGTTGTGTTGTGGCTCAGGGCTATTCCATTTTCCTTCCCTAAAAGGCAACGCGAGAGACTGTCAGGCAAATCCCAAGTGATCTGTACACGGACTAAGACGTCCGCACGTCTGCCAACATTCTCGCCAACTTGTATGCCGTGCCAACGACACGGGTTCATGTCCGATTACCGAAATTAGGCAGCGTTGGCCGTGGTTAGTGCTGGGCTGGGTGACGAACTAGGAAGTCCGCGTGTGTTGGTTTCTTCAGTTTTGCCTTTTTCCTTAGTTTTTGGTGCTGCTGTGCGGTAATGGTACGGTCCAGCTCGCTGACCCCCCTCTTGCTCTCGGTACGCAAAGGCGCGAACGTGCGGCCACAGTCAAATGAAAGGGTCCGTTGTGTGTTTGTAGATGTGGCCTCTCCCAGTCGTTTCTAGCGCCTGTCCTCTACATATACGCCCATTTGCAAGCGTCAGCTTTCGCGTCAGCCGAGCAAAGTCGAGACAAGTCGACACATGGAGACACACGATGCTGTGAATCGTAATCCGCACTAGCCTACGAAGGGAGAAGGGAAACCATTTGTACCGTTAAAAACACTCTCCTGCGTAAAGGAGACAACTTCCGTGCGATGTCCGGCCTTCGAACGCGGAGCAGCTACTTGGGAAGCAACCATGCTGACCGACACACCACCACCGCCTTCTGCTACGCGCTGCTTGCGCCGTCATGTGTCGCCTTCCCTCCTGGCGCCAGAGGCCGAAATCGATAGCGCTGCAGGCGCTCAACGCTGAGTGCAACGCGAGCACCACTGAACCCGATTTCCTGGCGCTGCTAGGGCGACATACTGTAACTAGGCGCAGAACTGACTTTCTCTGATAAATTGGCCCTTTAATGCACATCAGGGCGAACACGAAATTTCTAATATGAAGTACTCACTGACGATCCAAAGACGTTTCAGTATGTATGCGTCGGTACCACCGGGGCAGTGCCTAAGTATTGGAAAGTGAAGGCCGACAGTTAGAGCCTCACAAGAAATATTTCATTGGCTTCCCACGAGTGCGTAATGCACAGCGTGGCTGTTGCTAGGAAACGGTCTCATTCGCCGTTCGTTAATATCTAGTTTTCTTTGCATCAATGTGAAAATGTTCCTATTACTAAATACAGTTTTGCTAGTCACAGTTCAAACTGGAATCGACGGAAGAAAGCGGTCCAACGCGCCACATTGTTTCCCGAAAGCGAGGGTGCGTTTAGTACGCCACATCTGACATTGCGTCTCACATATTCTGAAACTGACATAATTCCATCCTACCGAAAAAAGAAACAGATTTCGGAGTGAGGTTCCTGAGGTCTTGCTAGAGATGGAAGTCACTGGAGCGCTTGTCTTGCGCGTCAGATTGGCCGAGCGGTCTAAGGCGCCAGATTTAAGCTATGGTTCCTGTAAGGGAGCGTTGGTTCGAACCCCACATCTGACAATGCTTTTTAAACATTCTGAAACTAACGTACTCCCTTGATCTTATAGAACAAGTAAATTACGCATAAACACGCCGTGGAGATTTTACTAGACGACAGTGACAGCAGTGCAGTCGTCCCACGTCCGATAGCCCGAGCGGCCGAAAACAAATAGCGGAACATAGTTTCCTCGTGCCGAGTTTTAGCTCTTCTCACGGACGTTTCCGTGGTCGTTGTGTTGTGGCTCAGGGCTATTCCATTTTCCTTCCCTAAAAGGCAACGCGAGAGACTGTCAGGCAAATCCCAAGTGATCTGTACACGGACTAAGACGTCCGCACGTCTGCCAACATTCTCGCCAACTTGTATGCCGTGCCAACGACACGGGTTCATGTCCGATTACCGAAATTAGGCAGCGTTGGCCGTGGTTAGTGCTCGGCTGGGTGACGAACTAGGAAGTCCGCGTGTGTTGGTTTCTTCAGTTTTGCCTTTTTCCTTAGTTTTTGGTGCTGCTGTGCGGTAATGGTACGGTCCAGCTCGCTGACCCCCCTCTTGCTCTCGGTACGCAAAGGCGCGAACGTGCGGCCACAGTCAAATGAAAGGGTCCGTTGTGTGTTTGTCGATGTGGCCTCTCCCAGTCGTTTCTAGCGCCTGTCCTCTACATATACGCCCATTTGCAAGCGTCAGCTTTCGCGTCAGCCGAGCAAAGTCGAGACAAGTCG
This sequence comes from Schistocerca piceifrons, assembly GCF_021461385.2. Lineage (NCBI taxonomy): Eukaryota > Metazoa > Arthropoda > Insecta > Orthoptera > Acrididae > Schistocerca > Schistocerca piceifrons. The sequence continues at coordinate 10,034,511 of NC_060144.1, forward strand.
ACACATGGAGACACACGATGCTGTGAATCGTAATCCGCACTAGCCTACGAAGGGAGAAGGGAAACCATTCGTAGCGTTGAAAACACTCTCCTGAGTAAAGGAGACAACTTCCGTGCAATGTCCGGCCTTCGAACCCGGAGCAGCTACTTGGGAAGCAACCATGCTGACCGACACACCACCACCGCCTTCTGCTACGCGCCGCTTGCGCCGTCATGTGTCGCCTTCCCTCCTGGCGCCAGAGGCCGAAGGCGATAGCGCTGCAGGCGCTCAACGCCGAGTGCAACGCGAGCACCACTGAACCCGATTTCCTGGCGCTGCTAGGGCGACATACTGTAACTAGGCGCAGAACTGACTTTCTCTGATAAATTGGCCCTTTAATGCACATCAGGGCGAACACGAAATTTCTAATATGAAGTACTCACTGACGATCCAAAGACGTTTCAGTATGTATGCGTCGGTACCACCGGGGCAGTGCCTAAGTATTGGAAAGTGAAGGCCGACAGTTAGAGCCTCACAAGAAATATTTCATTGGCTTCCCACGAGTGCGTAATGCACAGCGTGGCTGTTGCTAGGAAACGGTCTCATTCGCCGTTCGTTAATATCTAGTTTTCTTTGCATCAATGTGAAAATGTTCCTATTACTAAATACAGTTTTGCTAGTCACAGTTCAAACTGGAATCGACGGAAGAAAGCGGTCCAACGCGCCACATTGTTTCCCGAAAGCGAGGGTGCGTTTAGTACGCCACATCTGACATTGCGTCTCACATATTCTGAAACTGACATAATTCCATCCTACCGAAAAAAGAAACAGATTTCGGAGTGAGGTTCCTGAGGTCTTGCTAGAGATGGAAGTCACTGGAGCGCTTGTCTTGCGCGTCAGATTGGCCGAGCGGTCTAAGGCGCCAGATTTAAGCTATGGTTCCTGTAAGGGAGCGTTGGTTCGAACCCCACATCTGACAATGCTTTTTAAACATTCTGAAACTAACGTACTCCCTTGATCTTATAGAACAAGTAAATTACGCATAAACACGCCGTGGAGATTTTACTAGACGACAGTGACAGCAGTGCAGTCGTCCCACGTCCGATAGCCCGAGCGGCCGAAAACAAATAGCGGAACATAGTTTCCTCGTGCCGAGTTTTAGCTCTTCTCACGGACGTTTCCGTGGTCGTTGTGTTGTGGCTCAGGGCTATTCCATTTTCCTTCCCTAAAAGGCAACGCGAGAGACTGTCAGGCAAATCCCAAGTGATCTGTACACGGACTAAGACGTCCGCACGTCTGCCAACATTCTCGCCAACTTGTATGCCGTGCCAACGACACGGGTTCATGTCCGATTACCGAAATTAGGCAGCGTTGGCCGTGGTTAGTGCTGGGCTGGGTGACGAACTAGGAAGTCCGCGTGTGTTGGTTTCTTCAGTTTTGCCTTTTTCCTTAGTTTTTGGTGCTGCTGTGCGGTAATGGTACGGTCCAGCTCGCTGACCCCCCTCTTGCTCTCGGTACGCAAAGGCGCGAACGTGCGGCCACAGTCAAATGAAAGGGTCCGTTGTGTGTTTGTAGATGTGGCCTCTCCCAGTCGTTTCTAGCGCCTGTCCTCTACATATACGCCCATTTGCAAGCGTCAGCTTTCGCGTCAGCCGAGCAAAGTCGAGACAAGTCGACACATGGAGACACACGATGCTGTGAATCGTAATCCGCACTAGCCTACGAAGGGAGAAGGGAAACCATTTGTACCGTTAAAAACACTCTCCTGCGTAAAGGAGACAACTTCCGTGCGATGTCCGGCCTTCGAACGCGGAGCAGCTACTTGGGAAGCAACCATGCTGACCGACACACCACCACCGCCTTCTGCTACGCGCTGCTTGCGCCGTCATGTGTCGCCTTCCCTCCTGGCGCCAGAGGCCGAAATCGATAGCGCTGCAGGCGCTCAACGCTGAGTGCAACGCGAGCACCACTGAACCCGATTTCCTGGCGCTGCTAGGGCGACATACTGTAACTAGGCGCAGAACTGACTTTCTCTGATAAATTGGCCCTTTAATGCACATCAGGGCGAACACGAAATTTCTAATATGAAGTACTCACTGACGATCCAAAGACGTTTCAGTATGTATGCGTCGGTACCACCGGGGCAGTGCCTAAGTATTGGAAAGTGAAGGCCGACAGTTAGAGCCTCACAAGAAATATTTCATTGGCTTCCCACGAGTGCGTAATGCACAGCGTGGCTGTTGCTAGGAAACGGTCTCATTCGCCGTTCGTTAATATCTAGTTTTCTTTGCATCAATGTGAAAATGTTCCTATTACTAAATACAGTTTTGCTAGTCACAGTTCAAACTGGAATCGACGGAAGAAAGCGGTCCAACGCGCCACATTGTTTCCCGAAAGCGAGGGTGCGTTTAGTACGCCACATCTGACATTGCGTCTCACATATTCTGAAACTGACATAATTCCATCCTACCGAAAAAAGAAACAGATTTCGGAGTGAGGTTCCTGAGGTCTTGCTAGAGATGGAAGTCACTGGAGCGCTTGTCTTGCGCGTCAGATTGGCCGAGCGGTCTAAGGCGCCAGATTTAAGCTATGGTTCCTGTAAGGGAGCGTTGGTTCGAACCCCACATCTGACAATGCTTTTTAAACATTCTGAAACTAACGTACTCCCTTGATCTTATAGAACAAGTAAATTACGCATAAACACGCCGTGGAGATTTTACTAGACGACAGTGACAGCAGTGCAGTCGTCCCACGTCCGATAGCCCGAGCGGCCGAAAACAAATAGCGGAACATAGTTTCCTCGTGCCGAGTTTTAGCTCTTCTCACGGACGTTTCCGTGGTCGTTGTGTTGTGGCTCAGGGCTATTCCATTTTCCTTCCCTAAAAGGCAACGCGAGAGACTGTCAGGCAAATCCCAAGTGATCTGTACACGGACTAAGACGTCCGCACGTCTGCCAACATTCTCGCCAACTTGTATGCCGTGCCAACGACACGGGTTCATGTCCGATTACCGAAATTAGGCAGCGTTGGCCGTGGTTAGTGCTCGGCTGGGTGACGAACTAGGAAGTCCGCGTGTGTTGGTTTCTTCAGTTTTGCCTTTTTCCTTAGTTTTTGGTGCTGCTGTGCGGTAATGGTACGGTCCAGCTCGCTGACCCCCCTCTTGCTCTCGGTACGCAAAGGCGCGAACGTGCGGCCACAGTCAAATGAAAGGGTCCGTTGTGTGTTTGTCGATGTGGCCTCTCCCAGTCGTTTCTAGCGCCTGTCCTCTACATATACGCCCATTTGCAAGCGTCAGCTTTCGCGTCAGCCGAGCAAAGTCGAGACAAGTCGACACATGGAGACACACGATGCTGTGAATCGTAATCCGCACTAGCCTACGAAGGGAGAAGGGAAACCATTTGTACCGTTAAAAACACTCTCCTGCGTAAAGGAGACAACTTCCGTGCGATGTCCGGCCTTCGAACGCGGAGCAGCTACTTGGGAAGCAACCATGCTGACCGACACACCACCACCGCCTTCTGCTACGCGCTGCTTGCGCCGTCATGTGTCGCCTTCCCTCCTGGCGCCAGAGGCCGAAATCGATAGCGCTGCAGGCGCTCAACGCTGAGTGCAACGCGAGCACCACTGAACCCGATTTCCTGGCGCTGCTAGGGCGACATACTGTAACTAGGCGCAGAACTGACTTTCTCTGATAAATTGGCCCTTTAATGCACATCAGGGCGAACACGAAATTTCTAATATGAAGTACTCACTGACGATCCAAAGACGTTTCAGTATGTATGCGTCGGTACCACCGGGGCAGTGCCTAAGTATTGGAAAGTGAAGGCCGACAGTTAGAGCCTCACAAGAAATATTTCATTGGCTTCCCACGAGTGCGTAATGCACAGCGTGGCTGTTGCTAGGAAACGGTCTCATTCGCCGTTCGTTAATATCTAGTTTTCTTTGCATCAATGTGAAAATGTTCCTATTACTAAATACAGTTTTGCTAGTCACAGTTCAAACTGGAATCGACGGAAGAAAGCGGTCCAACGCGCCACATTGTTTCCCGAAAGCGAGGGTGCGTTTAGTACGCCACATCTGACATTGCGTCTCACATATTCTGAAACTGACATAATTCCATCCTACCGAAAAAAGAAACAGATTTCGGAGTGAGGTTCCTGAGGTCTTGCTAGAGATGGAAGTCACTGGAGCGCTTGTCTTGCGCGTCAGATTGGCCGAGCGGTCTAAGGCGCCAGATTTAAGCTATGGTTCCTGTAAGGGAGCGTTGGTTCGAACCCCACATCTGACAATGCTTTTTAAACATTCTGAAACTAACGTACTCCCTTGATCTTATAGAACAAGTAAATTACGCATAAACACGCCGTGGAGATTTTACTAGACGACAGTGACAGCAGTGCAGTCGTCCCACGTCCGATAGCCCGAGCGGCCGAAAACAAATAGCGGAACATAGTTTCCTCGTGCCGAGTTTTAGCTCTTCTCACGGACGTTTCCGTGGTCGTTGTGTTGTGGCTCAGGGCTATTCCATTTTCCTTCCCTAAAAGGCAACGCGAGAGACTGTCAGGCAAATCCCAAGTGATCTGTACACGGACTAAGACGTCCGCACGTCTGCCAACATTCTCGCCAACTTGTATGCCGTGCCAACGACACGGGTTCATGTCCGATTACCGAAATTAGGCAGCGTTGGCCGTGGTTAGTGCTCGGCTGGGTGACGAACTAGGAAGTCCGCGTGTGTTGGTTTCTTCAGTTTTGCCTTTTTCCTTAGTTTTTGGTGCTGCTGTGCGGTAATGGTACGGTCCAGCTCGCTGACCCCCCTCTTGCTCTCGGTACGCAAAGGCGCGAACGTGCGGCCACAGTCAAATGAAAGGGTCCGTTGTGTGTTTGTCGATGTGGCCTCTCCCAGTCGTTTCTAGCGCCTGTCCTCTACATATACGCCCATTTGCAAGCGTCAGCTTTCGCGTCAGCCGAGCAAAGTCGAGACAAGTCGACACATGGAGACACACGATGCTGTGAATCGTAATCCGCACTAGCCTACGAAGGGAGAAGGGAAACCATTCGTAGCGTTGAAAACACTCTCCTGAGTAAAGGAGACAACTTCCGTGCAATGTCCGGCCTTCGAACCCGGAGCAGCTACTTGGGAAGCAACCATGCTGACCGACACACCACCACCGCCTTCTGCTACGCGCCGCTTGCGCCGTCATGTGTCGCCTTCCCTCCTGGCGCCAGAGGCCGAAGGCGATAGCGCTGCAGGCGCTCAACGCCGAGTGCAACGCGAGCACCACTGAACCCGATTTCCTGGCGCTGCTAGGGCGACATACTGTAACTAGGCGCAGAACTGACTTTCTCTGATAAATTGGCCCTTTAATGCACATCAGGGCGAACACGAAATTTCTAATATGAAGTACTCACTGACGATCCAAAGACGTTTCAGTATGTATGCGTCGGTACCACCGGGGCAGTGCCTAAGTATTGGAAAGTGAAGGCCGACAGTTAGAGCCTCACAAGAAATATTTCATTGGCTTCCCACGAGTGCGTAATGCACAGCGTGGCTGTTGCTAGGAAACGGTCTCATTCGCCGTTCGTTAATATCTAGTTTTCTTTGCATCAATGTGAAAATGTTCCTATTACTAAATACAGTTTTGCTAGTCACAGTTCAAACTGGAATCGACGGAAGAAAGCGGTCCAACGCGCCACATTGTTTCCCGAAAGCGAGGGTGCGTTTAGTACGCCACATCTGACATTGCGTCTCACATATTCTGAAACTGACATAATTCCATCCTACCGAAAAAAGAAACAGATTTCGGAGTGAGGTTCCTGAGGTCTTGCTAGAGATGGAAGTCACTGGAGCGCTTGTCTTGCGCGTCAGATTGGCCGAGCGGTCTAAGGCGCCAGATTTAAGCTATGGTTCCTGTAAGGGAGCGTTGGTTCGAACCCCACATCTGACAATGCTTTTTAAACATTCTGAAACTAACGTACTCCCTTGATCTTATAGAACAAGTAAATTACGCATAAACACGCCGTGGAGATTTTACTAGACGACAGTGACAGCAGTGCAGTCGTCCCACGTCCGATAGCCCGAGCGGCCGAAAACAAATAGCGGAACATAGTTTCCTCGTGCCGAGTTTTAGCTCTTCTCACGGACGTTTCCGTGGTCGTTGTGTTGTGGCTCAGGGCTATTCCATTTTCCTTCCCTAAAAGGCAACGCGAGAGACTGTCAGGCAAATCCCAAGTGATCTGTACACGGACTAAGACGTCCGCACGTCTGCCAACATTCTCGCCAACTTGTATGCCGTGCCAACGACACGGGTTCATGTCCGATTACCGAAATTAGGCAGCGTTGGCCGTGGTTAGTGCTGGGCTGGGTGACGAACTAGGAAGTCCGCGTGTGTTGGTTTCTTCAGTTTTGCCTTTTTCCTTAGTTTTTGGTGCTGCTGTGCGGTAATGGTACGGTCCAGCTCGCTGACCCCCCTCTTGCTCTCGGTACGCAAAGGCGCGAACGTGCGGCCACAGTCAAATGAAAGGGTCCGTTGTGTGTTTGTCGATGTGGCCTCTCCCAGTCGTTTCTAGCGCCTGTCCTCTACATATACGCCCATTTGCAAGCGTCAGCTTTCGCGTCAGCCGAGCAAAGTCGAGACAAGTCGACACATGGAGACACACGATGCTGTGAATCGTAATCCGCACTAGCCTACGAAGGGAGAAGGGAAACCATTCGTAGCGTTGAAAACACTCTCCTGAGTAAAGGAGACAACTTCCGTGCAATGTCCGGCCTTCGAACCCGGAGCAGCTACTTGGGAAGCAACCATGCTGACCGACACACCACCACCGCCTTCTGCTACGCGCCGCTTGCGCCGTCATGTGTCGCCTTCCCTCCTGGCGCCAGAGGCCGAAGGCGATAGCGCTGCAGGCGCTCAACGCCGAGTGCAACGCGAGCACCACTGAACCCGATTTCCTGGCGCTGCTAGGGCGACATACTGTAACTAGGCGCAGAACTGACTTTCTCTGATAAATTGGCCCTTTAATGCACATCAGGGCGAACACGAAATTTCTAATATGAAGTACTCACTGACGATCCAAAGACGTTTCAGTATGTATGCGTCGGTACCACCGGGGCAGTGCCTAAGTATTGGAAAGTGAAGGCCGACAGTTAGAGCCTCACAAGAAATATTTCATTGGCTTCCCACGAGTGCGTAATGCACAGCGTGGCTGTTGCTAGGAAACGGTCTCATTCGCCGTTCGTTAATATCTAGTTTTCTTTGCATCAATGTGAAAATGTTCCTATTACTAAATACAGTTTTGCTAGTCACAGTTCAAACTGGAATCGACGGAAGAAAGCGGTCCAACGCGCCACATTGTTTCCCGAAAGCGAGGGTGCGTTTAGTACGCCACATCTGACATTGCGTCTCACATATTCTGAAACTGACATAATTCCATCCTACCGAAAAAAGAAACAGATTTCGGAGTGAGGTTCCTGAGGTCTTGCTAGAGATGGAAGTCACTGGAGCGCTTGTCTTGCGCGTCAGATTGGCCGAGCGGTCTAAGGCGCCAGATTTAAGCTCTGCTTCCCGTAAGGGAGCGTGGGTTCGAACCCCACATCTGACAATGCTTTTTAAACATTCTGAAACTAACGTACTCCCTTGATCTTATAGAACAAGTAAATTACGCAGAAACACGCCGTGGAGATTTTACTAGAGACGACAGTGACAGCAGTGCAGGCGTCGCACGTCCTATAGCCCGAGCGGCCGAAAACAAATAGCGGAACATAGTTTCCTCGTACCGGGTTTTAGCTCTTCTCACGGACGTTTCCGTGGTCGTTGTGTTGTGGCTCAGGGCTATTCCATTTTCCTTCCCTAAAAGGCAACGCGAGAGACTGTCAGGCAAATCCCAAGTGATCTGTACACGGACTAAGACGTCCGCACGTCTGCCAACATTCTCGCCAACTTGTATGCCGTGCCAACGACACGGGTTCATGTCCGATTACCGAAATTAGGCAGCGTTGGCCGTGGTTAGTGCTGGGCTGGGTGACGAACTAGGAAGTCCGCGTGTGTTGGTTTCTTCAGTTTTGCCTTTTTCCTTAGTTTTTGGTGCTGCTGTGCGGTAATGGTACGGTCCAGCTCGCTGACCCCCCTCTTGCTCTCGGTACGCAAAGGCGCGAACGTGCGGCCACAGTCAAATGAAAGGGTCCGTTGTGTGTTTGTCGATGTGGCCTCTCCCAGTCGTTTCTAGCGCCTGTCCTCTACATATACGCCCATTTGCAAGCGTCAGCTTTCGCGTCAGCCGAGCAAAGTCGAGACAAGTCGACACATGGAGACACACGATGCTGTGAATCGTAATCCGCACTAGCCTACGAAGGGAGAAGGGAAACCATTTGTACCGTTAAAAACACTCTCCTGCGTAAAGGAGACAACTTCCGTGCGATGTCCGGCCTTCGAACGCGGAGCAGCTACTTGGGAAGCAACCATGCTGACCGACACACCACCACCGCCTTCTGCTACGCGCTGCTTGCGCCGTCATGTGTCGCCTTCCCTCCTGGCGCCAGAGGCCGAAGGCGATAGCGCTGCAGGCGCTCAACGCTGAGTGCAACGCGAGCACCACTGAACCCGATTTCCTGGCGCTGCTAGGGCGACATACTGTAACTAGGCGCAGAACTGACTTTCTCTGATAAATTGGCCCTTTAATGCACATCAGGGCGAACACGAAATTTCTAATATGAAGTACTCACTGACGATCCAAAGACGTTTCAGTATGTATGCGTCGGTACCACCGGGGCAGTGCCTAAGTATTGGAAAGTGAAGGCCGACAGTTAGAGCCTCACAAGAAATATTTCATTGGCTTCCCACGAGTGCGTAATGCACAGCGTGGCTGTTGCTAGGAAACGGTCTCATTCGCCGTTCGTTAATATCTAGTTTTCTTTGCATCAATGTGAAAATGTTCCTATTACTAAATACAGTTTTGCTAGTCACAGTTCAAACTGGAATCGACGGAAGAAAGCGGTCCAACGCGCCACATTGTTTCCCGAAAGCGAGGGTGCGTTTAGTACGCCACATCTGACATTGCGTCTCACATATTCTGAAACTGACATAATTCCATCCTACCGAAAAAAGAAACAGATTTCGGAGTGAGGTTCCTGAGGTCTTGCTAGAGATGGAAGTCACTGGAGCGCTTGTCTTGCGCGTCAGATTGGCCGAGCGGTCTAAGGCGCCAGATTTAAGCTATGGTTCCTGTAAGGGAGCGTTGGTTCGAACCCCACATCTGACAATGCTTTTTAAACATTCTGAAACTAACGTACTCCCTTGATCTTATAGAACAAGTAAATTACGCATAAACACGCCGTGGAGATTTTACTAGACGACAGTGACAGCAGTGCAGTCGTCCCACGTCCGATAGCCCGAGCGGCCGAAAACAAATAGCGGAACATAGTTTCCTCGTGCCGAGTTTTAGCTCTTCTCACGGACGTTTCCGTGGTCGTTGTGTTGTGGCTCAGGGCTATTCCATTTTCCTTCCCTAAAAGGCAACGCGAGAGACTGTCAGGCAAATCCCAAGTGATCTGTACACGGACTAAGACGTCCGCACGTCTGCCAACATTCTCGCCAACTTGTATGCCGTGCCAACGACACGGGTTCATGTCCGATTACCGAAATTAGGCAGCGTTGGCCGTGGTTAGTGCTCGGCTGGGTGACGAACTAGGAAGTCCGCGTGTGTTGGTTTCTTCAGTTTTGCCTTTTTCCTTAGTTTTTGGTGCTGCTGTGCGGTAATGGTACGGTCCAGCTCGCTGACCCCCCTCTTGCTCTCGGTACGCAAAGGCGCGAACGTGCGGCCACAGTCAAATGAAAGGGTCCGTTGTGTGTTTGTCGATGTGGCCTCTCCCAGTCGTTTCTAGCGCCTGTCCTCTACATATACGCCCATTTGCAAGCGTCAGCTTTCGCGTCAGCCGAGCAAAGTCGAGACAAGTCGACACATGGAGACACACGATGCTGTGAATCGTAATCCGCACTAGCCTACGAAGGGAGAAGGGAAACCATTTGTACCGTTAAAAACACTCTCCTGCGTAAAGGAGACAACTTCCGTGCGATGTCCGGCCTTCGAACGCGGAGCAGCTACTTGGGAAGCAACCATGCTGACCGACACACCACCACCGCCTTCTGGTACGCGCTGCTTGCGCCGTCATGTGTCGCCTTCCCTCCTGGCGCCAGAGGCCGAAGGCGATAGCGCTGCAGGCGCTCAACGCTGAGTGCAACGCGAGCACCACTGAACCCGATTTCCTGGCGCTGCTAGGGCGACATACTGTAACTAGGCGCAGAACTGACTTTCTCTGATAAATTGGCCCTTTAATGCACATCAGGGCGAACACGAAATTTCTAATATGAAGTACTCACTGACGATCCAAAGACGTTTCAGTATGTATGCGTCGGTACCACCGGGGCAGTGCCTAAGTATTGGAAAGTGAAGGCCGACAGTTAGAGCCTCACATGAAGTATTTCATTGGCTTCCCACGATTGCGTAATGCACAGCGTGGCTGTTGCTAGGAAACGGTCTCATTCGCCGTTCGTTAATATCTAGTTTTCTTTGCATCAATGTGAAAATGTTCCTATTACTAAATACAGTTTTGCTAGTCACAGTTCAAACTGGAATCGACGGAAGAAAGCGGTCCAACGCGCCACATTGTTTCCCGAAAGCGAGGGTGCGTTTAGTACGCCACATCTGACATTGCGTCTCACATATTCTGAAACTGACATAATTCCATCCTACCGAAAAAAGAAACAGATTTCGGAGTGAGGTTCCTGAGGTCTTGCTAGAGATGGAAGTCACTGGAGCGCTTGTCTTGCGCGTCAGATTGGCCGAGCGGTCTAAGGCGCCAGATTTAAGCTATGGTTCCTGTAAGGGAGCGTTGGTTCGAACCCCACATCTGACAATGCTTTTTAAACATTCTGAAACTAACGTACTCCCTTGATCTTATAGAACAAGTAAATTACGCATAAACACGCCGTGGAGATTTTACTAGACGACAGTGACAGCAGTGCAGTCGTCCCACGTCCGATAGCCCGAGCGGCCGAAAACAAATAGCGGAACATAGTTTCCTCGTGCCGAGTTTTAGCTCTTCTCACGGACGTTTCCGTGGTCGTTGTGTTGTGGCTCAGGGCTATTCCATTTTCCTTCCCTAAAAGGCAACGCGAGAGACTGTCAGGCAAATCCCAAGTGATCTGTACACGGACTAAGACGTCCGCACGTCTGCCAACATTCTCGCCAACTTGTATGCCGTGCCAACGACACGGGTTCATGTCCGATTACCGAAATTAGGCAGCGTTGGCCGTGGTTAGTGCTCGGCTGGGTGACGAACTAGGAAGTCCGCGTGTGTTGGTTTCTTCAGTTTTGCCTTTTTCCTTAGTTTTTGGTGCTGCTGTGCGGTAATGGTACGGTCCAGCTCGCTGACCCCCCTCTTGCTCTCGGTACGCAAAGGCGCGAACGTGCGGCCACAGTCAAATGAAAGGGTCCGTTGTGTGTTTGTCGATGTGGCCTCTCCCAGTCGTTTCTAGCGCCTGTCCTCTACATATACGCCCATTTGCAAGCGTCAGCTTTCGCGTCAGCCGAGCAAAGTCGAGACAAGTCGACACATGGAGACACACGATGCTGTGAATCGTAATCCGCACTAGCCTACGAAGGGAGAAGGGAAACCATTTGTACCGTTAAAAACACTCTCCTGCGTAAAGGAGACAACTTCCGTGCGATGTCCGGCCTTCGAACGCGGAGCAGCTACTTGGGAAGCAACCATGCTGACCGACACACCACCACCGCCTTCTGGTACGCGCTGCTTGCGCCGTCATGTGTCGCCTTCCCTCCTGGCGCCAGAGGCCGAAGGCGATAGCGCTGCAGGCGCTCAACGCTGAGTGCAACGCGAGCACCACTGAACCCGATTTCCTGGCGCTGCTAGGGCGACATACTGTAACTAGGCGCAGAACTGACTTTCTCTGATAAATTGGCCCTTTAATGCACATCAGGGCGAACACGAAATTTCTAATATGAAGTACTCACTGACGATCCAAAGACGTTTCAGTATGTATGCGTCGGTACCACCGGGGCAGTGCCTAAGTATTGGAAAGTGAAGGCCGACAGTTAGAGCCTCACAAGAAATATTTCATTGGCTTCCCACGAGTGCGTAATGCACAGCGTGGCTGTTGCTAGGAAACGGTCTCATTCGCCGTTCGTTAATATCTAGTTTTCTTTGCATCAATGTGAAAATGTTCCTATTACTAAATACAGTTTTGCTAGTCACAGTTCAAACTGGAAGCGACGGAAGAAAGCGGTCCAACGCGCCACATTGTTTCCCGAAAGCGAGGGTGCGTTTAGTACGCCACATCTGACATTGCGTCTCACATATTCTGAAACTGACATAATTCCATCCTACCGAAAAAAGAAACAGATTTCGGAGTGAGGTTCCTGAGGTCTTGCTAGAGATGGAAGTCACTGGAGCGCTTGTCTTGCGCGTCAGATTGGCCGAGCGGTCTAAGGCGCCAGATTTAAGCTCTGCTTCCCGTAAGGGAGCGTGGGTTCGAACCCCACATCTGACAATGCTTTTTAAACATTCTGAAACTAACGTACTCCCTTGATCTTATAGAACAAGTAAATTACGCAGAAACACGCCGTGGAGATTTTACTAGAGACGACAGTGACAGCAGTGCAGGCGTCGCACGTCCTATAGCCCGAGCGGCCGAAAACAAATAGCGGAACATAGTTTCCTCGTGCCGGGTTTTAGCTCTTCTCACGGACGTTTCCGTGGTCGTTGTGTTGTGGCTCAGGGCTATTCCATTTTCCTTCCCTAAAAGGCAACGCGAGAGACTGTCAGGCAAATCCCAAGTGATCTGTACACGGACTAAGACGTCCGCACGTCTGCCAACATTCTCGCCAACTTGTATGCCGTGCCAACGACACGGGTTCATGTCCGATTACCGAAATTAGGCAGCGTTGGCCGTGGTTAGTGCTGGGCTGGGTGACGAACTAGGAAGTCCGCGTGTGTTGGTTTCTTCAGTTTTGCCTTTTTCCTTAGTTTTTGGTGCTGCTGTGCGGTAATGGTACGGTCCAGCTCGCTGACCCCCCTCTTGCTCTCGGTACGCAAAGGCGCGAACGTGCGGCCACAGTCAAATGAAAGGGTCCGTTGTGTGTTTGTCGATGTGGCCTCTCCCAGTCGTTTCTAGCGCCTGTCCTCTACATATACGCCCATTTGCAAGCGTCAGCTTTCGCGTCAGCCGAGCAAAGTCGAGACAAGTCGACACATGGAGACACACGATGCTGTGAATCGTAATCCGCACTAGCCTACGAAGGGAGAAGGGAAACCATTTGTACCGTTAAAAACACTCTCCTGCGTAAAGGAGACAACTTCCGTGCGATGTCCGGCCTTCGAACGCGGAGCAGCTACTTGGGAAGCAACCATGCTGACCGACACACCACCACCGCCTTCTGGTACGCGCTGCTTGCGCCGTCATGTGTCGCCTTCCCTCCTGGCGCCAGAGGCCGAAGGCGATAGCGCTGCAGGCGCTCAACGCTGAGTGCAACGCGAGCACCACTGAACCCGATTTCCTGGCGCTGCTAGGGCGACATACTGTAACTAGGCGCAGAACTGACTTTCTCTGATAAATTGGCCCTTTAATGCACATCAGGGCGAACACGAAATTTCTAATATGAAGTACTCACTGACGATCCAAAGACGTTTCAGTATGTATGCGTCGGTACCACCGGGGCAGTGCCTAAGTATTGGAAAGTGAAGGCCGACAGTTAGAGCCTCACAAGAAATATTTCATTGGCTTCCCACGAGTGCGTAATGCACAGCGTGGCTGTTGCTAGGAAACGGTCTCATTCGCCGTTCGTTAATATCTAGTTTTCTTTGCATCAATGTGAAAATGTTCCTATTACTAAATACAGTTTTGCTAGTCACAGTTCAAACTGGAAGCGACGGAAGAAAGCGGTCCAACGCGCCACATTGTTTCCCGAAAGCGAGGGTGCGTTTAGTACGCCACATCTGACATTGCGTCTCACATATTCTGAAACTGACATAATTCCATCCTACCGAAAAAAGAAACAGATTTCGGAGTGAGGTTCCTGAGGTCTTGCTAGAGATGGAAGTCACTGGAGCGCTTGTCTTGCGCGTCAGATTGGCCGAGCGGTCTAAGGCGCCAGATTTAAGCTCTGCTTCCCGTAAGGGAGCGTGGGTTCGAACCCCACATCTGACAATGCTTTTTAAACATTCTGAAACTAACGTACTCCCTTGATCTTATAGAACAAGTAAATTACGCAGAAACACGCCGTGGAGATTTTACTAGAGACGACAGTGACAGCAGTGCAGGCGTCGCACGTCCTATAGCCCGAGCGGCCGAAAACAAATAGCGGAACATAGTTTCCTCGTGCCGGGTTTTAGCTCTTCTCACGGACGTTTCCGTGGTCGTTGTGTTGTGGCTCAGGGCTATTCCATTTTCCTTCCCTAAAAGGCAACGCGAGAGACTGTCAGGCAAATCCCAAGTGATCTGTACACGGACTAAGACGTCCGCACGTCTGCCAACATTCTCGCCAACTTGTATGCCGTGCCAACGACACGGGTTCATGTCCGATTACCGAAATTAGGCAGCGTTGGCCGTGGTTAGTGCTGGGCTGGGTGACGAACTAGGAAGTCCGCGTGTGTTGGTTTCTTCAGTTTTGCCTTTTTCCTTAGTTTTTGGTGCTGCTGTGCGGTAATGGTACGGTCCAGCTCGCTGACCCCCCTCTTGCTCTCGGTACGCAAAGGCGCGAACGTGCGGCCACAGTCAAATGAAAGGGTCCGTTGTGTGTTTGTCGATGTGGCCTCTCCCAGTCGTTTCTAGCGCCTGTCCTCTACATATACGCCCATTTGCAAGCGTCAGCTTTCGCGTCAGCCGAGCAAAGTCGAGACAAGTCGACACATGGAGACACACGATGCTGTGAATCGTAATCCGCACTAGCCTACGAAGGGAGAAGGGAAACCATTTGTACCGTTAAAAACACTCTCCTGCGTAAAGGAGACAACTTCCGTGCGATGTCCGGCCTTCGAACGCGGAGCAGCTACTTGGGAAGCAACCATGCTGACCGACACACCACCACCGCCTTCTGGTACGCGCTGCTTGCGCCGTCATGTGTCGCCTTCCCTCCTGGCGCCAGAGGCCGAAGGCGATAGCGCTGCAGGCGCTCAACGCTGAGTGCAACGCGAGCACCACTGAACCCGATTTCCTGGCGCTGCTAGGGCGACATACTGTAACTAGGCGCAGAACTGACTTTCTCTGATAAATTGGCCCTTTAATGCACATCAGGGCGAACACGAAATTTCTAATATGAAGTACTCACTGACGATCCAAAGACGTTTCAGTATGTATGCGTCGGTACCACCGGGGCAGTGCCGAAGTATTGGAAAGTGAAGGCCGACAGTTAGAGCCTCACAAGAAATATTTCATTGGCTTCCCACGAGTGCGTAATGCACAGCGTGGCTGTTGCTAGGAAACGGTCTCATTCGCCGTTCGTTAATATCTAGTTTTCTTTGCATCAATGTGAAAATGTTCCTATTACTAAATACAGTTTTGCTAGTCACAGTTCAAACTGGAAGCGACGGAAGAAAGCGGTCCAACGCGCCACATTGTTTCCCGAAAGCGAGGGTGCGTTTAGTACGCCACATCTGACATTGCGTCTCACATATTCTGAAACTGACATAATTCCATCCTACCGAAAAAAGAAACAGATTTCGGAGTGAGGTTCCTGAGGTCTTGCTAGAGATGGAAGTCACTGGAGCGCTTGTCTTGCGCGTCAGATTGGCCGAGCGGTCTAAGGCGCCAGATTTAAGCTATGGTTCCTGTAAGGGAGCGTTGGTTCGAACCCCACATCTGACAATGCTTTTTAAACATTCTGAAACTAACGTACTCCCTTGATCTTATAGAACAAGCAAATTACGCATAAACACGCCGTGGAGATTTTACTAGACGACAGTGACAGCAGTGCAGTCGTCCCACGTCCGATAGCCCGAGCGGCCGAAAACAAATAGCGGAACATAGTTTCCTCGTGCCGAGTTTTAGCTCTTCTCACGGACGTTTCCGTGGTCGTTGTGTTGTGGCTCAGGGCTATTCCATTTTCCTTCCCTAAAAGGCAACGCGAGAGACTGTCAGGCAAATCCCAAGTGATCTGTACACGGACTAAGACGTCCGCACGTCTGCCAACATTCTCGCCAACTTGTATGCCGTGCCAACGACACGGGTTCATGTCCGATTACCGAAATTAGGCAGCGTTGGCCGTGGTTAGTGCTCGGCTGGGTGACGAACTAGGAAGTCCGCGTGTCTTGGTTTCTTCAGTTTTGCCTTTTTCCTTAGTTTTTGGTGCTGCTGTGCGGTAATGGTACGGTCCAGCTCGCTGACCCCCCTCTTGCTCTCGGTACGCAAAGGCGCGAACGTGCGGCCACAGTCAAATGAAAGGGTCCGTTGTGTGTTTGTCGATGTGGCCTCTCCCAGTCGTTTCTAGCGCCTGTCCTCTACATATACGCCCATTTGCAAGCGTCAGCTTTCGCGTCAGCCGAGCAAAGTCGAGACAAGTCGACACATGGGGACACACGATGCTGTGAATCGTAATCCCCACTAGCCTACGAAGGGAGAAGGGAAACCATTCGTAGCGTTGAAAACACTCTCCTGAGTAAAGGAGACAACTTCCGTGCGATGTCCGGCCTTCGAACCCGGAGCAGCTACTTGGGAAGCAACCATGCTGACCGACACACCACCACCGCCTTCTGCTACGCGCCGCTTGCGCCGTCATGTGTCGCCTTCCCTCCTGGCGCCAGAGGCCGAAGGCAATAGCGCTGCAGGCGCTCAACGCCGAGTGCAACGCGAGCACCACTGAACCCGATTTCCTGGCGCTGCTAGGGCGACATACTGTAACTAGGCGCAGAACTGACTTTCTCTGATAAATTGGCCCTTTAATGCACATCAGGGCGAACACGAAATTTCTAATATGAAGTACTCACTGACGATCCAAAGACGTTTCAGTATGTATGCGTCGGTACCACCGGGGCAGTGCCTAAGTATTGGAAAGTGAAGGCCGACAGTTAGAGCCTCACAAGAAATATTTCATTGGCTTCCCACGAGTGCGTAATGCACAGCGTGGCTGTTGCTAGGAAACGGTCTCATTCGCCGTTCGTTAATATCTAGTTTTCTTTGCATCAATGTGAAAATGTTCCTATTACTAAATACAGTTTTGCTAGTCACAGTTCAAACTGGAAGCGACGGAAGAAAGCGGTCCAACGCGCCACATTGTTTCCCGAAAGCGAGGGTGCGTTTAGTACGCCACATCTGACATTGCGTCTCACATATTCTGAAACTGACATAATTCCATCCTACCGAAAAAAGAAACAGATTTCGGAGTGAGGTTCCTGAGGTCTTGCTAGAGATGGAAGTCACTGGAGCGCTTGTCTTGCGCGTCAGATTGGCCGAGCGGTCTAAGGCGCCAGATTTAAGCTATGGTTCCTGTAAGGGAGCGTTGGTTCGAACCCCACATCTGACAATGCTTTTTAAACATTCTGAAACTAACGTACTCCCTTGATCTTATAGAACAAGCAAATTACGCATAAACACGCCGTGGAGATTTTACTAGACGACAGTGACAGCAGTGCAGTCGTCCCACGTCCGATAGCCCGAGCGGCCGAAAACAAATAGCGGAACATAGTTTCCTCGTGCCGAGTTTTAGCTCTTCTCACGGACGTTTCCGTGGTCGTTGTGTTGTGGCTCAGGGCTATTCCATTTTCCTTCCCTAAAAGGCAACGCGAGAGACTGTCAGGCAAATCCCAAGTGATCTGTACACGGACTAAGACGTCCGCACGTCTGCCAACATTCTCGCCAACTTGTATGCCGTGCCAACGACACGGGTTCATGTCCGATTACCGAAATTAGGCAGCGTTGGCCGTGGTTAGTGCTCGGCTGGGTGACGAACTAGGAAGTCCGCGTGTCTTGGTTTCTTCAGTTTTGCCTTTTTCCTTAGTTTTTGGTGCTGCTGTGCGGTAATGGTACGGTCCAGCTCGCTGACCCCCCTCTTGCTCTCGGTACGCAAAGGCGCGAACGTGCGGCCACAGTCAAATGAAAGGGTCCGTTGTGTGTTTGTCGATGTGGCCTCTCCCAGTCGTTTCTAGCGCCTGTCCTCTACATATACGCCCATTTGCAAGCGTCAGCTTTCGCGTCAGCCGAGCAAAGTCGAGACAAGTCGACACATGGGGACACACGATGCTGTGAATCGTAATCCCCACTAGCCTACGAAGGGAGAAGGGAAACCATTCGTAGCGTTGAAAACACTCTCCTGAGTAAAGGAGACAACTTCCGTGCGATGTCCGGCCTTCGAACCCGGAGCAGCTACTTGGGAAGCAACCATGCTGACCGACACACCACCACCGCCTTCTGCTACGCGCCGCTTGCGCCGTCATGTGTCGCCTTCCCTCCTGGCGCCAGAGGCCGAAGGCGATAGCGCTGCAGGCGCTCAACGCCGAGTGCAACGCGAGCACCACTGAACCCGATTTCCTGGCGCTGCTAGGGCGACATACTGTAACTAGGCGCAGAACTGACTTTCTCTGATAAATTGGCCCTTTAATGCACATCAGGGCGAACACGAAATTTCTAATATGAAGTACTCACTGACGATCCAAAGACGTTTCAGTATGTATGCGTCGGTACCACCGGGGCAGTGCCTAAGTATTGGAAAGTGAAGGCCGACAGTTAGAGCCTCACAAGAAATATTTCATTGGCTTCCCACGAGTGCGTAATGCACAGCGTGGCTGTTGCTAGGAAACGGTCTCATTCGCCGTTCGTTAATATCTAGTTTTCTTTGCATCAATGTGAAAATGTTCCTATTACTAAATACAGTTTTGCTAGTCACAGTTCAAACTGGAAGCGACGGAAGAAAGCGGTCCAACGCGCCACATTGTTTCCCGAAAGCGAGGGTGCGTTTAGTACGCCACATCTGACATTGCGTCTCACATATTCTGAAACTGACATAATTCCATCCTACCGAAAAAAGAAACAGATTTCGGAGTGAGGTTCCTGAGGTCTTGCTAGAGATGGAAGTCACTGGAGCGCTTGTCTTGCGCGTCAGATTGGCCGAGCGGTCTAAGGCGCCAGATTTAAGCTCTGCTTCCCGTAAGGGAGCGTGGGTTCGAACCCCACATCTGACAATGCTTTTTAAACATTCTGAAACTAACGTACTCCCTTGATCTTATAGAACAAGTAAATTACGCAGAAACACGCCGTGGAGATTTTACTAGAGACGACAGTGACAGCAGTGCAGGCGTCGCACGTCCTATAGCCCGAGCGGCCGAAAACAAATAGCGGAACATAGTTTCCTCGTGCCGGGTTTTAGCTCTTCTCACGGACGTTTCCGTGGTCGTTGTGTTGTGGCTCAGGGCTATTCCATTTTCCTTCCCTAAAAGGCAACGCGAGAGACTGTCAGGCAAATCCCAAGTGATCTGTACACGGACTAAGACGTCCGCACGTCTGCCAACATTCTCGCCAACTTGTATGCCGTGCCAACGACACGGGTTCATGTCCGATTACCGAAATTAGGCAGCGTTGGCCGTGGTTAGTGCTGGGCTGGGTGACGAACTAGGAAGTCCGCGTGTGTTGGTTTCTTCAGTTTTGCCTTTTTCCTTAGTTTTTGGTGCTGCTGTGCGGTAATGGTACGGTCCAGCTCGCTGACCCCCCTCTTGCTCTCGGTACGCAAAGGCGCGAACGTGCGGCCACAGTCAAATGAAAGGGTCCGTTGTGTGTTTGTCGATGTGGCCTCTCCCAGTCGTTTCTAGCGCCTGTCCTCTACATATACGCCCATTTGCAAGCGTCAGCTTTCGCGTCAGCCGAGCAAAGTCGAGACAAGTCGACACATGGAGACACACGATGCTGTGAATCGTAATCCGCACTAGCCTACGAAGGGAGAAGGGAAACCATTTGTACCGTTAAAAACACTCTCCTGCGTAAAGGAGACAACTTCCGTGCGATGTCCGGCCTTCGAACGCGGAGCAGCTACTTGGGAAGCAACCATGCTGACCGACACACCACCACCGCCTTCTGGTACGCGCTGCTTGCGCCGTCATGTGTCGCCTTCCCTCCTGGCGCCAGAGGCCGAAATCGATAGCGCTGCAGGCGCTCAACGCTGAGTGCAACGCGAGCACCACTGAACCCGATTTCCTGGCGCTGCTAGGGCGACATACTGTAACTAGGCGCAGAACTGACTTTCTCTGATAAATTGGCCCTTTAATGCACATCAGGGCGAACACGAAATTTCTAATATGAAGTACTCACTGACGATCCAAAGACGTTTCAGTATGTATGCGTCGGTACCACCGGGGCAGTGCCGAAGTATTGGAAAGTGAAGGCCGACAGTTAGAGCCTCACAAGAAATATTTCATTGGCTTCCCACGAGTGCGTAATGCACAGCGTGGCTGTTGCTAGGAAACGGTCTCATTCGCCGTTCGTTAATATCTAGTTTTCTTTGCATCAATGTGAAAATGTTCCTATTACTAAATACAGTTTTGCTAGTCACAGTTCAAACTGGAAGCGACGGAAGAAAGCGGTCCAACGCGCCACATTGTTTCCCGAAAGCGAGGGTGCGTTTAGTACGCCACATCTGACATTGCGTCTCACATATTCTGAAACTGACATAATTCCATCCTACCGAAAAAAGAAACAGATTTCGGAGTGAGGTTCCTGAGGTCTTGCTAGAGATGGAAGTCACTGGAGCGCTTGTCTTGCGCGTCAGATTGGCCGAGCGGTCTAAGGCGCCAGATTTAAGCTCTGCTTCCCGTAAGGGAGCGTGGGTTCGAACCCCACATCTGACAATGCTTTTTAAACATTCTGAAACTAACGTACTCCCTTGATCTTATAGAACAAGTAAATTACGCAGAAACACGCCGTGGAGATTTTACTAGAGACGACAGTGACAGCAGTGCAGGCGTCGCACGTCCTATAGCCCGAGCGGCCGAAAACAAATAGCGGAACATAGTTTCCTCGTGCCGGGTTTTAGCTCTTCTCACGGACGTTTCCGTGGTCGTTGTGTTGTGGCTCAGGGCTATTCCATTTTCCTTCCCTAAAAGGCAACGCGAGAGACTGTCAGGCAAATCCCAAGTGATCTGTACACGGACTAAGACGTCCGCACGTCTGCCAACATTCTCGCCAACTTGTATGCCGTGCCAACGACACGGGTTCATGTCCGATTACCGAAATTAGGCAGCGTTGGCCGTGGTTAGTGCTCGGCTGGGTGACGAACTAGGAAGTCCGCGTGTGTTGGTTTCTTCAGTTTTGCCTTTTTCCTTAGTTTTTGGTGCTGCTGTGCGGTAATGGTACGGTCCAGCTCGCTGACCCCCCTCTTGCTCTCGGTACGCAAAGGCGCGAACGTGCGGCCACAGTCAAATGAAAGGGTCCGTTGTGTGTTTGTCGATGTGGCCTCTCCCAGTCGTTTCTAGCGCCTGTCCTCTACATATACGCCCATTTGCAAGCGTCAGCTTTCGCGTCAGCCGAGCAAAGTCGAGACAAGTCGACACATGGAGACACACGATGCTGTGAATCGTAATCCGCACTAGCCTACGAAGGGAGAAGGGAAACCATTTGTACCGTTAAAAACACTCTCCTGCGTAAAGGAGACAACTTCCGTGCGATGTCCGGCCTTCGAACGCGGAGCAGCTACTTGGGAAGCAACCATGCTGACCGACACACCACCACCGCCTTCTGGTACGCGCTGCTTGCGCCGTCATGTGTCGCCTTCCCTCCTGGCGCCAGAGGCCGAAATCGATAGCGCTGCAGGCGCTCAACGCTGAGTGCAACGCGAGCACCACTGAACCCGATTTCCTGGCGCTGCTAGGGCGACATACTGTAACTAGGCGCAGAACTGACTTTCTCTGATAAATTGGCCCTTTAATGCACATCAGGGCGAACACGAAATTTCTAATATGAAGTACTCACTGACGATCCAAAGACGTTTCAGTATGTATGCGTCGGTACCACCGGGGCAGTGCCGAAGTATTGGAAAGTGAAGGCCGACAGTTAGAGCCTCACAAGAAATATTTCATTGGCTTCCCACGAGTGCGTAATGCACAGCGTGGCTGTTGCTAGGAAACGGTCTCATTCGCCGTTCGTTAATATCTAGTTTTCTTTGCATCAATGTGAAAATGTTCCTATTACTAAATACAGTTTTGCTAGTCACAGTTCAAACTGGAAGCGACGGAAGAAAGCGGTCCAACGCGCCACATTGTTTCCCGAAAGCGAGGGTGCGTTTAGTACGCCACATCTGACATTGCGTCTCACATATTCTGAAACTGACATAATTCCATCCTACCGAAAAAAGAAACAGATTTCGGAGTGAGGTTCCTGAGGTCTTGCTAGAGATGGAAGTCACTGGAGCGCTTGTCTTGCGCGTCAGATTGGCCGAGCGGTCTAAGGCGCCAGATTTAAGCTCTGCTTCCCGTAAGGGAGCGTGGGTTCGAACCCCACATCTGACAATGCTTTTTAAACATTCTGAAACTAACGTACTCCCTTGATCTTATAGAACAAGTAAATTACGCAGAAACACGCCGTGGAGATTTTACTAGAGACGACAGTGACAGCAGTGCAGGCGTCGCACGTCCTATAGCCCGAGCGGCCGAAAACAAATAGCGGAACATAGTTTCCTCGTGCCGGGTTTTAGCTCTTCTCACGGACGTTTCCGTGGTCGTTGTGTTGTGGCTCAGGGCTATTCCATTTTCCTTCCCTAAAAGGCAACGCGAGAGACTGTCAGGCAAATCCCAAGTGATCTGTACACGGACTAAGACGTCCGCACGTCTGCCAACATTCTCGCCAACTTGTATGCCGTGCCAACGACACGGGTTCATGTCCGATTACCGAAATTAGGCAGCGTTGGCCGTGGTTAGTGCTCGGCTGGGTGACGAACTAGGAAGTCCGCGTGTGTTGGTTTCTTCAGTTTTGCCTTTTTCCTTAGTTTTTGGTGCTGCTGTGCGGTAATGGTACGGTCCAGCTCGCTGACCCCCCTCTTGCTCTCGGTACGCAAAGGCGCGAACGTGCGGCCACAGTCAAATGAAAGGGTCCGTTGTGTGTTTGTCGATGTGGCCTCTCCCAGTCGTTTCTAGCGCCTGTCCTCTACATATACGCCCATTTGCAAGCGTCAGCTTTCGCGTCAGCCGAGCAAAGTCGAGACAAGTCGACACATGGAGACACACGATGCTGTGAATCGTAATCCGCACTAGCCTACGAAGGGAGAAGGGAAACCATTTGTACCGTTAAAAACACTCTCCTGCGTAAAGGAGACAACTTCCGTGCGATGTCCGGCCTTCGAACGCGGAGCAGCTACTTGGGAAGCAACCATGCTGACCGACACACCACCACCGCCTTCTGGTACGCGCTGCTTGCGCCGTCATGTGTCGCCTTCCCTCCTGGCGCCAGAGGCCGAAATCGATAGCGCTGCAGGCGCTCAACGCTGAGTGCAACGCGAGCACCACTGAACCCGATTTCCTGGCGCTGCTAGGGCGACATACTGTAACTAGGCGCAGAACTGACTTTCTCTGATAAATTGGCCCTTTAATGCACATCAGGGCGAACACGAAATTTCTAATATGAAGTACTCACTGACGATCCAAAGACGTTTCAGTATGTATGCGTCGGTACCACCGGGGCAGTGCCGAAGTATTGGAAAGTGAAGGCCGACAGTTAGAGCCTCACAAGAAATATTTCATTGGCTTCCCACGAGTGCGTAATGCACAGCGTGGCTGTTGCTAGGAAACGGTCTCATTCGCCGTTCGTTAATATCTAGTTTTCTTTGCATCAATGTGAAAATGTTCCTATTACTAAATACAGTTTTGCTAGTCACAGTTCAAACTGGAAGCGACGGAAGAAAGCGGTCCAACGCGCCACATTGTTTCCCGAAAGCGAGGGTGCGTTTAGTACGCCACATCTGACATTGCGTCTCACATATTCTGAAACTGACATAATTCCATCCTACCGAAAAAAGAAACAGATTTCGGAGTGAGGTTCCTGAGGTCTTGCTAGAGATGGAAGTCACTGGAGCGCTTGTCTTGCGCGTCAGATTGGCCGAGCGGTCTAAGGCGCCAGATTTAAGCTCTGCTTCCCGTAAGGGAGCGTGGGTTCGAACCCCACATCTGACAATGCTTTTTAAACATTCTGAAACTAACGTACTCCCTTGATCTTATAGAACAAGTAAATTACGCAGAAACACGCCGTGGAGATTTTACTAGAGACGACAGTGACAGCAGTGCAGGCGTCGCACGTCCTATAGCCCGAGCGGCCGAAAACAAATAGCGGAACATAGTTTCCTCGTGCCGGGTTTTAGCTCTTCTCACGGACGTTTCCGTGGTCGTTGTGTTGTGGCTCAGGGCTATTCCATTTTCCTTCCCTAAAAGGCAACGCGAGAGACTGTCAGGCAAATCCCAAGTGATCTGTACACGGACTAAGACGTCCGCACGTCTGCCAACATTCTCGCCAACTTGTATGCCGTGCCAACGACACGGGTTCATGTCCGATTACCGAAATTAGGCAGCGTTGGCCGTGGTTAGTGCTCGGCTGGGTGACGAACTAGGAAGTCCGCGTGTGTTGGTTTCTTCAGTTTTGCCTTTTTCCTTAGTTTTTGGTGCTGCTGTGCGGTAATGGTACGGTCCAGCTCGCTGACCCCCCTCTTGCTCTCGGTACGCAAAGGCGCGAACGTGCGGCCACAGTCAAATGAAAGGGTCCGTTGTGTGTTTGTCGATGTGGCCTCTCCCAGTCGTTTCTAGCGCCTGTCCTCTACATATACGCCCATTTGCAAGCGTCAGCTTTCGCGTCAGCCGAGCAAAGTCGAGACAAGTCGACACATGGAGACACACGATGCTGTGAATCGTAATCCGCACTAGCCTACGAAGGGAGAAGGGAAACCATTTGTACCGTTAAAAACACTCTCCTGCGTAAAGGAGACAACTTCCGTGCGATGTCCGGCCTTCGAACGCGGAGCAGCTACTTGGGAAGCAACCATGCTGACCGACACACCACCACCGCCTTCTGCTACGCGCTGCTTGCGCCGTCATGTGTCGCCTTCCCTCCTGGCGCCAGAGGCCGAAGGCGATAGCGCTGCAGGCGCTCAACGCCGAGTGCAACGCGAGCACCACTGAACCCGATTTCCTGGCGCTGCTAGGGCGACATACTGTAACTAGGCGCAGAACTGACTTTCTCTGATAAATTGGCCCTTTAATGCACATCAGGGCGAACACGAAATTTCTAATATGAAGTACTCACTGACGATCCAAAGACGTTTCAGTATGTATGCGTCGGTACCACCGGGGCAGTGCCTAAGTATTGGAAAGTGAAGGCCGACAGTTAGAGCCTCACAAGAAATATTTCATTGGCTTCCCACGAGTGCGTAATGCACAGCGTGGCTGTTGCTAGGAAACGGTCTCATTCGCCGTTCGTTAATATCTAGTTTTCTTTGCATCAATGTGAAAATGTTCCTATTACTAAATACAGTTTTGCTAGTCACAGTTCAAACTGGAAGCGACGGAAGAAAGCGGTCCAACGCGCCACATTGTTTCCCGAAAGCGAGGGTGCGTTTAGTACGCCACATCTGACATTGCGTCTCACATATTCTGAAACTGACATAATTCCATCCTACCGAAAAAAGAAACAGATTTCGGAGTGAGGTTCCTGAGGTCTTGCTAGAGATGGAAGTCACTGGAGCGCTTGTCTTGCGCGTCAGATTGGCCGAGCGGTCTAAGGCGCCAGATTTAAGCTCTGCTTCCCGTAAGGGAGCGTGGGTTCGAACCCCACATCTGACAATGCTTTTTAAACATTCTGAAACTAACGTACTCCCTTGATCTTATAGAACAAGTAAATTACGCAGAAACACGCCGTGGAGATTTTACTAGAGACGACAGTGACAGCAGTGCAGGCGTCGCACGTCCTATAGCCCGAGCGGCCGAAAACAAATAGCGGAACATAGTTTCCTCGTGCCGGGTTTTAGCTCTTCTCACGGACGTTTCCGTGGTCGTTGTGTTGTGGCTCAGGGCTATTCCATTTTCCTTCCCTAAAAGGCAACGCGAGAGACTGTCAGGCAAATCCCAAGTGATCTGTACACGGACTAAGACGTCCGCACGTCTGCCAACATTCTCGCCAACTTGTATGCCGTGCCAACGACACGGGTTCATGTCCGATTACCGAAATTAGGCAGCGTTGGCCGTGGTTAGTGCTCGGCTGGGTGACGAACTAGGAAGTCCGCGTGTGTTGGTTTCTTCAGTTTTGCCTTTTTCCTTAGTTTTTGGTGCTGCTGTGCGGTAATGGTACGGTCCAGCTCGCTGACCCCCCTCTTGCTCTCGGTACGCAAAGGCGCGAACGTGCGGCCACAGTCAAATGAAAGGGTCCGTTGTGTGTTTGTCGATGTGGCCTCTCCCAGTCGTTTCTAGCGCCTGTCCTCTACATATACGCCCATTTGCAAGCGTCAGCTTTCGCGTCATCCGAGCAAAGTCGAGACAAGTCGACACATGGGGACACACGATGCTGTGAATCGTAATCCCCACTAGCCTACGAGGGGAGAAGGGAAACCATTCGTAGCGTTGAAAACACTCTCCTGAGTAAAGGAGACAACTTCCGTGCGATGTCCGGCCTTCGAACCCGGAGCAGCTACTTGGGAAGCAACCATGCTGACCGACACACCACCACCGCCTTCTGGTACGCGCTGCTTGCGCCGTCATGTGTCGCCTTCCCTCCTGGCGCCAGAGGCCGAAGGCGATAGCGCTGCAGGCGCTCAACGCCGAGTGCAACGCGAGCACCACTGAACCCGATTTCCTGGCGCTGCTAGGGCGACATACTGTAACTAGGCGCAGAACTGACTTTCTCTGATAAATTGGCCCTTTAATGCACATCAGGGCGAACACGAAATTTCTAATATGAAGTACTCACTGACGATCCAAAGACGTTTCAGTATGTATGCGTCGGTACCACCGGGGCAGTGCCTAAGTATTGGAAAGTGAAGGCCGACAGTTAGAGCCTCACAAGAAATATTTCATTGGCTTCCCACGAGTGCGTAATGCACAGCGTGGCTGTTGCTAGGAAACGGTCTCATTCGCCGTTCGTTAATATCTAGCTTTCTTCGCATCAATGTGAAAATGTTCCTATTACTAAATACAGTTTTGCTAGTCACAGTTCAAACTGGAAGCGACGGAAGAAAGCGGTCCAACGCGCCACATTGTTTCCCGAAAGCGAGGGTGCGTTTAGTACGCCACATCTGACATTGCGTCTCACATATTCTGAAACTGACATAATTCCATCCTACCGAAAAAAGAAACAGATTTCGGAGTGAGGTTCCTGAGGTCTTGCTAGAGATGGAAGTCACTGGAGCGCTTGTCTTGCGCGTCAGATTGGCCGAGCGGTCTAAGGCGCCAGATTTAAGCTATGGTTCCCGTAAGGGAGCGTGGGTTCGAACCCCTCATCTGACAATGCTTTTTAAACATTCTGAAACTAACGTACTCCCTTGATCTTATAGAACAAGTAAATTACGCAGAAACACGCCGTGGAGATTTTACTAGACGACAGTGACAGCAGTGCAGTCGTCCCACGTCCGATAGCCCGAGCGGCCGAAAACAAATAGCGGAACATAGTTTCCTCGTGCCGAGTTTTAGCTCTTCTCACGGACGTTTCCGTGGTCGTTGTGTTGTGGCTCAGGGCTATTCCATTTTCCTTCCCTAAAAGGCAACGCGAGAGACTGTCAGGCAAATCCCAAGTGATCTGTACACGGACTAAGACGTCCGCACGTCTGCCAACATTCTCGCCAACTTGTATGCCGTGCCAACGACACGGGTTCATGTCCGATTACCGAAATTAGGCAGCGTTGGCCGTGGTTAGTGCTCGGCTGGGTGACGAACTAGGAAGTCCGCGTGTGTTGGTTTCTTCAGTTTTGCCTTTTTCCTTAGTTTTTGGTGCTGCTGTGCGGTAATGGTACGGTCCAGCTCGCTGACCCCCCTCTTGCTCTCGGTACGCAAAGGCGCGAACGTGCGGCCACAGTCAAATGAAAGGGTCCGTTGTGTGTTTGTCGATGTGGCCTCTCCCAGTCGTTTCTAGCGCCTGTCCTCTACATATACGCCCATTTGCAAGCGTCAGCTTTCGCGTCATCCGAGCAAAGTCGAGACAAGTCGACACATGGGGACACACGATGCTGTGAATCGTAATCCCCACTAGCCTACGAGGGGAGAAGGGAAACCATTCGTAGCGTTGAAAACACTCTCCTGAGTAAAGGAGACAACTTCCGTGCGATGTCCGGCCTTCGAACCCGGAGCAGCTACTTGGGAAGCAACCATGCTGACCGACACACCACCACCGCCTTCTGCTACGCGCCGCTTGCGCCGTCATGTGTCGCCTTCCCTCCTGGCGCCAGAGGCCGAAGGCGATAGCGCTGCAGGCGCTCAACGCCGAGTGCAACGCGAGCACCACTGAACCCGATTTCCTGGCGCTGCTAGGGCGACATACTGTAACTAGGCGCAGAACTGACTTTCTCTGATAAATTGGCCCTTTAATGCACATCAGGGCGAACACGAAATTTCTAATATGAAGTACTCACTGACGATCCAAAGACGTTTCAGTATGTATGCGTCGGTACCACCGGGGCAGTGCCTAAGTATTGGAAAGTGAAGGCCGACAGTTAGAGCCTCACAAGAAATATTTCATTGGCTTCCCACGAGTGCGTAATGCACAGCGTGGCTGTTGCTAGGAAACGGTCTCATTCGCCGTTCGTTAATATCTAGTTTTCTTTGCATCAATGTGAAAATGTTCCTATTACTAAATACAGTTTTGCTAGTCACAGTTCAAACTGGAAGCGACGGAAGAAAGCGGTCCAACGCGCCACATTGTTTCCCGAAAGCGAGGGTGCGTTTAGTACGCCACATCTGACATTGCGTCTCACATATTCTGAAACTGACATAATTCCATCCTACCGAAAAAAGAAACAGATTTCGGAGTGAGGTTCCTGAGGTCTTGCTAGAGATGGAAGTCACTGGAGCGCTTGTCTTGCGCGTCAGATTGGCCGAGCGGTCTAAGGCGCCAGATTTAAGCTCTGCTTCCCGTAAGGGAGCGTGGGTTCGAACCCCACATCTGACAATGCTTTTTAAACATTCTGAAACTAACGTACTCCCTTGATCTTATAGAACAAGTAAATTACGCAGAAACACGCCGTGGAGATTTTACTAGAGACGACAGTGACAGCAGTGCAGGCGTCGCACGTCCTATAGCCCGAGCGGCCGAAAACAAATAGCGGAACATAGTTTCCTCGTGCCGGGTTTTAGCTCTTCTCACGGACGTTTCCGTGGTCGTTGTGTTGTGGCTCAGGGCTATTCCATTTTCCTTCCCTAAAAGGCAACGCGAGAGACTGTCAGGCAAATCCCAAGTGATCTGTACACGGACTAAGACGTCCGCACGTCTGCCAACATTCTCGCCAACTTGTATGCCGTGCCAACGACACGGGTTCATGTCCGATTACCGAAATTAGGCAGCGTTGGCCGTGGTTAGTGCTCGGCTGGGTGACGAACTAGGAAGTCCGCGTGTGTTGGTTTCTTCAGTTTTGCCTTTTTCCTTAGTTTTTGGTGCTGCTGTGCGGTAATGGTACGGTCCAGCTCGCTGACCCCCCTCTTGCTCTCGGTACGCAAAGGCGCGAACGTGCGGCCACAGTCAAATGAAAGGGTCCGTTGTGTGTTTGTCGATGTGGCCTCTCCCAGTCGTTTCTAGCGCCTGTCCTCTACATATACGCCCATTTGCAAGCGTCAGCTTTCGCGTCATCCGAGCAAAGTCGAGACAAGTCGACACATGGGGACACACGATGCTGTGAATCGTAATCCCCACTAGCCTACGAGGGGAGAAGGGAAACCATTCGTAGCGTTGAAAACACTCTCCTGAGTAAAGGAGACAACTTCCGTGCGATGTCCGGCCTTCGAACCCGGAGCAGCTACTTGGGAAGCAACCATGCTGACCGACACACCACCACCGCCTTCTGGTACGCGCTGCTTGCGCCGTCATGTGTCGCCTTCCCTCCTGGCGCCAGAGGCCGAAGGCGATAGCGCTGCAGGCGCTCAACGCCGAGTGCAACGCGAGCACCACTGAACCCGATTTCCTGGCGCTGCTAGGGCGACATACTGTAACTAGGCGCAGAACTGACTTTCTCTGATAAATTGGCCCTTTAATGCACATCAGGGCGAACACGAAATTTCTAATATGAAGTACTCACTGACGATCCAAAGACGTTTCAGTATGTATGCGTCGGTACCACCGGGGCAGTGCCTAAGTATTGGAAAGTGAAGGCCGACAGTTAGAGCCTCACAAGAAATATTTCATTGGCTTCCCACGAGTGCGTAATGCACAGCGTGGCTGTTGCTAGGAAACGGTCTCATTCGCCGTTCGTTAATATCTAGCTTTCTTCGCATCAATGTGAAAATGTTCCTATTACTAAATACAGTTTTGCTAGTCACAGTTCAAACTGGAAGCGACGGAAGAAAGCGGTCCAACGCGCCACATTGTTTCCCGAAAGCGAGGGTGCGTTTAGTACGCCACATCTGACATTGCGTCTCACATATTCTGAAACTGACATAATTCCATCCTACCGAAAAAAGAAACAGATTTCGGAGTGAGGTTCCTGAGGTCTTGCTAGAGATGGAAGTCACTGGAGCGCTTGTCTTGCGCGTCAGATTGGCCGAGCGGTCTAAGGCGCCAGATTTAAGCTATGGTTCCCGTAAGGGAGCGTGGGTTCGAACCCCTCATCTGACAATGCTTTTTAAACATTCTGAAACTAACGTACTCCCTTGATCTTATAGAACAAGTAAATTACGCAGAAACACGCCGTGGAGATTTTACTAGACGACAGTGACAGCAGTGCAGTCGTCCCACGTCCGATAGCCCGAGCGGCCGAAAACAAATAGCGGAACATAGTTTCCTCGTGCCGAGTTTTAGCTCTTCTCACGGACGTTTCCGTGGTCGTTGTGTTGTGGCTCAGGGCTATTCCATTTTCCTTCCCTAAAAGGCAACGCGAGAGACTGTCAGGCAAATCCCAAGTGATCTGTACACGGACTAAGACGTCCGCACGTCTGCCAACATTCTCGCCAACTTGTATGCCGTGCCAACGACACGGGTTCATGTCCGATTACCGAAATTAGGCAGCGTTGGCCGTGGTTAGTGCTCGGCTGGGTGACGAACTAGGAAGTCCGCGTGTGTTGGTTTCTTCAGTTTTGCCTTTTTCCTTAGTTTTTGGTGCTGCTGTGCGGTAATGGTACGGTCCAGCTCGCTGACCCCCCTCTTGCTCTCGGTACGCAAAGGCGCGAACGTGCGGCCACAGTCAAATGAAAGGGTCCGTTGTGTGTTTGTCGATGTGGCCTCTCCCAGTCGTTTCTAGCGCCTGTCCTCTACATATACGCCCATTTGCAAGCGTCAGCTTTCGCGTCATCCGAGCAAAGTCGAGACAAGTCGACACATGGGGACACACGATGCTGTGAATCGTAATCCCCACTAGCCTACGAGGGGAGAAGGGAAACCATTCGTAGCGTTGAAAACACTCTCCTGAGTAAAGGAGACAACTTCCGTGCGATGTCCGGCCTTCGAACCCGGAGCAGCTACTTGGGAAGCAACCATGCTGACCGACACACCACCACCGCCTTCTGCTACGCGCCGCTTGCGCCGTCATGTGTCGCCTTCCCTCCTGGCGCCAGAGGCCGAAGGCGATAGCGCTGCAGGCGCTCAACGCCGAGTGCAACGCGAGCACCACTGAACCCGATTTCCTGGCGCTGCTAGGGCGACATACTGTAACTAGGCGCAGAACTGACTTTCTCTGATAAATTGGCCCTTTAATGCACATCAGGGCGAACACGAAATTTCTAATATGAAGTACTCACTGACGATCCAAAGACGTTTCAGTATGTATGCGTCGGTACCACCGGGGCAGTGCCTAAGTATTGGAAAGTGAAGGCCGACAGTTAGAGCCTCACAAGAAATATTTCATTGGCTTCCCACGAGTGCGTAATGCACAGCGTGGCTGTTGCTAGGAAACGGTCTCATTCGCCGTTCGTTAATATCTAGTTTTCTTTGCATCAATGTGAAAATGTTCCTATTACTAAATACAGTTTTGCTAGTCACAGTTCAAACTGGAAGCGACGGAAGAAAGCGGTCCAACGCGCCACATTGTTTCCCGAAAGCGAGGGTGCGTTTAGTACGCCACATCTGACATTGCGTCTCACATATTCTGAAACTGACATAATTCCATCCTACCGAAAAAAGAAACAGATTTCGGAGTGAGGTTCCTGAGGTCTTGCTAGAGATGGAAGTCACTGGAGCGCTTGTCTTGCGCGTCAGATTGGCCGAGCGGTCTAAGGCGCCAGATTTAAGCTCTGCTTCCCGTAAGGGAGCGTGGGTTCGAACCCCACATCTGACAATGCTTTTTAAACATTCTGAAACTAACGTACTCCCTTGATCTTATAGAACAAGTAAATTACGCAGAAACACGCCGTGGAGATTTTACTAGAGACGACAGTGACAGCAGTGCAGGCGTCGCACGTCCTATAGCCCGAGCGGCCGAAAACAAATAGCGGAACATAGTTTCCTCGTGCCGGGTTTTAGCTCTTCTCACGGACGTTTCCGTGGTCGTTGTGTTGTGGCTCAGGGCTATTCCATTTTCCTTCCCTAAAAGGCAACGCGAGAGACTGTCAGGCAAATCCCAAGTGATCTGTACACGGACTAAGACGTCCGCACGTCTGCCAACATTCTCGCCAACTTGTATGCCGTGCCAACGACACGGGTTCATGTCCGATTACCGAAATTAGGCAGCGTTGGCCGTGGTTAGTGCTCGGCTGGGTGACGAACTAGGAAGTCCGCGTGTGTTGGTTTCTTCAGTTTTGCCTTTTTCCTTAGTTTTTGGTGCTGCTGTGCGGTAATGGTACGGTCCAGCTCGCTGACCCCCCTCTTGCTCTCGGTACGCAAAGGCGCGAACGTGCGGCCACAGTCAAATGAAAGGGTCCGTTGTGTGTTTGTCGATGTGGCCTCTCCCAGTCGTTTCTAGCGCCTGTCCTCTACATATACGCCCATTTGCAAGCGTCAGCTTTCGCGTCATCCGAGCAAAGTCGAGACAAGTCGACACATGGAGACACACGATGCTGTGAATCGTAATCCGCACTAGCCTACGAAGGGAGAAGGGAAACCATTTGTACCGTTAAAAACACTCTCCTGCGTAAAGGAGACAACTTCCGTGCGATGTCCGGCCTTCGAACGCGGAGCAGCTACTTGGGAAGCAACCATGCTGACCGACACACCACCACCGCCTTCTGCTACGCGCTGCTTGCGCCGTCATGTGTCGCCTTCCCTCCTGGCGCCAGAGGCCGAAGGCGATAGCGCTGCAGGCGCTCAACGCCGAGTGCAACGCGAGCACCACTGAACCCGATTTCCTGGCGCTGCTAGGGCGACATACTGTAACTAGGCGCAGAACTGACTTTCTCTGATAAATTGGCCCTTTAATGCACATCAGGGCGAACACGAAATTTCTAATATGAAGTACTCACTGACGATCCAAAGACGTTTCAGTATGTATGCGTCGGTACCACCGGGGCAGTGCCTAAGTATTGGAAAGTGAAGGCCGACAGTTAGAGCCTCACAAGAAATATTTCATTGGCTTCCCACGAGTGCGTAATGCACAGCGTGGCTGTTGCTAGGAAACGGTCTCATTCGCCGTTCGTTAATATCTAGTTTTCTTTGCATCAATGTGAAAATGTTCCTATTACTAAATACAGTTTTGCTAGTCACAGTTCAAACTGGAAGCGACGGAAGAAAGCGGTCCAACGCGCCACATTGTTTCCCGAAAGCGAGGGTGCGTTTAGTACGCCACATCTGACATTGCGTCTCACATATTCTGAAACTGACATAATTCCATCCTACCGAAAAAAGAAACAGATTTCGGAGTGAGGTTCCTGAGGTCTTGCTAGAGATGGAAGTCACTGGAGCGCTTGTCTTGCGCGTCAGATTGGCCGAGCGGTCTAAGGCGCCAGATTTAAGCTCTGCTTCCCGTAAGGGAGCGTGGGTTCGAACCCCACATCTGACAATGCTTTTTAAACATTCTGAAACTAACGTACTCCCTTGATCTTATAGAACAAGTAAATTACGCAGAAACACGCCGTGGAGATTTTACTAGAGACGACAGTGACAGCAGTGCAGGCGTCGCACGTCCTATAGCCCGAGCGGCCGAAAACAAATAGCGGAACATAGTTTCCTCGTGCCGGGTTTTAGCTCTTCTCACGGACGTTTCCGTGGTCGTTGTGTTGTGGCTCAGGGCTATTCCATTTTCCTTCCCTAAAAGGCAACGCGAGAGACTGTCAGGCAAATCCCAAGTGATCTGTACACGGACTAAGACGTCCGCACGTCTGCCAACATTCTCGCCAACTTGTATGCCGTGCCAACGACACGGGTTCATGTCCGATTACCGAAATTAGGCAGCGTTGGCCGTGGTTAGTGCTCGGCTGGGTGACGAACTAGGAAGTCCGCGTGTGTTGGTTTCTTCAGTTTTGCCTTTTTCCTTAGTTTTTGGTGCTGCTGTGCGGTAATGGTACGGTCCAGCTCGCTGACCCCCCTCTTGCTCTCGGTACGCAAAGGCGCGAACGTGCGGCCACAGTCAAATGAAAGGGTCCGTTGTGTGTTTGTCGATGTGGCCTCTCCCAGTCGTTTCTAGCGCCTGTCCTCTACATATACGCCCATTTGCAAGCGTCAGCTTTCGCGTCATCCGAGCAAAGTCGAGACAAGTCGACACATGGAGACACACGATGCTGTGAATCGTAATCCGCACTAGCCTACGAAGGGAGAAGGGAAACCATTTGTACCGTTAAAAACACTCTCCTGCGTAAAGGAGACAACTTCCGTGCGATGTCCGGCCTTCGAACGCGGAGCAGCTACTTGGGAAGCAACCATGCTGACCGACACACCACCACCGCCTTCTGCTACGCGCTGCTTGCGCCGTCATGTGTCGCCTTCCCTCCTGGCGCCAGAGTCCGAAGGCGATAGCGCTGCAGGCGCTCAACGCCGAGTGCAACGCGAGCACCACTGAACCCGATTTCCTGGCGCTGCTAGGGCGACATACTGTAACTAGGCGCAGAACTGACTTTCTCTGATAAATTGGCCCTTTAATGCACATCAGGGCGAACACGAAATTTCTAATATGAAGTACTCACTGACGATCCAAAGACGTTTCAGTATGTATGCGTCGGTACCACCGGGGCAGTGCCTAAGTATTGGAAAGTGAAGGCCGACAGTTAGAGCCTCACAAGAAATATTTCATTGGCTTCCCACGAGTGCGTAATGCACAGCGTGGCTGTTGCTAGGAAACGGTCTCATTCGCCGTTCGTTAATATCTAGTTTTCTTTGCATCAATGTGAAAATGTTCCTATTACTAAATACAGTTTTGCTAGTCACAGTTCAAACTGGAAGCGACGGAAGAAAGCGGTCCAACGCGCCACATTGTTTCCCGAAAGCGAGGGTGCGTTTAGTACGCCACATCTGACATTGCGTCTCACATATTCTGAAACTGACATAATTCCATCCTACCGAAAAAAGAAACAGATTTCGGAGTGAGGTTCCTGAGGTCTTGCTAGAGATGGAAGTCACTGGAGCGCTTGTCTTGCGCGTCAGATTGGCCGAGCGGTCTAAGGCGCCAGATTTAAGCTCTGCTTCCCGTAAGGGAGCGTGGGTTCGAACCCCACATCTGACAATGCTTTTTAAACATTCTGAAACTAACGTACTCCCTTGATCTTATAGAACAAGTAAATTACGCAGAAACACGCCGTGGAGATTTTACTAGAGACGACAGTGACAGCAGTGCAGGCGTCGCACGTCCTATAGCCCGAGCGGCCGAAAACAAATAGCGGAACATAGTTTCCTCGTGCCGGGTTTTAGCTCTTCTCACGGACGTTTCCGTGGTCGTTGTGTTGTGGCTCAGGGCTATTCCATTTTCCTTCCCTAAAAGGCAACGCGAGAGACTGTCAGGCAAATCCCAAGTGATCTGTACACGGACTAAGACGTCCGCACGTCTGCCAACATTCTCGCCAACTTGTATGCCGTGCCAACGACACGGGTTCATGTCCGATTACCGAAATTAGGCAGCGTTGGCCGTGGTTAGTGCTCGGCTGGGTGACGAACTAGGAAGTCCGCGTGTGTTGGTTTCTTCAGTTTTGCCTTTTTCCTTAGTTTTTGGTGCTGCTGTGCGGTAATGGTACGGTCCAGCTCGCTGACCCCCCTCTTGCTCTCGGTACGCAAAGGCGCGAACGTGCGGCCACAGTCAAATGAAAGGGTCCGTTGTGTGTTTGTCGATGTGGCCTCTCCCAGTCGTTTCTAGCGCCTGTCCTCTACATATACGCCCATTTGCAAGCGTCAGCTTTCGCGTCAGCCGAGCAAAGTCGAGACAAGTCGACACATGGAGACACACGATGCTGTGAATCGTAATCCGCACTAGCCTACGAAGGGAGAAGGGAAACCATTTGTACCGTTAAAAACACTCTCCTGCGTAAAGGAGACAACTTCCGTGCGATGTCCGGCCTTCGAACGCGGAGCAGCTACTTGGGAAGCAACCATGCTGACCGACACACCACCACCGCCTTCTGCTACGCGCTGCTTGCGCCGTCATGTGTCGCCTTCCCTCCTGGCGCCAGAGGCCGAAGGCGATAGCGCTGCAGGCGCTCAACGCCGAGTGCAACGCGAGCACCACTGAACCCGATTTCCTGGCGCTGCTAGGGCGACATACTGTAACTAGGCGCAGAACTGACTTTCTCTGATAAATTGGCCCTTTAATGCACATCAGGGCGAACACGAAATTTCTAATATGAAGTACTCACTGACGATCCAAAGACGTTTCAGTATGTATGCGTCGGTACCACCGGGGCAGTGCCTAAGTATTGGAAAGTGAAGGCCGACAGTTAGAGCCTCACAAGAAATATTTCATTGGCTTCCCACGAGTGCGTAATGCACAGCGTGGCTGTTGCTAGGAAACGGTCTCATTCGCCGTTCGTTAATATCTAGTTTTCTTTGCATCAATGTGAAAATGTTCCTATTACTAAATACAGTTTTGCTAGTCACAGTTCAAACTGGAAGCGACGGAAGAAAGCGGTCCAACGCGCCACATTGTTTCCCGAAAGCGAGGGTGCGTTTAGTACGCCACATCTGACATTGCGTCTCACATATTCTGAAACTGACATAATTCCATCCTACCGAAAAAAGAAACAGATTTCGGAGTGAGGTTCCTGAGGTCTTGCTAGAGATGGAAGTCACTGGAGCGCTTGTCTTGCGCGTCAGATTGGCCGAGCGGTCTAAGGCGCCAGATTTAAGCTCTGCTTCCCGTAAGGAAGCGTGGGTTCGAACCCCACATCTGACAATGCTTTTTAAACATTCTGAAACTAACGTACTCCCTTGATCTTATAGAACAAGTAAATTACGCAGAAACACGCCGTGGAGATTTTACTAGAGACGACAGTGACAGCAGTGCAGGCGTCGCACGTCCTATAGCCCGAGCGGCCGAAAACAAATAGCGGAACATAGTTTCCTCGTGCCGGGTTTTAGCTCTTCTCACGGACGTTTCCGTGGTCGTTGTGTTGTGGCTCAGGGCTATTCCATTTTCCTTCCCTAAAAGGCAACGCGAGAGACTGTCAGGCAAATCCCAAGTGATCTGTACACGGACTAAGACGTCCGCACGTCTGCCAACATTCTCGCCAACTTGTATGCCGTGCCAACGACACGGGTTCATGTCCGATTACCGAAATTAGGCAGCGTTGGCCGTGGTTAGTGCTCGGCTGGGTGACGAACTAGGAAGTCCGCGTGTGTTGGTTTCTTCAGTTTTGCCTTTTTCCTTAGTTTTTGGTGCTGCTGTGCGGTAATGGTACGGTCCAGCTCGCTGACCCCCCTCTTGCTCTCGGTACGCAAAGGCGCGAACGTGCGGCCACAGTCAAATGAAAGGGTCCGTTGTGTGTTTGTCGATGTGGCCTCTCCCAGTCGTTTCTAGCGCCTGTCCTCTACATATACGCCCATTTGCAAGCGTCAGCTTTCGCGTCATCCGAGCAAATTCGAGACAAGTCGACACATGGGGACACACGATGCTGTGAATCGTAA
The DNA here is from genome assembly GCF_021461385.2 of Schistocerca piceifrons. Classification (NCBI taxonomy): domain Eukaryota; kingdom Metazoa; phylum Arthropoda; class Insecta; order Orthoptera; family Acrididae; genus Schistocerca; species Schistocerca piceifrons. The sequence goes on from NC_060144.1 coordinate 10,072,612, forward strand.
TCCCCACTAGCCTACGAGGGGAGAAGGGAAACCATTCGTAGCGTTGAAAACACTCTCCTGAGTAAAGGAGACAACTTCCGTGCGATGTCCGGCCTTCGAACCCGGAGCAGCTACTTGGGAAGCAACCATGCTGACCGACACACCACCACCGCCTTCTGGTACGCGCTGCTTGCGCCGTCATGTGTCGCCTTCCCTCCTGGCGCCAGAGGCCGAAGGCGATAGCGCTGCAGGCGCTCAACGCCGAGTGCAACGCGAGCACCACTGAACCCGATTTCCTGGCGCTGCTAGGGCGACATACTGTAACTAGGCGCAGAACTGACTTTCTCTGATAAATTGGCCCTTTAATGCACATCAGGGCGAACACGAAATTTCTAATATGAAGTACTCACTGACGATCCAAAGACGTTTCAGTATGTATGCGTCGGTACCACCGGGGCAGTGCCGAAGTATTGGAAAGTGAAGGCCGACAGTTAGAGCCTCACAAGAAATATTTCATTGGCTTCCCACGAGTGCGTAATGCACAGCGTGGCTGTTGCTAGGAAACGGTCTCATTCGCCGTTCGTTAATATCTAGTTTTCTTTGCATCAATGTGAAAATGTTCCTATTACTAAATACAGTTTTGCTAGTCACAGTTCAAACTGGAAGCGACGGAAGAAAGCGGTCCAACGCGCCACATTGTTTCCCGAAAGCGAGGGTGCGTTTAGTACGCCACATCTGACATTGCGTCTCACATATTCTGAAACTGACATAATTCCATCCTACCGAAAAAAGAAACAGATTTCGGAGTGAGGTTCCTGAGGTCTTGCTAGAGATGGAAGTCACTGGAGCGCTTGTCTTGCGCGTCAGATTGGCCGAGCGGTCTAAGGCGCCAGATTTAAGCTCTGCTTCCCGTAAGGGAGCGTGGGTTCGAACCCCACATCTGACAATGCTTTTTAAACATTCTGAAACTAACGTACTCCCTTGATCTTATAGAACAAGTAAATTACGCAGAAACACGCCGTGGAGATTTTACTAGAGACGACAGTGACAGCAGTGCAGGCGTCGCACGTCCTATAGCCCGAGCGGCCGAAAACAAATAGCGGAACATAGTTTCCTCGTGCCGGGTTTTAGCTCTTCTCACGGACGTTTCCGTGGTCGTTGTGTTGTGGCTCAGGGCTATTCCATTTTCCTTCCCTAAAAGGCAACGCGAGAGACTGTCAGGCAAATCCCAAGTGATCTGTACACGGACTAAGACGTCCGCACGTCTGCCAACATTCTCGCCAACTTGTATGCCGTGCCAACGACACGGGTTCATGTCCGATTACCGAAATTAGGCAGCGTTGGCCGTGGTTAGTGCTCGGCTGGGTGACGAACTAGGAAGTCCGCGTGTGTTGGTTTCTTCAGTTTTGCCTTTTTCCTTAGTTTTTGGTGCTGCTGTGCGGTAATGGTACGGTCCAGCTCGCTGACCCCCCTCTTGCTCTCGGTACGCAAAGGCGCGAACGTGCGGCCACAGTCAAATGAAAGGGTCCGTTGTGTGTTTGTCGATGTGGCCTCTCCCAGTCGTTTCTAGCGCCTGTCCTCTACATATACGCCCATTTGCAAGCGTCAGCTTTCGCGTCATCCGAGCAAAGTCGAGACAAGTCGACACATGGGGACACACGATGCTGTGAATCGTAATCCCCACTAGCCTACGAGGGGAGAAGGGAAACCATTCGTAGCGTTGAAAACACTCTCCTGAGTAAAGGAGACAACTTCCGTGCGATGTCCGGCCTTCGAACCCGGAGCAGCTACTTGGGAAGCAACCATGCTGACCGACACACCACCACCGCCTTCTGCTACGCGCCGCTTGCGCCGTCATGTGTCGCCTTCCCTCCTGGCGCCAGAGGCCGAAGGCGATAGCGCTGCAGGCGCTCAACGCCGAGTGCAACGCGAGCACCACTGAACCCGATTTCCTGGCGCTGCTAGGGCGACATACTGTAACTAGGCGCAGAACTGACTTTCTCTGATAAATTGGCCCTTTAATGCACATCAGGGCGAACACGAAATTTCTAATATGAAGTACTCACTGACGATCCAAAGACGTTTCAGTATGTATGCGTCGGTACCACCGGGGCAGTGCCTAAGTATTGGAAAGTGAAGGCCGACAGTTAGAGCCTCACAAGAAATATTTCATTGGCTTCCCACGAGTGCGTAATGCACAGCGTGGCTGTTGCTAGGAAACGGTCTCATTCGCCGTTCGTTAATATCTAGTTTTCTTTGCATCAATGTGAAAATGTTCCTATTACTAAATACAGTTTTGCTAGTCACAGTTCAAACTGGAAGCGACGGAAGAAAGCGGTCCAACGCGCCACATTGTTTCCCGAAAGCGAGGGTGCGTTTAGTACGCCACATCTGACATTGCGTCTCACATATTCTGAAACTGACATAATTCCATCCTACCGAAAAAAGAAACAGATTTCGGAGTGAGGTTCCTGAGGTCTTGCTAGAGATGGAAGTCACTGGAGCGCTTGTCTTGCGCGTCAGATTGGCCGAGCGGTCTAAGGCGCCAGATTTAAGCTCTGCTTCCCGTAAGGGAGCGTGGGTTCGAACCCCACATCTGACAATGCTTTTTAAACATTCTGAAACTAACGTACTCCCTTGATCTTATAGAACAAGTAAATTACGCAGAAACACGCCGTGGAGATTTTACTAGAGACGACAGTGACAGCAGTGCAGGCGTCGCACGTCCTATAGCCCGAGCGGCCGAAAACAAATAGCGGAACATAGTTTCCTCGTGCCGGGTTTTAGCTCTTCTCACGGACGTTTCCGTGGTCGTTGTGTTGTGGCTCAGGGCTATTCCATTTTCCTTCCCTAAAAGGCAACGCGAGAGACTGTCAGGCAAATCCCAAGTGATCTGTACACGGACTAAGACGTCCGCACGTCTGCCAACATTCTCGCCAACTTGTATGCCGTGCCAACGACACGGGTTCATGTCCGATTACCGAAATTAGGCAGCGTTGGCCGTGGTTAGTGCTGGGCTGGGTGACGAACTAGGAAGTCCGCGTGTGTTGGTTTCTTCAGTTTTGCCTTTTTCCTTAGTTTTTGGTGCTGCTGTGCGGTAATGGTACGGTCCAGCTCGCTGACCCCCCTCTTGCTCTCGGTACGCAAAGGCGCGAACGTGCGGCCACAGTCAAATGAAAGGGTCCGTTGTGTGTTTGTCGATGTGGCCTCTCCCAGTCGTTTCTAGCGCCTGTCCTCTACATATACGCCCATTTGCAAGCGTCAGCTTTCGCGTCAGCCGAGCAAAGTCGAGACAAGTCGACACATGGAGACACACGATGCTGTGAATCGTAATCCGCACTAGCCTACGAAGGGAGAAGGGAAACCATTTGTACCGTTAAAAACACTCTCCTGCGTAAAGGAGACAACTTCCGTGCGATGTCCGGCCTTCGAACGCGGAGCAGCTACTTGGGAAGCAACCATGCTGACCGACACACCACCACCGCCTTCTGGTACGCGCTGCTTGCGCCGTCATGTGTCGCCTTCCCTCCTGGCGCCAGAGGCCGAAATCGATAGCGCTGCAGGCGCTCAACGCTGAGTGCAACGCGAGCACCACTGAACCCGATTTCCTGGCGCTGCTAGGGCGACATACTGTAACTAGGCGCAGAACTGACTTTCTCTGATAAATTGGCCCTTTAATGCACATCAGGGCGAACACGAAATTTCTAATATGAAGTACTCACTGACGATCCAAAGACGTTTCAGTATGTATGCGTCGGTACCACCGGGGCAGTGCCGAAGTATTGGAAAGTGAAGGCCGACAGTTAGAGCCTCACAAGAAATATTTCATTGGCTTCCCACGAGTGCGTAATGCACAGCGTGGCTGTTGCTAGGAAACGGTCTCATTCGCCGTTCGTTAATATCTAGTTTTCTTTGCATCAATGTGAAAATGTTCCTATTACTAAATACAGTTTTGCTAGTCACAGTTCAAACTGGAAGCGACGGAAGAAAGCGGTCCAACGCGCCACATTGTTTCCCGAAAGCGAGGGTGCGTTTAGTACGCCACATCTGACATTGCGTCTCACATATTCTGAAACTGACATAATTCCATCCTACCGAAAAAAGAAACAGATTTCGGAGTGAGGTTCCTGAGGTCTTGCTAGAGATGGAAGTCACTGGAGCGCTTGTCTTGCGCGTCAGATTGGCCGAGCGGTCTAAGGCGCCAGATTTAAGCTCTGCTTCCCGTAAGGGAGCGTGGGTTCGAACCCCACATCTGACAATGCTTTTTAAACATTCTGAAACTAACGTACTCCCTTGATCTTATAGAACAAGTAAATTACGCAGAAACACGCCGTGGAGATTTTACTAGAGACGACAGTGACAGCAGTGCAGGCGTCGCACGTCCTATAGCCCGAGCGGCCGAAAACAAATAGCGGAACATAGTTTCCTCGTGCCGGGTTTTAGCTCTTCTCACGGACGTTTCCGTGGTCGTTGTGTTGTGGCTCAGGGCTATTCCATTTTCCTTCCCTAAAAGGCAACGCGAGAGACTGTCAGGCAAATCCCAAGTGATCTGTACACGGACTAAGACGTCCGCACGTCTGCCAACATTCTCGCCAACTTGTATGCCGTGCCAACGACACGGGTTCATGTCCGATTACCGAAATTAGGCAGCGTTGGCCGTGGTTAGTGCTCGGCTGGGTGACGAACTAGGAAGTCCGCGTGTGTTGGTTTCTTCAGTTTTGCCTTTTTCCTTAGTTTTTGGTGCTGCTGTGCGGTAATGGTACGGTCCAGCTCGCTGACCCCCCTCTTGCTCTCGGTACGCAAAGGCGCGAACGTGCGGCCACAGTCAAATGAAAGGGTCCGTTGTGTGTTTGTCGATGTGGCCTCTCCCAGTCGTTTCTAGCGCCTGTCCTCTACATATACGCCCATTTGCAAGCGTCAGCTTTCGCGTCAGCCGAGCAAAGTCGAGACAAGTCGACACATGGAGACACACGATGCTGTGAATCGTAATCCGCACTAGCCTACGAAGGGAGAAGGGAAACCATTTGTACCGTTAAAAACACTCTCCTGCGTAAAGGAGACAACTTCCGTGCGATGTCCGGCCTTCGAACGCGGAGCAGCTACTTGGGAAGCAACCATGCTGACCGACACACCACCACCGCCTTCTGCTACGCGCTGCTTGCGCCGTCATGTGTCGCCTTCCCTCCTGGCGCCAGAGGCCGAAGGCGATAGCGCTGCAGGCGCTCAACGCCGAGTGCAACGCGAGCACCACTGAACCCGATTTCCTGGCGCTGCTAGGGCGACATACTGTAACTAGGCGCAGAACTGACTTTCTCTGATAAATTGGCCCTTTAATGCACATCAGGGCGAACACGAAATTTCTAATATGAAGTACTCACTGACGATCCAAAGACGTTTCAGTATGTATGCGTCGGTACCACCGGGGCAGTGCCTAAGTATTGGAAAGTGAAGGCCGACAGTTAGAGCCTCACAAGAAATATTTCATTGGCTTCCCACGAGTGCGTAATGCACAGCGTGGCTGTTGCTAGGAAACGGTCTCATTCGCCGTTCGTTAATATCTAGTTTTCTTTGCATCAATGTGAAAATGTTCCTATTACTAAATACAGTTTTGCTAGTCACAGTTCAAACTGGAAGCGACGGAAGAAAGCGGTCCAACGCGCCACATTGTTTCCCGAAAGCGAGGGTGCGTTTAGTACGCCACATCTGACATTGCGTCTCACATATTCTGAAACTGACATAATTCCATCCTACCGAAAAAAGAAACAGATTTCGGAGTGAGGTTCCTGAGGTCTTGCTAGAGATGGAAGTCACTGGAGCGCTTGTCTTGCGCGTCAGATTGGCCGAGCGGTCTAAGGCGCCAGATTTAAGCTCTGCTTCCCGTAAGGGAGCGTGGGTTCGAACCCCACATCTGACAATGCTTTTTAAACATTCTGAAACTAACGTACTCCCTTGATCTTATAGAACAAGTAAATTACGCAGAAACACGCCGTGGAGATTTTACTAGAGACGACAGTGACAGCAGTGCAGGCGTCGCACGTCCTATAGCCCGAGCGGCCGAAAACAAATAGCGGAACATAGTTTCCTCGTGCCGGGTTTTAGCTCTTCTCACGGACGTTTCCGTGGTCGTTGTGTTGTGGCTCAGGGCTATTCCATTTTCCTTCCCTAAAAGGCAACGCGAGAGACTGTCAGGCAAATCCCAAGTGATCTGTACACGGACTAAGACGTCCGCACGTCTGCCAACATTCTCGCCAACTTGTATGCCGTGCCAACGACACGGGTTCATGTCCGATTACCGAAATTAGGCAGCGTTGGCCGTGGTTAGTGCTCGGCTGGGTGACGAACTAGGAAGTCCGCGTGTGTTGGTTTCTTCAGTTTTGCCTTTTTCCTTAGTTTTTGGTGCTGCTGTGCGGTAATGGTACCGTCCAGCTCGCTGACCCCCCTCTTGCTCTCGGTACGCAAAGGCGCGAACGTGCGGCCACAGTCAAATGAAAGGGTCCGTTGTGTGTTTGTCGATGTGGCCTCTCCCAGTCGTTTCTAGCGCCTGTCCTCTACATATACGCCCATTTGCAAGCGTCAGCTTTCGCGTCATCCGAGCAAAGTCGAGACAAGTCGACACATGGAGACACACGATGCTGTGAATCGTAATCCGCACTAGCCTACGAAGGGAGAAGGGAAACCATTTGTACCGTTAAAAACACTCTCCTGCGTAAAGGAGACAACTTCCGTGCGATGTCCGGCCTTCGAACGCGGAGCAGCTACTTGGGAAGCAACCATGCTGACCGACACACCACCACCGCCTTCTGGTACGCGCTGCTTGCGCCGTCATGTGTCGCCTTCCCTCCTGGCGCCAGAGGCCGAAATCGATAGCGCTGCAGGCGCTCAACGCTGAGTGCAACGCGAGCACCACTGAACCCGATTTCCTGGCGCTGCTAGGGCGACATACTGTAACTAGGCGCAGAACTGACTTTCTCTGATAAATTGGCCCTTTAATGCACATCAGGGCGAACACGAAATTTCTAATATGAAGTACTCACTGACGATCCAAAGACGTTTCAGTATGTATGCGTCGGTACCACCGGGGCAGTGCCGAAGTATTGGAAAGTGAAGGCCGACAGTTAGAGCCTCACAAGAAATATTTCATTGGCTTCCCACGAGTGCGTAATGCACAGCGTGGCTGTTGCTAGGAAACGGTCTCATTCGCCGTTCGTTAATATCTAGTTTTCTTTGCATCAATGTGAAAATGTTCCTATTACTAAATACAGTTTTGCTAGTCACAGTTCAAACTGGAAGCGACGGAAGAAAGCGGTCCAACGCGCCACATTGTTTCCCGAAAGCGAGGGTGCGTTTAGTACGCCACATCTGACATTGCGTCTCACATATTCTGAAACTGACATAATTCCATCCTACCGAAAAAAGAAACAGATTTCGGAGTGAGGTTCCTGAGGTCTTGCTAGAGATGGAAGTCACTGGAGCGCTTGTCTTGCGCGTCAGATTGGCCGAGCGGTCTAAGGCGCCAGATTTAAGCTCTGCTTCCCGTAAGGGAGCGTGGGTTCGAACCCCACATCTGACAATGCTTTTTAAACATTATGAAACTAACGTACTCCCTTCATCTTATAGAACAAGTAAATTACGCAGAAACACGCCGTGGAGATTTTACTAGAGACGACAGTGACAGCAGTGCAGGCGTCGCACGTCCTATAGCCCGAGCGGCCGAAAACAAATAGCGGAACATAGTTTCCTCGTGCCGGGTTTTAGCTCTTCTCACGGACGTTTCCGTGGTCGTTGTGTTGTGGCTCAGGGCTATTCCATTTTCCTTCCCTAAAAGGCAACGCGAGAGACTGTCAGGCAAATCCCAAGTGATCTGTACACGGACTAAGACGTCCGCACGTCTGCCAACATTCTCGCCAACTTGTATGCCGTGCCAACGACACGGGTTCATGTCCGATTACCGAAATTAGGCAGCGTTGGCCGTGGTTAGTGCTGGGCTGGGTGACGAACTAGGAAGTCCGCGTGTGTTGGTTTCTTCAGTTTTGCCTTTTTCCTTAGTTTTTGGTGCTGCTGTGCGGTAATGGTACGGTCCAGCTCGCTGACCCCCCTCTTGCTCTCGGTACGCAAAGGCGCGAACGTGCGGCCACAGTCAAATGAAAGGGTCCGTTGTGTGTTTGTCGATGTGGCCTCTCCCAGTCGTTTCTAGCGCCTGTCCTCTACATATACGCCCATTTGCAAGCGTCAGCTTTCGCGTCAGCCGAGCAAAGTCGAGACAAGTCGACACATGGAGACACACGATGCTGTGAATCGTAATCCGCACTAGCCTACGAAGGGAGAAGGGAAACCATTTGTACCGTTAAAAACACTCTCCTGCGTAAAGGAGACAACTTCCGTGCGATGTCCGGCCTTCGAACGCGGAGCAGCTACTTGGGAAGCAACCATGCTGACCGACACACCACCACCGCCTTCTGGTACGCGCTGCTTGCGCCGTCATGTGTCGCCTTCCCTCCTGGCGCCAGAGGCCGAAATCGATAGCGCTGCAGGCGCTCAACGCTGAGTGCAACGCGAGCACCACTGAACCCGATTTCCTGGCGCTGCTAGGGCGACATACTGTAACTAGGCGCAGAACTGACTTTCTCTGATAAATTGGCCCTTTAATGCACATCAGGGCGAACACGAAATTTCTAATATGAAGTACTCACTGACGATCCAAAGACGTTTCAGTATGTATGCGTCGGTACCACCGGGGCAGTGCCGAAGTATTGGAAAGTGAAGGCCGACAGTTAGAGCCTCACAAGAAATATTTCATTGGCTTCCCACGAGTGCGTAATGCACAGCGTGGCTGTTGCTAGGAAACGGTCTCATTCGCCGTTCGTTAATATCTAGTTTTCTTTGCATCAATGTGAAAATGTTCCTATTACTAAATACAGTTTTGCTAGTCACAGTTCAAACTGGAAGCGACGGAAGAAAGCGGTCCAACGCGCCACATTGTTTCCCGAAAGCGAGGGTGCGTTTAGTACGCCACATCTGACATTGCGTCTCACATATTCTGAAACTGACATAATTCCATCCTACCGAAAAAAGAAACAGATTTCGGAGTGAGGTTCCTGAGGTCTTGCTAGAGATGGAAGTCACTGGAGCGCTTGTCTTGCGCGTCAGATTGGCCGAGCGGTCTAAGGCGCCAGATTTAAGCTCTGCTTCCCGTAAGGGAGCGTGGGTTCGAACCCCACATCTGACAATGCTTTTTAAACATTCTGAAACTAACGTACTCCCTTGATCTTATAGAACAAGTAAATTACGCAGAAACACGCCGTGGAGATTTTACTAGAGACGACAGTGACAGCAGTGCAGGCGTCGCACGTCCTATAGCCCGAGCGGCCGAAAACAAATAGCGGAACATAGTTTCCTCGTGCCGGGTTTTAGCTCTTCTCACGGACGTTTCCGTGGTCGTTGTGTTGTGGCTCAGGGCTATTCCATTTTCCTTCCCTAAAAGGCAACGCGAGAGACTGTCAGGCAAATCCCAAGTGATCTGTACACGGACTAAGACGTCCGCACGTCTGCCAACATTCTCGCCAACTTGTATGCCGTGCCAACGACACGGGTTCATGTCCGATTACCGAAATTAGGCAGCGTTGGCCGTGGTTAGTGCTCGGCTGGGTGACGAACTAGGAAGTCCGCGTGTGTTGGTTTCTTCAGTTTTGCCTTTTTCCTTAGTTTTTGGTGCTGCTGTGCGGTAATGGTACGGTCCAGCTCGCTGACCCCCCTCTTGCTCTCGGTACGCAAAGGCGCGAACGTGCGGCCACAGTCAAATGAAAGGGTCCGTTGTGTGTTTGTCGATGTGGCCTCTCCCAGTCGTTTCTAGCGCCTGTCCTCTACATATACGCCCATTTGCAAGCGTCAGCTTTCGCGTCAGCCGAGCAAAGTCGAGACAAGTCGACACATGGAGACACACGATGCTGTGAATCGTAATCCGCACTAGCCTACGAAGGGAGAAGGGAAACCATTTGTACCGTTAAAAACACTCTCCTGCGTAAAGGAGACAACTTCCGTGCGATGTCCGGCCTTCGAACGCGGAGCAGCTACTTGGGAAGCAACCATGCTGACCGACACACCACCACCGCCTTCTGCTACGCGCTGCTTGCGCCGTCATGTGTCGCCTTCCCTCCTGGCGCCAGAGGCCGAAGGCGATAGCGCTGCAGGCGCTCAACGCCGAGTGCAACGCGAGCACCACTGAACCCGATTTCCTGGCGCTGCTAGGGCGACATACTGTAACTAGGCGCAGAACTGACTTTCTCTGATAAATTGGCCCTTTAATGCACATCAGGGCGAACACGAAATTTCTAATATGAAGTACTCACTGACGATCCAAAGACGTTTCAGTATGTATGCGTCGGTACCACCGGGGCAGTGCCGAAGTATTGGAAAGTGAAGGCCGACAGTTAGAGCCTCACAAGAAATATTTCATTGGCTTCCCACGAGTGCGTAATGCACAGCGTGGCTGTTGCTAGGAAACGGTCTCATTCGCCGTTCGTTAATATCTAGTTTTCTTTGCATCAATGTGAAAATGTTCCTATTACTAAATACAGTTTTGCTAGTCACAGTTCAAACTGGAAGCGACGGAAGAAAGCGGTCCAACGCGCCACATTGTTTCCCGAAAGCGAGGGTGCGTTTAGTACGCCACATCTGACATTGCGTCTCACATATTCTGAAACTGACATAATTCCATCCTACCGAAAAAAGAAACAGATTTCGGAGTGAGGTTCCTGAGGTCTTGCTAGAGATGGAAGTCACTGGAGCGCTTGTCTTGCGCGTCAGATTGGCCGAGCGGTCTAAGGCGCCAGATTTAAGCTCTGCTTCCCGTAAGGGAGCGTGGGTTCGAACCCCACATCTGACAATGCTTTTTAAACATTCTGAAACTAACGTACTCCCTTGATCTTATAGAACAAGTAAATTACGCAGAAACACGCCGTGGAGATTTTACTAGAGACGACAGTGACAGCAGTGCAGGCGTCGCACGTCCTATAGCCCGAGCGGCCGAAAACAAATAGCGGAACATAGTTTCCTCGTGCCGGGTTTTAGCTCTTCTCACGGACGTTTCCGTGGTCGTTGTGTTGTGGCTCAGGGCTATTCCATTTTCCTTCCCTAAAAGGCAACGCGAGAGACTGTCAGGCAAATCCCAAGTGATCTGTACACGGACTAAGACGTCCGCACGTCTGCCAACATTCTCGCCAACTTGTATGCCGTGCCAACGACACGGGTTCATGTCCGATTACCGAAATTAGGCAGCGTTGGCCGTGGTTAGTGCTCGGCTGGGTGACGAACTAGGAAGTCCGCGTGTGTTGGTTTCTTCAGTTTTGCCTTTTTCCTTAGTTTTTGGTGCTGCTGTGCGGTAATGGTACGGTCCAGCTCGCTGACCCCCCTCTTGCTCTCGGTACGCAAAGGCGCGAACGTGCGGCCACAGTCAAATGAAAGGGTCCGTTGTGTGTTTGTCGATGTGGCCTCTCCCAGTCGTTTCTAGCGCCTGTCCTCTACATATACGCCCATTTGCAAGCGTCAGCTTTCGCGTCAGCCGAGCAAAGTCGAGACAAGTCGACACATGGAGACACACGATGCTGTGAATCGTAATCCGCACTAGCCTACGAAGGGAGAAGGGAAACCATTTGTACCGTTAAAAACACTCTCCTGCGTAAAGGAGACAACTTCCGTGCGATGTCCGGCCTTCGAACGCGGAGCAGCTACTTGGGAAGCAACCATGCTGACCGACACACCACCACCGCCTTCTGCTACGCGCTGCTTGCGCCGTCATGTGTCGCCTTCCCTCCTGGCGCCAGAGGCCGAAGGCGATAGCGCTGCAGGCGCTCAACGCCGAGTGCAACGCGAGCACCACTGAACCCGATTTCCTGGCGCTGCTAGGGCGACATACTGTAACTAGGCGCAGAACTGACTTTCTCTGATAAATTGGCCCTTTAATGCACATCAGGGCGAACACGAAATTTCTAATATGAAGTACTCACTGACGATCCAAAGACGTTTCAGTATGTATGCGTCGGTACCACCGGGGCAGTGCCTAAGTATTGGAAAGTGAAGGCCGACAGTTAGAGCCTCACAAGAAATATTTCATTGGCTTCCCACGAGTGCGTAATGCACAGCGTGGCTGTTGCTAGGAAACGGTCTCATTCGCCGTTCGTTAATATCTAGTTTTCTTTGCATCAATGTGAAAATGTTCCTATTACTAAATACAGTTTTGCTAGTCACAGTTCAAACTGGAAGCGACGGAAGAAAGCGGTCCAACGCGCCACATTGTTTCCCGAAAGCGAGGGTGCGTTTAGTACGCCACATCTGACATTGCGTCTCACATATTCTGAAACTGACATAATTCCATCCTACCGAAAAAAGAAACAGATTTCGGAGTGAGGTTCCTGAGGTCTTGCTAGAGATGGAAGTCACTGGAGCGCTTGTCTTGCGCGTCAGATTGGCCGAGCGGTCTAAGGCGCCAGATTTAAGCTCTGCTTCCCGTAAGGGAGCGTGGGTTCGAACCCCACATCTGACAATGCTTTTTAAACATTCTGAAACTAACGTACTCCCTTGATCTTATAGAACAAGTAAATTACGCAGAAACACGCCGTGGAGATTTTACTAGAGACGACAGTGACAGCAGTGCAGGCGTCGCACGTCCTATAGCCCGAGCGGCCGAAAACAAATAGCGGAACATAGTTTCCTCGTGCCGGGTTTTAGCTCTTCTCACGGACGTTTCCGTGGTCGTTGTGTTGTGGCTCAGGGCTATTCCATTTTCCTTCCCTAAAAGGCAACGCGAGAGACTGTCAGGCAAATCCCAAGTGATCTGTACACGGACTAAGACGTCCGCACGTCTGCCAACATTCTCGCCAACTTGTATGCCGTGCCAACGACACGGGTTCATGTCCGATTACCGAAATTAGGCAGCGTTGGCCGTGGTTAGTGCTCGGCTGGGTGACGAACTAGGAAGTCCGCGTGTGTTGGTTTCTTCAGTTTTGCCTTTTTCCTTAGTTTTTGGTGCTGCTGTGCGGTAATGGTACGGTCCAGCTCGCTGACCCCCCTCTTGCTCTCGGTACGCAAAGGCGCGAACGTGCGGCCACAGTCAAATGAAAGGGTCCGTTGTGTGTTTGTCGATGTGGCCTCTCCCAGTCGTTTCTAGCGCCTGTCCTCTACATATACGCCCATTTGCAAGCGTCAGCTTTCGCGTCAGCCGAGCAAAGTCGAGACAAGTCGACACATGGAGACACACGATGCTGTGAATCGTAATCCGCACTAGCCTACGAAGGGAGAAGGGAAACCATTTGTACCGTTAAAAACACTCTCCTGCGTAAAGGAGACAACTTCCGTGCGATGTCCGGCCTTCGAACGCGGAGCAGCTACTTGGGAAGCAACCATGCTGACCGACACACCACCACCGCCTTCTGCTACGCGCTGCTTGCGCCGTCATGTGTCGCCTTCCCTCCTGGCGCCAGAGGCCGAAGGCGATAGCGCTGCAGGCGCTCAACGCCGAGTGCAACGCGAGCACCACTGAACCCGATTTCCTGGCGCTGCTAGGGCGACATACTGTAACTAGGCGCAGAACTGACTTTCTCTGATAAATTGGCCCTTTAATGCACATCAGGGCGAACACGAAATTTCTAATATGAAGTACTCACTGACGATCCAAAGACGTTTCAGTATGTATGCGTCGGTACCACCGGGGCAGTGCCTAAGTATTGGAAAGTGAAGGCCGACAGTTAGAGCCTCACAAGAAATATTTCATTGGCTTCCCACGAGTGCGTAATGCACAGCGTGGCTGTTGCTAGGAAACGGTCTCATTCGCCGTTCGTTAATATCTAGCTTTCTTCGCATCAATGTGAAAATGTTCCTATTACTAAATACAGTTTTGCTAGTCACAGTTCAAACTGGAAGCGACGGAAGAAAGCGGTCCAACGCGCCACATTGTTTCCCGAAAGCGAGGGTGCGTTTAGTACGCCACATCTGACATTGCGTCTCACATATTCTGAAACTGACATAATTCCATCCTACCGAAAAAAGAAACAGATTTCGGAGTGAGGTTCCTGAGGTCTTGCTAGAGATGGAAGTCACTGGAGCGCTTGTCTTGCGCGTCAGATTGGCCGAGCGGTCTAAGGCGCCAGATTTAAGCTATGGTTCCCGTAAGGGAGCGTGGGTTCGAACCCCTCATCTGACAATGCTTTTTAAACATTCTGAAACTAACGTACTCCCTTGATCTTATAGAACAAGTAAATTACGCAGAAACACGCCGTGGAGATTTTACTAGACGACAGTGACAGCAGTGCAGTCGTCCCACGTCCGATAGCCCGAGCGGCCGAAAACAAATAGCGGAACATAGTTTCCTCGTGCCGAGTTTTAGCTCTTCTCACGGACGTTTCCGTGGTCGTTGTGTTGTGGCTCAGGGCTATTCCATTTTCCTTCCCTAAAAGGCAACGCGAGAGACTGTCAGGCAAATCCCAAGTGATCTGTACACGGACTAAGACGTCCGCACGTCTGCCAACATTCTCGCCAACTTGTATGCCGTGCCAACGACACGGGTTCATGTCCGATTACCGAAATTAGGCAGCGTTGGCCGTGGTTAGTGCTCGGCTGGGTGACGAACTAGGAAGTCCGCGTGTGTTGGTTTCTTCAGTTTTGCCTTTTTCCTTAGTTTTTGGTGCTGCTGTGCGGTAATGGTACGGTCCAGCTCGCTGACCCCCCTCTTGCTCTCGGTACGCAAAGGCGCGAACGTGCGGCCACAGTCAAATGAAAGGGTCCGTTGTGTGTTTGTCGATGTGGCCTCTCCCAGTCGTTTCTAGCGCCTGTCCTCTACATATACGCCCATTTGCAAGCGTCAGCTTTCGCGTCATCCGAGCAAAGTCGAGACAAGTCGACACATGGGGACACACGATGCTGTGAATCGTAATCCCCACTAGCCTACGAGGGGAGAAGGGAAACCATTCGTAGCGTTGAAAACACTCTCCTGAGTAAAGGAGACAACTTCCGTGCGATGTCCGGCCTTCGAACCCGGAGCAGCTACTTGGGAAGCAACCATGCTGACCGACACACCACCACCGCCTTCTGGTACGCGCTGCTTGCGCCGTCATGTGTCGCCTTCCCTCCTGGCGCCAGAGGCCGAAGGCGATAGCGCTGCAGGCGCTCAACGCCGAGTGCAACGCGAGCACCACTGAACCCGATTTCCTGGCGCTGCTAGGGCGACATACTGTAACTAGGCGCAGAACTGACTTTCTCTGATAAATTGGCCCTTTAATGCACATCAGGGCGAACACGAAATTTCTAATATGAAGTACTCACTGACGATCCAAAGACGTTTCAGTATGTATGCGTCGGTACCACCGGGGCAGTGCCTAAGTATTGGAAAGTGAAGGCCGACAGTTAGAGCCTCACAAGAAATATTTCATTGGCTTCCCACGAGTGCGTAATGCACAGCGTGGCTGTTGCTAGGAAACGGTCTCATTCGCCGTTCGTTAATATCTAGCTTTCTTCGCATCAATGTGAAAATGTTCCTATTACTAAATACAGTTTTGCTAGTCACAGTTCAAACTGGAAGCGACGGAAGAAAGCGGTCCAACGCGCCACATTGTTTCCCGAAAGCGAGGGTGCGTTTAGTACGCCACATCTGACATTGCGTCTCACATATTCTGAAACTGACATAATTCCATCCTACCGAAAAAAGAAACAGATTTCGGAGTGAGGTTCCTGAGGTCTTGCTAGAGATGGAAGTCACTGGAGCGCTTGTCTTGCGCGTCAGATTGGCCGAGCGGTCTAAGGCGCCAGATTTAAGCTATGGTTCCCGTAAGGGAGCGTGGGTTCGAACCCCTCATCTGACAATGCTTTTTAAACATTCTGAAACTAACGTACTCCCTTGATCTTATAGAACAAGTAAATTACGCAGAAACACGCCGTGGAGATTTTACTAGACGACAGTGACAGCAGTGCAGTCGTCCCACGTCCGATAGCCCGAGCGGCCGAAAACAAATAGCGGAACATAGTTTCCTCGTGCCGAGTTTTAGCTCTTCTCACGGACGTTTCCGTGGTCGTTGTGTTGTGGCTCAGGGCTATTCCATTTTCCTTCCCTAAAAGGCAACGCGAGAGACTGTCAGGCAAATCCCAAGTGATCTGTACACGGACTAAGACGTCCGCACGTCTGCCAACATTCTCGCCAACTTGTATGCCGTGCCAACGACACGGGTTCATGTCCGATTACCGAAATTAGGCAGCGTTGGCCGTGGTTAGTGCTCGGCTGGGTGACGAACTAGGAAGTCCGCGTGTGTTGGTTTCTTCAGTTTTGCCTTTTTCCTTAGTTTTTGGTGCTGCTGTGCGGTAATGGTACGGTCCAGCTCGCTGACCCCCCTCTTGCTCTCGGTACGCAAAGGCGCGAACGTGCGGCCACAGTCAAATGAAAGGGTCCGTTGTGTGTTTGTCGATGTGGCCTCTCCCAGTCGTTTCTAGCGCCTGTCCTCTACATATACGCCCATTTGCAAGCGTCAGCTTTCGCGTCAGCCGAGCAAAGTCGAGACAAGTCGACACATGGGGACACACGATGCTGTGAATCGTAATCCCCACTAGCCTACGAGGGGAGAAGGGAAACCATTCGTAGCGTTGAAAACACTCTCCTGAGTAAAGGAGACAACTTCCGTGCGATGTCCGGCCTTCGAACCCGGAGCAGCTACTTGGGAAGCAACCATGCTGACCGACACACCACCACCGCCTTCTGGTACGCGCTGCTTGCGCCGTCATGTGTCGCCTTCCCTCCTGGCGCCAGAGGCCGAAGGCGATAGCGCTGCAGGCGCTCAACGCCGAGTGCAACGCGAGCACCACTGAACCCGATTTCCTGGCGCTGCTAGGGCGACATACTGTAACTAGGCGCAGAACTGACTTTCTCTGATAAATTGGCCCTTTAATGCACATCAGGGCGAACACGAAATTTCTAATATGAAGTACTCACTGACGATCCAAAGACGTTTCAGTATGTATGCGTCGGTACCACCGGGGCAGTGCCTAAGTATTGGAAAGTGAAGGCCGACAGTTAGAGCCTCACAAGAAATATTTCATTGGCTTCCCACGAGTGCGTAATGCACAGCGTGGCTGTTGCTAGGAAACGGTCTCATTCGCCGTTCGTTAATATCTAGCTTTCTTCGCATCAATGTGAAAATGTTCCTATTACTAAATACAGTTTTGCTAGTCACAGTTCAAACTGGAAGCGACGGAAGAAAGCGGTCCAACGCGCCACATTGTTTCCCGAAAGCGAGGGTGCGTTTAGTACGCCACATCTGACATTGCGTCTCACATATTCTGAAACTGACATAATTCCATCCTACCGAAAAAAGAAACAGATTTCGGAGTGAGGTTCCTGAGGTCTTGCTAGAGATGGAAGTCACTGGAGCGCTTGTCTTGCGCGTCAGATTGGCCGAGCGGTCTAAGGCGCCAGATTTAAGCTATGGTTCCCGTAAGGGAGCGTGGGTTCGAACCCCTCATCTGACAATGCTTTTTAAACATTCTGAAACTAACGTACTCCCTTGATCTTATAGAACAAGTAAATTACGCAGAAACACGCCGTGGAGATTTTACTAGACGACAGTGACAGCAGTGCAGTCGTCCCACGTCCGATAGCCCGAGCGGCCGAAAACAAATAGCGGAACATAGTTTCCTCGTGCCGAGTTTTAGCTCTTCTCACGGACGTTTCCGTGGTCGTTGTGTTGTGGCTCAGGGCTATTCCATTTTCCTTCCCTAAAAGGCAACGCGAGAGACTGTCAGGCAAATCCCAAGTGATCTGTACACGGACTAAGACGTCCGCACGTCTGCCAACATTCTCGCCAACTTGTATGCCGTGCCAACGACACGGGTTCATGTCCGATTACCGAAATTAGGCAGCGTTGGCCGTGGTTAGTGCTCGGCTGGGTGACGAACTAGGAAGTCCGCGTGTGTTGGTTTCTTCAGTTTTGCCTTTTTCCTTAGTTTTTGGTGCTGCTGTGCGGTAATGGTACGGTCCAGCTCGCTGACCCCCCTCTTGCTCTCGGTACGCAAAGGCGCCAACATGCGGCCACAGTCAAATGAAAGGGTCCGTTGTGTGTTTGTCGATGTGGCCTCTCCCAGTCGTTTCTAGCGCCTGTCCTCTACATATACGCCCATTTGCAAGCGTCAGCTTTCGCGTCATCCGAGCAAAGTCGAGACAAGTCGACACATGGGGACACACGATGCTGTGAATCGTAATCCCCACTAGCCTACGAGGGGAGAAGGGAAACCATTCGTAGCGTTGAAAACACTCTCCTGAGTAAAGGAGACAACTTCCGTGCGATGTCCGGCCTTCGAACCCGGAGCAGCTACTTGGGAAGCAACCATGCTGACCGACACACCACCACCGCCTTCTGCTACGCGCTGCTTGCGCCATCATGTGTCGCCTTCCCTCCTGGCGCCAGAGGCCGAAGGCGATAGCGCTGCAGGCGCTCAACGCCGAGTGCAACGCGAGCACCACTGAACCCGATTTCCTGGCGCTGCTAGGGCGACATACTGTAACTAGGCGCAGAACTGACTTTCTCTGATAAATTGGCCCTTTAATGCACATCAGGGCGAACACGAAATTTCTAATATGAAGTACTCACTGACGATCCAAAGACGTTTCAGTATGTATGCGTCGGTACCACCGGGGCAGTGCCTAAGTATTGGAAAGTGAAGGCCGACAGTTAGAGCCTCACAAGAAATATTTCATTGGCTTCCCACGAGTGCGTAATGCACAGCGTGGCTGTTGCTAGGAAACGGTCTCATTCGCCGTTCGTTAATATCTAGCTTTCTTCGCATCAATGTGAAAATGTTCCTATTACTAAATACAGTTTTGCTAGTCACAGTTCAAACTGGAAGCGACGGAAGAAAGCGGTCCAACGCGCCACATTGTTTCCCGAAAGCGAGGGTGCGTTTAGTACGCCACATCTGACATTGCGTCTCACATATTCTGAAACTGACATAATTCCATCCTACCGAAAAAAGAAACAGATTTCGGAGTGAGGTTCCTGAGGTCTTGCTAGAGATGGAAGTCACTGGAGCGCGTGTCTTGCGCGTCAGATTGGCCGAGCGGTCTAAGGCGCCAGATTTAAGCTATGGTTCCCGTAAGGGAGCGTGGGTTCGAACCCCTCATCTGACAATGCTTTTTAAACATTCTGAAACTAACGTACTCCCTTGATCTTATAGAACAAGTAAATTACGCAGAAACACGCCGTGGAGATTTTACTAGACGACAGTGACAGCAGTGCAGTCGTCCCACGTCCGATAGCCCGAGCGGCCGAAAACAAATAGCGGAACATAGTTTCCTCGTGCCGAGTTTTAGCTCTTCTCACGGACGTTTCCGTGGTCGTTGTGTTGTGGCTCAGGGCTATTCCATTTTCCTTCCCTAAAAGGCAACGCGAGAGACTGTCAGGCAAATCCCAAGTGATCTGTACACGGACTAAGACGTCCGCACGTCTGCCAACATTCTCGCCAACTTGTATGCCGTGCCAACGACACGGGTTCATGTCCGATTACCGAAATTAGGCAGCGTTGGCCGTGGTTAGTGCTCGGCTGGGTGACGAACTAGGAAGTCCGCGTGTGTTGGTTTCTTCAGTTTTGCCTTTTTCCTTAGTTTTTGGTGCTGCTGTGCGGTAATGGTACGGTCCAGCTCGCTGACCCCCCTCTTGCTCTCGGTACGCAAAGGCGCGAACGTGCGGCCACAGTCAAATGAAAGGGTCCGTTGTGTGTTTGTCGATGTGGCCTCTCCCAGTCGTTTCTAGCGCCTGTCCTCTACATATACGCCCATTTGCAAGCGTCAGCTTTCGCGTCATCCGAGCAAAGTCGAGACAAGTCGACACATGGGGACACACGATGCTGTGAATCGTAATCCCCACTAGCCTACGAGGGGAGAAGGGAAACCATTCGTAGCGTTGAAAACACTCTCCTGAGTAAAGGAGACAACTTCCGTGCGATGTCCGGCCTTCGAACCCGGAGCAGCTACTTGGGAAGCAACCATGCTGACCGACACACCACCACCGCCTTCTGCTACGCGCTGCTTGCGCCGTCATGTGTCGCCTTCCCTCCTGGCGCCAGAGGCCGAAGGCGATAGCGCTGCAGGCGCTCAACGCCGAGTGCAACGCGAGCACCACTGAACCCGATTTCCTGGCGCTGCTAGGGCGACATACTGTAACTAGGCGCAGAACTGACTTTCTCTGATAAATTGGCCCTTTAATGCACATCAGGGCGAACACGAAATTTCTAATATGAAGTACTCACTGACGATCCAAAGACGTTTCAGTATGTATGCGTCGGTACCACCGGGGCAGTGCCTAAGTATTGGAAAGTGAAGGCCGACAGTTAGAGCCTCACAAGAAATATTTCATTGGCTTCCCACGAGTGCGTAATGCACAGCGTGGCTGTTGCTAGGAAACGGTCTCATTCGCCGTTCGTTAATATCTAGCTTTCTTCGCATCAATGTGAAAATGTTCCTATTACTAAATACAGTTTTGCTAGTCACAGTTCAAACTGGAAGCGACGGAAGAAAGCGGTCCAACGCGCCACATTGTTTCCCGAAAGCGAGGGTGCGTTTAGTACGCCACATCTGACATTGCGTCTCACATATTCTGAAACTGACATAATTCCATCCTACCGAAAAAAGAAACAGATTTCGGAGTGAGGTTCCTGAGGTCTTGCTAGAGATGGAAGTCACTGGAGCGCTTGTCTTGCGCGTCAGATTGGCCGAGCGGTCTAAGGCGCGAGATTTAAGCTATGGTTCCCGTAAGGGAGCGTGGGTTCGAACCCCACATCTGACAATGCTTTTCAAACATTCTGAAACTAACGTACTCCCTTGATCTTATAGAACAAGTAAATTACGCAGAAACACGCCGTGGAGATTTTACTAGAGACGACAGTGACAGCAGTGCAGGCGTCGCACGTCCGATAGCCCGAGCGGCCGAAAACAAATAGCGGAACATAGTTTCCTCGTGCCAGGTTTTAGCTCTTCTCACGGACGTTTCCGTGGTCGTTGTGTTGTGGCTCAGGGCTATTCCATTTTCCTTCCCTAAAAGGCAACGCGAGAGACTGTCAGGCAAATCCCAAGTGATCTGTACACGGACTAAGACGTCCGCACGTCTGCCAACATTCTCGCCAACTTGTATGCCGTGCCAACGACACGGGTTCATGTCCGATTACCGAAATTAGGCAGCGTTGGCCGTGGTTAGTGCTCGGCTGGGTGACGAACTAGGAAGTCCGCGTGTGTTGGTTTCTTCAGTTTTGCCTTTTTCCTTAGTTTTTGGTGCTGCTGTGCGGTAATGGTACGGTCCAGCTCGCTGACCCCCCTCTTGCTCTCGGTACGCAAAGGCGCGAACGTGCGGCCACAGTCAAATGAAAGGGTCCGTTGTGTGTTTGTCGATGTGGCCTCTCCCAGTCGTTTCTAGCGCCTGTCCTCTACATATACGCCCATTTGCAAGCGTCAGCTTTCGCGTCATCCGAGCAAAGTCGAGACAAGTCGACACATGGGGACACACGATGCTGTGAATCGTAATCCCCACTAGCCTACGAGGGGAGAAGGGAAACCATTCGTAGCGTTGAAAACACTCTCCTGAGTAAAGGAGACAACTTCCGTGCGATGTCCGGCCTTCGAACCCGGAGCAGCTACTTGGGAAGCAACCATGCTGACCGACACACCACCACCGCCTTCTGGTACGCGCTGCTTGCGCCGTCATGTGTCGCCTTCCCTCCTGGCGCCAGAGGCCGAAGGCGATAGCGCTGCAGGCGCTCAACGCCGAGTGCAACGCGAGCACCACTGAACCCGATTTCCTGGCGCTGCTAGGGCGACATACTGTAACTAGGCGCAGAACTGACTTTCTCTGATAAATTGGCCCTTTAATGCACATCAGGGCGAACACGAAATTTCTAATATGAAGTACTCACTGACGATCCAAAGACGTTTCAGTATGTATGCGTCGGTACCACCGGGGCAGTGCCTAAGTATTGGAAAGTGAAGGCCGACAGTTAGAGCCTCACAAGAAATATTTCATTGGCTTCCCACGAGTGCGTAATGCACAGCGTGGCTGTTGCTAGGAAACGGTCTCATTCGCCGTTCGTTAATATCTAGCTTTCTTCGCATCAATGTGAAAATGTTCCTATTACTAAATACAGTTTTGCTAGTCACAGTTCAAACTGGAAGCGACGGAAGAAAGCGGTCCAACGCGCCACATTGTTTCCCGAAAGCGAGGGTGCGTTTAGTACGCCACATCTGACATTGCGTCTCACATATTCTGAAACTGACATAATTCCATCCTACCGAAAAAAGAAACAGATTTCGGAGTGAGGTTCCTGAGGTCTTGCTAGAGATGGAAGTCACTGGAGCGCTTGTCTTGCGCGTCAGATTGGCCGAGCGGTCTAAGGCGCCAGATTTAAGCTATGGTTCCCGTAAGGGAGCGTGGGTTCGAACCCCTCATCTGACAATGCTTTTCAAACATTCTGAAACTAACGTACTCCCTTGATCTTATAGAACAAGTAAATTACGCAGAAACACGCCGTGGAGATTTTACTAGACGACAGTGACAGCAGTGCAGTCGTCCCACGTCCGATAGCCCGAGCGGCCGAAAACAAATAGCGGAACATAGTTTCCTCGTGCCGAGTTTTAGCTCTTCTCACGGACGTTTCCGTGGTCGTTGTGTTGTGGCTCAGGGCTATTCCATTTTCCTTCCCTAAAAGGCAACGCGAGAGACTGTCAGGCAAATCCCAAGTGATCTGTACACGGACTAAGACGTCCGCACGTCTGCCAACATTCTCGCCAACTTGTATGCCGTGCCAACGACACGGGTTCATGTCCGATTACCGAAATTAGGCAGCGTTGGCCGTGGTTAGTGCTCGGCTGGGTGACGAACTAGGAAGTCCGCGTGTGTTGGTTTCTTCAGTTTTGCCTTTTTCCTTAGTTTTTGGTGCTGCTGTGCGGTAATGGTACGGTCCAGCTCGCTGACCCCCCTCTTGCTCTCGGTACGCAAAGGCGCGAACGTGCGGCCACAGTCAAATGAAAGGGTCCGTTGTGTGTTTGTCGATGTGGCCTCTCCCAGTCGTTTCTAGCGCCTGTCCTCTACATATACGCCCATTTGCAAGCGTCAGCTTTCGCGTCATCCGAGCAAAGTCGAGACAAGTCGACACATGGGGACACACGATGCTGTGAATCGTAATCCCCACTAGCCTACGAGGGGAGAAGGGAAACCATTCGTAGCGTTGAAAACACTCTCCTGAGTAAAGGAGACAACTTCCGTGCGATGTCCGGCCTTCGAACCCGGAGCAGCTACTTGGGAAGCAACCATGCTGACCGACACACCACCACCGCCTTCTGGTACGCGCTGCTTGCGCCGTCATGTGTCGCCTTCCCTCCTGGCGCCAGAGGCCGAAGGCGATAGCGCTGCAGGCGCTCAACGCCGAGTGCAACGCGAGCACCACTGAACCCGATTTCCTGGCGCTGCTAGGGCGACATACTGTAACTAGGCGCAGAACTGACTTTCTCTGATAAATTGGCCCTTTAATGCACATCAGGGCGAACACGAAATTTCTAATATGAAGTACTCACTGACGATCCAAAGACGTTTCAGTATGTATGCGTCGGTACCACCGGGGCAGTGCCTAAGTATTGGAAAGTGAAGGCCGACAGTTAGAGCCTCACAAGAAATATTTCATTGGCTTCCCACGAGTGCGTAATGCACAGCGTGGCTGTTGCTAGGAAACGGTCTCATTCGCCGTTCGTTAATATCTAGCTTTCTTCGCATCAATGTGAAAATGTTCCTATTACTAAATACAGTTTTGCTAGTCACAGTTCAAACTGGAAGCGACGGAAGAAAGCGGTCCAACGCGCCACATTGTTTCCCGAAAGCGAGGGTGCGTTTAGTACGCCACATCTGACATTGCGTCTCACATATTCTGAAACTGACATAATTCCATCCTACCGAAAAAAGAAACAGATTTCGGAGTGAGGTTCCTGAGGTCTTGCTAGAGATGGAAGTCACTGGAGCGCTTGTCTTGCGCGTCAGATTGGCCGAGCGGTCTAAGGCGCCAGATTTAAGCTATGGTTCCCGTAAGGGAGCGTGGGTTCGAACCCCTCATCTGACAATGCTTTTTAAACATTCTGAAACTAACGTACTCCCTTGATCTTATAGAACAAGTAAATTACGCAGAAACACGCCGTGGAGATTTTACTAGACGACAGTGACAGCAGTGCAGTCGTCCCACGTCCGATAGCCCGAGCGGCCGAAAACAAATAGCGGAACATAGTTTCCTCGTGCCGAGTTTTAGCTCTTCTCACGGACGTTTCCGTGGTCGTTGTGTTGTGGCTCAGGGCTATTCCATTTTCCTTCCCTAAAAGGCAACGCGAGAGACTGTCAGGCAAATCCCAAGTGATCTGTACACGGACTAAGACGTCCGCACGTCTGCCAACATTCTCGCCAACTTGTATGCCGTGCCAACGACACGGGTTCATGTCCGATTACCGAAATTAGGCAGCGTTGGCCGTGGTTAGTGCTCGGCTGGGTGACGAACTAGGAAGTCCGCGTGTGTTGGTTTCTTCAGTTTTGCCTTTTTCCTTAGTTTTTGGTGCTGCTGTGCGGTAATGGTACGGTCCAGCTCGCTGACCCCCCTCTTGCTCTCGGTACGCAAAGGCGCCAACATGCGGCCACAGTCAAATGAAAGGGTCCGTTGTGTGTTTGTCGATGTGGCCTCTCCCAGTCGTTTCTAGCGCCTGTCCTCTACATATACGCCCATTTGCAAGCGTCAGCTTTCGCGTCATCCGAGCAAAGTCGAGACAAGTCGACACATGGGGACACACGATGCTGTGAATCGTAATCCCCACTAGCCTACGAGGGGAGAAGGGAAACCATTCGTAGCGTTGAAAACACTCTCCTGAGTAAAGGAGACAACTTCCGTGCGATGTCCGGCCTTCGAACCCGGAGCAGCTACTTGGGAAGCAACCATGCTGACCGACACACCACCACCGCCTTCTGCTACGCGCTGCTTGCGCCGTCATGTGTCGCCTTCCCTCCTGGCGCCAGAGGCCGAAGGCGATAGCGCTGCAGGCGCTCAACGCCGAGTGCAACGCGAGCACCACTGAACCCGATTTCCTGGCGCTGCTAGGGCGACATACTGTAACTAGGCGCAGAACTGACTTTCTCTGATAAATTGGCCCTTTAATGCACATCAGGGCGAACACGAAATTTCTAATATGAAGTACTCACTGACGATCCAAAGACGTTTCAGTATGTATGCGTCGGTACCACCGGGGCAGTGCCTAAGTATTGGAAAGTGAAGGCCGACAGTTAGAGCCTCACAAGAAATATTTCATTGGCTTCCCACGAGTGCGTAATGCACAGCGTGGCTGTTGCTAGGAAACGGTCTCATTCGCCGTTCGTTAATATCTAGCTTTCTTCGCATCAATGTGAAAATGTTCCTATTACTAAATACAGTTTTGCTAGTCACAGTTCAAACTGGAAGCGACGGAAGAAAGCGGTCCAACGCGCCACATTGTTTCCCGAAAGCGAGGGTGCGTTTAGTACGCCACATCTGACATTGCGTCTCACATATTCTGAAACTGACATAATTCCATCCTACCGAAAAAAGAAACAGATTTCGGAGTGAGGTTCCTGAGGTCTTGCTAGAGATGGAAGTCACTGGAGCGCTTGTCTTGCGCGTCAGATTGGCCGAGCGGTCTAAGGCGCGAGATTTAAGCTATGGTTCCCGTAAGGGAGCGTGGGTTCGAACCCCACATCTGACAATGCTTTTCAAACATTCTGAAACTAACGTACTCCCTTGATCTTATAGAACAAGTAAATTACGCAGAAACACGCCGTGGAGATTTTACTAGAGACGACAGTGACAGCAGTGCAGGCGTCGCACGTCCGATAGCCCGAGCGGCCGAAAACAAATAGCGGAACATAGTTTCCTCGTGCCGGGTTTTAGCTCTTCTCACGGACGTTTCCGTGGTCGTTGTGTTGTGGCTCAGGGCTATTCCATTTTCCTTCCCTAAAAGGCAACGCGAGAGACTGTCAGGCAAATCCCAAGTGATCTGTACACGGACTAAGACGTCCGCACGTCTGCCAACATTCTCGCCAACTTGTATGCCGTGCCAACGACACGGGTTCATGTCCGATTACCGAAATTAGGCAGCGTTGGCCGTGGTTAGTGCTCGGCTGGGTGACGAACTAGGAAGTCCGCGTGTGTTGGTTTCTTCAGTTTTGCCTTTTTCCTTAGTTTTTGGTGCTGCTGTGCGGTAATGGTACGGTCCAGCTCGCTGACCCCCCTCTTGCTCTCGGTACGCAAAGGCGCCAACATGCGGCCACAGTCAAATGAAAGGGTCCGTTGTGTGTTTGTCGATGTGGCCTCTCCCAGTCGTTTCTAGCGCCTGTCCTCTACATATACGCCCATTTGCAAGCGTCAGCTTTCGCGTCATCCGAGCAAAGTCGAGACAAGTCGACACATGGGGACACACGATGCTGTGAATCGTAATCCCCACTAGCCTACGAGGGGAGAAGGGAAACCATTCGTAGCGTTGAAAACACTCTCCTGAGTAAAGGAGACAACTTCCGTGCGATGTCCGGCCTTCGAACCCGGAGCAGCTACTTGGGAAGCAACCATGCTGACCGACACACCACCACCGCCTTCTGCTACGCGCTGCTTGCGCCGTCATGTGTCGCCTTCCCTCCTGGCGCCAGAGGCCGAAGGCGATAGCGCTGCAGGCGCTCAACGCCGAGTGCAACGCGAGCACCACTGAACCCGATTTCCTGGCGCTGCTAGGGCGACATACTGTAACTAGGCGCAGAACTGACTTTCTCTGATAAATTGGCCCTTTAATGCACATCAGGGCGAACACGAAATTTCTAATATGAAGTACTCACTGACGATCCAAAGACGTTTCAGTATGTATGCGTCGGTACCACCGGGGCAGTGCCTAAGTATTGGAAAGTGAAGGCCGACAGTTAGAGCCTCACAAGAAATATTTCATTGGCTTCCCACGAGTGCGTAATGCACAGCGTGGCTGTTGCTAGGAAACGGTCTCATTCGCCGTTCGTTAATATCTAGCTTTCTTCGCATCAATGTGAAAATGTTCCTATTACTAAATACAGTTTTGCTAGTCACAGTTCAAACTGGAAGCGACGGAAGAAAGCGGTCCAACGCGCCACATTGTTTCCCGAAAGCGAGGGTGCGTTTAGTACGCCACATCTGACATTGCGTCTCACATATTCTGAAACTGACATAATTCCATCCTACCGAAAAAAGAAACAGATTTCGGAGTGAGGTTCCTGAGGTCTTGCTAGAGATGGAAGTCACTGGAGCGCTTGTCTTGCGCGTCAGATTGGCCGAGCGGTCTAAGGCGCCAGATTTAAGCTATGGTTCCCGTAAGGGAGCGTGGGTTCGAACCCCTCATCTGACAATGCTTTTTAAACATTCTGAAACTAACGTACTCCCTTGATCTTATAGAACAAGTAAATTACGCAGAAACACGCCGTGGAGATTTTACTAGACGACAGTGACAGCAGTGCAGTCGTCCCACGTCCGATAGCCCGAGCGGCCGAAAACAAATAGCGGAACATAGTTTCCTCGTGCCGAGTTTTAGCTCTTCTCACGGACGTTTCCGTGGTCGTTGTGTTGTGGCTCAGGGCTATTCCATTTTCCTTCCCTAAAAGGCAACGCGAGAGACTGTCAGGCAAATCCCAAGTGATCTGTACACGGACTAAGACGTCCGCACGTCTGCCAACATTCTCGCCAACTTGTATGCCGTGCCAACGACACGGGTTCATGTCCGATTACCGAAATTAGGCAGCGTTGGCCGTGGTTAGTGCTCGGCTGGGTGACGAACTAGGAAGTCCGCGTGTGTTGGTTTCTTCAGTTTTGCCTTTTTCCTTAGTTTTTGGTGCTGCTGTGCGGTAATGGTACGGTCCAGCTCGCTGACCCCCCTCTTGCTCTCGGTACGCAAAGGCGCCAACATGCGGCCACAGTCAAATGAAAGGGTCCGTTGTGTGTTTGTCGATGTGGCCTCTCCCAGTCGTTTCTAGCGCCTGTCCTCTACATATACGCCCATTTGCAAGCGTCAGCTTTCGCGTCATCCGAGCAAAGTCGAGACAAGTCGACACATGGGGACACACGATGCTGTGAATCGTAATCCCCACTAGCCTACGAGGGGAGAAGGGAAACCATTCGTAGCGTTGAAAACACTCTCCTGAGTAAAGGAGACAACTTCCGTGCGATGTCCGGCCTTCGAACCCGGAGCAGCTACTTGGGAAGCAACCATGCTGACCGACACACCACCACCGCCTTCTGGTACGCGCTGCTTGCGCCGTCATGTGTCGCCTTCCCTCCTGGCGCCAGAGGCCGAAGGCGATAGCGCTGCAGGCGCTCAACGCCGAGTGCAACGCGAGCACCACTGAACCCGATTTCCTGGCGCTGCTAGGGCGACATACTGTAACTAGGCGCAGAACTGACTTTCTCTGATAAATTGGCCCTTTAATGCACATCAGGGCGAACACGAAATTTCTAATATGAAGTACTCACTGACGATCCAAAGACGTTTCAGTATGTATGCGTCGGTACCACCGGGGCAGTGCCTAAGTATTGGAAAGTGAAGGCCGACAGTTAGAGCCTCACAAGAAATATTTCATTGGCTTCCCACGAGTGCGTAATGCACAGCGTGGCTGTTGCTAGGAAACGGTCTCATTCGCCGTTCGTTAATATCTAGCTTTCTTCGCATCAATGTGAAAATGTTCCTATTACTAAATACAGTTTTGCTAGTCACAGTTCAAACTGGAAGCGACGGAAGAAAGCGGTCCAACGCGCCACATTGTTTCCCGAAAGCGAGGGTGCGTTTAGTACGCCACATCTGACATTGCGTCTCACATATTCTGAAACTGACATAATTCCATTCTACCGAAAAAAGAAACAGATTTCGGAGTGAGGTTCCTGAGGTCTTGCTAGAGATGGAAGTCACTGGAGCGCTCGTCTTGCGCGTCAGATTGGCCGAGCGGTCTAAGGCGCCAGATTTAAGCTCTGCTTCCCGTAAGGGAGCGTGGGTTCGAACCCCACATCTGACAATGCTTTTTAAACATTATGAAACTAACGTACTCCCTTCATCTTATAGAACAAGTAAATTACGCAGAAACACGCCGTGGAGATTTTACTAGACGACAGTGACAGCAGTGCAGTCGTCCCACGTCCGATAGCCCGAGCGGCCGAAAACAAATAGCGGAACATAGTTTCCTCGTGCCGAGTTTTAGCTCTTCTCACGGACGTTTCCGTGGTCGTTGTGTTGTGGCTCAGGGCTATTCCATTTTCCTTCCCTAAAAGGCAACGCGAGAGACTGTCAGGCAAATCCCAAGTGATCTGTACACGGACTAAGACGTCCGCACGTCTGCCAACATTCTCGCCAACTTGTATGCCGTGCCAACGACACGGGTTCATGTCCGATTACCGAAATTAGGCAGCGTTGGCCGTGGTTAGTGCTCGGCTGGGTGACGAACTAGGAAGTCCGCGTGTGTTGGTTTCTTCAGTTTTGCCTTTTTCCTTAGTTTTTGGTGCTGCTGTGCGGTAATGGTACGGTCCAGCTCGCTGACCCCCCTCTTGCTCTCGGTACGCAAAGGCGCGAACGTGCGGCCACAGTCAAATGAAAGGGTCCGTTGTGTGTTTGTCGATGTGGCCTCTCCCAGTCGTTTCTAGCGCCTGTCCTCTACATATACGCCCATTTGCAAGCGTCAGCTTTCGCGTCAGCCGAGCAAAGTCGAGACAAGTCGACACATGGGGACACACGATGCTGTGAATCGTAATCCCCACTAGCCTACGAAGGGAGAAGGGAAACCATTCGTAGCGTTGAAAACACTCTCCTGAGTAAAGGAGACAACGTCCGTGCGATGTCCGGCCTTCGAACCCGGAGCAGCTACTTGGGAAGCAACCATGCTGACCGACACACCACCACCGCCTTCTGCTACGCGCCGCTTGCGCCGTCATGTGTCGCCTTCCCTCCTGGCGCCAGAGGCCGAAGGCGATAGCGCTGCAGGCGCTCAACGCCGAGTGCAACGCGAGCACCACTGAACCCGATTTCCTGGCGCTGCTAGGGCGACATACTGTAACTAGGCGCAGAACTGACTTTCTCTGATAAATTGGCCCTTTAATGCACATCAGGGCGAACACGAAATTTCTAATATGAAGTACTCACTGACGATCCAAAGACGTTTCAGTATGTATGCGTCGGTACCACCGGGGCAGTGCCTAAGTATTGGAAAGTGAAGGCCGACAGTTAGAGGCTCACATGAAATATTTCATTGGCTTCCCACGATTGCGTAATGCACAGCGTGGCTGTTGCTAGGAAACGGTCTCATTCGCCGTTCGTTAATATCTAGTTTTCTTTGCATCAATGTGAAAATGTTCCTATTGCTAAATACAGTTTTGCTAGTCACAGTTCAAACTGGAAGCGACGGAAGAAAGCGGTCCAACGCGCCACATTGTTTCCCGTAAGCGAGGGTGCGTTTAGTACGCCACATCTGACATTGCGTCTCACATATTCTGAAACTGACATAATTCCATTCTACCGAAAAAAGAAACAGATTTCGGAGTGAGGTTCCTGAGGTCTTGCTAGAGATGGAAGTCACTGGAGCGCTCGTCTTGCGCGTCAGATTGGCCGAGCGGTCTAAGGCGCCAGATTTAAGCTCTGCTTCCCGTAAGGGAGCGTGGGTTCGAACCCCACATCTGACAATGCTTTTTAAACATTATGAAACTAACGTACTCCCTTCATCTTATAGAACAAGTAAATTACGCAGAAACACGCCGTGGAGATTTTACTAGACGACAGTGACAGCAGTGCAGTCGTCCCACGTCCGATAGCCCGAGCGGCCGAAAACAAATAGCGGAACATAGTTTCCTCGTGCCGAGTTTTAGCTCTTCTCACGGACGTTTCCGTGGTCGTTGTGTTGTGGCTCAGGGCTATTCCATTTTCCTTCCCTAAAAGGCAACGCGAGAGACTGTCAGGCAAATCCCAAGTGATCTGTACACGGACTAAGACGTCCGCACGTCTGCCAACATTCTCGCCAACTTGTATGCCGTGCCAACGACACGGGTTCATGTCCGATTACCGAAATTAGGCAGCGTTGGCCGTGGTTAGTGCTGGGCTGGGTGACGAACTAGGAAGTCCGCGTGTGTTGGTTTCTTCAGTTTTGCCTTTTTCCTTAGTTTTTGGTGCTGCTGTGCGGTAATGGTACGGTCCAGCTCGCTGACCCCCCTCTTGCTCTCGGTACGCAAAGGCGCGAACGTGCGGCCACAGTCAAATGAAAGGGTCCGTTGTGTGTTTGTCGATGTGGCCTCTCCCAGTCGTTTCTTGCGCCTGTCCTCTACATATACGCCCATTTGCAAGCGTCAGCTTTCGCGTCAGCCGAGCAAAGTCGAGACAAGTCGACACATGGGGACACACGATGCTGTGAATCGTAATCCCCACTAGCCTACGAAGGGAGAAGGGAAACCATTCGTAGCGTTGAAAACACTCTCCTGAGTAAAGGAGACAACGTCCGTGCGATGTCCGGCCTTCGAACCCGGAGCAGCTACTTGGGAAGCAACCATGCTGACCGACACACCACCACCGCCTTCTGCTACGCGCCGCTTGCGCCGTCATGTGTCGCCTTCCCTCCTGGCGCCAGAGGCCGAAGGCGATAGCGCTGCAGGCGCTCAACGCCGAGTGCAACGCGAGCACCACTGAACCCGATTTCCTGGCGCTGCTAGGGCGACATACTGTAACTAGGCGCAGAACTGACTTTCTCTGATAAATTGGCCCTTTAATGCACATCAGGGCGAACACGAAATTTCTAATATGAAGTACTCACTGACGATCCAAAGACGTTTCAGTATGTATGCGTCGGTACCACCGGGGCAGTGCCTAAGTATTGGAAAGTGAAGGCCGACAGTTAGAGGCTCACATGAAATATTTCATTGGCTTCCCACGATTGCGTAATGCACAGCGTGGCTGTTGCTAGGAAACGGTCTCATTCGCCGTTCGTTAATATCTAGCTTTCTTCGCATCAATGTGAAAATGTTCCTATTACTAAATACAGTTTTGCTAGTCACAGTTCAAACTGGAAGCGACGGAAGAAAGCGGTCCAACGCGCCACATTGTTTCCCGAAAGCGAGGGTGCGTTTAGTACGCCACATCTGACATTGCGTCTCACATATTCTGAAACTGACATAATTCCATTCTACCGAAAAAAGAAACAGATTTCGGAGTGAGGTTCCTGAGGTCTTGCTAGAGATGGAAGTCACTGGAGCGCTCGTCTTGCGCGTCAGATTGGCCGAGCGGTCTAAGGCGCCAGATTTAAGCTCTGCTTCCCGTAAGGGAGCGTGGGTTCGAACCCCACATCTGACAATGCTTTTTAAACATTATGAAACTAACGTACTCCCTTCATCTTATAGAACAAGTAAATTACGCAGAAACACGCCGTGGAGATTTTACTAGACGACAGTGACAGCAGTGCAGTCGTCCCACGTCCGATAGCCCGAGCGGCCGAAAACAAATAGCGGAACATAGTTTCCTCGTGCCGAGTTTTAGCTCTTCTCACGGACGTTTCCGTGGTCGTTGTGTTGTGGCTCAGGGCTATTCCATTTTCCTTCCCTAAAAGGCAACGCGAGAGACTGTCAGGCAAATCCCAAGTGATCTGTACACGGACTAAGACGTCCGCACGTCTGCCAACATTCTCGCCAACTTGTATGCCGTGCCAACGACACGGGTTCATGTCCGATTACCGAAATTAGGCAGCGTTGGCCGTGGTTAGTGCTGGGCTGGGTGACGAACTAGGAAGTCCGCGTGTGTTGGTTTCTTCAGTTTTGCCTTTTTCCTTAGTTTTTGGTGCTGCTGTGCGGTAATGGTACGGTCCAGCTCGCTGACCCCCCTCTTGCTCTCGGTACGCAAAGGCGCGAACGTGCGGCCACAGTCAAATGAAAGGGTCCGTTGTGTGTTTGTCGATGTGGCCTCTCCCAGTCGTTTCTAGCGCCTGTCCTCTACATATACGCCCATTTGCAAGCGTCAGCTTTCGCGTCAGCCGAGCAAAGTCGAGACAAGTCGACACATGGGGACACACGATGCTGTGAATCGTAATCCCCACTAGCCTACGAAGGGAGAAGGGAAACCATTCGTAGCGTTGAAAACACTCTCCTGAGTAAAGGAGACAACGTCCGTGCGATGTCCGGCCTTCGAACCCGGAGCAGCTACTTGGGAAGCAACCATGCTGACCGACACACCACCACCGCCTTCTGCTACGCGCCGCTTGCGCCGTCATGTGTCGCCTTCCCTCCTGGCGCCAGAGGCCGAAGGCGATAGCGCTGCAGGCGCTCAACGCCGAGTGCAACGCGAGCACCACTGAACCCGATTTCCTGGCGCTGCTAGGGCGACATACTGTAACTAGGCGCAGAACTGACTTTCTCTGATAAATTGGCCCTTTAATGCACATCAGGGCGAACACGAAATTTCTAATATGAAGTACTCACTGACGATCCAAAGACGTTTCAGTATGTATGCGTCGGTACCACCGGGGCAGTGCCTAAGTATTGGAAAGTGAAGGCCGACAGTTAGAGGCTCACATGAAATATTTCATTGGCTTCCCACGATTGCGTAATGCACAGCGTGGCTGTTGCTAGGAAACGGTCTCATTCGCCGTTCGTTAATATCTAGTTTTCTTTGCATCAATGTGAAAATGTTCCTATTGCTAAATACAGTTTTGCTAGTCACAGTTCAAACTGGAAGCGACGGAAGAAAGCGGTCCAACGCGCCACATTGTTTCCCGTAAGCGAGGGTGCGTTTAGTACGCCACATCTGACATTGCGTCTCACATATTCTGAAACTGACATAATTCCATTCTACCGAAAAAAGAAACAGATTTCGGAGTGAGGTTCCTGAGGTCTTGCTAGAGATGGAAGTCACTGGAGCGCTCGTCTTGCGCGTCAGATTGGCCGAGCGGTCTAAGGCGCCAGATTTAAGCTCTGCTTCCCGTAAGGGAGCGTGGGTTCGAACCCCACATCTGACAATGCTTTTTAAACATTATGAAACTAACGTACTCCCTTCATCTTATAGAACAAGTAAATTACGCAGATACTCGGCAGGCAGATTTTACTAGAGGCGACAGTGACAGCAGTGCAGCCGTCGCACTTACCATAGCCCGAGCGGTCGAAAGGAAAATAGCGGAACATACTTTTCCTGTGTCGAGGTTTAGCTCTTCTCACGGAAGTTTCCGTTGTCGTTGTGTTGTGGCTCTATGTTCCAAGCGACAGCGAGGAAATCTCAACAGCAACATGTACGTGTTTAAATGAATGGTAGGGCCTTAATAAAGACAGCTGAAACGGTGGCTCGGGTACTGGAGTTGTGAAGTGGCCGTATTGCGTGGGCAGTAAGCTCACTAAGTTTGTGTGGCAGGCTAATAACGGGAAGGCTGTGGGTTCGATCGCACCGAGACCTATCCATATTCCTTCCCTAAACATTGTAAATTCAGTCCCTTCCTTCCCTAAAAGGCATCATGAGAGGTTGTTAGGCAATACCTATGTGATCTGTAGAAGGACTAAGACTTCCGCACGTCTGGCAATATCCGATGTATCTCCGGCTGTTACTACGAACTGTGACTTCTCTGACCCAAAGTCACGTGTAAGTAAAGAGATTGTTGTGTTTCACAAGTACGGTGTTTTCTAAATCCGTGTTTACTACGTGTCAATAGATATTCTCGTCGAGGTAATTCTAAATCCTCATTTCCTTGGACTCATCAGGATTTATCCCAGTTATACCCGAGTCCCCCATTGTCTTAGCCATTGATCTTATGCATATACCACTACTCGCATTAGTGCAGTATCTCTCATCAAATTGGATTATCAAGGACACGTCTTATCCTGCATAAGAACGCCTGAAATCACAAAACTAGGTATGGGATGGTTTCAGGGTGTTTTAGAGTCAATCACTGTGTTGTCTGCCAAAGAGCTGCATATTATGCCCAAACTGAACTTGGATACTAGTGACTACCATGCATGGCTCCTAGGCGAAGATGACTTCCCCCAGGTTCCCCTTCCAAGAAAGTTCTCATATCTATAAGATATCTCTCAACAACACAATAACAGACTGCCCCTGTCCACAACATACACCAAACAGACCTCCGAAGAGAGTGGCTGAGGCAGCGACAGGGGAAGATGGCAGCCAGGTTGCGAAGGAAACCAAGGCCGCCTGCTCCCCTCCCTCTACGCTGCCCTTAGCTTCTGCCTTGGCTTCTTCACGTTACTCTCGTTTGCTTCTCCCTCTAGGTAGGTCGCGTTCTCCTCCTCAAGATTTCTCTGCGGCTAAAGTTCGCTTAGTTCTATGTCTATAATTCAGGAAGTCAGAAACGTAGATTGTGAGAATTTATTTGAGAATATGAAGGTAGGTAGCTCGTTTGGCAACGTCGAGTGAAATACATATTTTGAAACACACTCTTTGAAATTTTGAAGGCAGCAAGGATAAAGTATAGGGTACGAACGATTATCTACAGTTTGTTCAGAAATCAGACTGTAGTTACAAGGTTACAAGCATGGAATAGAAACAATAGCTGACACAGTAGCTCAACATGCAATTTACAGGTTGTAAAGGAAATTTCCACCATAAACTATGGACCTTTCCTCAGTGTGTCGTTTCTGTATCCAACAACACAGATAGCCGTAACTCAGATTTAATCACATCAGCGGAGTATCTGTTGAACAGGCCAGACTTGCACACTGTTTCCAAAAATGTTTAGCTTTTTCAGTAATTGAATGGGAAAGTCTAGATGTTTGATTGATTTCACCTTCTAACGTTAATCAATATGCTGGTACTGCGAACGGCTGAAAGCAAAGGGAAACTACAGAAATAATATTTCAAGAAGACCTGTAGGTCTACTGTTGTTTAATGACGATGGCATTCTGGAGTGTAAAATATTCCGGACGTAAAGTAGTCCCTCATTCGGATCTAAGGGCAGGGGCTACTCAAGATCATGATATCGGCAAAATAAATCTGGCGTTCTATCGTCCGGAGTATGGAATAATATATTTTTTAATTAGGCGGGTAGGTTAGAGGATTCAAAAGGGGGAAATGATAGGTTTAAGTTAGATACGGTGGGCATTAGTAAAGCGTGGTGGCAGGACAAACAGGACTTCTAGTCAGACGAGTATGTGGTTATCAACTCAGCATTAGTTAGGGGTAATGCATATACAAAGCCAGGACCCACCACAGTACTATAGGTATATTTACCTACTAACTCCGCAGATGAAGAGATTACAAACTTATTTATGATGAGATGGAAGAAATTATTCAGACAATTTACAAGAATGGGAGACTAAAATTCGACAAAACGGAAAGTAATAGAAAGAAAAGCAGTAGAATAACATGGACTGGCGAAAGCAATGCAAGGGGAAGCCACCTCGTACAATTTTGCTCACTGCACAACTTACTATTTGCTAATAGTTTGTTTAACAATCATGCAAGAAGGTTGTAGTGTGTAAAAAAACCTGTGGACAACGAAAGATTTCATAACGATTATCTAACGCTAAGACAGAGATTTAAGACACTAGCTATTAAACTGCATAATAATATTTTCATGAGTGGATGTGGTTTCAGACAGTAACATATTAGTTATGAAATGCAGATTGAAGCTGAGGAATTTGTAGAAATGTTGAAGATTAAGTAGGTGGAATCTGGATAAGTTGAAACAATCAAAGGGAGCATTAGGCTACGATTGACTGAAATACTCGATATGAATGCAACAGAAAACGAATAGGTAGCTTTCAGAGATGAAGCGTGAAGACAGTAAATGAACAACTAAGAAAATACCGTGGAAAAAGTACACTGCCTGATAAAATGCAACATTTCAATGACCAGAGTATAGTATGTGTATACCGAGGGGTTTTAGTGTTAATGATTCATTTGCTACGGTCGTCAGCGATTAGGAGGACTGTCTGTGCATCCTCTGTTTTGACTGCAGCTAGTAACTGTTGGGTTTAGAGACGAACAGTGTTTGCAACATTCATTGCAGGATAAAACCGTGCCTCACCGATGGGTGTGTACACTTCTTGAGCAGCTTCAGATATTTGAAGGGGATCACACTGTATATCTGCAGGAAGCTGGGTCGACGAATCGACGGATTGCTGCACATCTTGGGCGCAAAGTATTGGTGATGTTTCGCTGCTCTCAGCAGTGGTCTGTGGAACATTCCCACACCTGTAGACTTCGTTTTGTACGTCGCAGTAGTGCAGACGCACGTCTAGACCAACGCTTTGTGGGAGCAGCTGTGACCGAGCGAAAACAATCCAGGGACGAAACCTCGGTACGTGTTGTGTTCAGGGAGGATTGGGAACTGTCTGTCTGCAGCAAGATCAAGTTCACTTGTGCCTCTGTCCATGCTGACACCACACCCCAGCAAGCATGTCTATTCTAGTATCGTGAAAGAGTTGACTGGAAAGTGGACTGTTGTCTTCAGTGATAAAAGTAGGTTCTATCAATATACTAGTGGTAGACGTGTATGTATATGGCGTAAACTTGGTGAGCTACCTATTCCAGAGTACATTCGCCTACGACACACAGGTACCAACCGACGATTCAGGTTGTTTGATTGGCTGATTTGGACGAGGGCACGAAATAGTGAGGTCATCGGTCCCATCAGAGTAAGGAAGGATGGGGGACGAAATCGGCCGTGCCCTTTCAGAGGTACGATCATGGCATTTGCCTGAAGCGATTTAAGGAAATCAAGATGGCCGGACGCGGGTTTGAACCGCTGTCCTCCACAATATGAGTCTAGTGTACTAACCACTGCGCCACCTCACTCGGTCAGGATTCAGGGTGTGGGAAGTCATCACTTACAACTCATGGTAAGGTAACGGGTAAAGCCCATGTAGGGTAAAGTCCCTACGGAAACACCAGACGTCATCGCGAGTTGTAACTAATGACCAGTGCCCGCTATATTGCTTCCATGCTACTGCCATTTCTTCAAGAGGAAAGTGATGTGCCTATTCAGCAGGACAATTCATGGCCGCATACTGCAGCTGAGAGGCAACGTGATCTTCGTAGTGCGCCACAACTGCCCTGGGTAGAAGTTCGCCAGATCACTCACCAACTGAACGCGTATATGATGAAGCGCTAACTTAGTCGTTGTCCAGGGCTTACAAGAATCATTTATTTATTGAATCGTATGGCTAGGGCCCCCGTCGGGCAGACCGGTCGCCGGGTGCCGGTCTTTCACTTTGACGCCACTTCGGCGACCTGCAGTCGATGAGGGTGATGATGAGGACAACACAACACGCAGTCCCTGGGCGGAGAAAATTCCCAGACCCACCAGGGAATCCGTCACGCTGACCATTCAGCTACCGGGGTCGGACACAAGAATCATTGCCGATTTGTGACAAAAGATGCTTGGTACACTCTATCGCACGATGACATTCGGTACCCTTATGATCGTTCGCATGCAAGATTACACGCCTGTGACTGCGAGAGGGAGGTACATTGTGTATAGATGCGACTGTTTAGCTGCATTTTACTGTGACACACGTGTTTCATTTGGTCTGAATTAGTTATCATATGGCCGGCCGGAGTGGCCGTGCGGTTCTAGGCGCTTCAGTCTGGTCGCAGGTTCGAATCCTGCCTCGGGCATGGATGTGTGTGATGTCCTTAGGTTAGTTAGGTTTAATTAGTTCTAAATTTTAGGCGACTGATGACCTCAGAAGTTAAGTCGCATAGTGCTCAGAGCCATTTTGTTATCATATACTCGTACAAAGCTGAACTACCTGAACCTCACGTGTCAATAAAATGATCTTATCCTTGAGGGTGCTGCATTTTTTTCTAGTAGCGTATAACAATGCGGAGAATGAAGCAGGTAAAAGAAAATATAGACGTCTAAAAAAATAGAACGACAGAATTTGTAAAACGGTAAAGCAGGAATGACAAGAGAAGAAATGAAAATCAGTAGAAACAGGTATGAGAGCGGGTAAGATAGACGCCACTTACAGGAAAACTAAAGAAACCACTGGAGAAACTGGAAGCGGCGGCATAAAGTCGAAAGCTAAGATGGCAAAAGCCAGAACCGAACAAAAAAGAAATGGCCGAAAGATGGAACGAATACATAGATGGAAAGAAATTTGAAAACAATATTATGAAAAAGAATGAAGTGCGACGCTGCAATAGGACAGAACCGAAGGATCTGAAAGATATGGCGGCATTTTGTCATTCTTCACTCTCTCCATAGTCGTTTCTAAGGGGCTGAAATTTTATGACATTTGATACAATGCTAATAACTCTCTGTCACGCGCTACACAGTTGTTTGCAGTATATGTGTGTCTCAGTAGGTTACGCAAGAAGAGACAGGAAGAGAAGGCAGAAACGAGAGCGAGTCTGCAGATACAAAATATAAGCGAATATGGTTCAAATGGCTCTGAGCACTATGGGACTTAACTTCTGAGGTCATCAGTCCCCTAGAACTTAGAACTACTTAAACCTAACTAACCTAAGGACATCACACACATCCATGCCCGAGGCAGGATTCGAACCTGCGGCCGTAGCGGTCGCGCGGTTCCAGACTGTAGCGCCTAGAACCGCTCGGCCGTCCTGGCCGGCCTATAAGCGAATACGTTAAGCAATATACAGTACAGTGACGAGCTAAATATTGTGACCACTACCCACCGTGAGATTGCTGACTGTGGCGCAGCAACACAGTAAGAAAAGTACATACGTAGAGCGGAAACGAATCATTCTACTGACAACACAGGTTGCAAAGCTCACCTTGTTGAACTAGGAGCTTTGTGTGTTCTCAAGTTGACCCAAAGGCTTTGCGGAGCGATAAACTGAAAGGTGGCTGTATAAAACATTGTACCTGTCGTCTGCATTATATCGTTGTTAGGACCAGCTGAGGTCACTCAAATTTCGCTCATGCGCGTCATATTCACAACTCT
This sequence comes from Schistocerca piceifrons, assembly GCF_021461385.2. Classification (NCBI taxonomy): domain Eukaryota; kingdom Metazoa; phylum Arthropoda; class Insecta; order Orthoptera; family Acrididae; genus Schistocerca; species Schistocerca piceifrons. The sequence continues at coordinate 10,112,536 of NC_060144.1, forward strand.
GCATGCCCATTCGGTAAGTTACGATCAAATAACGGGACCGATCCAACAAGTAAGATGGATATTACTGTATTTACGCTCAACGAATAGCTTATCTAGGACGAGCACCTCCTAATCAAGCAATAGACATGTGGGAGAGACGGAAGCTGACGTCACGAGCAGCGAGGTATTTCCTAATTCTTTATCAAAATTTCTTACGCAAATTCACCCTCTCCTTAACTCAAGACACACCTAAAACCAAACTTCATACTTGTATTAGGTTGGTGCATAAGTTCGTAGCGCTTTTGTTTTGCATGTTGATACTCCGGTTGCTACGGAGTTATTTCTCAATTGTGTTATTTTCCATTTGCAGTTCACTGTTGCTATTCCAGTTAACGTTTTCCACTTTTTCATGTGGAGATAGTGAGTGGAACTGTGGTAGGGTTGCCATAATCTCGGAATCCAAAACCAGGACAAAACTTACGGTCGCCGTAGCCGATCGAAGGAAATAAGAGGAATAAGGAGTCCTCATGCCCATAAGCTAAGGGAAATGTGCATTTAATTAATGATCCAGAGTTTAGGAAGGACTGCTTCATTAAGAAAGCATTTATTACAAAAAATAAGAATATGCATTACATTATTCAGTACACGAAGTTCTATTGTCATCATTTGAGCTTTTTTTATACCAATCGTATTTCTCAGAACCTTGAATAGATGAAACGAACTTAATCTGGTTCTCAATCAGTTTATGAAATTCACTGCAACTTACATTTTTCATATTGTACTGTATTTGCATCATTGCATTAACTGATTTTACTGTTAACCTATTCCTTTCTTCTGTCCACTGAGAACCAGAAACATCTGCGCCGTTCATGGGGTAATATCATTGGACAGAGCAATGCAAGAGAATGGTTTTCTCGTTTTAAATAGGATCATTTTGACAATAGTGACTCTCCACGTTCAGAGAGACATTCGGGGTTTGATGACGATCGTTTAAGCGCATTAATCCACAATTATCCACGTCAGTGTACTCGAGAACTGGCAAATGTGATGAACTGTGATCTTCCGACCATCGTGTGACATTTGCATGCATTGGGGAAGTTCAAAAATCGGATGTATATGTATCGCATGCTCTAAGCCAAAAACACAAAAAAAAAAAAAAAAATCAGCGGCTCGTCCGTTGTGGCTCGTGAACTAGACCGACCATTCTTACCCTCTACCGTTTCTGGTGACGACAAATGGTATCTTTATGATAACATAACGAAAAGAAAGGAATGGTTGATCCCAAACAAAGCAGCAGTTCCCAGCACAGAGACCTCTGTGCATCTACAGAAGATAATGTTATGCATCTGGTGGAACACCGACCGTGTGATGTACTACAAATTGCTACCCCTGAGGTGTAGCCATCACTGATACATTTATTAGCAACAAATGAAACGTCTTGAAGAGGCAGTTTATCATATTTGGTAGTTCTCGAGTACAGTGACGTAGATCATTGTGGATTAACACGTTTAAATGATCTTTATCAAACACCGAAGATCTTCCTTAACGTGGAGAGTCAAAAGGATCTTGCTTAAACTGAGAAAAACATTATCTTTCCGAGCTTTGTCCAATGGCATTCTTCCCATACAGGCAAAAATGTTTGTGGATGTTTCCGCTGCTGTCAACCCTCTATTGAAGTCAGAGGAATACGTCGGAAGCGTTCCGATTTCTTCACTTGGCACTCCATTTTATAGCGTCCACAGTTCCGCTCACTATCTCCACACGAAAAAGTGAAAAACGTAAACTCAAATAGCAACAGTGAACTACAAATACAAAATGACGATTGATAAATAGATTTTTGCAACCGGAATAACAACATGCAAAAGGAAAACGCTACGAACTATGCACTAAACTAATAGTATGACCACTTCGGAGCAGGCAATGGTACTGTTATCGACAAAAAAAAATACTCAATTCTTGAAGTTTATTGAGTAGCAGTGCTCCACTTGACAGTTAAATTTTGTCAGATTTGCACTGTTTTGCAATTTTTCTAACGATGTATCGGTCGTGACTTACGTAACAAAGCCATTAGCATAATACATTACTGACCAATAAAATTGCTACACCAAGAACAAATGCAAATGATAAACGGGTATTCATTGGACAGATATATTATGCTGGAACTGACATAGGATTATATTTTCACGCAATTTGGGTGCATAGACCCTGAGAAATCAGTACCCAGAACCACCTCTGGCCATAATAAGGGTTTTATACGCCTGGACATTGAGTCAAACAGAGCTTGGATGGCAGTTCATCAAGTGTAGTGAGTGGCGTATTGTGACGAGTCAGTTGCTCGGCCACCATTGACCAGACGTTTTCAATTGGTGAGAGATCTGCAGATGGTTGTTGTCTTACAAACGTCCCCATCTGTTGACTCAGGGATCGACACGTGGCTGCACGATCCGTTACACCCATGCGGATAAGATGCCTGTCATCTCGACTGCTAGTGATACGAGGCCGATGGGATCCAGCACGGGGTTCCGTATTACCCTCCTGAACCCACCGATTCCATATTCTGCTAACAGTCATTGGATCTCGACAACGCGAGCAGCAATGTCGCGATACGATAAACCGCAATCGCGATAGGCTACAATCCGACCTTTATCAAAGTCGGAAACCTGATGGTACGCATTTCTCCTCCTTACAAGAGGCATCACAACAACGTTTCACCAGGCATCACCGGTCAACTGCTGTTTGTGTATAAGAAATCGGTTGGAAACTTTCCTCATGTCAGCACGTTGTAGGTGTCACCACCGGCGCCAGCCTTGTGTGAATGCTCCGAAAAGCTAATCATTTGCATATCCACAGCCTCTTGTTCCTGCCAGTTAAATTTCGCGTCTGTAGCGTGGTGTAGCAATTTTAATGGCCAGTAGTGTAAAACGATTTAATTGGTAGACTCAGGGAAACGCTGAAAGTGGTGGAGAGACACATAATGCAGTTTAAATAAGTTTACTGGCCGCCTCGCGGGGTAGCCGCGTCGTCTAGGGAGCCTTGCCACAGTTCGCCAGTTCGCCAGTTCGCGCGGCTGCCCCCGTCGGAGACTCGAGACCTCCCTCGGGCATGGGTGTATGTGTGTGTTGTTCTTAGTGCAAGTTAGTTTAAGTTAGATTAAGTAATGTGTAAGCCTGTGGAACGATGACGTCAGCAGTTTGGTCCCATAGGAACTTACCACAAATTTAAAAACAAAGAAAAAGAATTCACCGGACTAAATATTTGCCACATGAGTACACTGGTCACTTTGTAGCTGGTGTAGAACTCATGACACATCGTCACTGACGAAATCCAGAGCAGTTAAGTTGTGTGTATATGCCAGTCGATTGTGTGGAATGAGTACTATAAGATGTATGATAAGATGTATGGTAAGATAAGACGTAATAGAATGCCACGAAGGAGCTTTCGTCTTTTGACAGGACTCTGACACCAGCGTGAATGAAGTTGCCAGATTTGTTGGTTTGTCAACCCGGGCCGTTCAACGTTTCCATAAGGAATGCTGTACCTCTGGTAGCCATGTAATACTGCGTAAGAACAGAGTTCAAGAGAAACTACGCACCGACAGGAACTGGAGACGTGTGTCACTCGGTATTAATGGCGATCGGTTTCACACCCGACAGGAATTCTTGCTGTAATTGAATCCAGGTCCACAGGTTCCCTGCGAACGTTGTGAAGGAAATTGCGTGCTGTGTACATGGAGGTTACAATTAAACTTTCGCTACTTAAGCCACTGTAGACGAAAAATTATTTACCGTATGGGTAGGAGTGTAGGAAAAGAGAGAGAAGGAAACATAGTAGGTGAATATTGATTGGGGCTAAGAAATGAAAGAGGAAGCCGTCTGGTAGAATTTTGCACAGAGCACAACATAATCATAGCTAACACTTGGTTTAAGAATCATGAAAGAAGGTTGTATACATGGAAGAACCCTGGAGATACTAAAAGGTATCAGATAGATTACTTAATGGTAAGACAGAGGTTTAGGAACCAGGTTTTAAATTGTAGGACATTTCCAGGGCCAGATGTGGACTCTGACCACAATCTATTGGTTATGACCTGTAGATTAAAACTGAAGAAACTGCAAAAAGGTGGGAATTTAAGGAGATGGGACCTGGAAAAACTGAAAGAACCAGAGGTTGTACAGAGTTTCAGGGAGAGCATAAGGGAACACCTGACAGGAATGGGGGAAAGAAATACAGTAGAAGAAGAATGGGTAGCTTTGAGGGATGAAGTAGCGAAGGCAGCAGAGGATCAAGTAGGTCAAAAGACGAGGGCTAGTAGAAATCCTTGGGTAACAGAAGAAATATTGAATTTAATTGATGAAAGGAGAAAATATAAAAATGCAGTAAATGAAGCAGCCAGGAATTCAAACGTCTCAAAAATGAGATCGACAGGAAGTGTAAAATGGCTAAGCAGGGATGGCTAAAGGACAAATGTAAGGATGCAGAGGCCTATCTCACTAGGGGTAAGATAGATACTGCCTACAGGAAAATTAGAGAGACCTTTGGAGATAAGAGAACGACTTGTATGAATATCAAGAGCTCAGATGGAAACCCAGTTCTAACCAAAGAAGGGAAAGCAGAAAGGTGGAAGGAGTATATAGAGGGTCTATACAAGGGCGATGTACTTGCGGACAATATTATGGAAATGGAAGAGGATGTAGATGAAGATGAAATGGGAGATATGATACTGTGTGACGAGTTTGACAGAGCACTGAAAGACCTGAGTCGAAACAAGGCCCCAGGAGTAGACAACATTCCATTGGAACTACTGACGGTCTTGGGACAGCCAGTCCTGACAGAACTCTACCATCTGGTGAGCAAGATGTATGTAACAGGCGAAATACCCTCAGACTTCAAGAAGAATACAATAATTCCAATCCCAAAGAAAGCAGGTGTTGACAGATGTGAAAATTACCGAACTATCAGTTTAATAAGTCACAGCTGCAAAATACTAACACGAATTCTTTACAGACGACTGGAAAAACTAGTAGAAGCCGACCTCGGGGAAGATCAGTTTGGATTCCGTAGAAACACTGGAACACGTGAGGCAATACTCACCTTACGACTAATCTTAGAAGAAAGATTAAGGAAAGGCAAACCTACGTTTCTAGCATTTGTAGACTTAGAGAAAGCTTTTGACAATGTTGACTGGAATACTCCCTTTCAAATTCTAAAGGTGGCAGGGGTAAAATACAGGGAGCGAAAGGCTATTTACAATTTGTACAGAAACCAGATGGCAGTTATAAGAGTCGAGGGACGTGGAAGGGAAGCAGTGGTTGGGAAGGGAGTAAGACAGGGTTGTAGCCTCTCCCCGATGTTATTCAATCTGTATATTGAGCAAGCAGTAAAGGAGACAAAAGAAAAATTCGGAGTAGGTATTAAAATCCATGGAGAAGAAATAAAAACCTTAAGGTTCGCCGATGACATTGTAATTCTGTGAGAGACAGCAAAGGACTTGGAAGAGCAGTTGAATGGAATGGACAGTGTCTTGAAAGGAGGATATAAGATGAACATCAACAAAAGCAAAACGAGGATATTGGAATATAGTCGAATTAAATCGGGTGATGCTGAGGGAATTAGATTAGGAAATGAGACACTTAAAGCAGTAAAGGAGTTTTGCTATTTGGGGAGCAAAATAACTGACGATGGTCGAAGTAGAGAGGATATAAAATGTAGACTGGCAATGGCAAGGAAAGCGTTTCTGAAGAAGAGAAATTTGTTAACATCGAGTATAGATTTAAGTGTCAGGAAGTCATTTCTGAAAGTATTTGTATGGAGTGTAGCCATGTATGGAAGTGAAACATGGACGATAAATAGTTTGGACAAGAAGAGAATAGAAGCTTTCGAAATGTGGTGCTACAGAAGAATGCTGAAGATTAGATGGGTAGATCACATAACTAATGAGGAAGTATTGAATAGGATTGGGGAGAAGAGAAGTTTGTGGCACAACTTGATCAGAAGAAGGGATCGGTTGGTAGGACGTGTTCTGAGGCATCAAGGGATCACCAATTTAGTATTGGAGGGCAGCGTGGAGGGTAAAAATCGTAGAGGGAGACCAAGAGATGAATACACTAAGCAGATTCAGAAGGATGTAGGTTGCAGTAGGTACTGGGAGATGAAAAAGCTTGCACAGGATAGAGTAGCATGGAGAGCTGCATCAAACCAGTCTCAGGACTGAAGACCACAACAACAACAACATGGGTACCCAACTTTACAGGAATGAGGTTCAAACTCGGCGCAACCGAATTTGCGCTGTTTGCAGTAGTGTAAGCGTCATGTCTTGCCGTTAAGTGCCGGCGCTGGTACGGCGACGTAGGATTGCAACATAAGCATCAGTGCGCATTGCAGTTGCAGACAGCCAACGAAGGTCTGGATAAGGTAAGCAGGGCTTCGCTCGTAAATCTGTTTTATCAAAACAACACCAATAGCGCTGCCGCTCTTCGACAGTATCAACGCATTGAACGAATACAGAGTCCCCTTTCCATACCGGGTCTGAAGAACTAGATTCGGAAGTTCGATTTGTGTGAAGATTTGAGAATTGCTGATGGGAGACTCATGCGGCGAATTGCACCAAAAATTGTTGAAGAAGTTACTGTTACCAAGGCTGACAATACTGGCAGCAGACGACTGATGCGAGTGCCTGTACTAACAGCACGCCATCGCCTGCAGCGCCTCTCCTGGCTCGTGACCATGTCGGTCGGACACTAGACGACTGGAAAGCCGTGAGCCCCGGCCAAATGATTCCCTGTTTCACTCGCCAAGAGCTGATGGCAGCGTTCGAGTGTGTCGCAGACCCCACGAAGCCATGGACCAAAGTCGTCAACAAGTCACTGTGCAACCTGGTGGTGGTTGTATAATGGTGTGGGCTGTGTTTGCATGGACTGGAGTGGGTCCTCTGGTACCACTGAAATGATCATTGACTGGAAATGGTTAACTTCTGCTACTTCGAGACTATTTGCAGCCATTCACGTTCCGAAAAAAAATCCAGCACCGGCTACACTTTCGCTATTATGGACGCCTACGCAGGCAGCATGGTTCAATATTTCTGCAGGGGACTTCCAACGACTCCATGCTGCGTCGAGTTTTAGCACTACGCCAGACAAGAGGAGGTCCGACACGATATTATGAGGTATCACATGATATTTGTCCTTCAGTGTAGGCCTATGACAATGTTTCGACTGCTGCCGCGCGGGATTAGCCGAGCGGTCAGCCCGCACGGTCACTCAGCGTGTTCGGTCAGAGGGCGTAGCTACCCTCTGTAATAAAAAAAAAAACTGAGTGAACGAATCAACGAACAACCTGAACGGCTGTCATCGGACGTCCACGACGAACAAATTCAACGAACAATATAGAACAAGACGAGATAAAAAAAAAGCAGCCTAAGGCGCTGCAGTCATGGACTGTGGGGCTGGTCCCGGCGGAGGTTCGGGTCCTCCCTCGGGCATGGCGGTGTGTGTGTGTTTGTCCTTAGGATAATTTAGGTTAAGTAGTGTGTAAGCTTAGGGACTGATGACCTTAGCAGTTAAGTCCCATAAAATTTCACACACATTTTTTTTGTTTCGACTGCAGTCAACAAATTCTCCGTCAAGGAATTAGTTTTTGGAGAACGTTCTTCTAATGAATTTTGACATACACCGCAAGAAACTTGTTCTCCGTGGACAGTTCTTTCACAACATATCATTAAAATCTTTCACAGATTCCACCCGTCTGCTTTGCTCATGATGTCATATTTGGAATAAACAGCATAGTTTACCCCCAGAAAACATTTAGTAACTGGCAGCTTTCATGCTTCAGGAAGGTGGCCACAACATAGATCGTTACGGCCGCGAACGAACATAAGAAACACGCGAAATATTCCAGCCACCAAACGAAATGAAATTAACGGAACAACCGCGGGAATTAGGTGGTTTGGGGCTGGGACAAGCTAAAAATACTATAATGAGACTAACATCATTCTAAGACAGGCACATAATCGGAAAATAACGAACACGAATTCCTCCATAGTAAACCTAACCAAAAACTACTAAAAAACACACAACTGGGCTCGAACATTTTCCTTGACCTGTGTAGTTCAAATGAAGGCTTCGATCCCAGACCCGCTCCCATAAAAGCATAGTAATATTAGCATCGAAAATTTCACCTTATCTACATTGCTCAGATGAAGACAAAGATACCCTCCCCACACACAAACACAATTAAAAAAATTGGTGTAGCAAATTTCACTTAACCTCTAACGAAGGCAAAAAAAACCAAGGGCAGCGTACGTAACCATAAAAATCAGTCTCGCATTTTTGTCTACACATACATAGCTCGAACGTGGATATATTAAAAACTTAGTATGCAGTTCAGACACCAAGCTCTTTCCCTTACATGTTAAAAATCTTTATACCAATGTCCCGGTACATGAGACGCTCATCATCGTGGAAGAAAGTTTACGCCAATTTAAAAAAGATCTATCAGATGAACAAATTACCGATTTTATGAATCTCATTAATGTCGTTGTCAAATACAACTACTTTGAATTCAACGGACAAATGTACCAGCAGTCTAATTGGCTCGCTATGAGCAACCCTTTAACCGGCATCCTTGCCGACATCTTTATCACTTCCTTGGAAAAAAAGCTGTTTAACCGTGTCTCAGCCGCTTCACTAGGTATCCTTTCTTACACGAGATACGTTGATGATATTCTATCGGACCCGCCGATAGTATTGATCATATATTTACACTTTTTAACGACCTCCATGAAAAAATTTCTTTCACTATTGAACTCGAAAACGAAAACCGCCAATTACATTATTTAGACTTGACGCTTACAATAAGAAGACCATAACATCACTTTCAGTATTTTTCGAAAAGAAACGTATACTGACCAAATCGCGCCTGCTTCCTCTTTTCATCCACAGTCTCAAAAACTGGCCCTTTTTTCACTCTGCCGTCCACCGAGCCACCTCTATACCACTTTCAACAGAAAAGTTTAATGGGGAGATTAATTTACTTAAAACCATAGCAGTCAATAATGAATATACGCCAAACATAGTGGACGATATCCTAAAAAGAAAACTGCAAGAACTACCACGCTCAACACCGCATGCACTGAAATTAACCCCAAAAAAACGTTTTTCCATTCTTTTCATAGGACCCATTTCCTATCAGATTCAGCGCATGCTTCGCAACAAATACAACTGCAATGTTGCCTTCTCTACTAATAATAATCTAAAGAGAAACTTCATTCATAATTTGAAATCCATTCGCTCCCCTACAGAAAGTTCTGGCGTTTATAAGATTATCTGCGATACCTGCTCCTATTATATAGGGCAAACTGGACGTGCTTTCACCATCAGATATAAAGAACATCTTTTGAGAAAGAACGGCACCAGTCCCCTAATTCATCCTTTGCCGATCATCTCTTAATTACTGGACACGTGCCTAAAGCCATAGGCGATAACAATATTCTGCATACCGAAAAGATGTTAGAAGAAGGTTAGATGTTTTAGAGGAATTGGAGATCTTCAAACATCTCTCTCGTCATGATGGCCTCATTCTCAACGAACAGCTGCAGCTGCGAAATAAAAACTTTTTCGACTGTATAAAGTCATTGCTTGATCTTTGATTCAGATTTCCTCATTCAATTTACCGAAATGTTGTTTTCCTGTTACATCTTTGCTGTTTTCTTGTATGTCATAATTAAGGTTTTTTGTACGTTACAAAATGTATCTCTTTTTAAAGCAGATAAATATGTAACTTAATATTATTATTATTAGTGCTTACGTTATGCCTGAATCTGCTGCATCACAATTTCATGTGTCTAATTTTGAATGTGCAGTAGCCTAGTTGTTTCTGCGGCTACTAGATGACGCTCGTAGCAACACCATGTTTACTTGCCCACACTTTCTAACGTGGGCACCTCAGTCTTGTTGCAATAATTGTTCACTAAAGTACGAGCAGCCCTTAGCGGCTCGCCATCTTACTTACAACTATTCATGACGTCGCCTTTTCGGCTTAGATATTTTTTAATATGTGACTTGTAAGTACTGCATCTTTTTTCCAGTCATTACAAACTTTAATTTTTTTAATGTATTATATACTTAATATGTTTTAGAACAGTTAGTCTAATTCTCCAGACGACGCTCATAGTAGCGTCGAAACCTGGTCAATTTTGTCTTAATATTTGTGACCGAGGGCTTATTTGTTCTAATATAAAAATCTTAACCGTTTCATTGACAATTTGGATAGTGCAGAGCGTGTTGCTGCCAATGAGGACAGGCATGTAATAATAGAAATAGTAATAGCACTAATAGTAATTTTAAGAATGAGCAGAATGGCAATGTAAACATCCGAACAGTAGGTGTTCGTCATCCTAAGAAAGGTAGGAAATGTAGGAATAATAAACATAACCAACAATGGCAACCTGAAGGTAGTAATTTTGTTCTTAACGAAAAAAATGGTTCAAATGGCTCTGAGCACTATGGGACTTAACATCCGAGGTCATCAGTCCCCTAGAACGTAGAACTACTTAAACCTAACCAACCTAAGGACATCACACACATCCATGCCCGAGGCAGGATTCGAACCTGCGACCGTAGGGGTCGCGTGGTTCCAGACTGTAGCGCCTAGAACCGCTCGGCCACCCCGGCCAGCTGGGTCGATAAACCCAGTGGCTGTGACCAGTTGTCACTTGAGAAGGAACCCGACGATAATAATGAAAGTGGTTTGACTCTGTTATGCCCGGTCTGGAGGCGCAGAGTTGCCCCGACCACAATAATTTGGGTCACGTTCAGCAAACTAAATGCAATGAAGTCGTGCAGTGTTTTGATTTGAACTTAGTAGACTAACTGCAAAAGGCAGCTGAAAATGTGGATCAGGAAACCCCTACATACCTTGACCTAAATTTAATGAAGACAGATGTCGATCACTTTAGCTGGAGACAAATCCAAAAGGAACTGTTGGATGAATTTGAGGAACCGCCTGTACAACCTAGAATAAGCCACCCTATAATACTAGTAAATATATTAGGTATCAATGTAGGTTGTCTCTTAGGCAGTGGCAGTGAGGTGAGTGCGTTGTCTCAGTCCTTCTTTGATGCATTACCTAGTACAGATAAACTTACAGTAATGAGGGTATCAGGACTGAGAATAATTGGTGCTACTGGCAAGGTATCAAAAACGGTAAAGCAAGAAGCTTTGCTGCCCTTTAATATTAATGGTAATGTAATTGATCATCCATGCTTAATAGTAAACAATCTCAGTATCGAGGTTCTAATTGGCATAGATTTCTTGTCAAAGTATCAGGGTGTTGTTGACTTTGAAAGAAGACAGTTAAAAATGGTCTTGCCAATAACCGGAGTAATTACAGTAGCATTTATTGACAAACACATAGTAACTAATGATGAGACTTGGGAGCTCCCTATACGAGTTCTGAAAAATAGAAGGTTTCGGGACGAAGATGTTGATCTTAGTAAAGGTAGGTTGAACACAGCAGAAGCAGAAACAACGAAATTCATGTTCGTATACCAAGGGCCTTTCAGGATTATGGGAAAACTGCATGCAAATGCGTACAGGCTGGAGTAACTGAAGAGTAAAAAAGTATTAGGTCTCAAAAACGTGATCGACCTAAAGAAATTCATAAGCCAATGAATTCTGTAGGGAAGAGGTTGTTCTGTAGCCTCTACGCAGTGTGGCAGCTGTGCTGTCCCAGCTGTGTGAGATCATCTTTCCCCATTTCAGGTCTCACTTATTCTTCACCTTTCCTATCCACCAAAGTTTCGACCCCTTCTTTCCAGTACTAAAATTTTGCGATATGGCTATCAAGCCAATAATAATCCAATGAATTCTGTAGAGAGGAGGTTGTTTTGTAATCTCTACGCACTATGGCAGCTGTGCAGTCCCAGCTGAGAGATGTTCTTTCCCCATTTCAGGTCTCACTCATTCTTTATCTTTCCTATCCACCAAAGTTTCGATTTCTTCTTATCCGCCGATTAGTGAAGAAACTACTGGATGTGACAAACATAATAGTTACAAGTAAACAATAGAGAGGTATGAAGTAATGAAGACGTAAATGTATCTGAGTAACAAGTATGTATATACAGGGTGAGTCTCCTAACATTACCGCTGGATATATTTCGTAAACCACATCAAATACTGGCGAATCGATTCCACAGACCGAACGTGAGGAGAGGGGCTAGTGTAATTGGTTAATACAAACCATAAAAAATGCACGGAAGTATGTTTTTTAATACAAACCTACGTTTTTTTAAATGGAACCCCGTTAGTTTTGTTAGCACATCTGAACATATAAATAAATACGTAATCAGTGCCGTTTGTTGCATTGTAAAATGTTAATTACATCCGGAGATATTGTAACCTAAAGTTGACGCTTGAGTACCACTCCTCCGCTGTTCGATCGTGTGTATCGGAGAGCACCGAATTACGTAGGGATCCAAAGGGAACGGTGTTGGACCTTAGGTACAGAAGAGACTGGAACAGCACATTACGTCCACATGCTAACACCTTTTTATTGGTCTTTTGCACTGACGCACATGTACATTAACATTAGGGGTGAGGTAAACGTACACACGTGGTTTCCGTTTTCAATTACGGAGTGGAATAGTGTGTGTCCTGACATGTCAGGCCAATAGATGTTCAATGTGGTGGCCGTCATTTGCTGCACACAATTGCAATCTCTGGCGTAATGAATGTCGTACACGCCGCAGTACATCCGGTGTAATGTCGCCGCAGGCTGCCACAATACGTTGTTTCATATCCTCTGGGGTTGTAGGCACATCACGGTACACATTCTCCTTTAATGTACCCCACCGAAAGAAGTCCAGAGGTGTAAGATCAGGAGAACGGGCTGGCCAATTTATGTGTCCTCCACGGCCCGTCGAACATCCTGTCAGGGGTCAGCCTAGTGTTAATTGCGGAATGTGCAGGTGCACCATCATGCTGATACCACATACGTCGACGCGTTTCCAGTGGGACACACTCTATTCCACTCCGCAACTGAAAACGGAAACCACGTGTGTACGTTTACCTCACCCCTCATGGTAATGTACATGTGCGTCAATGAAAAAGACCAATAAAAAGGTGTTAGCATGTGGACGTAATGTGCTGTTCCAGTCTCTTCTGTACCTAAGGTCCATCACCGTTCCCTTTGGATCCCTACGTAATTCGGTGTTCTCCGATACACACGATCGAACAGCGGAGGAGTGGTACTCAAGCGTCAAATTTAGGTTACAATATCTCCGGATGTAATTAACATTTTACAATGCAACAAACGGCACTGATTACGTATTTGTTTATATGTTCAGATGTGCTAACAAAACTAAGCGGGTTCCATCTAAAAAAATGTAGGTTTGTGTTAAAAAAACATACTTCCGTACATTTTTTTATGGTTTGTATTAACCAATTACACTAGCCTCTCTCCTCGCGTTCGGTCTGTGGAATCGATTCGTCAGTATTTGATGTGGTTTACGAAATATATCCAGCGGTAACGTTAGGTGACTCACCCTGTATACAGTACATTTTAGGAAGAACCTTGGTAATGTTTTCTTCTTCTTCTTCTTCTTCTTGCGTTACGGTCTCTGTAGGACCAGGTGTAGCGCCCTCGTGGACTGCATTTCCCTCTTCTTCTCCAGAACCTCTTCATTCTTTCTCTTCTTCTCTCCCGCTCTTCTTCCGGGATCTTCAGTTTCCGTTTCTCCTGGCGGATCCACTGGTGACATTCTAATCTTTTCCTGTATTCTTCTCTGTCAGTGATCTCGGGCATATTTGTCGGTGTATATTTGTTCCTCCATTTTTCCCTTCCTCCGAACTTGATCCCCAATTCCAACCAGTCCTTCCGATGTTCAACAACCCACTTAGTTCCTGTCTTTCCCCTTGTCCTCCCTGTTGTTTCCCACACTCTCTTCGTCATTCTGTCCACACTCATCCTAACTACATGCCCAGCAAAACTTGCCCTTTTGAGTCTGATTACCCGGATATTGTTCTCATGTTCCGGTACAATTCTTCCGTAGGTCTTCGCATCCACCTCTCTCCACCTCTTTTGGGACCTAGTATATCTCTCTCGTCATGCAGAAGGCTGACCTCATCTTCTTTATCCTCTCTGTTATTCCCTCCTTGCTCCTGTTCCTTCCTGTTATAAATTCTCCCAGGTATTTAAATTTCTCCACCATTTGCACAGTCCCTTACGGTGTTTCCCAGTCTGCAGTGGTGTTTAATGTCTTTGTCTTGTTATACGCGATCCTCAGTACCACCTTTCTGGCTACCTTACTTAAGTTGTCGAGTTGTGTCTTTGCGTCTTCTTCCGTCTCACTTACTATTGCTATGTCATCTGCAAAGGCTAGAGAGTCCACTTGAGCCCTGTTGTCCTTTTTGTCCCCAACATGGGTTTTTGGTATTCCCATTTCCTCGTTTATTGCTCTGCACTGCCTGATCACTTCGTCCAGTGCTATATTGAACAACAATGGTGACAATCCATCTCTGTTTAACACATGCCTTGATCACAAATTCTTCTGACAGTGCTCCTCTGCATCTCACCCTTGCTTTTGTGTCTGTCAGAATTTCTTTTATGAGTTCTTGTGTAGTTCCATCAAGTCCTCTGTTCTTCAGGGTCCTACCAAGAGTCTGTCTGTCGATAGAGTCATATGCCTTTGTGAAGTTCACGAAGGTTATTACTGTCTTTTTGTTTTTTAAGGCCCTGGAGAGTTTGACAGAGCACTGAAAGACCTGAGTCGAAACGAGCTCCTGGGAGTAGACAACATTCCATTAGAACTACTAACGGCCTTGGGAGAGTCAGTCCTCACAAAACTCTACCATCTGGTAAGCAATATGTATGAGACAGGCGACATACCCTCAGACTTCAAGAAGAATATAATAATTCCAATCCCAAAGAAAGCAGGTGTTGACAGATGTGAAAATTACCGAACTATCAGTTTAATAAGTCACGGCTGCAAAATACTAACGAGAATTCTTTGCAGACGAATGGAAAAACTAGTAGAAGCCGACCTCGGGGAAGATCAGTTTGGATTCCGTAGAAATATTGGAACACGTGAGGCAATACTGACCCTAAGACTTATCTTACAAGCTAGATTAAGGAAAGACAAACCTACGTTTCTAGCATTTGTAGACTTAGAGAAAGCGTTTGACAATGTTGACTGGAATACTGTCTTTCAAATTCTGAAGGTGGCAGGGGTAAAATATAGGGAGCGAAAGGCTATTTACTATTTGTATAGAAACCAAATGGCAGTTATAAGAGTTGAGGGGCATGAAAGGGAAGCAGTGGTTGGGAAGGGAGTAAGACAGGGTTGTAGCCTCTCCCCGATGTTATTCAATCTGTATATTGAGCAAGCAGTGAAGGAAACAAAAGAAAAATTCGGAGTAGGCATTAAAATTCATGGAGAAGAAATAAAAACTTTGAGGTACGCCGATGACATTGTAATTCTGTCAGAGACAGCAAAAGACTTGGATGAGCAGTTGAACGGAATGGATAGTGTCTTGAAAGGAGGATATAAGATGAACATCAACAAAAGCAAAACGAGGATAATGGAATGTAGTCGAATTAAGTCGGATGATGCTGAGGGTATTAGATTAGGAAATGAGACACTTAAAGTAGTAAAGGAGTTTTTGCTATTTGGGGAACAAATTAACTGATGATGGTCGAAGTAGAGAGGATATAAAATGTATACTGGCAATGGGAAGGAAAGCGTTTCTGAAGAAGAGAAATTTGTTAACATCGAGTATAGATTTAAGTGTCAGGAAGTCGTTTCTGAAAGTATTTGTATGGAGTGTAGCCACGTATGGAAGTGAAACATGGACGATAAATAGTTTAGACAAGAAGAGAATAGAAGCTTTCGAAATGTGGTGCTACAGAAGACTGCTGAAGATTAGATGGGTAGATCACATAACTAATGAGGAGGTATTGAATAGAACTGGAGAGAAGTTTGTGGCACAACTTGACTAGAAGAAGGGATCGGTTGGTAAGACATGTTCTGAGGCATCATGGGATCACCAATTTAGTATTGGAGGGCAGTGTGGAGGGTAAAAATCGTAGAGGAAGACCAAGAGATGAATACACTAAGCAGATTCAGAAGGATGTAGGTTGCAGTAGGTACTGGGAGATGAAGAAGTTTGCACAGGACAGAGTAGCATGGAGAGCTGCATCAAACCAGTCTTAGGACTGAAGACCACAACAACAACAACATATTCTATCAGTTGCTTCAGGATAAATATCTGTTCTACACAACCTCTTCCCTTCCTGAATCCCGCTTGGTAGTCGCCAACTGTACTTTCTACCTGTTCTTTTACTCTCTTGATCAATAGTTTTGACAGCACCTTGTATCCGACCTCTAGTAGCGATATTCCTCTGTAGTTGTTTGCATCTCTCTTGTCCCCCTTCTTGTGTATTGGTACTACAATTGCATTTTTCCATCCTCCTGGCAACTTCTTTGTTCTACAGATCTGGTGAATTATGTTGGGCGTGTTGTCTATGGCTTTGTTGCCTCCCCACATTATCATCTCGGCTGCTATACCATCTTCTCCTGTTGCCTTATTATTTTTCAGATCGCTTATGGCATGAGCGACTTCATCCGTGGTTGGAGGGCGTGGCTCTCTCTCTTCTTTGTCAGTCCGCAGTTCCAGCTCTTCTTCAGCTGGTTCACAGTTCAGCAGGTCGTGAAAGTGCTCTGCAAAAATCCGACAGTTCTCCTTCGCACTGACAGCCAGCTCCCCTTTCTTATCTCTTATAAACAGTTCTCTACCCTTGTATCCAATTAGACTCTCTTTGAATTTCCCAAAAAAGTGTCTGCTGTTGTTTTTTCCGAAGTTGGGCTCAATCTTGTCCAGTTCCTGCTTCATCTTCTGTCTTCTGGTCCGTCTTATCGTTCGGGCCGCTTCCTTTCTTGCTCCTAAGAAAACTTCCCGTTTTTCCGGATCCTTCTTGCTGCTCCAGTCTCTCCAGGCTTTCCTGCGTCTCTACCGCTTCTTGTTCCACCACCAGTGCTCCCGTTTCTTTTCAGCCTGTTTCGCCATATTTCGCTTCATGTTGTCCCATTCATTGAATGATTCAATTCCTTCTTCATATCTGGATCGATTGTGTCTTAATTTGTCTTTGTCTACCTTTATGTTTTCTGTTCTTCTATTCGTCTGTGGCAGTCTGTCCCTATTTGGAATCCAAAGGCACTTAACTTCTGTAAGATAGTGATCCGATTCTATTCTTGTATGCTTCCCGACCTTTCTGTTCATGAACTCTTTAGCATTTGTCCAGCTGATTGCTATGTGGTCAATTTGGAATTCCCCAAGGTGGGTGCATGGGTTTGCCCAAGTCTTTTTCTCTCACGGTTTGGCCCTGAACTGTGTTGTCATCAATCTCATTTTGTGTTCTCGACACAGTTCAATTAGTCTTTCTCCATTTTTGTTTGTCCGCTGGTGTGCAGGGTACTCGCTCACTACTCCTTTATGTTGCTTCTCTCTTCCTATCTGTGCATTATAATCTCCTGCGAGTATCTTTACATGTCTATATGGTATGTTTTTCAGTGCATCATCTAGCTCTTCCCAGAAACTATCTGCAACTTTCTTGTCTTTCCTGTTCTTGTCATTTGTAGGTGCATGTCCATTTATTATTGTATACTTTTTGTTTCCTGCTTGAAAAGTCAGTGTTGATATCCTTTCTGACCTGTTCTTCATTTCAGTTATGGCATCCTCGTATCTCTTGTCTACTATGAACCCTGTACCAAAGCATCTACGTGCATGTCTTTCCTTTCCCACTTTAACTCCTGGTTTCCCCTTCAGTATTATGAAGCCTTCTGACTCAACTGTGTCTTCGTCAGTGTATCTTGTTTCTTGCATCGCTAGTATTCCATTGCTTCTCTCTTTCATCTCATCTATTACCTGTTTAAGTTTGCCAGTCTTAATCACTGCCTGTACATTTATGGTTCCAACTCTGAAAGTCTTTTTAGTTTTAAAAATGGTTCAAATGGCTCTGAGCACTATAGGACTTAACATCTTAGGTCATCAGTCCCCTAGAACTTAGAACTACTTAAACCTAAGGACTTCACACACATCCATGCCCGAGGCAGGATTCGAACCTGCGACCGTAGCAGCCCCGCGGTTCCGGACTTTAGCGCCTAGAACTGCACGGCCACCGCGGCTGGCACTTTTTAGTTTTAATCTTCTTTGAGGTTCTTGGGAGCTCCGACTCTTCCCTTATGCACTTTTTGGCAGGTCCCCCAAAATCCGAATGCCTGCTTGCGTCGACCTTGGTCAACGCGGGATTGTCCCGCTGGGGTAATCTCGATTCCGTAGTGCGATCCATTCCATGAGCTAAAAAAAAAAATTTTGATGGGACGGCGTATGTCCGTCCAGTTATACGACTGAAATTGTTAGCCCCAGAAGATGTGTTTAGACCGTCCCTGACATGGGGACACAGACGCCTTTGTTAGCCGCCCCTAACATGGAGTACCGCCGCTACCTGATATATTTCAGTGGCTCTTCAGCTCTCTCTGCCGTTGGGAAGCGACGTTCCTCTTATGCCTTCGAGACCGTTGGCCGGGCTTCGCCTGTAACCCTAGGTAGGGGCTCTAACTGGGTGCTACCATCCGGAGCCAGATGGACCCAGGTTTTTTTACGAGGTTGTTACTCCTCCCCCTCCTCCTTCCCCATGACTTGCAAGATGGGGCCCCGGGTTTGGGACCGGCAATGGCTATAGAACTATAGCTGTAGCGTCTCTCCTAAGGGCAACTTCAGAGCTCATCTATTGCGTGCAGTACAACTAAAATAATTCTGTCGCCAAAAGTATTTAACCTAGCCACTTTAGAATTTTATTATCGGCCTACATACTAACCTGTGTGCTGATTGCACAATTAATTCGAGAGCTTCATTGGCCTTCAGCGAATGAAGCAATTAATTATTGAATAAATTGAAGTGGTGTTTTGCTAGCCCTGCGGCTAGTCAGTAAGGCAAATGTTGTCGGCTGCGCCTTCGGCGGTCCACACCGCGGCTATATAAATAAGGGCATGCGAGCTAGAGTAAGGCCCCAGTTCTCTCCTAGATTCGTATCAGCGCGCACTCCCTGTCGGAAGCCGCGTCGCGTTTGTGCAGTTGCCGGGAACAGCCTTGGATGATATGCACTTAACAATCAGTTCGCATTCGGGTAAAGAGTTGATAGCGAAACGACTCAGTGATTTAGTATCAGTTTCCGTATGTCTTATTTTCACGTGTCGCCGCAGGACAGACCTTCTATCATTACTAGCATTCACTTTGAACATTTACATCGATAACGATTATTGAACGGTCTCGTTATCTAGGGATAATAGGATCTCCACAGTAGACTCTGAACAGCTCTGATAGTACAATAGCTGATATGGGTAACCATTTGTCTGGAATTTGACATTTTATCGTTTTCAGAATATAGTGAAAATTGTTATAGTAAACTGCATTTTCTATGAATCCCAGACATCGTCCTAAATCCTCAGAGTAATGAACTTCAATAATCAATAACTTTATTCTCCATCAGAGTGGGCACAGTGAACTCTAATTACAGGCAGCACGTTTTTGCTAATCACTTTCTGGTTGAAATATAAAATAACTTCTTTTTCTGCCAGAGAGGGGAAAAAATGGAAACGAAATCCCGCGAGCAGGTCATGAAGACCACGCGATAATCGACGGAGAGCCGTATCATCCTCAGTCATTCATCATCGGATGGAGTTTGGATGACACAGGTCAGCACGCCACATTCCCCGCCGTTGTCGACGTTCGACATCGGAGGCGTCACTTCTCGGTCAGGTAGCTCCTCAATTGGCATCATGAGGCTAAGTACATCCCGTTAGAGACCTCTCACCAAGGAAAAATCCCTGACAGTACCAGGAATCGAACTCGGGTCCCCCGCATGAGGGTCTGTCGCGCTGGCCACGTTTTCTTTTTCAAAAAAAGAAAAACCATTCAGCTACGGAAGCAGACTCGGCTGTGCCGACTAAAGTATAAAGTATATGTTATTCATCATTGGACAACTTTATGTGCTCTGGAGAGATCTGTATTTATTCAAAAGGCGAGGATTTCACAATGAAAATTCTTATTTTATTCTCGATGGAGCTCACAAAATACGTATGTATTCTCGTTCCTGATAGAGATCAGATTATTATCTACGACGGTGACTGTGCTAAAAGAGGACAACCGAGTTCTGTTTACTTTCAGCGGCGATATCTGCCGCGCCTGCACGTCTGCAGCACGCATGCCGTGACCTTCACAGCGCAGTTATCGCACGCAGTAGTGCTCCGTCATCAGCTAGGCTGGCGCGCCTCCAAGCCACGGACGCCGTGTACAAGAAGCGTGACGACTGCAAAACTCACTTTTGCATGACGCAAGAGCATGTAACATATTTTGCAAAGAAACTAATGTCGCAGTTCGACGTATTGTAGATCTGCGGAGAAATGTTAACTCCCGGGAAAGAAAAATCGCGTGTACTGAGTTCATTGATAATTTTACTTGTTTCTAAAATAACGACATACTATTTATTTCCCACTTGCAGTGTAAAGAGTTCTGATCCACCACCACGCCTGTAATGGTTGTAGTATTGGGCTGATGCCCCGTAGTGTCCGCTTGATCTCCCTAAATCGGTTAAGGCTAGTGCCGGGATGAGTCCTTTGTAAAAGGCCGACTTCCCTTATCATCCTTCACCCATCTGCGTTTATGCCTCCTCTGTCTAACTACCGAGACTCGAACTCGCGGACTGGCGGAATTTAAGCTGTGAGGACGGTTCGTGAGTCGTGCTTGGGTAGCTCAGTCGGTAGAGCACTTGCCCGCGAAAGGCAAAGGTCCCGAATTCGAGTCTCGGTCCGGCACACAGTTTTAATCTGCCAGGAAGTTTCATATCAGCGTACACTCCGCTGTAGAGTGAAAATTTCATTCTACCCCGTCGTTAATATCTAGTTTTCCTTCCTTGCCTAAGTCATCTCCAACTCGCAAATGTCCATCGTGGAATGAAGTCAGTCCTCCTGACAATAGCCAGCGGCATGTTACCTGTATCTACCATTGTTGCACATTGTGTCAGTACCGTAAACAGAATTCTGTCGCCTCATAACCACAACACAGCAAGAGAAGCCACACTAACGTAGGGAGTTTGACCTTAAAGTGAATTGTTACAGGATTATTACTTACAATCATTTGGTTACCACCACGAAAGCGGCAGATAAATTCGCAACTAGAGAGGACGTTGACGGGGTTGCATTAACATATGACGCAGTTTTATTTTTTATATCTGGTCTCCCGACATGATCCAGACAGTCGCCGTCAGGTACATGGGTATTAAGTAAACTACATTCAGATATAGGACTTGACAGACACACACTCTAACAAATACATACGTATATTATCATGTTTATCTGATCTCCAGTCCGCAGACTCATTTGCTGCAGACCGAACCAGTCTATCCTGTTCAAGTCTCTTCATCTCCGCATAATTACTGTAACCTACATCGATTTGAAACTGCTTATCCACTGAGCCAAGGTCTACCATTACAATTTCAATCTTCCCCTCCATCCTCACGACTCACACACACACACACACACACACACACACACACACACACACACACACCAAAATGACGAATCCGTTGATGGCTCATTGCCAACAATCGACCTCTTCTTTTAGTCAAGCCATGCCATAAATTTCTTCTTTTGACAGTTAGTTTCTGTACCTCTACATCAGTTACTCGGTCCCCTCTCGAATGTTCAGCTTTCTCCTGTAGCAACACATATCAATTTTAGTCTTGTTTGAACTGTTTATTGTCCATTTTTCACTTCTGTAGAAGGCTGTCTTCCAGAAAAATACCCTGTCAAACGATTTCCTAACACTTAGCTTTGTTTCTGATGGTTAACAGTTTTCTCCTTAAGAAACGCTTTTCTTGCTGTTTTATAAATCAAACCTTAGCTACTGCAGAAACAGTTATTTATTTGCCGGCCGCGGTGGTCTCGTGGTTCTAGGCGCGCAGTCCGGAAACGTGCAACTGCTACGGTCGCAGGTTCGAATCCTGCCTCGGGCATGGATGTGTGTGATGTCCTTAGGTTAGTTAGGTTTAAGTAGTTCTAAGTTCTAGGGGACTGATGACCACAGCAGTTGAGTCCCATAGTGCTCAGAGCCATTTGAACCATTTGAATTAGTTATTTATTTGAATTTTTGCCATTGTCAAGTGTAATAACTGCGCAGTCAAAGGCGACGATGTCATTTACAAAATTTTCATGACTTTGAACTTAATTTCTAATTTCCTTTTGTCTGTTTCTCCTTGGTTTCCTTCACAGCTTGCTCAATGTAGAGATTGAATAACAACTCACTCTTTTGTCACCTGTTGTTCCCTTTCATGTTCTTCGACTCTATAACTGGTTTATGTACGAGTGCAGGTAGTCAATAACATTTCGCTGTCTGTACTTTATCCCTGGAATCTACAGAATTTCAGAGAGTGTATTCCAGTCACCATTGTCAAATGCAGTTTACAGATTGATCGAGGATTGTAGATGAGTGGCCACAATCTGCTCAACGCAAGATCCTGCTGATGGTTTCCACTGTCTTGTTCAAAGCAGAGTGAATGGTGTGCAGTGTTCATAGAAATACATTGACCGATGGCTGTTGCAATGTATGCTTGGGCAAGTAGTTTTGAGTCAGTATTGTTAACTGTGAAGCAGTAGATAAATAAGAGCAGAGCGATGTGCATATCAGGAGACAGGATATTCAAGCTGATATGTTCGTATGCATGCAATCCGGATGGAATCCCATTTCGATTTTTCTCACATGATATACTGAGAGCTATGGATGCAGTGTAACAGGCAAATTCCATATTTCTAGATTTTTTTTAAAGTATATAACACGGTGCCCCATTGCAGGCTGTTAACGAAGGTACGAGCTTTTGGAGTAAGTTCACAGATATGTGAACGGCTCGAAGACTTCTTAAATAATAGAACCCAGTATATCGTTCTCGACGGCGACTGTTGACAAGAGTATCGTCAGATGTGCTCCAGGAAGTGTGATAGAACCGCCGTTTTTCGCTATGTACATAAGCGACTTGGCTGACAGGGTAGGCAGCAATCTGCGATTGTTTGCTGATGATGCTGTGCATATACATTTCTCTTCTTCTAAACTTTCTGGAGAATGTCTTGAACGCTTGATTTGGAAATGTTGTTCCATAGCCATTTGTGACGCAATAACGTTGCCCCACTACAGACACACGCTCGGAACTCACAACTGCCTGTCCACAACTGTCTGGTCGAATACACATCTGTCGTTTACAGTTCTTAGTTGAAGTTGCCACTGCAGTTACTGCACTGACATCAGCTGTACCCTAGCAATAATATCACTCTCAATACTTTTTGGACGGACAGTGTATGTCATACTTCATAGCCTCCTAATACACACACATCAAAAAAAGCTGTGCGTCTCATCGGTTCCCAGAGTACCGGAACCTGTACAGAAAATTGAAATAGAGATCAACATAAACATCATTTCCGCCCTTTTTATTGCTCATGGGAACCATACATTTATGTTGTACCACCAAACAGAGAGACCTTCAGAGGTGGTGGTCCAGATTTATGGACACATCGGTACCTCTAATACCCAGTAGCACGTCGTCTTGCATTGATGCATGCCTATATTCGTCGTGGCTTACTGCCCACACGTTCATCAAGGCGCTGTCGGTCCAGATTGTCCCACTCCTCGACGGCGATTCGGCGTAAATCTCTTAGAGTGGTTGGTGAGTCATGTAGTCCGTAAACAGCCCTTTTCAATGTATCCCAGGCATGTTCGACGAGGTGTCAAAGCTGAGAGACTACTGGAAGATAAAAGACGGCTTAGACAAAATTTCCAGTTGGTGTGATGAATGGCAGCTAGCCCTAACTGTGGAAAAATGTCAGTTAATGCGGATGAGTAGGAATACGAAACCCGTAATGTTCGGATACAGTACGACTAGTGTCCTGCTTGACACAGTAAAGTAGTTTAAATATCTGGGCGTGACGTTGCCAAGCGACATGAGGTGGAACGATCAAGTGAGAACTGTGGTAGGGACACCAAATAGTCGACTTCGGTTTACTAGGAGACGTTTTCGAAAGAGTGATTCACTTGTCAAGGAGATCGCATATAGGACGTTGATGCGACCTATTCTTGAGTGCTGCTCGAGTGTTTGGGATCCATAACGGGTCGGACTGAAGGAAGACATCGAAGCAATTCAGAGATGGGCTGATAGATTTGTTACCGGCAGATTCGAAGAACACGTAAGTGTTATGGAGATACTTCAGGAAGTAAAATGAGAATCCCGGGAGGGAAGGCGACGTTCTTTTCGAGAAACACTAGTGAGAAAGTTTAGAGAACCAGCATTTGAAGCTGACTGCCGAACGATTCTGCTTCCGCCAACGTACATTCCGCATAAGGATCACGAAGATAAGGTACGAGAAATTAGGGCTCATACGGAGGCATACAGACAGTCGATTCTTCCTCGCTCTATTTGCGAGTGGAGCACGAAAGGAAGCGACAAGTAGTGGTACATGGTACCCTCCGCAACGCACCGAAATGTGGCTGGCTGTATATCTATGTAGATACAGATGTAGATGTAATGACGAACAGTACTCTGCATCATCACACCACACTTTACTTACGAACGACATTGTCCAATTAAGAGTATCGGACTATTATCTGCTGGCTACCTGGCTAGAAACATCACGGCACGCAATACACTCTCCTTGTCACTTTAATTTTGGAGTTCATCATCGGCATTCTAAGCAGCTACAGCTCACAGGCTGCTTCACGAACGATAATTGTTCGAATCAATTCAGATACACCACACCGAGTGGGTACTTAAAAAGTATACATAGATCAAAAAAGGTTCTGCATCACCCCAGTTTCCAGAACTGCTGAAGATAGGCGTTGACTGTGCGTATTGTATCACAGACACAGTCCCTTTGAGTGTTCAGAGATGTCACTAAACCCACCGAAATATGTAAACAACCATGCATGAGCAGCGCCTATTACACGGAGGAAGTCTGACAGCCGATTAGTTCCAGCCATTCCGCCACGAAGGAGGTACACGGCTAGTGTTGTCTGTAGTTCAACCATGCCTAGACGGTCGATACCACAGTTTCATCGCGTCCGCATTGTTATTTTGTTTCAGGAAGGGCTCTCAACAAGGGAAGTGTCCAGGTGTCTCGGAGTAAACCAAAGCGATGTTGTTCAGACATGGAGGAGATGCAGAGAGACAGGAACTGTCGATGACATGCCTCGCTCAGGCGGCCCAAGGGCTGCTACTGAAATGAATGAGCGCTACCTACGGATTATGGCTCACAAGGGGAAGGCCTCAGACACGGCCAACCGATTGGGCTCAAATTTGGCAGGTCGCTTGGGTACAACCTAAAACGTAGGACTCCAGGATATTTTGGGTCAACACCCACGCAATTTTGAGAAAATCACCCCTAAATGTTATGACGAGCAATCGACTCAAAATTGGAGGGATCCATAGATAATTGTAAATACAGCATTTTTCATCATCAGGTATGGGGTCCGCAAACGCAAACTTTTCCAGAAATCGAGGAAAGAAACTTTTAAAATTGTCGCTTCTGTACCCACATGGTAAACGCTTTTTGGCAACAGCGCCGATAGCGCAACGGCTAAGGTAACTCGCTGGGAATCGGTAAACCCGGGTTCGAATTTCCTAGAAACCTTCATGGTATAGTACTTCAGTAAGAACAAAAGTCATTTCGTTCGTCAGATCCAAAAATCGCTCGCCGACTAACGCTCATATCAATCTGGAACGCCGAGAAACAGAACTGCCTGATTCCAGTAGTGCATTGATAATGCATCTGTCTTGCAACACTTTTACAAATGAAAACACAGCGTCGGTAATATTGTGACAGGCTCCCAAATATATATTACAGCGCTAGTCGAAGGGTGTACATCCTCCGTTATTCAGATTATGCACCTGAAAGATATGACACAACAAACAATAACTAGTTCAAAAAATGGTTCAAATGGCTCTGAGCACTATGGGACTTAGCAGCTGTGGTCATCAGTCCCCTAGAACTTAGAACTACATAAACCTAACTAACCTAAGAACATCACACACATCCATGCCCGAGGCAGGATTCGAACCTGCGACCGTAGTAGTCGCACGGTTCCGGACTGCGCGCCTAGAACCGCGAGACCACCGCGGCCGGCAATAACTAGTTAATACGGCGTAAACACACGAGCTAATTACTACAAACTACATACCGTGCTCGTCATATGTTACTTGGGCGCATTAAGGATGAAAAAAATCACTATATTAATCCGCGAGGTTCGCGGCAGCCTGATGACGGAAAACAACTCTTTCCGATTGACTTCTATAGTGCTCGTGCTCGTCACTTTCACTCTTCCAGGTTCACAACCATGATATGATGGGGAGGCAACCGGGACAACATAACTCTCCCCACGTGCATTCTGTCCCGTGCCTCGCTGTAAACAAGTGTCGCGCGGTTGGCTATCTGTGATCCCTCGTGAGGAATTCGCAGCACTCTTACTCGGAGTTGTTTTCATGTGACAAGGCTTAAAAGTTTAATACTTTAGTAACTCACGGCGTTTGTGAAATTAGATTGCCTACCTTATTATTATCATTCCTTATTGATTTACTTACCTTTTTAACCTTCCTATCCCTATCAATTGAGATATGGAAAAATACAAACGAAAAGAAGAATATCCGCTAAGTTTCTTCGAGATTCGAACCCGGGTTCTCCGATTCCCAGCCGTTGCGCTATCTTTTTTTTACGTATATCTCATTTTTTTCGCTTTTGTTCGTTGCATCTGCTCGGGGCGGACGTCGTGAGACATCCGTTTATGTTCGTTGTTGATCGATTAACTCAGTTTTTTGTTACAGAGAGCACGTAACCCTCTGAAACAGGCTGAGCTACCGTGCCGGCTACCATCGGTACTGTCGGCGAGAAGCGTTTACCATGTGGGTACAGAAGCGGCAGTTGTAAAAGTTTCTTACCTCGATTTCTGGAAAAGTATGCGTTTTCGGACCCCATACCTGATGATGAAAAATGCTCTGTTTACAATTATCTATCGATCCCCCCAATTTTGAGTCGATCGCTCATCATAACCTTTAGGGGTGATTTTCTCAAAATTGCGGGGGTGTTGACCCAAAATATCTTGGGAGTCCTTCGTTTTAGGTTGTACACAAGCGACCTGCCAAATCTTAGCCGAATCGGTTGGCCGTGTCTGAGGCCCTACCCTTGTCAGAGGAAACCTGACAGCAACGCCACCATGTTGGATAATGCTTTTTGTGCAGCCAAAGACGTCGTGTTAGGACTCAAACTGTGCACAACAGTCTGCATGATGCGCAACTTCACTTCCGATGCCCCTGGCGAGGTCCACCTTTGTAACCACGACGCCATGCAGCACGGTACAGATGGACCCAACAACATTCCGAATGGACCGCTCAGGATTCTCATCATCTTCTCTTCGCCGATGAGTGTCGCATATGCTTTCAACCATACAATCATTGGAGACGTGCTTGGAGGCAACCCGGTCAGGATGAACGCGTTAAACACACTGTCCAACGAGTGCAGCAAGGTGGAGGTTCCCTGCTGTTTTGGGGTGACATATGTGAGGCCGACTTACGTCGCGGTGGTCATGGAAGGCGCCATAACGGCTGTACGATACGTGAATGCCATACTCCAACCGATAGTGCAACCATATCCGCAGCATATTGGCGAGGCATTCGTCTTGGACGACAATTCGCTCCCCTACCGTGCACATCTTGCGAATGACTTCCTTCAGGATAACGACATCACCCCACTAATGTGGTCAGCATGTTCTCCAGGCATGAACCCTGTCGAACATGCCTGCGATAGACTGAAAGGGGCTATTTATGTACGACATGATCCACCAACCACTCTGAGGGATCTACGCCAAATCGCCATTGAGGTGAGGGGCAATATGGACCAACAGTGCCTTGATGAACCTGTGGATAGTATGCCACGACGAATACAGGCATGCATCGATGGAAGACGACGTGCTACTGGTTATTAGAGGTACCAGTG
The DNA here is from genome assembly GCF_021461385.2 of Schistocerca piceifrons. Taxonomy (NCBI): domain Eukaryota; kingdom Metazoa; phylum Arthropoda; class Insecta; order Orthoptera; family Acrididae; genus Schistocerca; species Schistocerca piceifrons. The sequence continues at coordinate 10,140,587 of NC_060144.1, forward strand.
TGTACAGCAATCTGGACCACCACCTTTGAAGGTCTCGCTGTATGGTGGCACAGCATGCAATGTGTGGTTTTGGTTGGCTCTGGGCACTATGGGACTTAACATCTGAGGTCATCTGTCCCCTAGAACAGAAATACTTAAACCTAACTAACCTAAGGACATCACATACATCCATTCCCGTGGCAGGATTCGAACCTGCGACCATAGCGGTCGCGTGGTTCCAGACTGAAGCGCCTAGAATCACTCGGCCACTGAAACCGGTTTGTGTGATTTTCATGAGCAATAAAAAGGGTGGAAATGATGTTTATGTTGATCTCTATTCCAATTTTCTGTACTGGTTCCGAAACTCTCGGAACCGAGGTAATACAAAACTTTTTTTTGGTGCGTTTATAATGGGAGACTATGAAGTATGATATATATTGTCCGTCCAAAAGTACTGGAAGTGATATTATTGCTGTGGTACAGGCGATGTCAGAACAGTAACTACAGTGGCAGCTTCAACTAACAACTGTCGTGCGTTCGACCAGACACTTGTGGACACGCACTTGTAAGTTGTGAGCGTGGCGACATGAAGGGCATCCGGCCATCCCTGCAATTAACCTTGCCAAATCTGACGATAACCATGTCGACCCTATGGAGTGCGGGACACAGGAAGAAGGAAAGAGAGTTGTAAGTTGTGAGCGTGTGTCCGTAGTGCGGTAACGTTGTTGCGTCACAAATCGTAAGCGTTCTATACATTCTCCAGAATGTTTCGAAGAAGAGAAAGGTGTATGCAAAGTTTGTCCCGCACACCTCCACAAATCATCAAGTATAACGACGATTTGTGTTATCAGTGCGAACCCATCACAAAACAATAGAAGTGCAGAAAGCCACGTGAAGCGTTAATGTTTTGACTACATAACTGACAATCAAGCTAATGTGACACGAAAGCTGAACAACATCCCAGAGAACGACTTTGCTGATAGTTTAAAATGGTTGTATGAACGTTCTGTGCGTTGTACCCAAGTGTTTGTGTGTGTGTGTGGGGGGGGGGGGGGGAGGAGGGATGAGGAGGAAACGGGTGAGGGTGGGAAAATAGGATGTAGAATATGTCGAACACCTGAAGGATCTAAACCACCACGTTAAGCTTTTCAGTTTTCTATTAATCCAGTATCGAAACTTTGTGGACTAATGGTATATAAGATATCTTGGCACTTATTTGTTGCACAGAATGTTATAAATAATTAGACTTGTGACTTTATTTCTGTGGATTTTTTATTTTTTTATGTTTGTATGTTGAGAGCTTTTGAAATTAGGAAACGATGTTCGTACATTAGTTTACTGGGAACCCTTTCATTGTTTCTTAGTGACTGCATTCTCCGATCGTTCATTCGGATATTGAGTTCGTGACGACGTTTCCTGTCGGATCACCGTCTATTGTTATGTCTCGTACATGTGAATCACTTTCCACTTAATATATTGCAACGAATATCTTTGAAATGTCATAGTGTGCCCGTAAATTCTAAATATTTTGAATATTTCTTTTTATGTGTGGTGTTGACTATGCTACTAACAAATTTTCGCGATGTGTTGTCTACATGTAGGCCTGATAAGGAAAGAGTGTCACATCTTTTGCATTTTGTTGGAGATCCTTGTAAAAAAGCATCGGAGATACCAATTCATGTATTTTGATTTACGATGTAAATTCTTGTCTGAGTACTGTTTCAGGGAGCCATAGGAAACTATACTCAGCCACTAAACCTCCAGAGTCTCTGTACGTTTTTTTAATTTATTCATTTTCGCCATCTAATTCTCTACCTAGTGAAAAATACTATCAGTGAGAAAAATACTATCTGTAGTGGCACCACAGTTTAAGATAGGGAACTTAGATTTGGTGCAATATTTCGGAGCACACAAATTACAGCCAGTTGCGGGCTGGATTGAAGTAAGTTATGCTGACCAGCGAAGTGGAATGGAGGCCACAGGGGCCACCGAACCCCTGGAAAGAGTAAACACAGCAGTTCGCATGTCACAAGCTATAGGCAGAAGGGGCCCACTGGCGCAACCGGGGTGAGGGGCCTACGTGACTCGGGGCGATGCGTTAGCGAAACAGAAGTGCGCAGCCTAGTATAAGTAGATGTTGTTTGCTAACGAGATTCATTCAAATGTGGCAGCTCTCCTGGATGGCGGGGCGTATCACTCCGCCAGGCTACACGCAGCAATAGATGGGGTAACAGCGTCCCAGTCCACAGCGGGTCGTTGTTTCGACGCTCTGAGGCCGACGTGGGGTCCGCAGCCAGCCAGGGCGGGCCACTCTTTGGCTCGCTACCGTGAACAGTCGTCTCAGCTCCCGACACACGCCACAGTCTTTCATGGCGAGGGGCCGCAGATTCCGACGCTGGTTCGCGGGCGGTCGTTGCCGCCGCGTTCCCAGCTACGCCAATCTAGGAAGAAGCAGCACTGGGGCCAGCCTACGGCTCCCGGCAGAGCAGCCTGGAGTCAACGGGGACGGTGGCTGCTGAATCGGTTGCTGGCGCATCCATCCTGACGTAAACGGAACTCAACAGCTGGCGCACAAGGCCGGCACGACACAGCATTGCGTTGCACAGGTCGCTGGGGCAGTGGCCTCTGCATTGCGGGGCCTGTGACGTGGACCGAGGTCAACGAAGCACTGTAGTGGAAACGAATAAACCATTTGAAAAGCTCGGCCGAGTTTTAATACGGCACCTCCTGGCACCCATCCACTACATTTGGTGTCAATACGCCGCATTTGGCGTCTGATACCACAACATTTGGTGTCAGAAAAGCGGACGTCGTCTGTCCAGTACGACGACCGAGCCCACCGCTTATAGTACAGTCACAAGATGTGGTGAGTGCTGTCAAAATTGTTCTTTTTAGTGTTCGACGTTTTCTTTCTTGTTGGTGTTTTCAGTATGGCTTACCAGAAGCCATATTTTAGATGTTTTGCGTATGCATATTATTTATTTTGTCAGAATAAGTGTTAGTGTATTTGGGACAGTAAGATGTTGTTTATCATGGCATTTGATTACTTTATATTGGTTTATGATGTTACTGAGTTTGATGATATGAAGTTGTAGGAAGTCAGATTATTCTAGTACTTAGTCCCGAAACAAAACGACCAACTGAGAACGAAAGCAACACAATGGCATAGTCAAGGACGCAAGGTGTGTCGGAACCAGAAGCGGAACGGATTTTAATGGAAAAGACAGCACAATTGACAGTGGACAATACACAGTTGAGAAATGAATTAACACCTAGAAGTGAGCGGGAAACCGCATCTGATCAGTCGTTGTTGCCTAGGGAGCAGGAGATTGATCCAGCCGCCGTGAGTTTGATTATTCCGTTTTCTGGCAAGGCATCTGAGGATGTGCGTTCGTTTGTGGAGGACTTGGAAATTTTAGCTGCGATGAATGGTTGGTCTGATCAGCAGTTGTTACATGTAGCCAAGATTAGACTAACGGGTGAAGCAAAAACATATGTAAGGTGTTCTGAGGCCTTAAGGAAGGCGGGACAGATTAAGCAGTTAAAGGAAGGGCTTTTACAAAGATACGAGAAACAGAATAGCGCTCGGTACTTTAGGGAGAGGTTAAGTACAATGACAAAGAGACAGGGGGAGATGGTGGAGAAATTTGCGGACAGGATAAGGGAAATTAATGAGTACACTTACAAGTTGGGTCAGAGCAATGAAGCGAATAGAGTTCTGTTGCAGGAGGCCGAGCAAAGGGCACTTGATGTATTTTTGAGAGGGTTACTGGTGCATACCCCTTTGGGTTCTTGCGTAAGAATAGGCCTGCAGTATTCCTGCCTGTCGTAAGAGGCGACTAAATGGGGTCTCAAACACATTCCAATCTTTCTGTGACTGCCACAGCGTCACTCTTCTGGGCGCCCCTGCAGATGGGCTATGAATAAGGCTGACTGGGACTTGTTCACCTCCATTGCCACTATTGAGCCTCTTTCCAATGATGCCCGGCGGCCCCAGTCAGGGTGTACGATAGCGGTTCGCGTCAGAGCTCTTCTCTCTGGGCTTGAGGTTTTCCATCTTCCACCTCTTTCCTCTGCGTATACCCCTGTGGTGTGTGCCCCGCCCGTGCCTTCGGCTCGATTTGGCACAGGGCCCGAAGGACTCAGTCCTTCCTGAGGCTCTCTACCGCCGATTCCTTTCAATCCTTGCCGCGTTTCACGCTGTGACGTTGTCTATACTGAAGATTCAGTGGTTGCTGGTCGGGTTGGTTATGTTCTTACTCTAGGGGATCGTTATGAACAGCACTATTTGCCAGCTGGTTGCAGTGTTTTCACTGCTGAGCTGGTCATCATCTCTCGCTCTCTATAGTATATCTGCTCCTGCTCAGGGGAGTTCTTCGTTATCTGTAGTGACTGCCTGAGCTATCGACCAGGTTTCCCTCGCTGTCATCTGGTGATGGCTATCCAGGAGTCCGTCCATACTCTTGCCCGTTGCGGCCGCTCTGTGTGTCATGTCTACTTCCCAGGAAATGAACGTGTTGACATGCTGGCCAAGCAAGTTGTCGGTGTACCAGCCTTGGAGATTGGCATTTTGGAGAGTGACCTCTGGTCAGTTTTGTGGCAGGGGGTACTTCGCACCTGGGCTGAAGAATGGCGCACCCTTCCTTCACCCAACAAACTTCTGGCCATCAAGAAGGCTACTGGTGCCTGACGCTCCTCCTTGCGGGTCTCTCACAAGGAGTCCGTTGTTCTGTGCCGGCTGCACAGTGGCCACGCACAGCTACTTACTGCGCCGTGAGGACCCACTTTTATGTCGCTGCGAGTCAGCTTTGACAGTAATCCACATCTTGTTGGACTGTCCCCTTTTAACTGTGCTCAGGCAGACGTTTGCGCTGCCTGATACGCTCCCTGCACTTTTAACAGTTGACGCTGCTATGGCACGCTCAGTTTTGCGTTTTATTCGGGCAGGGGGCTTTTATCACTTGATCTAAGTGTTTGTCTTTTTTTGTGTTGAGTCTGGCCTTTGGCCTACGATTTTAGACTGGGCTTTTTAGTGCATTTCTTGGTGGTTGGTTTTTCCTTTTTTGTCTTAATGGTAGGCCAACCACAATCACACTCTGTGTGATTTTATTTCCTTGTGTCTGGTCTCTGTCTCTTTCTTGTTCTGTGTCGTCTCTTGTGAACTCCATTGTTTGTTTTTATTCTTTGTGGCTGTTTCACGTTCGTGGAAAAAGGGACTGATGGCCCTAGCAGTCTGGTCCCTTCAATCCCACAAACAACCAACCATCCGGCGCTTATGTCACAGAAAGTGCGTGAAGGGACTCCGAAAGATTTGTATTCGGCCATTCAGCTGGCAATTCAGTGTGAGGAAATAGATATGGCAACAGGAGTATGCGAGAGGCAAACAGTATTTGCAGCGGGTATAAAATGTTGTAAGTGTGGTCGTACAGGACATGTGCAGAGCAATGTACCCAGTCACCAAGGGATAGAGGAAGGGGTGGAAATCAGCAGCGTGGAGGATGGAAAAATGGAGATAAGAGAGGTGGACAAGCGTTAAACGACAGAGGGGGCCCAAGACCCACCTAAAGGAGCTTCCGTTTAATTTCAATGCTAGGAATACGTATGCAGTGGTGTAATGTTCAGTGGTATGATCCGTAGGAAATAATAAGCTTCCCTATTCAGTGACCTGAGGTCAGGGATCACCATCACCCTTCCTCCCTCTTCAAAAAGACTCCTGCCCCAAGCGCGCTCACAACACTCGAAGGCACATATAAAATACAATGCCTAATTAATCTACACAAACCCAATGATACATGACACGAAAACAAAAGGAATTGCAAATACTCTACTACTTTCTGGAGCGCAAATCATACGTCACTTAATGCTGTACTCCATCTTCCTGGCTTTCTCTGCTCTTAGCACCTCTTTTCACTCTTTCTTTCTTCCTTTTTCTTTCGTGTGACACGCCTGGAATCACATCCTGGTAATCTTTAAATGGCCGTAATCACCCAATGTGTCTATCGTCGTTCTAGTTGCAGCTAAAGCTTAACATTAACGGGAGATGTAGTTTCAACAACTTAGTATGGCCCTTGATACCTCGTGAGGAATTTCTTCGTTTTCCCTTTTTGCGTATAGGGACTCGACAGCGTTACCCATTGTCCCACCCTATACTGCGGTAAACTTCCTTTCCGCTTTACTGCGTCTTCCTGCCTTTCCAAAGCCTTTGTATTCGCCTTTTGTACTCGTTTCCAAACATGCTGGATTGTCCTTGCGATCTGATGTACAGATTCACCAGTCCATGCTTTCTGTAGCTTTAGCTTCACTAAATCAAACGGTGACGGCATATTTCGCCCGTACAATACCTCATATGGTGACAAGCCAGTATTTGTATGGACTTTTGCATAGTATGCGCATACAATATGCAACTTCTTTACGTTCAACAATTTACATATTTCCTTCATTAAATCCATCATGAAGTTGGTCCCTTCGTCAGTAATTATTGTGTCTGGTACACCAAACTTCAAAATCCAGTTATTTACTAAGGCTTGCGCGACCATTGCTGCCTATTTATTTGGCATAGCCACCATCTCCACATTCCTTGAAAAATGGTCTATTATTGTCAGAACGAATCTGTTCCCAGGTGGTGTTCACCTAAAAGGTCCTAAGACATCAATCCCCAGGAAAGGGAATGGGCATGTTGCTTCCGGGTACATATCTTTTTCCGACTAAGGTCTGCTCTATGCGCACATGGTATGCAATTCTTGGCATACTGATCCACATCTCCTTTCCTACCTCTCCACCAATACCTCTCCGCCACTCTTCTATTCGTCGCTCTACACCCTCCATGACCGGATAACACGTGATCACGTGCTTCCTTTAGAACCTCATCCCTCAACTTCGCTGGCACTACTACCCTTGGCCCCAACTTCGTTTCCCTGCACAGAAGACCGTCGTACATATTAAATTGTGGCTGTGTCCGATACAATTTACAATCGTCGTTCGCGTCCTGTAATTTTTGCCATACTGCTAGGTCACAACCTATGACTTCTACTTTTGCCACCTTCCTACATAGTGCATCCGCATTACCGTGCTTCTTCCCAGGTTTGTGCACCATCTCGTAGTCGAACTCACTACGCCTCACAGTCCATCTAGCGAGTCTAGTGGACGGATCCTTCAACCCCAACAACCACTTCAATGCAGCATGATCCGTCACTACCCGAAATCTTCTCCCATATAAATAACATTTGAAATGAGTGATTCCATAGATTAGGCTAAGCATCTCCCTCTTTGTTGTTGAGTAATTCTTCTCTGCTGTATTCAACTGCCTAGACGCATAGGCTACAGGATGTTCTGTCCCATCAATTTCCTGACTAAGAGCACATCCTAATGCTGGATTCGATGCATCGCATGCTAGTATAAACTCCTTTTAAAAATCTGGAAACACAGGAACCGGACTTGATGTTAACACTTCTTTCAGTTTGTCAAAAGCTTTCTGACGCCCTTCTGTCCACTCAAATTTCACACCCTTCCGTAACAATCGCGTCAACAGTTGTGCTAAATCTGCAAAACCCTTCACGAACTTTAGATGGAAATGGAAAATTCCGATGAATGACTGCACTTCCTTAACTGTTTTCGGTTCCCGGAAATCCCTTACAGCCTGTAAAAACCTCGGATCTGTTCGCACTCCGTCCTTACTGATAATATGACCCAAATATTTTACTTCTTCTAACCCGAAATGACATTTCTCCGTGCTCAAAAACAAACGTGCTGCTCTTAACTTCATAAAGACTTCCCTTAACCGCTGTCTATGTTGCTCCATACTACTTGAAAACACTATAATGTCACCCAAATAGACAAGACACTGCCGTGGTTTCAAACCCCTCAAGACACTGTCTAGCAACCTCTGAAACGTTGCCGGAGCGTTTTTTAAACAGAATGGCATTCTAATGTACTGGCAATGGCCTCCAGTTGTAGAGAAAGCAGTTTTTGGACGATCCTCTGGAGCCACCTCTAACTGATGATAACCACTTGTCAAATCCATCGTAGAAAAGTGATCCAAAGTCTCCGATATGTTTGGAGTGGGGTATGCGTCCGTTACTGCCTTATTATTGAGGTATCGGTAGTCACAACAGAACCTGTATTTCTTAGTTCCATCCGACATTTTAGGCACAATGACAATGCCTGCTCCCCAGCAACTATTACTATGCTCTACAATACCGTCCGCAAGCTGCTGATCAATGAAATCCTTCACAATCGGCTGCAAATACCTCGGTATTCTGTATGGTTTACGGTAAACAGGTGCTTCATTACCTGTTGGTATCCTATGTTGAACTAATGGAGTTGCTGGTAACGGCCCCTGTGAAGAAAACAAATCCTTTAACTCCCACAATAATTCTTCCATCTCCTCCCTTTCTTCTCCTTTCAAATGCTTAATTTTGTCACGCAGTGCAGTTCTGTCGGCAGTTAGTGGTTGATCGCTTTGCCTACCTCTCGGACACCAGTCTTCGTCACCTGGCACATCCAAATTTGCTACTGAAACTCCTTTCCTCAAATTCGCGTCTACAGCGCTAAAATTATCGACGTTCACGGGAACTACTCGACCCTTGTTCCCCTCCTGTACGCGTACAACACTATGTTTCACAAAACAATCCAGTGAACCCAAATCTTCATTATCCTCCAATGGTTCAATAACACATACTGTACGCACAAGTAGATTCGACTCCACACCTACCCAAAGCGACTTCCCAGTGCCACTAGACACACACTCATGCGAATTAAGCCTTAATGCTAGTGTACGCGGTTCAGTTGGTTTGTTCATTACGCTGAACGCCCCTCACAACATCTCTGCATTGACAAACGTTCCACAGTTCGTTGTCCAAGGTCAATTTTGGAATGATGTTGATGCAAGAAATCCACTCCTAGGATCATGTCGTAGCCCTCGCTCACCTATGGTACTACCTCCATGCATACATTAATCGGACTCCCTCTATGCGAAAGTCAACTATCACTGCCTCCAAAGGCGTGACCTCCTTATCCCTCACTCCACGCAACCTATAACGTGGTGGGTCTAACTTCCTTTGACCCATTATATCTTAGTAGCCACTGACACTTGCACCCCTGTGTCTAACAAAATCTTGAGCTTTTTAGTTCCTACGGATCATACCACTGAACATTACACCACTGCATACGTATTCCTAGCATTGAAATTAAACGGAAGCTCCTTTAGGTGGGTCTTGGACCCCCTCTGCCGTTTAGCACTTGTCCACCTCTCTTATCTCCATTTTTCCATCCTCCACGCTGCTGATTTCCACCCCTTCCTCTATCCCTTGGTGACTGGGTACATTGCTCTGCACATGTCCTGTACGACCACACTTACAACGTTTTATACCCGCTACAAATACTGTTTGCCTCTCGCATACTCCTGTTGCCATATCTATTTCCTCACACCGAATTGCCAGCTGAATGGCCGAATACAAATCTTTCGGAGTCCCTTCACGCACTTTCTGTGACATAAGCGCCGGATGGTTGGTTGTTTGTGGGATTGAAGGGACCAGACTGCTAGGACCATCAGTCCCTTTTTCCACGAACGTGAAACAGCCACAAAGAATAAAAACAAACAATGGAGTTCACAAGAGACGACACAGAACAAGAAAGAGACAGAGACCAGACAAAAGGAAATAAAATCACACAGAGTGTGACTGTGGTTGGCCTACCATTAAGACAAAAAAGGAAAAACCAACCACCAAGAAATGCACTAAAAAGCCCAGTCTAAAATCGTAGGCCAAAGGCCAGACTCAACACAAAAAAAGACAAACACTTAGATCAAGTGATAAAAGCCCCCTGCCCGAATAAAACGCAAAACTGAGCGTGCCATAGCAGCGTCAACTGTTAAAAGTGCAGGGAGCGTATCAGGCAGCGCAAACGTCTGCCTGAGCACAGTTAAAAGGGGACAGTCCAACAAGATGTGGATTACTGTCAAAGCTGACTCGCAGCGACATAAAAGTGGGTCCTCACGGCGCAGTAAGTAGCTGTGCGTCATCCGGGTGTGGCCACTGTGCAGCCGGCACAGAACAACGAACTCCTTGTGAGAGACCCGCAAGGAGGAGCGTCAGGCACCAGTAGCCTTCTTGATGGCCAGAAGTTTGTTGGGTGAAGGAAGGGTGCGCCATTCTTCAGCCCAGGTGCGAAGTACCCCCTGCCACAAAACTGACCAGAGGTCACTCTCCAAAATGCCAATCTCCAAGGCTGGTACACCGACAGCCTGCTTGGCCAGCATGTCAACACGTTCATTTCTCGGGATGTAGGCATGACACACAGAGAGGCCAAAATGGGCAAGAGTATGGACGGACTCCTGGATAGCCATCACCAGACGAGAGCGAGGGAAACCTGGTCGATAGCTCAGGCAGTCACAACAGATAACGAAGAACTTCCCTGAGCAGGAGCAGATATATTATAGAGAGCGAGAGATGATGACCAGCTCAGCAGTGAAAACACTGCAACCAGCTGGCAAAGAGTGCTGTTCATAACGATCCCCTAGAGTAAGAACATAACCAACCCGACCAGCAACCACTGAATCTTCAGTATAGACAACGTCACAGCGTGAAACGCGGCAAGGATTGAAAGGAAGCGGTGGTAGAGAGCCTCAGGAGGGACTGAGTCCTTCGGGCCCTGTGCCAAATCGAGCCGAAGGCACGGGCGGGGCACACACCACAGGGGTATACGCAGAGGAAAGAGGTGGAAGATGGAAAACCTCAAGCCCAGAGAGAAGAGCTCTGACGCAAACCGCTATCGTACACACTGACTGGGGCTGCCGGGCATCATTGGAAAGAGGCTCAATAGTGGCAATGGAGGTGAACAAGTCCCAGTCAGCCTTATTCATAGCCCATCTGCAGGGGCGCCCAGAAGAGTGACGCTGTGGCAGTCACAGAAAGATTGGAAAGTGCTCACTACCGCACAAGTCGTTGTGCACACTACAATGGTCAGATGGTAATAGGCTAGGGCTGCAGATCGAAAGGTCGATGGCAGAGTATGTGCCATGGGCCACACTGAAATGTGTGAAGGCACCATTATTCAAAAGAGAAAGGTCGAGCTGCGCCAACACTTGCTCAATGACGGTGCCTCGGCCTGTTGCCATTGATCCACCGCACAGAGGGTTATGGGCGTTTAAGTCGCCCAGTAACAGAAAAGGTGGCGGCAATTGGGCTATCAGCGCAGCCAGGACATGCTGCAGGTCATCACCATCCGGTAGAAGATAGAGGCTGCAGACACTAACAGCCTGAGGCGTCCACACCCAAACAGTGACTGCCTCTAAAGGCGTTTGTAGAGGAACACTCTCGCTGTAATGGGCGTGAAGGACAAAGATGCAGATGCCACCAGGTACCCTCTCATAATCTACCCAGTTCTTACAATCACCCTGATAGCCACGGAGGGTGTGGGTTTGCATCGCTGGAAACCAAGTTTCCTGGAGAGCAATGCACAGGAAAGGGTGAAGGCTGAGAAGTTGTTGGAGGTCAGCAAGATGGTGGAAGAAACCGCTGCACTTCCACTGGAGGATGACATTGTCCATGGCCGAGAAAGGTGTGAAGAGACTGAGGAGGCAGATTACATCGCTGGGTCACCTGTCGCCACCGATTGAGTATCCGTGCGAGTGACATCCATAGCATCCAAGGGTCCGGCAAGATCTAGGTCTCAGCGAATGCCAGAATCTCTACCTCATCCTCAGACACTGAGCTTGTAGGGAATGGTGGGATGGGTGCCACTGCAAGGTCTGGATTCTTGGGTGACTTCTTCTTTTTCTGTTTTTCTCACTGTGCCTTCAGTGGTTCTGACTGAGAGGGCTTCACTGGGTCAGTCTCAGGGATGGTCAAGGACCATGAAGCCCTACAACCAGCAACCTGTGGTTGCTTCAGCCACTGGCGGTTGTCTGCTTTTCCACTGGTCAGAACCTGGGAAGGGAGGGCCTTGAGGGACCCCTACCTGGCGAGAGGAGCCGTATGAGATGCTTCTCTGGCTGGGAAGTGGGAACTGATGGCCTCAATGGTTGGGGAAGGGGTGTTGCTCCTGAGGTAGTTGGATCAGGAGCAACAGGGAGTGAAGTGTCCCCACCATCAGGGGGGCAGGTGGAGTCTGACGGATCAGAGAGCCAACTGTACATGGTGAAACAGGAGACGGTAGAACCGTTGTCGCAGTGGCAGCATAGGTGGATGTCATTGGCACAGGATGGAGTCTCTCATATTTCCGCTTAGCCTCAGTATAGGTCAGGCAGTCCAGGGTCTTATATTCCATTATCTTTCGTTCTTTCTGTAAAATCCCACAGTCCGGAGAGCAACGGGAATGGTGTTCTCCGCAGTTAACAAAGATGGGAGGCAGGGCACATGGAGTATTGGGATGTGAAGGACGTCCACAGTCTCGACACAAGACGCCGGAAGTACATCAGGATGACATATGCCCAAACTTCCAGCATTTAAAACACCGCATCGGGGGAGGGATATATGGCTTCACAGCACAACGGTAAACCATAACCTTGACCTTTTCGGGTAACACGTCATCCTTGAAGGCCAAGATGAAGGCACTGGTGGCTACCTGATTATCCCTCGGACCCCGCAGATGTGCTGGACGAAGTGAATACCTCGTCATTCTAGGTTGGCGCTCAGTTCATCGTCTGACTGCAAAAGAAGATCCCTGTGGAATATAATACCCTGGACCATGTTTAAACTCTTATGGGGCGTGATGGTAACTGAAAGATCCCCCAACTTGTCACAAGCGAATAACCTCTGTGACCGCGCAGAAGATGCTGACCCAGAGCGCATTTTGGACAAGCCCTCCACCTCCCCAAACATTTTCTCTAAGTGCTCCACAAAAAACTGAGGCTCCATCGACATAAATGATTCACCATCAACTCGTGTACAGCCGAGGTACTGGGGTGATTAAACTTTGCTGCCATGTGTTCCTCCCATGGAGTGTCCAGGGAAGTAAATGATCTCAGATCGTATTTCTTGCCATTGAGGTTAGACCTCGATCGCTTAGAGACAGTTCCTAGGAGGAAGTGGCGGTCGGGTGGCTGAGGCTGGTACAAGTGCCCTTTCTGTCCAGCAGTTTTCTTAGGGTGGTAGAGAAAGCGGAAGTGACCTTTCTTTACTGTCAGAATTCAAACTCGGTACTCCTAGGAAGAGGTGGCGGTCTGGTCCTCGAAAAGTTGTTGAAATTAGGTAGTTGAACACCTTTGCATATGTATATGAAATTATAAATTGAATTATTTAATATGATTAAAATTGAAATGGAATTAAGTACTTAGGTAATTGATAGGTTAGATGAGCGATGTGGGAGTAGCATTTTTACAGTAGACTATGTCCGTCGCGTGTATGGAGGGGGCGATTGAGGGAGTGTGATAGAAGTGGTTGGGCATCAGCCTGGTAGCGGCGCGGCGTGTGTTCAGATACAACGCGCACGCGAGAGAGAGAGTCAATTAGTGAGTGTTCTCTTGGCGACCAAATGTGCTGTTATGCTGTCATGGCGGATTCCACTGTCGAGCAAACTTTGGCGCCAAAAGTGTAGCACGGCGTTCTCGGTCGCACAAAGACACGTGGGGGACGGCGAACGGTCGGCATCGACAGGTTTGAACGTGCCCAGGAAAACAACTTTCGCGCCAAAAGTGTGGCAGGGCGTTCTTTGTCGAACAGCTGACCATTGTGTGATTCAGCTCCGAGGCAAACAATTTTGGCGGGAAACGTGCGGAGGTGACGCATACACGTGGTGAACGGAGAAGGGACCGCTGTGACGTCAAACTCGGCAAGTTCCAGAGTATCCAGCGAAAATATGTTTACGATGTGGGAGCGATCGCTGGGCCCCCAGCGCACCGGCCGCTGGAGCGCGCCGCCAGTCCAGCGCGAGCGGCCGCCTCACATGACAGGAGTCGGCAGTGGGTACGTGCGTTCGCCGGCAGGGCCAGGGGGTAGCGACGATTTTAACTAATTCAGTCGGAGTGCAGATGTCGTGGTGACTGCACTGCGATATCAAAGATGTGTGTGCTGACTTAGGTTACTATAGGTGCACTGTATTATTTGACGCGATTTTCATAGGTTACCAGTGAAAAAAAAAGTGACCACGAAAGTTTGTATGGTGTTGGAATTTGAACTTGTGACAAATTTTTTGCTATGGATGCAACGCAAATGGCTTTCTTCTCACCGAAATCAGACATCTTGAATAAATAATAAATGATAATAATAAATAGAAGCACAGTTTTCGAGATATTATGGTGCTGGAATTTGAAATTGGCGCAAATTTCTAGTGGAGGTAGGCCAATAATAATAATAAATAATAATAAATGGTGAATGATAAAGAATAATAATCAATAATAATAAAGACAAGTACGATTTCGCAGCCTTTATCGTGCTATAATTTGAATTTGGTGCGAATTTTCTAGTGGAGGCAGGGCAATAAATAGTAATAATAATAATAATAATAGTAATAATAATAATAAACGATAATAAATGATAATGAATGATAATGAATAATAATGAATAATAATAAAGAAAAGTAAGGTTGTGCGTGCATTATCTTGTTGGAATTTGAATTTGGTGCCAATTTCTTCTGGAGGGTTAGTAACCCAATTGACCTATTTTCCCGCCAAAATTCAAAATTCCCGCCATTTTTTCTGGGGGTTAGGTTAGTGGACATAGCACAATTGGCCTATTTTCCCGCCAAAAGCCGCCATCTTGGATGGCCTCATGCACTGTTGCCAAGTCTACATGTCGCCATCTTGGATGATGTCATCGCCGCCATCTTGAATAAATTTGGCAACAATGCAGCGTGTCGTCGTACGAAGGTTGCCCCACTACTCATGCAGCCTATTTCGCACAGTTTGAGTCATAACACGACGTCTTTGGCTGCACAAAAAGCATTATTCAACATTGTGGCGTTGCTGTCAAGTTTCCTCTGAGCCATAATCCATAGGTAGCGGTCATCCATTTCAGTAGTAGCCCGTGGGCGGCCTGAGCGAGGCATATCATCGACAGTTCCTGTCTCTGTATCTCCTCCATGTCCGAACAACATTGCTTTGGTTTACTACGAGACATCTGGATATTTCCCTTGTTGAGAGCCCTTACTGACACAAAATAACAATGCTTTCGTGGTCGACCCGCGGTATTAACCGTCTAGGCATGGTTGAACTGCAGACAACACGAGCTGTGTACCTCCTTCCTTGTGGAATGACTGGACCTGGTCGGTTGTCGGACCCCATCCGTCTAATAGACACAGCTCATGCATGGCTGTTTACATCTTTGGGTCGGCTTAGTAACATCTTTGAACAAGCAAAGGGACTGTGTCTGTGATACAATACACACAGTCTTCAGGAATTCTGTGAACCAGATTGATGCAAACCTTTTTTTGATGTGCGTATTTCAATATAGTTGTTATGTTGTTGTCGAGGTCTCCAGTCCTGAGACTGGTTTGATGCAGCTCTCCATGCTACTCTACCCTGTACAAGCTTTTTCATCTCCCAGTACCTACTGCAACCTACATCCTTCTGAATCAGCTTAGTGTATTCCTCTCTGGTCTCCCTCTACGATGTTTAACCTCCACACTGCCCTCCAGTGCTAAATTTGTGATCCCTTGATGCCTCAGAACATGTCCTACCAACCGGTCCCTTCTTCTTGTCAAGTTTTGCCACAAACTCCTCTTCTCCCCAATTGTATTCAGTACCTCCTCATTAGTTATGTGATCTACCCATCTAATCTTCAGCATTCTTCTGTAGCACCACATTTCGAAAGCTTCTATTCTCTTCTTATCCAAACTATTTATCGTCCAAGTTTCACTTCCATACATTGCTACACTCCATACAAATACTTTCAGAAACGACTGCCTAACACTTAAATCTATACTCGATGTTAACAAATTTCTCTTCTTCAGAAACGCTTTCCTTGCCATTGCCAGTTTACATTTTATATCCTCTCTACTTCGACCATCATCAGTTATTTTGCTCCCCAAATAGCAAAATTCCTTTACTACTTTAAGTGTCTCATTTCCTAATCTTATTCCCTCAGCATCACCCGACTTAATTCGACTACATTCCATTATCCTCGTTTTGCTTTTGTTGATGTTCATCTTATATCCTCCTTTCAAGACAGTGTCCATTCCGTTCAACTGCTCTTCCAAATCCTTTGCTGTCTCTGACAGAATTACAATGTCATTGGCGAACATCAAAGTTTTTATTTACTCTCCATGGATTTTAATACCTACTCCGAATTTTTCTTTTGTTTCCTTCACTGCTTGCTCAATATATAGATTGAATGACATCAGGGAGAGACTACAACCCTGTCTCACTCCCTTCCCAACCACTGCTTCCCTTTCAAGCCTCTCGACTCTTATACCTGCCATCTGGTTTCTGTACAAATTGTAAATATTTGTATTCCTGTATTTTACCCCTGCCACCATCAGAATTTGAAAGAGAGTATTCCAGTCAACATTGTGAAACGCTTTCTCTAAGTCTACAAATGCTAGAAACGTAGTTTTGCCTTTCCTTAAAGTAGCTTCTAAGATAAGTTGTAGGGTCAGTATTGCCTCGCGTGTTCCAATATTTCAAAGGAATCTAAACTGATCTTCCCCGAGGTCGGCTTCTACTAGTTTTTCCATTCGTCTGTAAAGAATTCGCGTTAGTATTTTGCAGCTGTAGCTTATTAAACTGACTGTTCGGTAATTTTCACATCTGTCAACACCTGCTTTCTTTGGGATTGGAATTATTATATTCTTCTTGAAGTCTGACGGCATTTCGCCTGTCTCATACATCTTGCTCACCAGATGGAAGAGTTTTGTCAGGACTGCCTCTCTCAAGGCCGTCAGTATTTCTAATGGAATGTTGTCTACTCCCTGGGCCTTGTTTCGACTCAGATCTTTCAGTGCTCTGTCAAACTCTTCACGCAGTATTATACCTCCGATTTCATCTTCATCTACATCCTCTTCCATTTCCATAATATTGTCCTCTAGAACATCGCCTTTGTATAGACCCTCTATATACTCCTTCCACCTTTCTGCTTTCCCTTCTTTGCTTAGAACTGGGTTTCCATCTGAGCTCTTGATATTCATACAAGTGGTTCTCTTTTCTCCAAAGGTCTCTTTAATTTTCCTGTAGGCAGTATCTATCTTACCCCTAGTGAGATAAGCCTCTACATCATTACATTTGTTCTCTAGCCATCCCTGCTTAGCCATTTTGCACTTCCTGTCAATCTCCTTTTTTGAGACGCTTGTATTCCTTTTTGCCTGCTTCATTTACTGCATTTTTATATTTTCTCCTTTCATCAATTAAATTCAATATTTCTTCTGTTACCCAAGGATTTCTACTAGCCCTTGTCTTTTTACCTACCTGATCCTCTGCTGCCTTAATTACTTCATCCCTCAAAGCTATCCATTCTTCTTCTACTGTATTTCTTTCCCCCATTCCTGTCAATTGTTCCGTTATGCTCTCCCTGAAACTCTGTATAACTTCTGGTTTAGTCAGTTTATCCAGGTCCCATATCCTTAAATTCCTATCTTTTTGCATTTTCTTCAGTTTTAATCTACAGTTCATAACCAATAGATTATAGTCAGAGTCCACATCTGTCCCTGGAAATGTCTTACAATTTAAAACCTGGTTCCTAAGTCTCTGTCTTACCATTACATAATCTATCGGAAACCTGTCAGTATCTCTAGGCTTCTTCCATGTATACAGTCTT
This sequence comes from Schistocerca piceifrons, assembly GCF_021461385.2. Lineage (NCBI taxonomy): Eukaryota > Metazoa > Arthropoda > Insecta > Orthoptera > Acrididae > Schistocerca > Schistocerca piceifrons. The sequence goes on from NC_060144.1 coordinate 10,158,250, forward strand.
CTTTTATGATTCTTTAACCAAGAGTTAGCTATTATTAAGTTGTGCTCTGTGCACAATTCTACCAAGCGGCTTCCTCTTTCATTTCTTAGCCCCAATCCATATTCACCTACTACGTTTCCTTCTCTCCCTTTTCCTACTACCGAATTCCAGTCACCCATCACTATTAAATTTTCGTCTCTCTTCACTATCTGAATAATTTCTTTGATTTCATCATACATTTCTTCAATTTCTTCGTCATCTGCAGAGCTAGTTGGCATATAAACTTGTACTACTGTAGCAGGCGTGGGCTTCGTGTCTATCTTTGCCACAATAATGCATTCACTATGCTGTTTGTAGTAGCTTACCCGCACTCCTATTTTCCTATTCATTATTAAAGCTACTCCTGCATTACCCCTATTTGATGTTGTATTTATGATCCTGTATTCGCCTGACCAAAAGTCTTGTTCCTCCTGCCACTGAACGTCACTAATTCCCACTATATCTAACTTTAACCTATCCATTTCCCTTTTTAAATTTTCTAATCTACCTGCCCGATTAAGGGATATGACATTCCACGCTCCGATCCGTAGAATGCCAGTTTTCTTTCTCCTGATAACGACGTCCTCTTGAGTAGTCTCCGCCCGGAGATCCGAATGGGGGACTATTTTACCTCCGGAATATTTTACCCAAGAGGACGCCATCATCATTTAACCATACAGTAAAGCTGCATGGTCCCAGGAAAAATTACGGCTGTAGTTTCCCCTTGCTTTCAGCCGTTCGCAGTACCAGCACAGCAAGGCCGTTTTGGTTGGTGTTACAAGGCCAGATCAGTCAATCATTCACACTGATACCCCTGCAACTACTGAAAAGACTGCTGCCCCTCATCAGGAACCACGCTTTTGTCTGGCCTCTCAACAGATACCCCTCCGTTGTGGTTGCACCTACGGTACGGCTATCTGTATCGCTGAGGCACACAAGCCTCCCCACCAACGGTAAGGTCCATGGTTCACAAAACATGCAAAAAATCACACAAACATACAAGCACACAAAACGTACTGCAAACAACGAAATATTTGAATATTCCAAATTCGAGGCGAAACTCCATACGAATAAACAAGAAACCCGCAATACTCAATTTAAAAAATCTATCAAACTTCAAACGAAAACTAGAAGCTGTAAAACGGAAACCAAATGAATCACCAATAACCACCAAAGACACGATCCCATTCTACTGATTCATTACCACAAACCAAATCACAAGCGACCGCCACCGCTATCAACAACACGCCCCTTACAGAAAGAAGCCATTTCAAAAAAAGAAAACAAATAGTACGAAACAAAATTATAAGTGTGATGACTACTCATTTCACTCACAACAAATTGAGCTGAGCCTTTAAGTTCCTGCCTAGCTTCACTCTCGGGAATCTGAACATACAGAGAAAGAAACAACCACAATTGTGAGGACTGAGACATAAATACACTCCTGGAAATTGGAATAAGAACACCGTGAATTCATTGTCCCAGGAAGGGGAAACTTTATTGACACATTCCTGGGGTCAGATACATCACATGATCACACTGACAGAACCACAGGCACATAGACACAGGCAACAGAGCATACACAATGTCGGCACTAGTACAGTGTATATCCACCTTTCGCAGCAATGCAGGCTGCTATTCTCCCATGGAGACGATCGTAGATGCTGGATGTAGTCCTGTGGAACGGCTTGCCATGCCATTTCCACCTGGCGCCTCAGTTGGACCAGCGTTCGTGCTGGACGTGCAGACCGCGTGAGACGACGCTTCATCCAGTCCCAAACATGCTCAATGGGGGACAGATCCGGAGATGTTGCTGGCCAGGGTAGTTGACTTACACTTTCTAGAGCACGTTGGGTGGCACGGGATACATGCGGACGTGCATTGTCCTGTTGGAACAGCAAGTTCCCTTGTCGGTCTAGGAATGGTAGAACGATGGGTTCGATGACGGTTTGGATGTACCGTGCACTATTCAGTGTCCCCTCGACGATCACCAGTGGTGTACGGCCAGTGTAGGAGATCGCTCCCCACACCATGATGCCGGGTGTTGGCCCTGTGTGCCTCAGTCGTATGCAGTCCTGATTGTGGCGCTCACCTGCACGGCGCCAAACACGCATACGACCATCATTGGCACCAAGGCAGAAGCGACTCTCATCGCTGAAGACGACACGTCTCCATTCGTCCCTCCATTCACGCCTGTCGCGACACCACTGGAGGCGGGCTGCACGATGTTGGGGCGTGAGCGGAAGACGGCCTAACGGTGTGCGGGACCGTAGCCCAGCTTCATGGAGACGGTTGCGAATGGTCCTCGCCGATACCCCAGGAGCAACAGTGTCCCTAATTTGCTGGGAAGTGGCGGTGCGGTCCCCTACGGCACTGCGTAGGATCCTACGGTCTTGGCGTGCATCCGTGCGTCGCTGCGGTCCGGTCCCAGGTCGACGGGCACGTGCACCTTCCGCCGACCACTGGCGACAACATCGATGTACTGTGGAGACCTCACGCCCCACGTGTTGAGCAATTCGGCGGTACGTCCACCCGGCCTCCCGCATGCCCACTATACGCCCTCGCTCAAAGTCTGTCAACTGCACATACGGTTCACGTCCACGCTGTCGCGGCATGCTACCAGTGTTAAAGACTGCGATGGAGCTCCGTATGCCACGGCAAACTGGCTGACACTGACGGCGGCGGTGCACAAATGCTGCGCAGCTAGCGCCATTCGACAGCCAACACCGCGGTTCCTGGTGTGTCCGCTGTGCCGTGCGTGTGATCATTGCTTGTACAGCCCTCTCACAGTGTCCGGAGCAAGTATGGTGGGTCTGACACACCGGTGTCAATGTGTTCTTTTTTCCATTTCCAGGAGTGTATGATCTCTACTCGTTTCCCTAGTAACAATTTAAGCTGTGCTCTCAGGTTCCTTCTTAAGCGTAACTTCGTAAATCACGACATACTGTATTTGGAGTAAACAGCGTAGTTACACCATGTAACGAGACAACTATGGATAACATTTAATAACAGACCACTTACGGCCTTCGCATCGTAACTTCATGACGTCATACAGGAAGTCATTGGTCAAAGCCGACGAGTGTAATCGCACCGTACGCTTGACTCTCTTTCACTGACAAATAATACGTCATCGAAGATCTCATTTCTCGGCAACACAGTATTTCATTTGAGATTTGTATTAGCTTTCGAAACGTATTATTTCTGAATGTTTCTTCGGGTTTGCTGCCGGATCCTAAAATCAACTTGACTCGATATTTCGGCGATCCAACTGGTCGCCATCTTCAGGAAAATGCTGCTTCTGCTGATGAGTCCCGCTGAGAGCTGACGCCAGGTTGCAAATCGACGTCCTATATAGGCCACCGTTCAGTACACGGCGCATGCGCCGCCCATCGCGGTTTCTGCCTTCCAAAACAGGGAGGTGGCGCCGCCCGTAGTGAAACACTGCTGGCAACGATATATCGCAATCAAGGCCGCACCGAAGAACGTTCAGTTTTGATGCGAGATAATACAGTATTCCACGTTTTGCTAAGAGGAAACCCATTGTCTCTGTTGATTAAATTATCAGCCAACTCAATTTCAATCGCCTCTTTATAGACACTGTTCCAAAAACCGGAAATGTTGGCAACCACAACAGTTTCCTCAAATTTCATTTTGTGTCCCTCATTTAGGCAGTGTAGCCTCGTATGACGGCGATGTTCCACATGCCTGTCATGCACTGTGCGAATAGAACGGCAAACATAAGCTTTCCCACATTGACACGGAATTTTGTACACCCCGGGTTTCCTAAGCCCCAGAGCCCTAATGTTAGAAGGTGGACGGAGCACACTCTTAATGTTAAAATTCTTTAAAATTCGTCCAGTCTTAAACGATAAGCCTCCAGCATAAGGAAGAAAGGCCACAGATCTATATTCTTCTTCGTACACCTCCGGAGATGGTCCAAACTCCATAGCCCGACGAATCTGCTTCTCGGCGTATCCATTTTCCTTAAAAACAGTCATCAAATGCTCAAATTCTTGGATTAAGCTGTCTGCGTCGGGAATGGCGTATGCTCTCCGTACCAAAGTCCTAAGGACGCCACTACGTTGGTAGGAAGCATCCCATTTTTAGACGTAATGGTTTATAAAAAACCAGATGGAACTTTGGGACACAGTGTTCACCGAAAGCCGACACACACAGATTGGTATCTGCATCCTAAGAGTTGTGATCCACCACACCTAAGGAAGGGCGAAAAAACCCTTATCCCAAGCGGCACTGATTCCGGAAACATCGAACATGTGAAACCTAACCCTCCCTTTTCTCACATGGCATTCTGAAAGCAATAGATCAAGGCAATCAGGTGTAAGCAGTATTTCTTAACTTCCACAAACGTATAAGTAACTTCAAGTTTGCCTCAGGGAAGTGTGTTCGGAACTTGCTATTCATGTTGTATACTGTACTAATGACCATGCAGACAATTTAACAGCATCCTCCACAGATGACACTGTTATCTATAATAAAGTACTGTCTAAAAAATTTGCAGAAATATTCAGTCGGATCTTCATAAGGTTTAAAAGCGATGCAAAGATTGCCAACTTGCTTTAAATATTCGGAAATGTATAACAGTGTACTTCACCAAACTAAAATACATAGTATCCTACGATTACAATATTAATGAGTCAGAACTGAATCGGTCATCTCTACCTATGAAATAGAACGATGTGAAGTACGTAGCAAACTTCGGTTCTCTGGTGGAATGCTAAGGAAATGCAATCAGTTCGCAAAGCAGACTGCTTACAAAACAGTCGTGCGACCTGCTCTTCAAGTGTGTGGGGTCCGTACCAAACAGGACTAACAGCGGCTGCTGAACATTTCAAATAAGGACAACATGAACGATCACATGTTTGTTTGATCCGAGGTAGAACGTCATACACGGGCCCAAAGAACTCAACTGGCAGACGCTAGCGGACAGACGCAAACAATCCTGAAAAATCGTACTTCGTAAATATCTGGAACCAGATTCAAGTAATGAATCTAGAAATATACGTTTCGCTCCTGTAGGAGTTGCGTAGACAATATTGGACTAATGGCATCGCGCAAAGAGGGGTTTCAGCAATCATTCTTCCCGCGCTCCACGCGTGAATGGAACGGAAACAAGCCGTAATATTTGACACAGTGAGAAATATCCTCTGCCATTCATTTCACAGTAGTTTTCCGAGTATTTTTTTTTTTTTTTTTTTGCGTTGGAGTTGTACTTCGCCAGCGTCACAGAAGCCTGTGTGCCTGGGTGGCACAGCGAGTATGTTCCAGATATTTATGGATATGTCAACTACAAGCAAAAGTGAATTAAATATGAGAATATTCTATGATTTTAAAAGTCAGCAAAAATACAAATAGTTAAATATTCACAAATGTGAAGCGAAAACAGTTTCGCAGTGATCTTGGGTGATGGAAGCCTTTCTGGGTGATATGATATGACCAAATGCCTTGATGATTTCTAGGAGGAAATTGCCAACAATCGTCTTACCTTACTATCAGTTCAACTTTGTTTAGTTTGTCCTTCTCCTCCTACGACAGTCCTATTTTTTCATGTACTCTAAAATGTGTATTCAGTGCTGTCCAGATTATTTACAAATTTCTTTATAAATTTCGGGACATCCAGATTTATTTTTATATGTTTCACTCTATTACATTACTCAATATGTTTCTTAGATTCTAGCAGATGTTGCACTCACAGATGATTTAGTTTATCCTATCCAGTAGTATGAGTATCGAAATTTGCATGCATTATCATTTTCTATGTGGACACTCAAGAAATGAATAGACTCTTATTATTGCATTTGTGGCGTAATATTTGAAAACAGGATCCGTATTGTTTCGCTAGCAGAAAATCTCTGAACACTTTGTGAGAATCGACACTTACAAGAAGTACCTGATTATCTAAGATCACACTACGTGAAATGGAAGCAAAACTGTTCTGTCGGCCTATCTACCGAAATTCTTGTGCTGGTGCGAAGAACCGCCCTTGCAGCAATTCACGCTCTGTAAACAGCACCAATGTCATAACTAGGGCACGGCAGCGTTGGCAGCGGTCGAAAAAAAATGAGGGAGCGCAAAAGAAACGGAGAAGAGGTAGGGCGAAGAAGGAATGGAAAGAAGGAGGAGGGGGAGGAGGAGAAGGAGGAAAAGTTCGAGGGAAATGGTTGGAGGAAACTAAAATACGAAGAGGGTGGAGATTCATCAAAGGAAAGCGTGAAAAAATTCAAATTGGACTGTTCAAATGCCTCTGAGCACTATGGGACTTAACATCTGAGGTCATCAGTCCCCTAGAACTTAGAACTACTTAAACCTAACTAACCTAAGGACATCACATCCATGCCCGAGGCAGGATTCGAACCTGCGACCGTAGCAGTCGCGCGGTTCCAGACTGAAGCGCCTAGAACCGCTCGGCCACGCTTGCCGGCCAAATTGGACTGTGATGAGCAGCTGTTCCGTGTAGAGTTTCCAGATAAGTTCACAGAAAGTGGAGTCAGACGGACTGGTAGTGTAAGAAATCTGCTGAAAAAAGGCCCTTCAATGTCGGGGCTCAAAAGAGGGCGTAAATTTTCAATTATTAGATAAGTATTATTTAAAATACGAGTATATGAGGAATACATTTGATACACTTGTAGAACTGTACTCTAGAGTATCGTTCTCCTCATCAAAAATGAGTTTTACCAACTCTGTTGGTGTAATCATTATCTATAGCTGTCATCTTTATTTATTTATATTGCACACACGCTTCACCTTTGTCAATTAAGGAATATTTGGTGGATTCAATCATGAATAATACAGTCCTATTTTCATATGCGACACTTATAGATTAGGAAAACGTTTACATCATAATTTTTGCATTAATAAATCATTCGTTTTTTCCGCTGAAGTTTGCGTTTCCTCTCTTTTGGCCACAGGTCAGAGGTCGCACTTTCACTTCACCTATTTTCACATCACGATCCTTCCGCTTTTCAAATGGCTCTAAGAACTACGGGACTTAAACATCTGAGGTCATCAGCCCTGTAGACTTATAACTACTTAAACCTAACTAACCTAAGGACATCACACATCCATGCCCGAGGAGGGATTGGAACCTGCGACCGTAGCAGCAGCGCGGTTCCGGACTGAAGCGCCTAGAAGCGCTCGGCCACAGCAGCTGGCTTTTCGGTTTTGTGTTTTCGCTTTTCATAGGCTAACTGCCGTGGTAAACCACCACTTGAAAGGTGGCTACACTGTGCCACTGCGCCAGAGATTGCGCCAAAGAGTACTATTAAGCCGCCTCCACAGTGCGTGTTTAGAGTTCGTAGCAGTCAGTGCTAGTAGAGAGCTCGTGGAAGTCAGTGCTAGTGGAGAGCTCGTAGAGGACAGTGCGTATTAAGAGCTCATGGCAGTCAGTGGTTGTTGAGAGTTCGTGAAAGTCAGTGCTAGTAGAGAGCTTGTGGAGGTCAGTCGTACCCAGAGGTGCTAGTGGGCACTGCTTGTCGTGAAGTCGGAGTGAGATGTGGTAGTAAGAGTGTTGTTCCATGTTTTATGCAGTTATTTGATGGGAGAGATAGCAGATGTTATTGTAATGAGTGCATTTCATCAATATATGAAGGTAAAACTTACAATGTTCCTTTATTTTTTGTGTATCTGAAATAATGTGTCACTACAGGTTCAGTCAACAAAGCATCTGGCTTGTGTTCTTGGATTAGAGTGTAATTGTGATTTTCTTGCGTAATTATAGTTTTTCTAAATTTTCTTTTGTCACGTCAGCATAGTTGGTATTTAAAAAAATTCTTGTCTTGTTGGAAAAGAACCGTGCCAGATGCGTACGTTGAGTCACACTCCACATACAGAACAGTTACATTTGTGCTTGGATTTTGTAGGTTTTATAGTTGCTGGGGACTTAATTAATTAACTGTGTTTACGAAAATCTTCTTACATTGTTTGTTGCAGTCAGATAGCGTAATAATACTAGTCAGGGCCAACCGATTACGAGACACTGCGTAATCGGACATACAGCTACTAAAAAAAAATCATTTTCAATCAATTTATTTAATTAAGCCCCCATGCACGTGGCGACCGCTGCTTCGGATCGTCCCTTGGATTCTTCTGATTGTGAAAATTGTAGACTGTAGTATTGTTGTAGTAATTTGTAGTTAGTAATTGTAGTCTATTTTGCATGTGTAGATTTGGTAATTGTCATTCTTCTAATGGTATTTTTCAAAATTTAATTTTTTTATTGCCTTGTATACGCGTTTGACAATTTTGTGCAATTATTTCAATTGTTCGATTGATCGTGTTTGAGGGAGTCATTGCATTTGAATGGTATTGTTGAGATAAAGAGTCACCGTGTGTAATTTTCGTACAGTGACGAATTCTTTGTATGTTTTGCAAATGATTACGCGATCTATGAAAAAGGCAAAAATGATGGATAGTGAGAATGACGAAATTGTTGACATGGCGAACTCGCCAACAGAGGAAAACAGCATGATGGATAATGAAGTGGAAAACAATTTAATAAGTCGGGAAGACAGTCTGGAACCAGTTCAAGGTTTTTCTCAATCAGAAAATTTACAGAATACGAGATTAATGACAGAAGATTCTGGAATAGTATCGAACACAGATAGCCTTATGGCTATGCAGAAGGAAGTTAGTTTTGTGGGAAATGTTAGGGGCGAAAAGAATTCTGAACAATTTAATATGGAGCAGTTGATGAGTGCTATATTAAATTTGGGAGCACGTATGGAAACACGGTTAGACTCACAGGGATCACAAATGGGAACAATGGTAACACGAATGGAAACAATGAAAACACAGATGGGAACAATGGAAACACGGATGGGAACAATGGAAACCCGGTTAGGATCTGAATTAAAAACAGAGATAGGAACAATTAAAACAGAGATGGGAACTTTGGAAACACGGTTAGATTCAAGAATAGGGACATGTTTCAAAAATATGAAAGATGAATTAAAGAAAGAAATCAGGGAAGAAGTACAACCGATTCTGAATTCTCACAATAATAGATTAATTGCAGTAGAAATCAGACAAAGGGAACAGGATAGAGAACAGGAAGAAAGAGATCGCGTGATAGTACAAAAATTTTCAGAGTTAGATTTACAACGTGCAAACGATAAGAAAGAAATATTTGAAAGAATCGAGGAATCCGTACCAAATGACAGATTAAACAACCTAACACAACAATATGAACAGCTAGCTACCAAATGTGTCAATACTGAAACCCGAGTCGCGACACTTACGGAAGACGTAAACAAACAGAAAGAACAAATAGGTGACTTATCGGAAAGAGTTGAGGAGATTTCAGATAAATTGACAAATATTAGTTTACATGGGGACAGAGATTCGGATGATACAGCCCCATTACCATTTGCAGAAACCGAAGAGTATCAGAACATAAATAAGCATGTTGAGAATCAGGGAAAATTTAATGAACGCGTGAAAAAGGAATTTGAGGCTTTAAAAAAGCACGTCAAACAAATAGAAGGCGAAATAGTAGGAAAGGACAGTAGAAGGAACTTAGAATCACAGATAGCAGAGGGGTATGAAGAAAGTAATTTATTTCATTTACGAGAAGCAACAAGAGAGCGCCAGGCGCGCGAACTTTACAATAATCGACATTCGGACTGGGACAGACGCGGTAGGTCTTTGTCGCCACGAGGCGAAAACTTTGACTATAAACACTTTTTGACTGTCCGGAAATTTAAGATCTTCCGCAACTCTAAGAATGACATACATCCATGTGCATGGTTAGCTCAATTTACGTACGCACTTCCGCCAGATGTGCCACAAGGTCACAAACTAGAAATTATGTGCAGCTATTAATGTCCTCAGGGGATTCACTACTCTAAGTGAATATGTGCCGTAGCGAGCATAGGGCCCCGAGCTGTAGTGGTGCTATTTCTCTTTTAGTTTTCTGCACTGCTGCCTACTCTTTTACTATTCTTTGCATCTGTCAAAACAACTCTTCGACTATCAAACTATCTAGACAGTAAATAAACAATAACCGGATTTGACTACTTACCTAAATGAGATTTCGGAAATTACTGTTTGAACTTATTAATGTCCTCAGGGGATTCACTACTCTAAGTGAATATGTGCCGTAGCGAGCATAGGGCCCCGAGCTGTAGTGGTGCTATTTCTCTTTTAGTTTTCTGCACCGCTGCCTACTCTTTTACTATTCTTTGCATCTGTCAAACGAACTCTTCGACTATCAGTCTATCTAGTGAGTAAGTAAATAATAACCTGATATGACTATTTACGTAAATGAGATTTCGAAAATTACTGTTTGGACTTATTAAGGTCCTCAGGGGATTCACTACTCTAAGTGAATATGTGCCGTAGCGAGCATAGGGCCCCGAGCTGTAGTGGTGCTATTTCTCTTTTAGTTTTCTGTACCGCTACCTACTCTTTTACTATTCTTTGCATCTGTCAAACCAACTCTTCGACTATCAAGCTATCTAGTGAGTAAGAACAATAACCGGATATGACTGTTTTACCCAAAAGTGACTTTGGAAATTACCGATTGGACTTACTGTACCTATTGCAGCATTCATTGTAGCTTGAATGAAATTTTACCTGTTTATCTTCGTGACAATATTACTTCTTATGTTGACGAGATTCTTATCGCTAAACGTTCTTGGAGTGGGCACAACAAAATTTTGGATTCATTATTACGTATCTTTGCACGAGTTGGCATGACAGTGAACTTGGAAAAATCTGAATTTGGTCGTTCTCAGGTGAAATTTGTCGGTCACATTATTGCTACAGAAGGTATTCTTCCTGATCCAGAGAAATTAGACGCTATTCGTAATTATGCTGTACCTACCACAAAACGTGATGTTCGTAGTTTTCTTGGTGTCTGTAACTTTCTTAGACGCTTTGTTAGATTGGACGATTTGGCCACACCTCGTTTTTGCGATCTATCTGGAAAGTTCTTTTTAAACGAAAATCGCTCGACAACTGTGTTTGGTTAGTTTGTATTCCTGATGAGTGGGTCAATAAATTGATTTGGTATACGCATTTCAGTTATGCACACTTTGGTCCCAGAAAATGCTTTCATAAATTACGAGAAAATTGTTACTTCAGTAATATGGAAAAACGTATTCGATCTGTTCTTGCCAAATGCAAATTATGTCAAATGGCTAAGCCTCCAACGATTTCTCACAGAGCACCGTTGTTTCCCATCATTCCAGCGAAATTAAAGGAGATGGCTGCAGTCGATTTGTTTGGTCCAGTGGTTCGTTCTATTAATGGTTTTGCGTACATTTTCGTAGCAGTGGAACTGACATCAAAATATGTGTGTTTTACACCTTTACGCAAAGCAACAGCTCGTTCAGTATCTAACGCTTTCATCAAACATTTTCTTAAAGAAGTTGGTCATGTTGATAAGGTTATATCAGATAATGGATCACAGTTTCGTTCTAAAATTTGGCTTCGTACTCTACAGCGTCGTAAAATTAAACCAATTTTCATTTCACTTTTTCACCCTCAATCTAATGCTTCATAGAGATGGATGAAGGAAATCAATAAATTGTGTCATCTTTATTGTCATCAGAATCACAGAACTTGGGATCAGTATCTTCATATATTTCAAAACATTCTGAATGAACTTCCTAATGACTCAACTTCTTTACCGCCTATACTGACATTAAAAAATAAAGTACCGACAAATCGCATATCTGAAATCATTCCTTTTCCGCCTTCACGGAAACTGCGGCATTCTGAAGTTGTCAACCTGGCTCTGCAAAATATTGCATCTGCGGCTGCTAGAAGAGAGAAATCAGCTAGACGTCCTGGTCGTTCAAAAATCTTGTCAGTTGGTCAAAAGGTATTAATTAAGTCTCATCGTTTGTCTCACAAAGGAAAAGGCTTGTGTCGCAAATTTTTTCTGCTTTATAACGGTCCATATAGGGTTCGCAAAATCATTCATGATAACACTGTTGAAGTAGAAACTCTTAAATCTCGACGCTCTAAGGGAATACATCATATATCAAACGTTAAAATTTTTGTGGAATGACATACTTGTGAGAAACTAACAGCTAGATGTAAACATGCGGAGAGTACAAGGATACCGCGCTGTGTTTTGGCGGCGGCACATACTCAAAGCAACAGTGACGTCTGCGCGCCGCACAAGGCAGTCGTTGACCGCAAACAATAGCTTCCTACGTCACGCGTCTACAGCTGATCGAGCGCTCAGTGCGAATGCACTGACAGACATAAACAAATACACAGTCTAATTTCTCCGACTAAATTCTGTATAAAGCTATAAGGACTTGTTGAATTGTGTTATTAACATTCAGTATTTTGCAGGATACGGCGTATAAAGTATTTAAGAACTTCAGGTAAATTCTGTGCGTGTCCGACGTTAAGACGACCTGCTATCGAGAAATTTTCAGGAAGAATGTAATTTCGAAGAAGAAACTAATAAACTAAAAAAGGTAACTGTTAATTGAGTTCATTTTTCAGGTAACATATTTCCACTTAGGTACGTACTTTAGACGTAATTTGCTGCTCGCGATTACGTGATTCATACTTTGTGCTAATTTCATGTTCTATGGATTTACTTGTGAAGCGACGTGCTTGTATACATTTACTGATTTTGACAATTATTGCTTAATGAACTGGGTTGTAACTTGTGTATATTATGCATCGCTTGGCTGCTATGCTTTTTCACTGATGTCATATTTTCTTATTATGTGTCTGCTGTGCTTATTAATTTAAATTATAATTGTAACTTGATTTATTGTGCTGATGTGTTTAGGTATGTAAGTTATACTTTGTGATTTATCTGCTTGCGCCTTCATGTTTATTTATTAGGATGACATATGAACATTTATTTGCTTATGCTGATATGATGCTAATGACATGTTTACTGCTTTGCGTATGGATTGCATATTTACACATTTCTGTTTTGTTGCCATAACTGCTCTTTAATTTGGTGTGTAGAAATGCTGATATACTGTGTACAAACATAGAGTTTAGGTCACACTACTGTATTAATTATAGATTGTTCGCTTGGCAGAGCCTCGTTGTAGGAATTGTGCTGCATCCACTTGTTGACATTCTGTTCTCCACTGGTATATTTACTCGCTATTGCTTGTTTTGCTTACGCTCAGTGCCTTATATTTTTAAGATAAGAAAATGAACTGCTATCATTCGACGAACGACATTAGTACAAGAAAGTCATAGAAGTCACATGAGCTGAGGTTTTATGGAAGCTGTATAAATTTATGCTAATAGGAAGGAAGCTAACGACATGACATACCAATACTAGGTTTAGACCATTGACAGTATCACACTGCATTTTCGTGAGCAATTGAAATAGGAAGTGACACTTGACACAAAAAATACTCCACATGTTTGCTTCTGCTATGATTCTTGAAGTGGTGTACACACTGTGAAATATTATGATCATTCACACTCCGTAATTGTACTTAATTACTGAGAGTTATTCGAACTAAGTCTGTTAGAGGTCAGGTATGCATTTCTTTTATTTAATGATGGACAAGGAACCAAAATGTATCTTATAATTTATAATGAGTAGAAAATTTGGGTCAGATGGATTACACAGAGGTTGTGTGTGGACACTGTGTCTTCGGATTGTATGGGATGCTGAATTGAAGTTGCATTAGGATTTTATCTGCACTTGTTCGAGGAGACTGACTAGAGGAAAGAGTTGTTATGGAAGTGAAATGATATTGGTGCTGAGGTTTATATTTATCGACGTGTTATTGAGGTATAGAGATTATATGAAGATGATGATTATTGGAGTTTTTGTGGACAAGAGGTAAGGTAAATGATATTGATGATAAGACGTATTGAAGAGGTATTATTGAGATTGTGTGAAGCTGATGATTATTGGAGTTTTGGTGTATAAGAGGTAAAGTAAGTGAGGAGCATATTTTTTTTTTTGTTGGTCTTATGGAACAAGGAGGATGAAGATACCAGTCTAGAACACTAAAATAGAAGGAAGATAGTCTATACACACACTTTGTTAAATAACTAAGCAGTATATACTTTTTTTTTTGGAGAGAGGAAGTAATTGCATATCTTGGCTCACTGACAGTTGTTCAACAACAGTACATTTTGATCTGGCTTGGCAAACATTGGTCTTGACATGATGACTATGACGTTGACTAACTATTATTGACTATTATACATTGCTGCCAGTACTACTTGATACACATGATGAACATCAGATTTAGACAGAATTACATTTACACAATTAACACTATTCAGTTACACAGTAGTACTTAATGTGGATGAGAGATGAGTGAGTGTGTTCTGTGTGTTTTCCTTTCCTAATCCTAACCACCTATCTCCTAAATATTATTTTATTTGTTTGTAGTGGCTTGCACTGACACCCATAAATATTATAGGTTTACTGGTATTTGTGTATTGTAATAGTTAATAGGACAATTATCTGACATCATTTGTGTGTTTGTTATGATTTGTATGTTACTGTAAAAGCATTTGTATGTGCATTCAAACTATTGTTCATGCCTGAACTGTCTGATTAGTGAAGATAAATATTCTGAACTGTTACCGGCACTTTTCAACATGATGTGTGACATTTAGTCATGTTTAATTTCTGCTGATGAACAGTGTGATCAGTGCTAGTGAATTTTGTGGAACTGCTTCTGCTGAGAGATGTGACTTTTTGGTGTCTGCACCTACTCAACATTGCTGGGTGCAACTGATGGACTGCTTCTACTGAAATGATGTCACTTGTTGGTGTCTGCACCTGCTCAACATTGCTGGGTGCAACTGATGGACTGCTTCTACTGAAATGGTGTCACTTGTTGGTGTCTGCACCTGCTGTCAATATTGCTGGGTGCCACTGATGGTCTGCTTCTACTGAAATGGTGTCACTTGTTGGTGTCTACACCTGCTCTCAACATTGCTGGGTGCAACTGATGAACTGTTTTTACTGAAATGAAGTCACTGGTTGCTGTCTGCACCAACTCAACATTGCTGGGTGCAACTAATGAACTGTTTCTACTGAAATGAAGTCACTTGTTGCTGTCTGCACCTGCTCTCAACATTGCTGGGTGCAACTGATGGACTGCTTCTACTGAAATGAAGTCACTTGTTGGTGTCTGCACCTGCTCAATATTGCTGGGTGCCACTGTTAGAACTGTTTCTACTGAAATGATGTTACTTCTTGCTGTCTGCACCTACTCAACATTGCTGGGTGCAACTGATGGACTGTTTCTGCTGAAATGATGTTGCTTGCTGGTGTCTGCACCTGCTCAATATTGCTGGGTGCCACTGATGGACTGTTTCTACTGAAATAATGTCACCTGTTGCTGTGTGCACCTGATCAACATTGCTGATGCCACTGATGGACTGTTTCTACTGAAATGTCACCTGTTGCTGTGTGCACCTGATCAACATTGCTGATGCCACTAATGGAACTATTTCTACTGAAATGAAGTCACTTGTTGCTGTCTGCACCTGCTCAACATTGCTGGGTGCAACTGATGAACTGTTTTTACTGAAATGAAGTCACTTGTTGCTGTCTGCACCTACTCAACATTGCTGGGTGCCACTGTTAGAACTGTTTCTACTGAAATGATGTTACTTCTTGCTGTCTGCACCTGCTCTCAACATTGCTGGGTGCAACTGATGAACTGTTTCTACTGAAATGAAGTCACTTGTTGGTGTCTGCACCTGCTCTCAATATTGCTGGGTGCAACTGATGGACTGCTTCTACTGAAATGGTGTCACTTGTTGGTGTCTGCACCTGCTCAACATTGCTGGGTACAACTGATGGACTGTTTCTACTGAAATGATGTCACTTGTTGGTGTCTGCACCTACTCAACATTGCTGGGTGCCTCTGATGGATTGCTTCTACTGAACTAATGTGACTTGTTGCTGGGTGTACCTGCTAAACTTTGCTGGGTGCAACTGATGGACTGCTTCTACTGAAATGATGTCACTTGTTGGTGTCTGCACCTGCTCAACATTGCTGGGTACCTCTGATGGATTGCTTCTACTGAACTAATGTGACTTGTTGCTGGGTGTACCTGCTAAACTTTACTGGGTGCAACTGATGGACTGCTCCTACTGAAAAGATGTCACCTGTTAGTATCTTTTTTCTGTATAAACTAATCATTGAAAACATTTTATGTGAACATTTGTATAAACTGATTTTTTTGTATATTGTGTAAACTATTATGTAAAGCCACATGCATGAAAAGAAGTTGTATTGCTTACTGTATTTCATACATTAGGTTAGTAAAAGGTCAGTGCAAAGCCAAAATTTTAACTAATTATGTGATGTTTAGGTATTAATATTATCTTTGTGTTTGTCTGTATTTTTGTGGACGAATTTGGTGGTATTTTCACCACCAATGCTGGCAAAAATACCATCAAATTCTGGCCTGTGGAGGAGGGGCATATGAAAGGTGGCTACACTGTGCCACTGCGCCAGAGATTGCGCCAAAGAGTACTATTAAGCCGCCTCCACAGTGCGTGTTTAGAGTTCGTAGCAGTCAGTGCTAGTAGAGAGCTCGTGGAAGTCAGTGCTAGTGGAGAGCTCGTAGAGGACAGTGCGTATTAAGAGCTCATGGCAGTCAGTGGTTGTTGAGAGTTCGTGAAAGTCAGTGCTAGTAGTGAGCTTGTGGAGGTCAGTCGTACCCAGAGGTGCTAGTGGGCACTGCTTGTCGTGAAGTCGGAGTGAGATGTGGTAGTAAGAGTGTTGTTCCATGTTTTATGCAGTTATTTGATGGGAGAGATAGCAGATGTTATTGTAATGAGTGCATTTCATCAATATATGAAGGTAAAACTTACAATGTTCCTTTATTTTTTGTGTATCTGAAATAATGTGTCACTACAGGTTCAGTCAACAAAGCATCTGGCTTGTGTTCTTGGATTAGAGTGTAATTGTGATTTTCTTGCGTAATTATAGTTTTTCTAAATTTTCTTTTGTCACGTCAGCATAGTTGGTATTTAAAAAAATTCTTGTCTTGTTGGAAAAGAACCGTGCCAGATGCGTACGTTGAGTCACACTCCACATACAGAACAGTTACATTTGTGCTTGGATTTTGTAGGTTTTATAGTTGCTGGGGACTTAATTAATTAACTGTGTTTACGAAAATCTTCTTACATTGTTTGTTGCAGTCAGATAGCGTAATAATACTAGTCAGGGCCAACCGTTTACGAGACTTACGTAATCGGACATACTAAAATTAAAAGTATTTTCAATCAAAAATATTTAATTAAGCCCCCATGCACACTGCTGTGGCACCGACCGCAAATCTTTCCTGTGAGAACTGTGGCTCAACGAAAAATTTGCTGGCGAACTGTAAGAGAAAGGGTGCTGAGGAGAAACACCTTACCCACAGCCTAGGGGCTGTTTCCGGAATGACATCTTTCACTCTTCAGTGACGTGTGCAAAGTTTTGGAACTCACCCACCCTCTCCTGAAACTGTGTGTTTTTATGTACCTGTCAAAAGCACATGTATTTGTCACAAAAGCAACAATGTTTTTTCAGTGCCTTGCTTTGGCCGTGACAAGAGCGCACATGTTTCCGCAATATCTTCCATCGTACAAAAAGCTTCCTAGATTTGTCGCACGACGCTCGACAGTAATTAAATCCGTGCGCGCAAAAACGTTTCACTAGCCTGAAACTCGACTCAAACAAATATCTTTCTTATTTTATATTGCAGGCCGTCTGTAGCGAAATTACGTCGCACAACGCTCTACGCTGATTAAATCCGCGTGTGCAAAAACATGTCACTATTCTGAAACTGCCGGTCGGTGTGGCCGAGCGGTTCTAGGCGCTTCAGTCTGGAACCGCGCGACTGCTACGGTCGCAGTTTCGAATCCTGCCTCGGGCATGGATGTGTGTGATGTCCTTAGGTTAGTTAGGTTTAAGTAGTTCTAAGTTCTAGGGGATTGATGACCTGAGATGTTAAGTCCCATAGTGCTCAGAGCCATTTGAACCATTTATTCTGAAACTCCATTCAAACAAAGATCTTTACTGCAGATTGCATTTACTAAAATTACGTCATCGCAACTTTTGTCTTCGTTAAAGATTGCCCAGTTGTTTGTTCATTACCACGCGGAAGTAGAATGAAAATAAAATCCTTACCGAAAATGTTTGCATCTGTCTTCGATTGGTGGTTCAATACGCATCCCCTTGTAATTCTTCCGTTTCACCACTGACGAATACTCTCCTAAACGCCACGGCTCTTTGTCAACAGAAAAGTTTTGAGATTCCTGATGAAATTCGTAATTAAAACAAATATTTCAGATAGATTAAGTATTTTCTCTGTTCTTTCTCACTTAAGGTACAACGTGAATTGTAATTTAGTTGCTTCTAACGTCATCAATTTCCAGACCATGAGAATAAGAAACAACCTTCACAATTCGACAGCTGTAAAGTTAAAAAATATAATAATCACAGATATTCACTTGCTGGGACTAAACAATTAATGTGTAGCAGAGATTTCGAATGAATTAGATCAATAAAATTTATTTGATGTAGATTCCAATAAATTGCTGTATTTGTCCTATCCTTAGTAGAATTAAGAAAAAGAGCCTGAAATTTTCTATTTATGATTAATTTTCGTTTTTTCGTACCTTGTGTCATTTGACTGCTTTTCGGGGAGTTCTTCGATCCGCGACTAAGTCATTTCAGAATGATTGACAGTAGTCTGTTATTATATTATGACCGAACGATCTTGCACAGTAGTTTATCAAGATATGTGCGGAGTCAGGCGTGTGTGCGATCCCCTGATTTGAGTCGACAGCGATTGTCCTACGTCTTTCCAGATTAACGACTTTCGTTCCGCCATAGAGGGGAAAAAATGGAAACGAAGCCCCGTGAGCAGGTCATGAAGACCACGCGATAATCGACGGAGAGCCGTATCATCCTCTGTCATTCATCATCGAATTGACTTTGGATGGCACAGGTCAGCACACAACATTCCCCGCCGTTGTCGACGTTCGACGTCGGAGGCGCTACCTCTCACCACTAGAGACCTCTCACCCTGACAGTACCAGGAACCGAACTCGGGTCCCCCGCATAAGGGTCTGTTGCGCTGGCCACATTTTTTTTTTTTTAAGAAAAACCACTCGGCTATAAAGTATATTCGTTCCTCATCATTGGACAACTTTATGTGCTCTGGAGAGATCTGTATTTATTCAAAAGGCGAGGGTTTCACACCGAGAATTCTTATTTTATTCTTGATCGAGCTTACAGAACGTGAATGTATTCTCGTTCCGGATAGTTTCGATTGTTATCTACGACGGTGACTGCGCTAAAAGAGGACAACCAAGTTCTGTTTACTTTCAGTGGCGATATCTGGCATGCACGCACATCTGAAGCACCCATGTCGTAACCTTCGTAGCGCAGTTATCGCACTCAATAATGCTCCGTCATCAGCTACGCTGGCGCGCCTCCAGTGAAAGGACGCCGCTTAGAATAGGCGAGACGACTGCAAAACTCACTTTTGCATGACGCAAGAGCATGTAACATTTGTTGCAAAGAAACTAACGTCTCAGTTTTACATAATGTAGATCTGCAGAGAAATGTTAACACCCGCGAAAGAAAAATCGCGTGTACTGAGTTCATTGTTAATTTTACTTGTTTCTAAAATAACGACATACTATTTATTTCCCACTTGCAGTGTAAAGAGTTCTGATCCACCACCACGCCTGTAATGGTTGTAGTATTGGGCTGATGCCCCGTAGTGTCCGCTTGATCTCCTTAAATCGGTTAAAGCTAGTGTCGGCATGAGTCCTTTGTAAAATGCCGGCTTCCCTTATCATCCTTAACCC
The DNA here is from genome assembly GCF_021461385.2 of Schistocerca piceifrons. NCBI lineage: Eukaryota > Metazoa > Arthropoda > Insecta > Orthoptera > Acrididae > Schistocerca > Schistocerca piceifrons. The sequence goes on from NC_060144.1 coordinate 10,178,072, forward strand.
ATCTGTGTTTATGCTCCCTCTGTCTAACTACGCCGTCGTTAATATCTAGTTTTCCTTCCTTGCCTAAGTCATCTCCGATTCGCAAATGTCCATCGTGGAATGAAGTCGGTTCTCCTGACAATAGTCAGCGACATGTTACGTGTGTCTACAATTGTTGCACATTGTCTCAGTACCGTATTCAAATTCTGTTGCCTAAATAAAATACGACAAGCGGAACCAAACTAACGAAGGGAGTTTTGACCTTAAAGTGAATTGTTACAAGATTATTACCTACAACCATTTGGTCGTTACCACGAAAGCGGCAGATAAAATCGCAACTACAGAAGACGTTGACGGAGCAGCATAAACTTATCGCTCAGTTTTATTTTTTATGTCAGGTCACTCGATATGATCCAGACAGTCGCCGTCAAGTATATGTGTATTATGCAAACTACATGTTTATAGTGCCGGTACGTAGTAGGATGTTTATTGTGCCGATAACATAGATGACACATGCAATGATTTCCTTAACACATTTCTCATACTCTTTGTGAGTTGCTTTACATTAGAACGTTCCAAACGGGGTACTAGCAGTAAAAGGCAGCCTGGGTGGCTGACTAGTGGTATAAGCATATCATGTAAAACAAAGCGGGAATTATATCAAAATGTTAAAAGCACTGACAATCAAGCTATAGTAGCCCATTACAAACAGTATTGTAAGGTGCTTAAAAATGTTATTAGGAACGTAAAGAGTATGTGGTACGCAAATAGAATAGCTAACTCACAGGACAAAATTAAAACCATATGGTGAAGTAAGTGTCTGGTCAGCAGCACAAGGTCGACGATATAAAGTCAGTTCGCAGTAAAAATATTTCTGTTACTGATAAATCAGATATATGTTCAGCATTTAACAATCATTTTCTGACCATTGCTGGTGAATTAAAAGTTTCTACAGGGAATCATATAACTCTCTTTGCAAAAAACTTTTCGAGACTGAGACTGAGTCAATAATTAAATTACTTAAGACGAAGGACTCTCTTGGATATGATGGAGTGCCTAGCAGAATATTAAAGTACTGTGCCGCATATGTTAGCCCTGTACTTAGCCATATCTATAATTTTTCCTTTAGGAATGGTCAGTTTCTTGAACCATTGAAGTACTCAGTAGTAAAGTCGCTTTATAAAAAGGGAGAAAGGCCTATTTCTATGTCATCAGTGGATGCTAAAGTTATTGAAAGGGCTGTGTGTGTAAGGATAATTGATCATTTTATACCACGTTATTTTCTATCAAATGTACAGTTCGGCTTTAGAAGAAGTTTAACAGCTGGAAAGGGTATATTCTCTTTTCTCTGTGAGGTACTGGATGGGTTAAACAAAGGGTTTCGTACGGTAGGCATATTTTTCGATTTAACTAAGGCGTTTGATTGTGTTGGCCACAAAATATTGCTCCAAAAGTTGGACCATTACGGAACAAGGGCATAGCTATAATTTTGCTTCACCTCTTACTCTAACACACAGACAGCACATGTCATCATTCACAGAGTTGACAATGGCTGTGATATGGGATCTGAGTGGGGTACGTTCCAATGGAGGAGGAGGGGGGGGGGGGGGGAGGGTGCCCGAGGGATCAGTGTTGGGGCCACTCCTGTTCCTTATTTATATAAATGATATGCCCTCTAGTGTTACGGATAACTCTAAAATATTTCTGTTTGCTGATGACACTAGCTTGATAGTAAAGGATGTTGCGTGTAACATTGGCTCGGTTTCAAATAGTGCAGTTCATGACCTAAGTTCATGGCTTGTAGAAAATAAACTAACGCTAAATCTCAGTAAGACTCAGTTTTTACAGTTTCTTGCAATTCAACAAAACCCAATGTTTTAATCTCACAGAATGGGCATATGATTGGTGAAACTGAACAGTTCAAATTTCTAGGTGTTCAGATAAATAGTAAAGTGTCGCGGAAAGCCCACGATCAGGATCTTGTTCAAAGACTTAATGCTGCCATTTTTGCTATTCGAATGGTATCTGAAGTAAGTGAGTGTTCGACACGAAAATTAATCTCTTTTGCTTATTTTCATTCTTTTATGTCGTATGGAATTATATTTTGGGGTAACGCTTCCCATTCTAAAAGGACTTTTGACTCAGAAACGGGCAGTTCGAGCAATAAGTGGTGTAAGTTTGCGAACCTCTTGTCGACCCCTGTTCATTAGACTGGGTATTTTGACACTGTATTTGTTACTGACAGTTTATTCCCAAGAATAAGCAGCTTTCACTCAGTTAATACTCGGCAGAAATGAAACCTGCACTTGGATCGCACTTCCTTAACTCTTGTGCAGAAAGGTGTGCAGTATACAGCTGCATCCCGACTTGAAACCGCTTATCTACTGAGCCATGGTCTACCATTACAGTTTCAATCTCCTCCTCGGTCCTCACGACACACACACACACACACACACACACACACACACACACACTCACACACACCAAAATGACGAATCCGTTATTGCCTCGTTGCCAAGAACCGATCTCTTATTTTAATCATTCTATGCAATATTTTTTTTCTTTCGCCATTTCGATTCTGTACCTCTACATTAGTTATTCGATCCCCCTCTCGAATCTTCAGCATTCTCTTGTAGCACCACATATCAAAAGCTTCAATTTCCTTCCTGTTTGAACTGCTTATCGTCCGTCTTTCACTTCTGTACAAGACTACCGTACAGAGAAATACCCTGACAAAAGACTTCCTAAGATTTAAGTTTGCATTCGATGGTTAACAGTTTTCTTCTTCAGAAATACTTTTCGTGCTCTTTTGTAAATGACTCCTTAGCCTCTGCAGAAAAGATTATTTATCTGCAGTATTGCCATTAACAAGTGGTAACTGTGCAGTCATAGGAGATGATGACATTTACAAAATTTTCGTGACTCTGAACCCCAACTACCATAAGTTAATCAGTTTTTACCTGTTGCTAGTTTGCATTTTACATCCTCTCTACTTCGGTCATCAATTGGTATTTTGGTGCCCAAATAGCAAAACTCATCTATATTTTGTCTCATTTCCTAATTTAATTCCCTCAGTACAGGCTCATTTAATGCGACTACATTATATTACCTTTGTTTTACTTTTACTGACGTTCACCCCATAATCACTTTACATGGCACTATCCGTTCTGTTTAACTGCTCTTCAATCCCTTTGCCGTGCCTCACTGAATTATAATGTCATCGGCAATTCTCGAAGTTTTTGTTTGTTCTCCGTGAATTTAATTTCCTATTGTCAGTTTCTCCTTGGTTTCCTTCACAGCTTCCTCAATGTACAGATTGAATAGCAACTCACTCTTTTGTCACCTTTCGACTGTTACAACTGCAGTCTGGTTTCTGTTCGAGTACAGGTAGTGAATAACATTTCCCTATGTATATTTTATCCCTCCTATCTTGAGAATCTCAAACAGCGTATTCCAGTCACCACTGTCAAATGTAGTTTACACATTGCTCTAGTGTGGTAGACGAATGGCCACAGTGAGCTCAAGGCACGATCCTGCTGATGGTTTCCACTGTCTTGCTCAAAGCAGAGTGAAAGGTGTGAAGTGTGCACAGAAATTCATTGACCGATAACTGTTGCAGCGTACGCTTGGGCAAGTAGTTTTGAATCAGTATTGTTAACTGTGAAACAGTAGATGAAAATAAGGGTAGACTGAAACTCAGTGAGCATGGAAGGAGGCAGGGTATTCAAGCTGATAGCTTAACACCTATTCTATCCGGATGGAATCCCATTTCGATTTTACAAAGAGTACTCTACGGCATTGGACTCTTACCTAGCACAAAGTTCCAAGCGACTGGAAAAAAACGCAGAGTGACTCCAGTATGTAAGAAAGGTAAAAGAACGGATCCGCAAAATTACAAACCAATATCCCTAACTTCTTTTGTTGCGGAATCCTTTAACATATTCTCAATTCGAATGTACGAGTAATAACATTTCTTAGGACTGACAAGCTTATGTGCAACAGTGACCATAGTTTCAGAAAGCATCGCTCGTGCCAAACTCAGCTTGGTCTTTTCTCACATGACATACTGAGAGCTACGTATGAAAGGGAACAGGCAGGTTCCACATCTCTAAATTTCCGGAAGGCATTCGACACGGTGCCCCATTGCAGGCTGTTAACGAAGGTACGAGCATATGCAGTAAGTTGACAGATATGTGAGTCGTTCGATGACTTCTTAAATAATAGAGCCCAGTATGTGGTCCTCGACGGCGAATGTTCATCGGTGACGAGAGTATCGTCAGGTGTGCTCCGGGAAGTGTGATAGAACCGCTGTTGTTCTCTACATACAATCTGCGGTTGTTTGCTGATGATGCTGTGGTGTCAGTAAGGTGGCGAAGTTGGGAGACTGTAGGAAGATACAAGGCGTCTTAGACAAAATTTCCAGTCGGTGTGATGAGTGGCAGCTAGCCCTAAATGAGGAAAAATGTAAGTTAATGCGGATGAGTAGGAACACCAAACCTGTAATGTTCGGATACAATATTAGTAGTGTGCTGCTCGACACAATCAAGTCGTTTAAATATCTGGGCATAATGTTGCAAAGCAGTATGAGGTGGACCGAGCATGTGACAACTGTGGAAGAGAAGCTGAATAGTCCACTTCGGTTTACTGCGAGAATTTTATGATAGAGTGTTTCAGCTGTAAAAGAGATGCCATATAGGACGCTTGTGCCACCTATTCTTGAGTGCTGCTTGAGTATTTGGGATCCGTACCAGGTCGGATTGAAATAAGACATCAAAGCAATTCAGGGGCGGGCTGCTAGATTTGCCACCGGTAGGTTGGAAGAACACCAAAGTGTTACAGAGATGCTTTGGGAACTCAAATGTGAATCCTCGGTAGGAAGGCGACGTTCTTTTCGAGAAACACTGTTGAGAAAATTTAGAGAACCTACATTTGAAGCTGAGTGCCGAACGATTCTACTTCTGCCAGCGTACACTGCGCGTAAGGACCACGAAGATAAGATACGAGAAATTAGGTCTCATATGGAGACATACAGACGGTCGTTTTTCCCTCGCCCTATTTGCTAGTGGAACAGGGATGGAAACGATAAGCAGTGGTACAGGGTACCCTCCGCCACGCACCGAACGGTGGCTTGTGGATTATCTACGTAGATATAGATGCAGATGTAATGACGAACAGTATTCTGCATCTTCACATCATAGTGTACTTACGAACGATAATCCGTCGAATTCAGAGTATCAGACTATTATATCCTGGTTGCCTGACTAGAAACACCGCACTACACAATATTCTTTCCTTGCCACTTAAATTTTGGGGTTCGTCATCAGCATTCTAAGCAGCTACAGCTCACAGGCTGCTTCATGAACGATACTGTTCGAATAAATTCAGTTATATCGCACTGAATAGGTACTGAAAAAATATATAATGGCTTCAAAATGGTTCATATGGTTCTGAGCACTATGGGACTTAACATCTGAGGTCATCAGTCCCCTAGAACTTAGAATTACTTAAACCTAACTAACCTAAGGACATCACACACATCCATGCCCTAGGCGGGATTCGAACCTGCGACCGTAACGGCCGAGCGATTCCAGACTAAAGCGCCTAGAACCACTCGGCCACACTGGCCGGCATATAGTGGGAGGCTATGAAGTATGATATACGCTGTCCGTCCAAAAAGTTCTGTGAGTGATATTATTCCTGGGGTACAGGCGATGTCAGCGCAGTAACTACAGTGGCAGCTTCAGCTGACATCTGTAGCCGACAGATGTGCATTCGACCAGACAGTTGTGGACAGGCAGTTGTAAGTAGTGGGCGTGCTGCTGTAGTGTGGCAACGTTTTTGCATCACAAATTGCAATGGAGCAACGTCTCTAACTCAAATCAGTGATGGCGACGCTTCATGTTATCAGTATGAACCTATCACAAAATAACAAAAGTGCAGAAAGTCACGTGAAGCGTAAATGCTTTGACTACATAAGATTCAAGCTAACGTGACACGCAAGCTGAACAACATTCTAAAGAAGCACTTTTCTGATAGATAGTTACATGGTTGTATGAACGTTCTGTGCGTAGTACTGATGTGTGTGTGTGTGTGTGTGTGTGTAGTGTGGTGGGAACGGTTGGGGAGGGGAGGGGGGGGGGGGACGAAAGCGCGGTGTAGAATATGTCGAATACCCGAAGCATTAAAACTTCCACGTTAACTTTTCCCTGTTTTTTATTAATCCAGTCTCGAAACATTTTGGACTGTTGGGCTATAACAAATCTTGGCACTTATTTATTGCACAGAATATTATAAATAATTAGACTTTTGAATTTATTTATGTAGACTTCTGGCTTTATTTATGTGTACGTTGAGGGCTTTTGAAATTACGAGCCGGCCGTGGTGGCCGAGCGGTTCTAGGCGCTTCAGTCCGGAACGGCGCGACTGCTACGGTCGCAGGTTCGAATCCTGCCTCGGGCATGGATGTGTGTGATGTCCTTAGGTTAGTTAGGTTTACGTAGTTCTAAGTACTAGGGGACTGATGACCTCAGATGTTGAGTCCCATAGTGCTCAGAGCCATTTGAACCATTTGAAATTACGATACGATGTTCGTATACTAGTTTACTGGGAACGCTTTCATTGTTTCGTAGTGACTGTGTTCTCAGATCGTTCATTCGGATATTGAGTTGGTGATGCTGTTTTCTGTTGGATCACCGCCTATGATTATGTCTCCTAAATGTGAATTACCTACCATTTAACATATAGCAACAAACATCCCTTAAATGTCATAGCGTGCCTGTAAATTCTAAATAGTTTGAATATTTCTTCCTATGAGTGGTGTTCACCACGTTGACTATGCTACTGACAATTTTTCGCAGTGTATTGTCTACATGTCGGCCTGGTAAGGAAAGAGCGTCACATCTTGTGCGTTTTGTTGGGGACCCTTGTAAGCAAACATCGGAGATGTCAGTTCATGTCTGTCGATTTAAAATGTAAATTCTTGTCTGAATACTGTTTCAGGGAGCCATAGCAAACTATATGCAT